>NC_092069.1:18605625-19302500 GCF_039877785.1 Chaetodon trifascialis
TAAAATAACTTGGTGTGAGTGAGTCAGAGCACTTCACGAGGGCCATCTTTAGATAGTGGAACTAATCTGGAAAACTCAGTAACTGTGGATGAAAGTTTTGATGTGCTCTCTTCAGCACGTCATAATAGACTAGACCCGCTCCTTCACATGCCAGCCAGGAGAAAGCATTTGTCCAAACATATAGGAAATTCCATTTTAAGAGACAAGAGCAATGCAGAGGGCATAAAAGAGTTCAGAAAATAGGATGGCGTGTACATTACAAGCTGTATAAATGATTACTTGTGAGCGACGTTGAACATTTTGCATTTTAAGGCAGCCGTTTGGGTATCAGTCACTTTCACCTCCACGTAAAAGTAAACTTGCTGGCAAAACAGACAGCCGTGGGGTGGAAAGTGCCAGGAAGATTAATGAGGTGTGTCTTTCCTCTCTTTCACACTATCCTTCTCTTTATCCCTCTGTTTGCCTGTGCGGCCTGTGGGACCATGTGTGTGTGTGTGTGTGTGTGGGGGTCCATGTGGGGTGGCCCGATGGGGTAACATGCTGAAGTAAACAAGGAGAGGAGACAGCAGGGTGATGTTCCTCTCACTCAGCTTCATACACATCAAACAGGGAGCTAGTGTTACCTTGTTTAGACAGACACCTCCTGCAGGTCATTTTCTGCCAATGCTGCCTCGTCAGTCTGCGCATGTATCTGTCATTCTTTTCTAACAGCTAAACGCATTCCCAAAAGTGACATATTCAAGGAATAATTTGACATTTTGGGAAATACGCTTGGTTTGCTTTCTTGCTGAGATGCAGTTCTCATACATGCAGCATGTCCATTAATGAAAAGGTGCTAGCAAGCGGCCTGAGAGCGAGAGTGACATCAAAACTAAGCAGCATAGTTTATATAATGCTGCCCTGCTTTCAGATCAACTGCCTTGTACCTCTCAGGAATGATGAGTCGCCATATAAACACAAAAGTGATTCGCATTGTCCCTGAATACATTTTCTCTTTTAGAGCTGCCTGTCATTTGGTGAGTGTTCTGCCCTTAGGACCTCTGTGGCCCTGCATGGAGACCTACATGTGTTGGGCTGATCCTCAGTGTTTTCAGATGATGTTTCACACTGTCAGGGTTGACTTATCTGACGGGGAAAAAGTTCCCAGGGAATAGACATATCCCGCAGACAGCTTTGGAATGTTTTTACAGAATGGCCCGGGGACCCTAAAAGACAGGTTTGCTCCAGACAATGCAAAGCTGCCACTGTGGGGCAGAAATATATACTGGAAAATTTTGTCTACTAGTTTGTTGCCTGTTTGTTATGAGTAGTTTCAGCGTTATAGTTATTTGCTGTCTATTAATCTTTAGGTTTTTTATTTTAACTTCATTCTCAGTTACAATATTGGGTCGGGTGATGTTTGGTTGCATGATAGCTGGTAAATTAGAGAAATACTACAAAACCCTGCTATACAATCTGTTGAGACTTTTCTCTACCTTTCCTGTCTATGTGTCTCATGATGTCTGATTTGCATAGAAAGTGTCTACTAAAATATATTATGCACATGTTGAAGAAGTTGGGTGCCCATCTAGAGAGCGCACGCACTGCATCCCGAATTCAGACCAATTTCTAGCTGACAGAAATATCCTCTTTTTTCATTCTCTTTTGTCCTCCCCCTTCCCTTTCTTTTCTAGGAGAGGAGCTGAGAGATGGGACCGCAAGTCCCCTCAGAGGCTTGGTCCTCCATCAGTATCCTTAATGGATGTCAGATGTGTGTGAGAGGAGGCCGTAGCGTGAGTGTGTTTCATGTTAGTTCTCAGCGTGATGAGCAGGGAAGCAGCTGGAGATGAACAGAAACTGCCCCGGCCTCCCTTACAATACCTCCATTTTTTATTCTGTCCTTCCAAGTAATGCTCTCCTGCTTTTCCCAGTGTAATATATTGGTATTAATAAAGGCAAACAAAGGCAAACATTCTGTAATGGGAGAGGAAGATATTTTGGTTTCCTGGAGAACCAGACAGCAGCCTCTTTACTTCGTCTCACTATAAATCTCATGGCAGTTTCAATGGTTGGATGGCCATGCCCTGTGTTAACGTTTCCCTGAGTTGATTACAAAGGAGTTCAAGGCGAACTGCTCTGTTATTGCTTACAGCCATGGTACCTAATGGTATGCTACAGTGGAGCACTTCAATCGCATGTGCTGTCATACAATATCAATTTGGACCTCTAAAGGAATTTGTTATTCACCAAAGCAATTGCTGCATAGAGATGGTTCTTTACTGTAAGTGGCATCTGAGTGAACACAACTGAGGGCCTATCCCCTGCTGGCAATGCAACTCACATCCCAATTGCTTAATAGGAATTCAAGTTTCCCACAAACGTCTTTGTTGGAACAGCATCCTTTTACCACAAGCATTAAACACTGCAGCTCACATTACTTCTGCCTTCTCAGTAACATTTTATTTGCATCACTTGAGGGTTTTCCTTTGCAATATTGCTCCTCGGGGAGAGCTGGGGATGAGGACAGTGCTGTGCTGCTAAGCCTAACGAGTGACTAATACAGCCTGATGTTGTACAGTATGATGTTGATTACTTTTTATAAGGTGACGGAAAATAAATAACTTCAGGTGTTTTGAGAAGGAGAGCCAATCTAACGCATGAGTCAAAATGAGTATTTCCCACTCGTCAATAAACAGAGTTGCTTACAATGCGTAAGTCTTGGGGGGCTAGTGTGTGGGCCAGGCCACTAAGTGGAGCAAGGAGAGTTGAAAAGGGTTTGTATCTGTGTGTGCTAGAAGTTATGACTACATCTGCACAAAGCACAGCATATCCAAAAACAGCATTTGTGTGTCAATGTGCGTCCACACTAGTATGTTATGGTTTTCAGAAAAATCTATGTCCACACTTTAACTCTAACACAACAGATAAATGGTCAAAGCTCTTCTTCTTCATCCTCATTCTTTTGGCAAACGACAAGACTGAGCATCACAGCCAACATCTGGTATGGAGTGGGACAGACAGCAGCAACAAATGAGACTCCAGATGAGACAGGACGAGTCTCTAAACTACTGTTTTGTACGCTGCTGCTATCCATGATCACCTGTATTTTCGCACAGCCAAAGTAACAATTAAGTTGGTCCCATTTACATATTTTTCTGTTTCTGTTGTCGGAAAATTGAACAAGTATGAAAAAGTGATTTGACTGTGGCTCCTGTGCACCAGGTGAACAGTATTCCCTGAGCTGCTGCGGTAAGAAGTGTATCAAATCACAAGTTTACGATTGGGAGGCCGTCGGACAAAATGAACATAAATACAATTTAATGACGTCAATAACTCAGGTATATTCACATTTAGAGTAAGTGATCACGGAGAGGGTCAGAGGCGACAGGAAGCTGCGTTTTACGTCACGCAGCCCCTGGCCGTGACCTCCCTCATGGACGATAAAACACCATACGAGTTGTGTTGCTTCCCAATCTGTTTTCCCCATCAATTTGTGTTTCTCTCTACCTAAACCTGAGTCCAAATTTATCCCTAACCCCAACCAGTCATTTTCTGTGATGCTTAACCTCAACCCAACCCTTTCCTAACTCCAGCCAGTTATCTCTGCAGCGCCTAACCAAAGACCTAACCCCAACCATGAACAGCAACGGTGTACAACACATTTCCAAATTATTCACTGTGGAGACTATTTTTGAATTTTTTTTAGCATGGAGGATGAGGGCCAAAACAGTTTTTCAAATTTACAGGCATCTTTCATCTTTCAACATACCCAAAGAGGCAGAAATAAGATAAAAGAAAAATATGGAAGCATAAAGGCAAAGATTAACTGAGACTCTGAGGGAATGATGGAGCTGAGGGCAACTGGGGTTGAAGCAGGTTGCCTGATAGTTGGGGAATCTGAGTGGGCAGCCCGTTGGTAGCCTTCCCTTTGCTCTGCAGGATGCGGGCGGAGGGCCTCATTATATCTCTATCCATGTCGGGCGCTTAAGTCCGTCTCCTCAGCGCCCGTTCTGTTTGTTTAGAGAGCCACAGCCTTTTTAAGCTACGTTCGGCCTAATGAGCCCATTATCTGTCAATGATCCACAAAGAGGCCCTCCTCTCAACCCGCTCCCTCTCCCTCTACCTCCCTGTGAAGCAGCTCGCCCTCGACTCCCTTTCGCTCTTCCCTTCCCCTCTTCCCTTCCCCTCCTCTTACCCTATTTTTCTGCCGCTTCCCCCCTTTTTCTTGCGCACAACAGTGCAGTCTCGGCCACCTTTTCTAGCTCATTTTCTCCTCCCTGCTACCCCGCTCTTTTCCCAAACCTGTCACACACTGTGCTCATTTCTCTCCCTCAGGACAACGCTGTAACCTCCTCCCTTTTAAAAACACCCGCCTACATCTCCTTTGAGGCTGTGCATTTTATGTCGTTGTTGGGAACCACTTTGGTCTGGTTTTAACTGCCTCACACCTGCAGACAATGTTGCCTCTCTTCATCACAGCTGACGGTATGAGCTGACAGTCGCAACAGAGGGCAGTTATCTACAGGAGAGAGCTGAGGAAGATTTGCGAGGACCCCAGTAGGAGTGTGATACCAACAGGATGCTGACCTTCACTTTGGGGATAAAAACTATGTGTCTGGCTGTGTTTTTATGTGGCCAAGCAGGTATTCATCCATGTAGACTCATATTATGTCCATGAGTCTTATTGCAGGTGTTACAGGTGTGCATTTGGGAGTAGATTCTCAGACTTTTTCCTATACTCAGTATGTGGGACCCCCTCCACATTTCTGTCAGTAGTCACAGGAAGCCAGTGCAGATCAGCTCTTTTTGGGCCTGGTTGCCCTCTTAACACTGAAGACTTAATTATGGTGATCTGGTAATAGCAGAGAAAATGGAAGGAATGCTGTCCTCATGGCCATACTCTCAGCAGGATTAACTGCACGAGCTGCACTCTCCAACCTCCACAAGCTCGACGGCCCCTCTCACAGCTGCTTTTGTCTTGCCCTCCAAAGAAGGAGGGTGTGAGGAGGAGGAGGGAGAGGAAGAAAAGAGGAGAAAAAGACAAAGAAAATTAATCTGCTGGGTGCAGGATCTTAATTCGATTTAATGAAGGGAGCTTTAAGTCTGAGAGGCTTTGTGCTCACACACCTCCACAGGCACGTACACACGCACACACACTCAGCACTCACTCATGTAGGTCCTATTGATCTGTTGGAACAAACCCTATTATGGGCAATTATGTTATTCACAAGCCATGGCAAATCCATTTCTTTGCTTTCATTACTTGCTAATACATGGAAAGGAAATCTTGAACGTGACGCTTCCTGCTCGCAGTCGAGTGTGAGATCGGAAATGTTTCCATCTCGCTGTAATGCTTTTGTCTTAGATCACTTTGAACCTGATTTTTGAGAAAAAAAAAAAAAAAAAGACTCCAAAAGAAAAAATAGCATATGATTTGCTCTTATTTTTCTTACCTATAACTGACCCAGAGAGGACTTGACTCTAAATGTGAAGTGTGGGTTTAATCTGCTAACTTCTGCCTCACTTTTGTGGACGGATCTGTAGCAGCCTGGGTTAAACTTGCAGAGCTGAGAATCACGCAGTCAACCAGAACTCGCCATAAAGCAAAACAATCACAGAAGAAGGGCTCCCTTTGCACCCGCTTATTGCCTAAAAAAGAGAAAAAAAAAAAAGAACAAGCAAAACCAGTCTCTCCATCTCTCCACCAATGCAGGAGAAGCCCATTACTATGTTCATCTTCTCAACGTTTGACAGGTGGAAGTAGAACTTTGGGGTTTATGTTTTAATTATAAAGAATTCCAGATGTGGAGGAGGGCTCATAAATTAGAAGCAGAGCTACTCAAATGTCTTTTTTCAAAGGGACCAAGCGGGTCAGCATCTGCTTCTCATTGTAGCCAATGTTATTAAGGGCCCTGACTACAGAAAGGCCCAAGTCCCCCGTCTGGCCCCACAATAATTGACACTATTAAATGTGCCTAAACAGATTTAGAGCGTCCAGAAAAGTTACATTTGTCTTGCAGAATGACTCTAATCATCTATTTTAGATTGAAGGGACCAAAGGAGGAGGAACCAACCACCTAATCTGGTACATGATAGAAAGGGAGTGAGAAAAGAAAGCAGGCAGAGCAGAAAGTGGGGAAAGCGGAAAAAAAAATGCACAAATACAAACAAATTAGGCCAGAATGGCTCTGTGTAGGAATGTCAGGGAGGGTGGGAGAGAACCACAGAGAGGAGGAGAGAGGTCTGAACTGTATTACCACACTCCAGACCATGCTGCTCAGGCTGCAGCGGGTTCAGCTGAATGCACATGGATGGCTTTACAAAAGCACCAGTCATGAAAGACCATCTGCTCCACTCCTCTGGTGATCTTTTAAACCCACATTAATGCAGTTTTTTCTCTTGTTGGAATGATGTGATACATTGAGCGATTTTCTCTTCTCTCTGGGGCTCGATTCATTCTGTTGGCCAGTGTTTGAGAGTGGATGTATTTAAAAAGGTATGAGTTTGATTTTGGATTTTTGATTTCGACAGGCATGTTTGAAGCCGTCCCGCTGCTGCAGAATCAGGAAAGACAGAGGGAGGTCCTGCAAGCTGATTGGCTGCGGAACTAGTATTTGTAGTTGGTTTTGGCCAGTGGGTGAAACAGGGGTGCAGTGGTTGGCCGAGATGCACGGTTAAGAGAGTAGAGGGTCATAAGGTTGCCCATGGTTTGGTGTGAGGGTACGATGTTTCTCTACAGTGCAGGACAAGAAAAAAAAGGATAAAAAAAGAAACAACTCCTTCATCCAAAAAGTGGAGCCAGATTGGCAGAAGTAAAGTGGGGCAGGAACTCTCAGGGGTGTGATTGAAAGGGTGAGAAGTTAATTTGGCAGCTTTTCCTCCTCGCTTTGCTAATGTTTCCTCTCAGGACTAAACACCCTCTGCAACCCCCCCCACCACCTCACCTCTCCAAACTCTCTAACCCCCAGACACCCCGCTACCCCTCCACCCACTCACCCATCTTCCACTTCCAGCCCCTTGCAAACACACACACAAACTACTGCCACCCTACCTATGCCATGGTTCGCTTCTTCAAACATCCACACGCCTTGTTTCCATTTCTCACTACCCCTCCTCTTCTTGGTTTTTCCTCCATCCTCTCACCATAAGCTGACCGCCCCCTCCCACACCCTCGTGAAAAAGCACCCTCCATCCCAGCAGTGCACGGTGACCCGAGACGAAACCTTTTCTCCCCAGGAAACATCCTGCTCTGAAACACTTTGGCTCAAGTGTGTTTTCTCCTGGGACGTGGAGAGGAGGGTGGGTGGGGGTTTCTGAGGTGATGGTGGTGTGGTACTTGAGCTAAATGGAGACCATGTTGGTGTATCTTCACGGCCTGTCAATCAGAAGTCCGCTTATGTGTAGGGGCGCTCTGCTACAGCTCAGGAGAGGATGAAGGGTCATGTGGGGCAGCTGCAGAGGTGGTGGTGGTGGTGGGTAATGGGGTCGGTGTGTACATAAATGTGTGTATGTGCATGCGGTGTGTGTGTTGCGCAGGAGAGAACCACATGGTGTCCTTGCTCTCCTCACTCACCACATGCAGGATCACTCCCATCAACAGGAGAGTGTTGTAGGGGAGGGGAGTGTAGAGAGGAAGGGGTAAAGGGGGGGTTGAGGGAGTTTGGCCATGTTTGCAATTAAAATGCATCTTTTTCTCTCTTTCGAAACTAAGGTTGAAAACACAGTGCAGCAAACTCAAGTTTATCTTCCCTGACGTGGCTTCATTGAATCAGCAAAGTTGTGAAATCCACATTCTGTCACCTGCAGTTCTCTCAGTTACGTCAAAATGACTGATACTCTGTACCAATACATCCATCCATCCATCCATTATCTATACCGCCTATCCCTTTCGGGGTTGCGGGGGGCTGGAGCCTATCCCAGCTACAATGGGCGAGAGGCGGGGTACACCCTGAACCGGTCGCCAGCCGATTGCAGGGCCACCTGTACCAATACATGAAGTGTCATAAGGTACATTTCAGACCCCTGTTTTTTACCCTTTGCAGCTGAAATTTGGCACAAAAAAATCACAAAAAAGGAAAAGACAGTAATGGCTGAGGGAAATGAATATATCAAATACATACTGACATTGCTTCTGTTTCAGCTGCAGAAAAAGCATTCATGTCATGTTATGTCATGCCTCCACTGCACCAGAAAATCCAAAAAATAAGAGCTGGGCATTGGGGATGCATGTAACTGCAGTGTCCTCAGTTCAAGCCCAGGCGGGGGCACTTGTTGCATATGTCCCCCTGTTATATTATCATAGTGGCTTGCGGCTTGGCAGAAAAAAGGCCATGTTGTAATTATATATATTCATGATGATGCGTCTTAATGTGGACATGGTCTGAGAAAAAGAGATCAAGAGAAGGGTAAGATGAACCAGAGGGGAAAAGACAATCCTTAACAGACTGGCACATCCTCTCTTAGTTCAGGCCACACACAGCACAGAACATGGAGCAGACTTCCTTCAGTTTGAGACAAACATCTTCAGTCATGATGGGAAAAGAGATAAATGACAGTTTGTTAAAATAATAAATGTTCCATGTAATGAACATGCTCATGGCCTCTATGAGTCATACACAACATAAAACCTTACACTTGGGAATGTGGCGTTGCACACTAAAGTTCCCAAAATATCTCTGAAACAACTTGATAAACCCTCAGAAAATGTTAGGGTCAAGGTCACCGGCATGCATATCATTACTTAGAAATAGAAATTTGACTGAAATATTTGATTTATATTGGAAATACTTAAACATCTGACAGCACCAGTTTGTTTTTTTAACATGGAAACATGGTGGCCCCCTAGTATAAGGCTCCAAGCCTATAGCATGCAGGGTGGGGTTGTACTGTTGGGTTCCAACAGGACTGACATCACCTTGTAGCTGTAAGTCATTTGGCTACAGCGGACCCTGTTGCATGTAGTGCAACACTAATCAAACATACTTGTTGGCTGAGGCTAGTCAGTTGCACATACGCCCATGATCTCAGACATGTACCTATAGCCACACATGTGCACACTTACACACAATCTCAAACACCACAAAGCATGATCTCACACGTGCACATACACACATGCTCATAGGCTACGTCCCGTAAATTTTTGGTCGCCTCCGTGCCCGTAAGTACCACTGGGGTCCCCATTGCGTGACCAGTCCTTTTTAGCTGTATTATATCTCGACATTCCCAGACAATGTCTACGGAGGGATCACAGGAATCTCACCATGATGTAATCAGATGTGACACGCTAGCTGCAAATGTGGACAGTGTTGTTATCCTTGTCTGATGCTAAAGCTAATATCAGGGATTTAAAGTGAGGGTGTGTGTAGTACCTGTACCTATTTCTCTGAATACCTTCATTATTTGATTCACATATTAGTTGAACTTGCAATGTATCGTTTATAAGGATTCTCAGCTCCCAGGAGTGTATGTAAGATTACACAAAAGTATGCTTGTCTTCAGTTTGTGTCCACACACTTGTGTGTTTATGTCTATGTGCACATGCATTCTCTCTCCCCGAGGCCAGCCGTGGGTGCCGGATAGGAGCACACGCGGCTAACACACTGCAGGTTGCAGTGTGAGACAGGCTGGGTCGGCTGGTGACAGTGTGCAGCCCCTCTCCTGCCTCATTTATCTGCTATGGCAGTGGACAGAATGCAATTTCCTGCGAGGGGGAGGCCAGGGGGATGGAGCGGTGAGGGGGCCAGGGGATGCAAAGAACATCAAAGGCCCCTGAAAGCTATCAGGAACTTGAGTACTGCCAGCGCTGCGTGCCAACTCGCCAGCCCAGGCTCACCCTGTGGTGCACCCGGACGTCAGCGATGGCTTCACACACCATTCACAGTGTTTGTTAATACATGTGTGTGTGCGTGCGTGTGTGTGTGTGAGTGAGCAGGATAAAAATACCCCTCCATTTAGAGGCTCAGACACCTTGAGCTGCAGCACTCAGAGCAGCCATTAGGCATGTTGCAGTATGAGGAGAAGGTCACAGTTTATCACCCCTGCCACCCTACCTCTCTAACACAAACACCCGCTTGCTCTCCTCGCCGTCCCTCCCTCCACGGCGTCCTCCAGCTGCTATCAGTGAGGTGAGCGGACAGGGCAGAGCAGGGAGGTTCGATTAGGACCATTTGGTGGTCTGCATGCTCTGTGGTGGAACCTCTAAATGAGAAGCAGCTTGGCTCAGTATGCTGTGGCTGTGTGTTTGTGTGTATTAGTGTACATGTGTTTAACTTCTGTGCCCATGCTGCCACTCGTCTCACAGCGTCTCTGTTTTAATTCCTGCCTCTGTATGCTCATGCTGACTAGAAGCCATTATGAGTTCTTACTTTCAGCACGTTATATCTGCTAGTTGTATGTCGTTTCTGTCTGTATGTCTTTACGTGCACTTAAATTCATCTTAATGCACTTTTGTGCGTGTATTTCAATGTCTTCTTGCATATCATCTGTGCGGGAGGAGGGATGATAGGGTTTATGACAGGAAGTAATAAGGCTGCCTCCGCTGGATTTCATCTGTTCCTTCCCTACTTGGCCTCCTCCTAACTTCTTTTTTATGTGGCGTTAAACAGGCCTGCTGTACAGAGCAGAGGAAACGGTTCATCCATGTTGTCACACAGACTGGGCTCGTATGACTGCACCTGTACCACATATATAGATCTTTTAAAACGTTTATCTTGCAAATGCTATGAGACAAAGTCTTACGAATTTCCAGCTACCAGCTTGAACTTCAATAACTTCTGCATTATGAGGAACCTCTTGCACTCATGTACAACAAATCACGTGAATGAGTCTCTTTCTGTTTCCGTTCCTGCTGTATATACAGAATACGTGTTGATCATACAGTCTGATAGCAGCTGGCAGCTGGTTAAACAGTCAACAGCACTGACCTCTGTACATCCAAAATGTTTGCATCCATATGACCGTGGCTGGGCCTCAGACAAACACAACATTCTCCGCATACACCCGCCAGCTGCATGGAGTAGAGTCCCATACAGAGCCTATCTAGAGCCTATCACTAACAGGATGGCTGGCACTGCCTATGGAATGCTTTTGTCTTGGTCTGTCCTTTACTGTGTGTGGGAGGTCATATACGTGACCTCCACTCGTTGCCTTCCGCTTTCACTCATACATTTGTTCATTTCAGCGCGAGACCACCTTACTTTGTCTTTCATTACCAGCTCTCGGAAGGATGGTTAACCTGGTTACTTGAAAGGCCGGAGCAGGAGGTCTGGTCAGGGCTAGAGGGGTTGGACACCGGGGGTGGGATATCTTATCACAGACATCAGAAATGCCTTGTCGGCAGCCATTCATTGGGCTTGGGGAAAATAAACCAAACCCCCCCACCCCCCACAAATGACTGAGTTAGACAGATAACAGCAGGCCAAGGGGGTCCCCTCTCCCTTTTCCCCACCCGTCTATCACTCTTGCTCCCCCGTCTCTCTCTCTCTCCTGCTCACTGGCTGGTTTTATTGGAGAGGAAACAGAAAACAGAAAGCCTCAGTGTGGGAAGCCACTTGTTATCTGAGAGTCTTGGGAATCGAGGCCTCGGCAGAGGCTTCACTCAGCGCACTAATGAAAGCAGGACGATTTGGCCGCTTTCGTTCCCAACATAGTTAGACCCCCATCCCCATCTCAGCACAGGTACTCCTTCTGCTCCCATTTTGCTTCCCATTCCCAGCTTCCTTCTTCATCTTCAACTGCTCCACACCTTGACCTCCGGCTCCGGAGTGAGCCAGTAATCCCACAAATTGCTTTTGCTTGGCAAATGTTTTGGAAGTGCTCACCTGTTGCTCTAATGCCACTACATCTACTCTCTAAGGCACCAAGCATTTAATAATTTGAATTTCGAGATAAGCAAGATGAGTATTGTTCATTAGTTTAAAGTGTGAATGACTTACTCATTCAAATTCATGTGACAACAGGTCTGATAGTGCAGTAACAGTGCACTTTTAATGCAGTCACTGAAAATTAAATTTGACCATAACAGATCCTAGAATGCATTGTGAACAGCGTGTTTGTTAGGCCTGCCCCTATATAAAGCATGATGGACAGGTTTTTAAAAGTCACACATGGCCCCTTGAACCATAGAAAATCCTCTCTATTCAACAGTTCATTAAGGCTAGAAGATTTAAGTTTCCCCAACTAAACAATGCAGCAGAGATCCACTAAGTTCACCTTTGTTTGCCACATAGCTGAGGTTTACCATCCCCAGGTGAGCGACTGAGAGCTCCTCTCTGTTCTGATTCCCTCCATGCTGCGGCTCTCCCAGTGGAGCCGGGGCAGGGAGGCAGCAAGGCCATGTGAATGCTGTGTAGTAAGGTAAGACTTGGCCGCCGGGCATCCGGAGAGAGGGCTCAGCTCCCTTTGTGGTGGATCCCTGACAGGTTGGGGCGAAGCACAGACCAACCCCTCCCATCCACTTTCACCTGTGATATTGTCCCAGGTGGAGGGGTGGAGGAGGAGGAGACAGAGGGATAGGTGGAGGGGTTGCAGAGGAGGCACTGAGATGTCCCCATAGGGCATGGCTTCTGTGTAGCACGATATCCCAGTGGGCTTTGCTGGCCTCCAGAGAGAGGTTAAATGAAGCCAGGGCTGTCTGACGGACAAAGGCCGCAGGTCAGCACCCAGCCCTTTGATCCATTCCTGCCCTCTTCAGACCACAGAGCCAGACCTTTTTGTTTCACCTTGCTTTTCTATCCCTAGGGCTAGCCCCCTTTTTTCCTCTCAATCTGCCCCCGACAATGGAGTCACTTACAAAGCTCTGAGCGTTGTATGGTCTGCCAGTCACCAGAGGGGAGAGGTTTCAAAGGGAAGGTAGTGGGGCTCAGTGTCTCCCAGGTCCCCAGTGAGGAGATAGATACTGGCTCTTTCAGTCCCCAGCACTGGGCCACAACCCCACAGCTGCACCCAGCACTTTAGAGGCCTTATCCAACAAAGGCCCAGAGAGGGAGGTTCATTTATGGGGGTAAACAGTGGAAAAAGGAGCAGGGAAATTCATTGACACATGCCTGACTCCACCTCAGCACCTTACTGTGAGAGGATCTGTAATTTTTCATTTTTTTAAAACTTCAGTTGGACGTGTACGATAATGACAAGCAGACCAAGTGCAAATACACAAAAGTATTTAGAGGGTTGTAACTTTGCAACCCCAGTGCCAAAAAAACAGCTTGCTGAAATATGACTTTCAGTTTTATGTTGCTTTTTTTTTCATTTCTCTCTAATGGTCAAAAGGGGGAGGAAAGGATTTATCTTGGAGCAGCACATGCTCTTCAGCAGATGTAGAAAGACAGAGTAGAGCTAACATGTTTTGAGTTCGTCTCCAGCCTGTTCTCTGGCCAAAACACTCAGGTGGAGCCCTGCTCAGAGACCACAGCCGTATAAAAGCCCAGAAGTAGCTGACACTTCCCCCCTCCTCAGCCTATCCCACTGTGCCTGAAGACCTTGATGTGTCAGGACATCGCCGCCTCACCGAAATGGCTAACTTTCACGCTGGCAAAACAAGAACAAAAAGTGGTTTCTTCCTCCACGCCAGTATTACTTGCAAAAATTAAATTTAGTGTGCACCATATTTCGATTTTTTCAGCTTTATTTTACAATATCTCAGTCAGTGGTAGTAGGTTGGCTTTTTCATCAAACAATAATGCTGGGTCATTTGAGATAACAGACACTTGACCTCAGCATCTACTGTGCTCTAAGGTTTGATCCAGTCCCCAGAAAGTGCTAACTTATGTAAAATTTGAAGTTAAAGCTATGTTGACAAAATGACTGTTGACCTTTTATTCAGACTGATGCTGTTAAACAATGACTGAAGCTTGACAATATAGGATAGGATTTTCTGTGATTGATAAAGCTACGGGTAACACTGTATTAACATTCGTTCATGTTTGCAGCAGAGTACTAGTGACATTTTGGTGTCTCCCATCAAAACAGGTATAGGTGTGTGTGACTGTGTGTTTGTGTGTGGCGGGGGCCCTGAGTGAGGGCCACAGGGGCAGGAATGTAAAGGCTGCCCTGGGGGCCTCTGTGGTGCTAATGGATTAACAGGCCAGCTTGGCATGCTAATGGAGATTGTCTGTGATGTAATGAGCTTCTAATTAGGTCACCTCTGAGCTTGACCCTCTTGTAATGAGGAGGGCAGAAGGGAGAGGAGGGGCCGGGGCTGGTGATAGCACCCTGACCTGCAGGTGTGAACCGGCCCGGGCTGTAAACAGGGCTGGACATTCCTGGCATTCTCAGCTCAGCATCCCCTCCCGAAACTCCCCTCCTCCTGCCTGCCAATAACCCTTCTCTAGCGCTATGGGTGGATACACACACAGAGAAACAATTGGAGCCACATTTCATGCTCCAAGGTGCTTCCCGGTTTGGCTGAAAGAAAAAAAAGGTTCCCTTGAGCTCAGCTATTCTTTGATTGTCGGACACTATTTTTCTTTATGATATCCCATTCACAGGGGTGTCACAGCATTATGACTTGACCTGGATTCAAATGCTAAAGGGATCTGCAGGAGGGGAACTATCTAATTAAATGTGCAAGATTCTAATCATCCCGTCTTATTGTGGTGTGTCGTCCCTTCCTGCCTGCCCTCTGCTTGCAGGACTGTCATTAATCATTCACTCTTCCTCCTCACACTGTCTCACTTTCTTTTTCTCTGCCCTGGCACAAAGTGGCGCACTGATACCACCCCAAAGCCCTTTTCCGACAGAACAAAACATCTCTTTATTCCCAAGGGGGAGAATAACACCCTGTGTGCCACCGCGCAAGTGAAGAGGTAGGGAGACCAATCCATCTGCAGTTATTAGAAGTGCCCTGTGAAAGGATTCCAGGACTGCTGCCAGCACTTTTATTGCACTATTTATGGGCATTGCATTATTATAAGTATTTCATGATTAGTCTAACTAGTCTCTTGAGGATACCATTGGATAAAGTAGAAATGAGGAAGGTTTTATGTCACATTTCTCTCATTTTCCACTTATTGAATGAAGTTGAATTATTCACAAAACATCTCACAAAGGAGAGTTTGGTTCTAATTAAGATTATACCAGAGTGTGCTTTGTGGATGTGCATCCAAATACTGGTGCACACTTACCACAGGTGGGTGGGCATGCACGTGCACATGCACGTGTGTGCACGTTGAAGTTGACTTTTAAAGAGCTGGTGTCAAGATGCAGCGTTTGTTGTTCTCAGAGGAACAGATAGGATCAGTGTGGTTTATCAGTCATGGAGGGCGGTGACCAGGATGCACGGAGCTTGGGGGGGAGTGGCATGACGAATGACCTATAGGAGGTCAGCGCTCTGTTTGTACTGAAGGACTTATCAGATGCCGAGGGCCCATCGAGTCACTTGGTTGGAGTTCAGTTTTTGCCTCTCAGGTGAAAAAGTGTGAGTTGCTGTGCAGACTGTTTGGGGAATGATTAATTGAAGTTAGCAAGTGATGAACTCAAGCGAGATGTGAAAATTGGAGGACCTGTCGCGCCACTTAAGAAAGCAGTCAGTGGTTTGGATGTGCATTTGAGATCATAGACATGTGTTACCTAAGTAGCACGTTTATCCTACTCCTTAATATTAAAGGTCATGGGGAGGTTTGAGTACATTCCAACATACAATGGCATAAAACGGAAGCACTGCGGACTAGTCCACACTCACGCACTTGTGACATGAGCCTACAGTCCACATAATGCTTGAGTCTTTGAAATAAGGGGCTCCGATTACAAGATGAGCAAACTCCACACAGAAGGGACCGTTAATAAAGAACAGAATTTTCCAATTGTGAGGCAGCAGTGCTCACCGAGGTAGACAAAGATTTTTGGATAAACAATATGACGTTTGTGTCTTCTTGCTTGGATTGGTCGCCTTGGCTGTGTGTGTGTGTGTGTGTGTGTGTGTGTGTGTGTGTGTGTGTGATTTTTACCTACAGAGGTGATTGCCGTGATTTTTTTGACTAGACCTCTGAGGGCAGGGAGGTGCAGAGACAGGAACCCCAACGTAGTAAGTGGACACTCTCTTTATCAGTCCCTCGTTGCCTCTCTTCTTTTAGTGGCCTAGACTCATTAAGCCGTCTATAAATGGTCCGGTCTTAATGAGGAGGCTTTTATAGGGCTCTCCTTGGGCCTCCAGGGGATAATCAGACTCCAGTAGGAAGTCGTCTGTCTTGATAGCTTGCCCCTTTTCTCAGCGGTGGTCCGGCCAGGACTAGCCCCTATCCAGCATACAGTCACACTACCCATCTACCTCCATCTTAATTTCTTTCTCTCCTTTTCCATCTCTCTCTCACTCTCTGCCTTTGCCATTGCCATTGCATGTAATTATTTCATGACGCGATAAAAGTCAGCTGGTGCCCAGCGCGCAGGCCACTTGCAGGTCTTTTAATTGCCTCCTTCCTCCCCCTCGGCCTAGCCGGCTGCGGCTCTTTTACGAGGCCCAGGCCCCGGACCCATCGGCTGCTGCTTACCCTTTCAAGGGTCTTCCTTTTCTCCTAAGGGATGTCTATCTGTCTCTAGAGGCACCGAGACTCCAACTGTCTCCATGTTCAGATGATACCAATAGAACTGTACCGTCATGTGAACCGTATACGGTGGCAAGGGCTGAGCACAGATAGAGGGAGTGATAATTGCTGAGTTAGTTAAAAACAATGACAGGGACTCAGTCTGTAAATTTATTAGGACAAAGTTTGACACTCTTCACCCCGAACTAATTTGATATTTAAGAAAGCTTTGTGTAAACCTTCATGGATTAGAGACCTTTGTTTGTGTCAATAAAGCTTGCTTGTACAGCTTTACTCGCGTCTCTGGTGCTCACAAGACAGCAGTGTTTACTTAGTTGCTTAAGTAGATAATGAAGATTCATTTTATGTGTTGCTTTTGGTGATTAAAAGCGTATTCATCAATGCCATGTCAGGCGGTGCTCCAATGAGGGTGAAAGCCTATCCCTGAACAGATGTTTACCAAAAAGGTCAGAGAGCACGCTGTGTTTACATCAGCGGGTTTAAGACGGACATGCTTAGAATTGGAAATGCTGCTGTAGGCAACGACTTTAATCAAATTACCTTTTTCCCTTCCTCATCCTCTCCCCTTCACTCTATCGTCGTTCTTAAGAACTCTCTTTTTGTCTTACAAGATTCAAAACAACTGCTGCCTAGCGTCATTGAGTGTATGTCACTTCCTGCCTTAGGGTGAGTGTGGCCTCTCCACTTCCTCCCTTATTCATTCCAGAGGAGGGCTCTGAAATGCTGCTCCATCTCAGTGAGCACAGGGCCTTGTTTCAGCCTTGGGGCTCTCTTAAAATGCATGCAGTTTGTGATTTGGAATAAGATATGTAAATCTGGAATGGCCCGTAGAATGTTTCTAAGGGGAAAGTTACTCAGCAGCTGCTTTTTGTAACTGTGTCTAAAGTCATTCCTTTTAATTCTTGGCAAGAGATACAAAGAGGGGCTGAGAGGGGAGAAGGGAGAGGCATGGCTTATGGGAAATGGAATGATAGCTCAGACCAAAACAAATTGTTTCTGGTTTCACTTGGGCCCGACCCTATTATCAGGCTGAGTGTCAGATCAGACAAGTGCTGGAGCAGAGACAGTCCAGATGGAAGAGAGAGAGAGGGAGAAAAAAAGACCTCTTGGAGACAGTTTGCACTTCTGTAAGTGGTGATATTGTTTTAAATTTTAAACGTAGATCTGTGTCAGTGTGTGTGTGTCAGTGTGCGTGTGTGAGCATGCATGTGTATATACTGAGGAGGGCCATGAGGTTGAAGGTCAGGTCTAAGGCCACGGTCCTTGCTGGCGGGGAGGCCACCATTACCTCTGAGTTGCGGACATGAGGGAAAAGTGAAATCCACTCTCAGATCCTAATGATGTTTTCTTTTGGAGTGAAAAATCTAAACATGCCCATTGCTCAGTAATGTGACCCAGTGTGGGGTCGCAGTCTGGTCACTGCAGGAAAGGCTTGTGTTTCAATTGCTGGAGCTTGAAACAACACGTTTGCAGGGCCAATCTAAAAAGAGGGTATAGAGGCAGAGAGGTAAAGAAGACTTCAGAAGCCGCCTCAGACTGTAAACTGCAAATACTATAAAAATAACTAGATCAGAGGTCATAGAGGTACAGTAAAAAAAAAAAAGAGAAAGAAATAAAATCCAAGTTCAGTGTCCTACATTCAGTTCTAGTGTGTCTGGTGCGGGTGAGAAGAGTAGCTGTGTTTACAGGGATGAGTGGGGCAAGCAATAAGTCATGTCAGACACCAGCCAATGATGATAATTTATCGCATTTTAATTGGGGGGTGAATGGGTGTGTGGGATCCCTCTCCAAAAAAACCCCTGTGGGTGTAAGTGATACTTAAGCGAGAAAAGGAACCACTTGAGAGTTTTTTTTTCTTTTCTGTATTACTCTGTGTTCCTCCCCTCTCCTGTTTTACTCCTGTAATTGCATCATCACACCATGTCTTCACTTCCTTCTTCTCGGCTCTCTGGTGACACCTCTGCCTGACTCACAGCGATACCTATGTGGTGTTATTATGGCTACCGAGCAGAGCATTTGGGTGAGGCCCACTCTTTGTTGTTGACAGGATAGCGGTGATTAACGTGCCTTCTCCTGACCCCAGCTGCAGCCTGCTCCCTCAGCCCTCCCTCCTCGGTCCCCGCTGCTCCTGATGCCTGAACCCACGGCCCTAGAGACGGCATCTACTGTGTGTGTTTGTGCGCACATGTGCACTGCTTTGTATATTTGGGCGGCAGTAATGATGTGTGAGAACGGTCGGGGGTTTGTTTAGGTTGCTTAATTATCAGCTAATCGCTTCCTATAACTTTATAGTGTTTCCACTGTTTTATGGAGGATAGCTTGAGCCGTTCCTTTTTTTCTTTCATATGGAATTTGCCTAAATGGTGTGATGTCACCCTTCCCCACCCCCATCCAACCCGCCTCGGGGCACCATAGAGAAGGAAAATTAGAGGGGAACTTTCACATAAAAGACGAAGGCTTGGCTGGTTTCAAACTGAATCAGGTGATGCAAAAAAAACAAAACAGGTATTCACCGGCCAGGTTCACTTCTGCTGCTCAGAAGCGTCAAATTCATGTTTAATTACAGAAAAAAAACGATCCTGGAAGTCATTTCATTTTCCAGCCAGGCGCTGTAATCAATTTCTCTTCAGCGTGGCTCGGTGGAATGGTAGTTGACCGCAAAGCCTGCAAGTTAGTTAACCGCATTAAAGTTGCTCTGTTGAGAGATGTTGGATTAAAGAACAGGCCTTAGGGGAGCTCCCCATACTGGCCCTGAAACCACCCACTGTTTCTTGTGTGGTTCAACTGTACGTGGGTGGAGATGTGCATGCAAGGTGTGTGTGCCTGCGTGTGTTTGTGTGTGCATGGACGCAGACGTGTCTTGACATTAAACGTCTGTATATGCACACTTGCGCAAAACCGCCACTGCCCAGAAAGAAACTGCAAACTCGCCACAACAGGCCGTGAGCCTGCCTGCTTTTCCATCAGCCTCTCTCCTCACTGTTTGCCCGAACACAACCTGAGCTTTATTTCACGGCAGAAAACAAATATTAAGTGCACAGCTTTCTGCTTTACCTCTGCTACTGTGTATCTGCCTGGCTCTCGCTCGCTTCTGTTCCTTCACGTCCCAGATATAATTATAGCTGTCCGAGGGATGATTATATGTTTACTCTGGAAGCTGGCCGACTGCCTGTCCCCAGTCCCTGAGGAGCTGCCTCTCAAAGGGGTTCCTCTTGAAAAGCACCACAAAAGTGGCTTCAGCGGTGCTCAAACACATAAGGGAGCAAATAGAATGACTCAAGACAGAGAGGAAGATTCAGCAAAATGAAGGAGGGAAAGAGAGAAAGTGGCGGTGCCTTTGTGCTATAATATCCATTTTAACTGCTCTATCCACCACACTTGCTCCTCTGCCTCTTCTCTTGAACGTTAGCAGAGTCAAGCCAACGAGCAGCAGACGAAGGGTGGAATGGAGGTTTTGGGAGTCACAAAATGAATGCCTTTAGGAGACGACAATACATTTATATTTACACAGACATCAATCCGTCTAACATGTTTCAGAGATATATGTTATTGTTAGCATGAGGCGAAGTGAGAGAACAATGAACAAAAGCTTCAACAATACTGTTCATTCCTCGTTTGCACAAATAGCTTCCATCATGTTTGCATTGTTTTAACATGTAGCAGCTTTTTAGCCAGCAAAGTGGTCGCCGAGAAGCCACGAGCAACAAGTACACAAACTATCACTCACTGCAGCCTTACATGTCACTTATTCTGGGCAACCTAGCATTAACAAAATGCATGTAGATGATTTTTATGCGTCGAATCGTAGCTTTACAGTCCACACTAAGACACTGCATGTAGTTTTGGTTTTGGCATGGCCAAATGACGTGTTTTTAATGACATGAGACAGAATTTGCAGACCGCTCGTTCATGTTGCCTAGCAATACCTATTAATCTCTCCATGGCTGCTATGCATAAAGGTCCCTTTAGGCCAGGCAAAGGTCATCATTCCACACCTAATTAACACTCCCCACACTCCACACATACACACATGCGCGCGCTAACACCTCATTTACACCGAATGCATTTTCTTTAAATAAAATCATATAGCAGCTTGCTGGAGGGTACAGTAGAATGCAGGTTTGCAGCAAAGCTGGACCAAAACATGTGCTTATGTCATGCTTTGACTTGTTTACAGTTAGGTATTTCTGAAGGCAGGCAGGGCTGACCTGTAACTGTTAGTTGACTGGTAATCCTTGGGAATTTGCTACAGCTAATCACCTCAGCTCGCATAACATGCTCAGAACTGTGGGCCAGCTCTGAGGAAGGAGAGCAAAAGTTGCACACAAAGACGCAAAAGCAGGAAATTCAGTGTCTGCAATCGAATCTTCTCCAACATTGTATAAACAAATGAATACTTTGTTGCCGGGCACCGGGAGGACGGAAGGACAAGCCAATAGCTGACTTTGCAACATTATTTTTGTTGAGCTGTGATCATCAACATAATGTTTGCCTGAGGGGTCTACAGAGTACATGTTGGCTCCAGTAAGGTTAAAAGTTGGATGTGCACAGCTTGTATATTTGTGGATGTTTGGTTGTAAACTGCTCTTGGTTTCCAGTTACCTAATTTCCTGAATGAGAACAAATAAATAAATACACACTTGCATAAAGAGACTTTAGACGACCAAGCACACTCTGGTTTTATCGCCATAATTCTACCTCCCCCTACCTCTTTTTTTAGTATTCAGTTAGCTGCCGAGCACACGCACGGAAGCGTACACACAGATACTCCTTTTAGCCGCAGACATACTGAAGCCCACGCATCCAGGCTCGCCTCGGTGCTGTCCTTGTAATGGGCGGTATCAGCGCTCCCTGAGCCCGGGAAGGACGATAAAAGCCAGGATAGCTGGGTTTTATCTGCTCTGCTGAAAGTCGGCCATTGACACCATGCACTTTAGAGGAAGTATCACTCAGTAGGAGGACCCATCTATCCTCTCATCTCCTCAGTGACAGTTAGTTCCCCTTTCTGGAGCAAGATGGGAATTATATTTATTCACCAAGTAGATATAGACGACGTCACATTGACAGCTACTGCTATAAATGTTTTACGATGGCTACAAAATTCAATATTCGATGTCAAATTGGATTATGGACTCTTGGAGTTGATCAGTAACAGTGCTGTCCTGTTTCTGTCCAACAGATGTTGAGGGAAAATTCTGGTTTCATAAAATCTGAGTCTTATTTTTGTGCTTTTTTTGGTCATTTATATTAGCAATAATACTGGGCTGTCAAATGGTCATGCAGGTTTCAAATAAACCATCAACTTACTTGGAGGTGAAAATTAAGGCAAATGGTGAAAGTAATACCCAAATGGTTCATTGTAAACATCCCATTCAGTTTATAGACTACCTTTCTGTTTCAAATTTGGCTTTCTGTTATTGCGGTTGTGCTTGTACAATGAGGGATTACAACCAACATTTCAGGTGCACTTAGTGTTGGTTTTAGTAATCTGGCAAACCCTTTAAGTCTGATCATCTGACTGTTCATAACCAATAGGAATGATGACCAAAACTACAAAAATAAGGCCCAAGTCGTTATAAATTAGCTCCATGTGGCTGCTTTAAATGGGCATCTGTAAATGACAGGAGGTGCAATGCGTGTGAATTCCTCGCTGACAGGAAAGTGTGTGAAATCATACTGCCTCGTCTTATCTACTGTATGGCATTCACATTGGCTCACTTAAAGCTAACAATGACTCAGTGTCTCCCATTAAGGCTCTTTATCCACCCAAACTGGTTGTTTTTTGTTAGCATTGTAGTGACTTTAATTCTTTCGCAATCACCCACTTCACCAACGGCAACCTCAACAAAACAGTCAATCACGGGCAGCGCCTGGTTTTACCAACAGACAAAAGGAACAAAACCGGAGTCGGTGGGTTTGTCCACCATAATTTGATTGCTGACAAGTGAGGGGAAAAAGGTCTGTCAGCTTAGCGACGATACCCAACAAAGGGCAATCTCATTGTAAACGTTGTAGCACTCAATTGCTGGATGATGGGGTGCTGGACAATGGAACAGCAGGCAGCGCTGGGCATGGCGAGGGCCCTCCCTGTGGCTCTCTGCAGCAGTAATGGCAGCCTAAGTGCCAACAGCAGGTGTCTTCCATTCAAGGCTGGGCAGGTTAATAAAGTTTCCCCCTGAAAGTCAATAAACAAGAGCTTGTTCGCACACTGGCTAATTGTACTCGTTCTTGTCCGCGCTCTCTCTCTCCCTCTCTCTCATACCGCTCTCAGTCTCTAACTGTCTCTCGTCCTCTCTCTGCCATGATAGAAGATAATAACATAGAAAACTTCGAAGTTATGTGCAAACACTAATAAAAATAATATAAGTCCTGTTAGAGCATATGTAATATTATCATTATTTAATCATTTCTGCCTTTAGAAAAGACTGACCTTTGCAGGCTAAACCACCAACTAGGACAGAAACCAGTCACTGCACCTTGAAATTCAACATCATCTTTGCATCAGACATTTGTAAAGGGGCATATGAGTGTGTGTGTGTGTGTGTGTGTGTGTGTGTGTGTGTGTGTGAGAGAGAGAGAGAGAGAAAGAGAGAGGCAGACAGTGATGATCAGTGATGTGTTCACATTTCCAGGTGTTAGGTTTAGTCAATTTCCTGTTGTGTCCACAGAGCAAGGCCGATCACTGCACCTCAGCCAAGTATTCCCACAAATTATGTTCACTCTGAATGAACTGGCAACTCACCCTTTGTAACACTCTGGTGTAACATTCAGTAATATTCAGTGATCTTCTGCATCACTGAGAGTGAAGAGCTAGAGCTGTCGGTTGGCCAAATATTGAATCATGTCACAGAGCAGAAAATAGAGGTCCTTTTTTATTTTTTTTAAACCATAGCCATGATCTTTCCCTAACCTTACCCAAGCTTTTCAGCCGGCTAACCTTAACCATAGCTTAATCACAGTTTATCTGTTATAACCACCATCTTTCCCTGAACTTAACCATACCCTATAGCTGCCATGTGCAGATATTGCAGAGAGAAGTATTTTTAAAATTGGATGCAATCTGGGGTTTTGCAGCATCATCTCATATCAGCCGTCTTTATACAGCAGTGAGGAAAGAGAGAGGGGTGAGGAAGGAACAGTGGAGATGACACTGTAGTTTCTTGAATGCTAACAACTGAATCATTCTTTAAATTTGTGCTTTTGAAGATACTCATTCAGCTTCTAAAATAGAGTGACAGAAACCCTCAATGAGAAGTTGCATTTGAGCTGCAGAAAAGTGGGTAGGCTGGAAGTGGCATCAGGATTTCGACTCTCGATAATGGAGACTATGTTTCCTTCCCTTAAGCTAGACAAGAATGCTGATATTGGAAGCCTCTGCTGTCACATTCAATGCTTAAGCACTGTATTGTGGACTCCTGCATAAAGTGAAAAGACATGAGGTCATGAGGTGTCAAATCGTCCAATATAGATGTATTTCCTGGGGACACTGAGCTGCTCCTTTGTGGGTTTTCTGCTGTTGAGAAATAAGAGGGTCTTTGCATGGGATTGAAAATTGTAAACAACAGGGAATTTCAAAATATGACATCATGAAAACCCCCAGATACTCCCTCTGATGTGGAACCTGTCAAATCTAGTCCTAATCCCCTTTGTGCGCACTGACCGACCTCTGTGTTATGGATATCTGTCACGTAGAGTTGCCATGCTTTCTCTGCATCACTCTAACTAACTCAAGTCTCTGAGGCTTGTGTTCCATCTTTAACAAGAGCCAAGTAAACAGCTCCTTATGTTAAAGAAGAAAAAAAAAAAGAGCGAGTGGAGCAGCCAGGAACGTCAGTGGAAAAGCTTTCACGGGGAGAAAGAAAGAGAGAAAGGAGGGATGGAAGAAAAAAAAAAAAGAAACTCCCACACCACAACCATGCAGCAAATTGGTTCAGTGCAGTGAACCTGTGTTCTGTGTTTGGGCAGGCAATAAGCAAAACGGGGGAACATGAAATGATATCTCAGCGCATTTATCTTGATAAGAGCAGAGGATGTTGAGGCGTAATAGGAACAACATGGCTGGTAATGAGAGGAACAAGGCATGATGGAGGAGTAGACATGGATTACCAGCATTCCTCTTGATGGGGTTTTATGGAGGAAAAAAAAGAATAGAGCTCCCTCGTTTATTTGATTTTAGAGGTTGTGGTTGGGGAGAAAAAAAGCTAGATAAATGCATGTTTCATCAGGGCTAAATATTTCCACCCTGTGAAAAAATGCCGGAAAGCAAACACAAGCCAGATTGTGGACTAGTGGTAGGACGATTGTGGGTATTTGTTTACATGTTGCTTTTCTGTGTGTGTGTGTGTGTGTGTGTGTGCCTTCGCAAATAAATACCAAGCCTAACCGCTCTCCGTGGCATAGCAGGTGCTTCTAAAACAATGGTAGCTTAACGTTACTGTTTACCAAAGCTGCTCCCCCTGCTTTTACTGTGAAGTGTTAAGCAAATAAAAGACAGGAGGGATGAGGCGGAAGATTGATTAGAAGGGCCGAAGAAGTGGGAAGGTCCAGGGTGGATTGTTTGAGCCTGAAGTGAACGCACTCATCGCTGACAGGTTTGCTAAAAGGCTTCCATCAAAGAGAAAGATTTCTTCATAACCTTGCCCGTCTGATCGCATGCCAAAAAAAATCAGTAGTTCTGCTTTTCGTACTCGTGACTGCAGACGAACTCTCAGCCCTTTAGTGTCTCCAAATCTCCTTCTTTCACTTTCAGTGTCATCTTTGCATACGTTTTGCAAAGGAAAATATCTGTGTGTGAGAGCGTGTGAGGTGAGACAGACACAATGATGCAGCTCAGTGGTGTGTTCACAGTTCCGGGTGTTAGCTTTAGTCAATCTCCTGTTGTATCCACAAGGCAAGCAGCTCCCTCGCATTTCTGGAATGACTCACATTTCTTCTCTCTCCGTCCTCTCAGTTTTTAATTATTGCTACTTATGGCTTCCAAAGCCAAGATACCCCCACCCCCCTTCCCTTCCTCCATCCTGACTCGTCCCTTCTGCTGTGTCACTGTCGGAAACTGAGGCGAGATCAAGAGAAAGCAAATCCGCCAAGCTGTGGTGAAGGATACTCCTGTTTCGGTCATCTGGACTCCATTTTGTTTCCTTTAGATGTTATCTTTTTGTCATAGTGCTTTGCAATCAAACAATAAAGTGGCGAGATTAAGGGAAAGAAACCCTGCTATGTTAGTGGATTAAAGTGTTTAAAATAAACAGGACTTGTAAGATGAGAACTGTTAATTTTCTCAGCGCTGCATCACCTGTGCCAAGTCTTTATTTCATAAACAAGATTAAACACCACTTGATGTCATCGCTGAAACATGTTTTTCCCATGCCCTCTGACAGCAGCGCTGGTACACAAAAACAAATTCATGTCCAGAGAGTGCAGGGAAGAGATTTTATCCCACAGATGCAGTTAGTTAATTGAGACACAGGATATAAGACATAAAGAGTGGCTGCAAGAGGTAATGTGGTGGAAATGCAGGAAACCTCTTATTCGTTGTCACCATTTAAGCTTATTTTCTGCATGAAAGCTAAATTACATTTTTCATTTAATAAGACAATGAAGTTAATTTCCGTGGTGTGGGATCAATATATCTTATCTTATCTTATCTTATCTTATCTTATCTTATCTTATCTTATCTTATCTTATCTTATCTTATCTTATCTTATCTTAAAGTGAATGTAAATTTGAATGATTTCAGATGATTTGGAGTTAAATTGCTTTATTTAAAAGGTAATTCTAGTTTATTATAAGTCCATCCATCCATCCATCCATCCATCCATCCATTTTCCTCCACTTACCTGGTTGCCAGGTTGTGGTGGCAGCAGGCTAAGCAAGCTAGTCCTGATCATCCCTCCCCTCAACATTCCTGAGCCAGATGAGATAAATAATATCTTCTGAGTTCTGGGTCTAACTCGGGGTCTCCTACCAGTTGGACGTGAGGGGAAAACCTCCAAAAGGAGGTTACAAGTAGGTACCAGGTAGAAGTCAGATGTTATTTTGGTAATTTTGGTCATCATTTTACCCAACAAAGAGCTGTAATTGCTGAAATCTGTGGACACTGCAGTCCAAAAATCAGGTCAGACAATCAGACAGGCTGTAAACAAACCGGCATGTTTAGTCGGGTTACCTAAATGTTTATTAAATCCTTTATTCCACATAAAAACTGTCTGGAAGCACAACTACAAGCACAGCAGGTAAAAGTTTAACGAGGAAAAACCGTCTGTAACCAAGAACTGATTTCTACAACAGACGGTGAGGTGAATCATTTTACCGTTTACTTTTCTTTTCTCTTCAAAATACATTTGGCTGACCTGAAGTTTGTTTAAAACCTGTCTGATTATCTGACTGCAGACTACAGTTTGGTAATGTTGCCAGAGTCCTAGATCTCAGCAGTGAATGTGATGAGTAAAATCACTTTATTATGGAAAAGAATGATGGCCAAATGAGCTAAATGCGACAATTCTTTCTGGTTTCGGTAAAAGCAGATTACACAACAGCATCTGATCAAACTTGTGAATATGTGAGTAAGAGGAACTCGACTTTCGATGATTCTGTCAACTGCTGTTTCCAAAGACAAGAATAAACACTTTAACAAGCAAACCCACTCCGAGTTTCTCTTTTTCTTTCTTCCCAGAACGACTTCTATCACTTCTTGTATGTATACAGTTGAGTGGCACACCATGAATGCCTCTTTGGACGCACTACACTACATTCACCTAGCTTACGCTTTTATTCAAGGTGACTTGCAATGAGTGCATTCAACCATGAGGATACAACCCAAAAACTGCAAGAATCACCCCAGTAAATAAAATTCTTTAAGCTGCTTTAGGTGCTATATTCTAGAAACAATTGTATTTTTGAGATGCAGGCTGAACAGGTGAGATTTGAGCCTGTAGCAGAGGGTGAGCGGAGTTTCCGGAGCCTGGACAGCTAACAGTGAGGATTTTGTCGAGCAGTAGCTGGGCCCCGCTTGTAGTGAGGGACTATCAAGCTGTTTGTTTGTAGCAGAGTGCAGTGGGCAGGCTGGGGTGTACGGTTTGACCATGTCCTGGATGTATAGCAGCACGATAATCAAGCACCGGGAACCAGAGTGGGTTCATCGGACTATCCAAAACTTTTGCCGTTAGGTCTGTGTGGACGACACTTTGTACGAACTGGTTCTTTTGAAGCACGCTGAATCTTTTGAGTCATCACGGATAAGAAGACCTGTGGGAGCTCAGAATAAGACAAAGTTACAGCAAACACAATCTGCTGCTGAGGACTGTGTGATACAGCTGAAAGCTCCGGACCAAGCCAGTAAGTAGACGCTGAGTTGAGATTGTTTGGTCTGAAATTCTTTGACTGTGCACAATTCTCCTTCATCTGTAATTTTCTACAGTTGCTGCTTTAACTTCATTCCACAGTTAAATCCTGCTGCTGCGGCCCGTCATGTACCATTATCTATTATCTGCCCAAAGCTGTTAGAGTGGAGTCTCTCAGCTAATGGAGGAATGTATGGTTTGCAGCAGAGGCCGGTTAGCTCGTATCTCACCTGCAGATTTATTTTCTGGGAGCTGAAAGTGGGGTGACAGAAAGTAACTCAATACTTTACACATCATCTCCATCACCTCAGACTTACCACCGCAATGGCAGCCATGTTTTCCCAGCTCGCCACCATCAGTTATCTCTTCCTCTCTTCCTCCCCTGTCCTTCGCCTCCTTCTCCTGGTGTATCCCAGTCTTTGCATTTTTCCTCCTTTTTTCCCCCCTTGATTTCCTCCAATCTGCCCCACGGAGACTGAGCCAGAGCACCTGCAAGTGCTCACTTTGAAAGATGTTGCAGGCCCAAGAATGCGCGCAGTAAACACATGAGAGCTGTATTTATAATAAATCAGCTTTATGGCCCTCTGATGGAGGTGATATCAGTGAAATTTATGCTGAAAGACCTCGCTGTCCTTAGCAAAACAGCTGCGAGATAGCACTACACCCCCACCCCCTCACCACCACCTTCACCCCACCTCCCCGCCACCACCGCCCCGCCCCACCCCAGCGAATAGCCTGGTCTGACTGGGGTTAGAGAGCCCAACACAGTCCTCTCTATGTGGTGGGGCCTGCGGTCCCTGGAACGGTGAAGTCCAGACTGAAATAGAGTGTGGGCAGGGTGGCGGTAGTGGGTAACAGTGTGTGTGTGTGTGTGTGTGTGTGTGTGTGTGTGTGTGTCTCTGTGGTTGTGTGTATGTGCAGTCATACGTGTATTTAATGTAGGCTGGGTTGCACAAATAGCAAAAGCCTCGTGGAAGAGACCGGACGAGTGTCTGAGAGTTTAAAGGTAGATCAGCGCTCAGTGAGTCCAGACCCGCGTTATCTCCGCGTCTCTGGGTGAACTCGACATTCACCCAGAAACCTGCATTCCTCACAATCCTGCAGCTTGTTCTCCTGCAAACCCAAAGTTAAAACATCTTCGTCACAGAGCGATCGCCCTGAAACCTTGCGCTGAAACCCAAAATCCAAGCGTTTAGTAAAGATGGGCTTAACAAATTCACACATTCGCACACAGATGCTCACAAACACACACTGCTCCTCTCCTGATCGTCCAGCCCAGATGGTTTCTGTCACTGCGAGCGAATGGACAGAAAACAAATTTAAAAGCAATGATGTCACAGCCGTGTCTGCGTCGGACGGTTTCACCTTACAGAACCCATTCCCATCATTCCATGATGAAAGGTGACCACCCGCCATTATTTGGCTTTCAGCAGATGCAGGCAATAATAACAACGGCTGAGGCCCCGATGGTCAGAAGTGTTCTTAAAGCCTCTAAAACGCTGTGGAGTTACACATAATCAAGCCCCAAAATAAACCACGTAAACAGTGAATTACTGTGTTTTCCTCTGATGTCATCTCCTGCCCGCCTTGCCAAGAAGGGTGCAGCAGCTTCTGTAAATGTTTGTTGTCCTTTTGTCAACAACCCCTTTGGAGGAGCCCTCATTCAAACATGTTTAGCAATTTGGTATCACGCCGAAATGACACAAAGGTGGATGAGTGAAATCGGAGAGTGAGTCACCTCAGCCAACTGTATGTAATACTGATTACAAAGTGCATCCTTACTGGGAAAAAGAGGCCAATTCGTAAACACCGCTGAAGTGCCGTTGAGCATGGCGCTAACTAATAATTGCTCAGTGGTTGGCAGTAAAAGACCGCAGTACACAAAACGTCCAGGTGTGAAAGCCTCCAGCTGAATGAGTGTAAGCAGGCAGTTACAGGAAAAGGTTGCATATTCTGGGTACCTCTGAAGCCTTGTTTAGACTGAAAGCTTCAAAGTAAAACACACGGGAATGGGCGTGTAGTCAAAGGTACCAGAAATGATCCGAATGAAACATGATCCAGGAAGTCTGGTTTGATCAGAGCATCCATACGTTTGAGGGTTTGTCAGTCGGCAAATCACAGTGGCAGTGGTGCAAAGCAGTGAAGTACATCGACTCAGGTACTGTGCTTAAGTACAAATATGAGGTTCTTTTTTAACTTGAGTATTTCATGCAACTTTATACTTCTATTACACTACATATGAGAGGGAGATATTATATTTTGATTTTTTTTAGAGTAAATATTATAAAATTTGACTACTACTACTAATAATAATAACAATATTATAACATAATGCAGGGTGATACAGTTTACACATAATGCAGCTGAGTAAATAAATGTGAATTTTCATGTGTTTTTTTTCCTTACAGAGTTTAGTTGCAGGCTTTTTAAGGCTGGCTACAGATCTGCTACCAGCAACGTGTGCTTGCATGTATCTGATTGGCCAATGCAGGTGAGGTTGTATTGTGGTGCAGAGAATTTGACTGAGGTTCAACTATTTTTTATTTTTGGCAACGTAGTGACCTCATTGAAATTGATGAGAGGCTGCGTTCAGTCTGAAAATGGCGTAAAGTTTGCACAGAACACAGCCTGGATCTGACTCGGCAGCCTTCTCGTGGTAGAAATCTGCACCTTCTTGCTCGCATCGTGTTCCCCATCCCCACGGTTAACTTCAAGTGTGATAAATAAATAACAGAGAGCCAGAAATTCTTTGATGGGAGGAGGGAACAGGAAATAAAGCAGGAACTGTGGTGTGACTTTACCCAAAGCAGCGCGAGGAGGGATCTGGACCTCTGAGGAGTCATTGGGTTGCCCTCTTTTCCCTCTTCTCCTTCTCCTCCCTCCCCCTCCGCTCGGTGTTCTCACCTCCTCTCTCCCGCTGCGACCCAGGCTCCCTGTGGGTGAGGTAAAGTACTGGAGGGGAAACCGGCGGAGTAACGCAACAAATTTGGCAGTTAACCCAACACCAACCACTGGTGTGTTTGAGGTGACCAGCGGGCTCCCGCAGCAGGGATCTGGCTTCCCGTTTTTCTCACCTACAGCTCCAGAGGAGAGAAAGCAGCTTGGGCTGGAAGGTGTTTGTTACAGGAACAACGAGGATGGAGGGAAAGAAGAAGGTTTACTTCCATGTTTTTTTTGTTGTGCTCTGGTTAAGATCAAACTCGGGGTAATATGCTTATACACATCTTTTTTAGATCCTGCTCCCGGATATCCCCATACATATAAATAAACAAAACATTTCAAATGAGCCCTCAGATACCATTTAAAGTGAGCCAAACCACTAAAGACAACAATAACGGGAATAACATGGACGCATGCATCATTATCCTGGCTAATATCACTATAACTGTGGTATTTCTATTTAACTTTGTTCCCCAATAAGTTTTCATTCCATGACTCGGATATGAGCTTATTTGGGTTTTTGTGAAAAGGATACGATGTTTGCATGCGTCAACACAGAATGATGTGTTTGTGTTTCCTGAATGATAAAGGGATATTGATGCGCGTATAAACACACGGTCATTATAAATTGAACTTTCCGACGGGGAGAAGGGCTTTGAGTGCATGGCATTTGACTTTGAGATGTTGGCAAAGAAAATCCAAACGCTAACTGTTAGCATAATCATTCAGCGCTCTAACCCAGCAGGCCCCTGGAGGGCCCGGCCCCGTCTTCACTAAAGTCTGTGTGTGTGATCTCCAGCTGCAGCCCTCAAGCGTGCTCTTGCAGTAAAAAAAAAAAAAAAAAAAAAAAATAGAAGAAGAAGAGGCACAACCACTCTTAATGCTCCTGACTCATTTTGAAATCACCAACCCCTTTGTTTATTTATTTATTTATTTTATTGTCAGCGGAAAATTTGTGTCATGTCAACCGGCCCCGGGGACCAGCGGTGAAGCGCAGAGAGGAGAAAAATGTGGCTTCAGTTAGCTGGATCCATTACCGTGTCTCCGAAACTACAGCGGATAAATCTGCCTGCTTCTTCCTCCCCTCTTTCGCTTTATTTTTGTTGAAACCTTGTTTGTTTGTGGAGTCTGGAGCATCTTTTACGACGCAGCCATAGTAACTCCGTTATTGCATCGCGCTGGCATTACGAACCCTCTTCTCTGAATCAGGCTTTCACACAAGGAGCTTGATTTGACGTGGAATTACAGGTAATATGACTAAGCATGCTTTTAAGAGCTTCCCAGCAGTCAACAACTTGAGTTACATCTGGCCTCGTAACAATCTGATTTAGGATCTGCGCAAGCCCACCAGAGGGGCAGACCATAACTTTAAGTAGAGAGAATTAGAATCAGCATGCAGATTAACTCACAGATGATTCAGTTTAGCACACATTTGAAATTATAAAGCACAGTTCTCGTGATATTCTGCATTTTTAACAAATACAATGAAAATTAAGATCAATTTATCTCATTGAAAAAAACAAACAAAAAAATAACAATGAACATATGCACACACACACATCCGGCTGCTGTAAATGCAAACCAGTGCAACAAATCTAATGTTAATGTAATGTAATGTTTGCTACAACCTACAGTGCCAGGCATTTTGGGAAATTATTGAGCCTTTTTTATGAAATAATATTTGTGGAGCATTTTTAAAGATTCATGTCTTCAGCAGGAGCGTGTGTGTTTGAGGTTGACAGCCACAGTCGGGTTGGGGAAGTCAGAAAGCACGGAGAGACAAAATAACAATTTGTTGTTTCTGATATTTTCATGGGATTTGGTTGCAATCTGTAAAATATAGAAGGACAGCAGCCATATCATTTAACAGGATGACCTCTCGTCACACAAATGCATGTGTGCATGCCTGTGAGCGCACGTGCTGTACAGTATGCCGTGTTAGTGTGCCTGCGTGAGTGTATGTGGGGTAAACTGTATCCCACCCCTGAGCTTTCAGCTCTCAAATCAAGGCCCTGAAAGTAAACAGTGCACTGCCAGAGGACCTTGTTTATCAAATCTGCAATTGCACTCATAGAGCAAAATGACCTACAATTACAAGCCCAGCTAGAAATTAAGTTTTCAGTCAGCTATCCAGAAAAAGATCATAGGATATCCTGCAAAAGGGAATTCTTCAGTAGTCCTCCCCTTCTCCTACTACTTCTTTTCCTAAAACGCCATACTATCATGGCTGCTGAAGTGACTTTCTTCTTAAGTGTGTTCCTCAGTTTTTGCGAAAAGGTTTATATAGCTACCATGCACACTAAAACATGGTGGTTGAGTGTGTATATGTCACATCATGGTCATATTTGTAGAATTTCCTTCCAAAACAACCACAACAGGCTCGTACTTCCAAGCACGAGAGCTTTGTTGCTACCGGCTTCGCCAAGATATTCCGACCACTCCTAAAACGTTCCAGCAAAAGCAATTACATGCCCCTGCCCTAGGAGCAAAGTGGAGAGGTTCTTTCTTTAAAGTGTGTAAAATTCCCTCCTAGTTTAATTATGTGGTGCTGGGTGGGACCTGGAAGCTACTCTCTCTACTCTGCTTCAACGTAAGTGCATTTTCCATGGCAAAAGCATGCAACATATTGGTTCCCACAGAGAGATCGGAAGCATGGCGGATCCTGAAACCTGGGTTACAGCATTCCTGGATCTCTGAGCAGTGTGGTGACCTAATCGCCTGACCACCTACTGCTCCGTGCCAAATCCCAAGCAGCAGGCCAGACACCCCTGAGAGTAACATCCGACTGCACCATGAAATATTACGTCAGGAGTGAGTCATTGGATACTGAGGCTCTGTTAGAACAGCTTTACATACTCACAAACACAGGAGCTTTACTCAGACTGGATTAAGCCAGTGAATAAACCGTATCACAGAGAGGAAATTTGTCATTTCTGGCAGCCATATTATTCAGTTTAGACTGTTACAGTATGTTTAATGGACACTGTTAAAGACCAAATGTTACCTTGGAGATTATTTTTCTCACATAAGGAAAAACGTCTGGTGCACAGCAGTTATGAGTCAAAGTATTTCAAGATCAGTGTTGACTGTCTCAATTGAGGGACATACATGTCCATCAAGTCAATGCAGTATTTCTCTGACAAGCTGCACTGCGACAAAAGTCTCCCCTCCATTCTGCATCCAGCTGTAGTCCAGTGTTGACTTTACAAACAAGTTCATTTTAACAAATATCCAAGCTGGAGATCCCGAGTTTGATAAACAAATTGGTCTCTCATAATAAATCAATTCCTGTTGCTTTTATTAGTGTTTTGACGTATCAGTCAGGCACATAATCAGTCAGCGAGTTGCACAGCGAGTGTAGGTCGCTCACCAAGAACGCAAGACCATAGCTATTCATCAGTAGTACCAACTGCTAAATATACATAGAAAATATATATACGGTGGCTGAAAAGGGCCACAAGCTAAAGCAAGCTTAATTTGCTAGTTAGCCACAGTTGCTAAAATCTGCCAGTGACAGTCAGAGATGCCTTCTTTTCGCCTTTTTTGGCTGAAACTGAAGACCCATTATTTCAAATGTTGAGAGTTTCAGGTGATAAATCTGCCTCCATTATTACTGTAAGCAGCACATGTGCTCTCGAGAAGCCTGACAGCCATAACATCAATTAAATCTGGACAAAAGTAAAGTAAAATCTAAGGCAGGTTCAATATAATATCATTGATCGTAGGATTTTTTTGCCTTTGATTTGCATGCGTCCAGTGTTTTGTCCTTTTTTCTGTTGCTACGCTCTCGCCTCTCCTGTTGCCCACGGTTCGCCCACACAGGGATGTTAGCATATTCCAGCTGCTTGGAATTCCTCCCTGCCGTCTTGGGAGCACACACTGCATTTTAAAACTTGTTGGGCCCTTTCATGTTTTATTTGAAAGTATGTAATTACATTCTTGAATGAATAACGCTGCCCCGGAGTGATTTACATGCTGTATTAAATGTCATGGTTTGGAAAGATGCGTCTTGATAGCCTCAAATGATAAGACAGCTTTGAGCAAGAGAGATGCAGTGAAAATATATTATAGAGAGGTTTTAGGTTCTGAAAAGCAGCTTATGTTTATCAATAATTCTGGCACTTTTGGCCTTCAGCTTTTTGTCATGGTCAGTTAAGGTGGTGCATGACTCAAAATCATATTAGGAGCATTTTAGAAAACATCTACCTTTATGCAACTGTGATTGGTGAGAGCAGAGTATGCAGAAGGCCTGTCAGTGAATAGCCACTTTGTACAGCAACTTCATAACCTGATTTTGAGAATATTACATATAGTTTGATTGACCCAAAAAGAATTCCAGACATTCAGTTTTGAAGCTGTGGTCACAGGATCTTGCAGGGTGCACCAACAGAGTCCACTATATTGCATTTTATTTAATTATGTTCTATTCTGGCCAATTTCCCTCCATTCAAGTCTAATCTATTTTTCTCTCAAGCACCAGAACACAACACTTGTGAGGTTCTCTATCACAAAGCAGCACCGCCGCTGGAGAATTCATTTGGCTGCCTCTTAGCTTTGGCCTCTAAGGGACTGTGGTGTGGGCAAAGTCAATTCCCCTCTCAGATTAAAGGAGTGTCTTCAAGTGCCAATCCAAATGGTGATAAAAAAGCTTTTTAATCCATTGAGAAAGTTTCCTGGTGTAACCCCCCAGAGTCCCAGCATCAGGCGTTGCCCCACTCAGGCTGCGTCTGGACAGTGTTGAAGCCCGAGTGTGTCTCCCTGCGGCCTGACAGAAGCAGAGGAAGGCCCAAAAAAGGCCCCTCCGCCACTCACTTGACCAGCTCCCTTTGATAACATCTGGCAGGGGCAGGTTTGCAGCAGCGACAGCAGGAGATGGAGGGACATTAAAGTCCCGTCACTCACTTGTCAGGAAGGTGGTCAGCAACTCTACATCATTCAGCAGACCGAACCTCAATCGCTTACGCTGGAGTGTCACTGATGATCCCTCTTTCTAATGGGTCTGATGATATTCTCCCGCAAGAGTGTTATATGAGATGATGGCCTGGCATGGCTGCTTTTTATTCTGAACTCAAATCCCTTTATCTTATCATTAAAATAACTTAGACTGATGATACCCTCTTAGCTATTCAGGCCAAATGTATTTTTGAATCTGTGCCTTGAAACCTAAACATTCTTTATAGAGGGAAACTTACGGTGTTTATCTAAACAGTGATGGGCCGGAAAAGACGTGGACCTATCTTTGTTCTGGTGAGGGAGGGGGCTGGTTTGCAGGCAGTTTAGAGGGGGCTAAATGTGAGTTTCAACACAGCTTCCCCGGAAAGGCTCAGACCAACTCAACATCCATCCCTCTCCATTTTCTTTCTGTTTACTTCTAGGTTCATGAGTTTACATGCCAATTCCATTACAGGGATTAAAATAGTTTGTCCAATCCATCCTCAAACTCTGCTTCCCTTGTCCTTCTCCCTCCCTTAACCCCTCACACCACTTACAGGCTTTCAGGTCCCAGGGCTGGGTTAGGGGATTACAGGACAAGCACACTGCGGCCCACAGAAACACAAGGCGGCTGTGCTGAAGAATGTTCCAACGAGATGTCCGAGCATTACTGAAAGCTGAGGTTTGATCAATGGCTGCGGCGCGTGTCTGCACTAGTGAACACTTCACGGAGCGTCTGCAGGAGAAGAAAGAGAAAATGAAGGTGTGTTATGACATCGGGCTCGGGGTCTAGGCGCTCGGGTCACCTTTGAGCTGCTGCTGATTAAGGGCTGGTGTTCACAGGTGAGCGGCTCCGAGCAGGATTTAGTGACACAGGCGGAGAGGTGAAGTCACCCCACTCTCCCAGCAGACGTCAAAGCAGCAACACACCGCTGACCTCTCCCCGAAAAAGGCCAAAGGCAAATGTTAGAGGATAAGTGAGCTCCACGGCGGTGCTGAGCTCCAGCTCAAAGAAAAGCGATGGCAGGTGAACTTTCCGCAAGTCACTTTTAAAATTATGTACACAAAAAAACAAAAATAAAATAAAATGAGATAAGTGTTTAGAGGAAATACTTTTTAGATTTTTTTTTGAGATTTTTTTTTGCAACCTTATCTCATTTACACATGCTGAGTACCAGACCATCAGTGGTTCATATATTAAGTGGTGAAAAAAGTCAGTCGGTCGCTGCCTGTGGGTCTAAGCCACCCGCAGCTGGTAATCTCCTTCGGAACTGGAGGGCTCAAAGGGGCTAAGCCTGGTCAGCACCTAAGAAGGGACGTCCACAGCATATCTTCAAGTGCTCCCAACAGCCTGGTGGGTAAAACACTGCTGGCACTTCCTCCTGAGGTGTGGAAGGAACTCAGCAAGGCACTAAAGTCATTACAGGCCACGCCACTGGATCAAATGAAGTATTGCGCCTGCAATGTCGTATAAACAGAGCATACAACGGCACTAACTCAGTAATGATAGAACAAAATACCAAGAGCATAATTTGATAATACAAACATTTCAGTGTGTATCTGATCTCCCAAAAAGAATTGTATAAAGAAGGTGAAACAAGGCCAAGGGTTCCTTACAAAACGAATAAATGTATTCAAAGATATTCTTCAAAACAGCAAAATGTTTGATGGCTGCAAACATGCTGCCACACCGTTATTTAATCACCATATGAGCAGGAATACAGTTTTTGTTATGAAACAAGAGTTATCTTAGTTAACTAATGAAAGTAGTTCAAATAACGCTTGCAAAGTCTATCACATCCTGCATGTTCTTGTAAGAGTAATTTCTTCTGTTTAAATGATGAAGAAAACCTCAAAATACTCCGACCAAATCCACACAAAAGTGACAACCCACAGGTTGTCATACCATAACATGCGCATCACCTCCGTCATGCCTGACAGGTGACGTGTGCATGAGCTGTTTCTTTGAAAAGACTTTTCCATCACTGCTACCAGTTTGATCTTTGTCTTATCTGTCCACAACAAATTGATCTATAACTCTGTTGTTTATTTTGAGTTTCATGTCCGTGTTTTGTTTTTTTTTTTCTTATCTGTGGTTTGCATCTTGTGGTCCAAGGTAATGCTGGTATAGCCTGTCCTGGTTGCCTTTGACACATCTACAGATAGCGTATATCACACTGACGTAATACCTCAACAACTCACAGAAACATCCTGTTGTAGAGTACGGAAAATTTGGTAGTTTTGGTACGTAGTTTACCTAATACAGATACTATAATGTCTTTGTAACACTGCAGCAATGCCCTGTCGTACATTTTAAACACTGTACTGTTCCAGCACTTTTTGATAATAGGTCAATGTCGGCAGTAATGTCATAACTGTAATATTGTAAAAATATTGCATCAACATCATACATCATCTATCTTGTTTGTAGTTTCAAGTGCCAGTGAACAGAGACACTTGTTGTAATGAAGCTGGAATGTTTCATGCATTTTAATGCACTGGTGCAACATCAGGTCATCAGCATGGTTAGTCCCAGTCATTCGAACTTGAAAGTGAAAACATGAAATATGGTTCCCACAAGAAAGACTGCAAGTTTGACCAAAAATAAATTGTGCATGAGAATGTCGCCATCAAAGAGACAAGACACAAATGGTTTCAGTAACAGTGTTGAAATGAGACAATCTCAGCTTGAGATCCAGCATCATGCAGAGTCATGCAGATGGTATGCAGTGGAAGGTGAGGAATACTAAGTGGCCTGAATCACAAAGAAAATCCCAAATGCCACGCACACATAAAAAACCAAGAATGCTCTGGTGCACCTACACAGACAACATGCCATTTGTCCATGTTTGAAACATTTTGCATTTTAAGGCCCAGCAGTCAAGAGCTCAATGAGGCAAAGACTTTGCAGTCAAAGTCTGTCAGGGTGACTGAGGAGATCAATAATGATTAACAAAATAAAGTCTCTGATTTAAAGGGCCCCACTGTGCAAACAAAGTAAAGGCAACATGACAAGCAAGGTCAGATTATTTGCATCTCAGATCTCCTGATCTGTACAGACAACTGCACAGTCCTAGTCAACATGGCCTCACAACATTAGGAGGGTTTATCTCACTCTTTTGTGATGACAGCAGTTCAAAGTAGATTTAAAGCACAAAGAAGATACCAGCCGATTTATTCCGATGTTTCAGCAGCAAATAGCCCTCTTTAGGACTCTTTTGATAATGCATTTTTGGCAGAAGCTTAAATTTATTTGGGAATTTAAACTATTTTAAGTCCAACCTAGCTGAAGACATCTTTTACTTTATGGTTAAACTCTCATTAGGCATAAAATTAGTACAAATGCTGGAGCCAGACTCCTCAGGCTATGACAAAGACATGACTGAGATATGCAGCTTATCAGATAGTTAATCCACTTCAGCAGTGTTGATCAGTATGAGTACGGAAATTTCCAAGAACCTGGACTCTTGACAAAGTTTGCCCCATATTGCACTTAAAGACAATAAAAACCAGCATACCTCAAATGATAGCAGAATAGCTCTGGGTAAACTATCGATAAATGCAGTGAGGAAACATTCAGGGGATTATATTAAAGAAATTTATTTCATTTTTCTTTTAAAACTGGCACATCTTAAAAAGAAATGACTCTTTCACAACTGCGTACCAGAATACGTTTTATGTATTATTGTTTATTGTTGCACTGCAGTGAGATCTTTCATGGCCTCATCAGTTACTGTGTGGTGTACAGCAGGTCAGCTTCCTGGGTCCCCTACTTTTTATAAAGATTCGTAAAATATACATCTCAGACGTTTGCTGATGATATGACTATATTCAGCCAGAGAACCAACTAGAGGAGACTCTGAAAGCTTTGCAGCATTGAAAGAAACCTAAGATGGTGAAGAGAAAAGTGAAGTTATGAATTCACCTGGGAGAAAGAATTTTTTTTTTATTCTTTGTTCAGAAACTGTCAGCAAGTGAATGACATTCATGTCAACTGTTGGGGATTCAGTTAAATGATATCATGACACTGTTGAAGAACTGTTGCCTAATGAAGTTTAGAATACAATCCTTGTTTTATAGCTCTGAGCACAATGGGAGTCTTTCCATAAGATGTTCTGGCATACTGGTTTCCTGTTTGTTGGTCACCCTAATGAGCATCAGAACCTGTGTAAGGATTCAAGAAAAATTGCCTTAGATGGGGTTCAAGAGGACAACTTCTTATGTCATCCAATGTGCATTTACAATATTTAGCGCAGGGTACCCTGAAAAATTACTATTGCAACCATATGAGGTTAATAAACGAAGAAGCTGCTGAGTGGTAAAAGACAGAGAGCTTCAGTTTCTCCCTCTCTTCATATCCGTGACAGTGAGCGAGGAACTATGGACAGCCTCATTAACACTCATAATTGCCTCTATAGAGGCCAAATGTCTGAATAAATGTCCCCACATCTGCAAAAGGACAAAAAAGAAAGGAAAAAAAACAACAACTTTGTCCTTGAGTTTTTTTTGTTTTTTTTTTAAAGCAATCAATCATTTATCCCCCAAACTCTGATTTAGGCTTAATTTCAGGCTTAATGCGGAGCAGAGACTAACAGCTGAGAGCATTCATTACCTTTTAATTTCATTTTCCGTATTTTTATTAGTCTGATTTGCTTGTGCACTGTGTAAATCTCAAAGCAATTCCTTAATTTGGATCAACTGTGTGACCCACAAATGCCACACAAATTCTCAGTAGATCAATTGTTTACATGCAGCTTGGCCGACATGGGTCTTTTTTATTTAGAGTACCACGACTTTACCTTGCAGCAAGTAGTTTACTGTCTGGATCCCGGCATTTAAATGCAAATTCAAAGTACTGCGCATGTGACCCGTCGGCTGTTATTCACAGTCAAATTACAAAGTTTCACATAATGAGAAAGAAAATACTGCGCGCAATGAGCTGTCTTTATTTAAAGTGGAGGAGGAGAGAAGGGGGGTTATCCAAGGTGTTTGAGACAGATGAGGGAGGTGGGGGTCGGGGAGGGAGGAGGAGGCAGGGAGGGTAAATTGGGCGGACACATAAAAACTGCAAGGGGCCGTAGATGCTGGATCACTTGGAAAGTCTAGCCGTTCCGCGCACCGCTCACCCTCATGAGCTGCTCTGGAGACGGATAGGAAACACTGCAGCAGACCCGGAGCGCCGGCCTTCGCCCCGACCCCGTCTCCTCTTGTCCGCTTAGAGGTGTCGCTAAAGGATTAATGAGCCAAAAAGGCCCCCAACTTCTCCTTTAAGGCTCATTTCGGCGTTTTTCGGCTTTAAAGCCTGGACTGCCTTACACCTTCCCTTTCACATTCATTTCATTCGAGGATACCTGTACCTCTACTGATGGTAAGCGCTCATCTACTGACATATTCACACATCAGAGATCCAGCAGGGCAGCTTTCAGAAACGGAACCTGTTGAATAAAACAGGACAATGTCTGTGACAGTTTGTGACTCTATAGTTTTGGTCTTTGGCGTTTGTGCTCGTTAAACCGACTTCACTGAGAGTTTGGAGAGCACTCCCGGTAGAAAAATACATGGATGTATGTCAATAAAAACTTTACAGTTTTACTCGGTGACACAGAAGCGGAGATAAAGTGAAATAAAAGTGTATTCGGGGACGAACAGCGCAGTAATCATGGTGGAGCTCGGAGCAGGTTAAAGCCTTTTGTGCCGGAGAGTTGAGCAGTGACAAACCAACATAGAGAGGTAATTTCCAAACAGAGTCTCAGTTCCTCAACGCGTCTCTTTCTCCAACACAATTAAAATATTTACATTATGCCGATTCGTAAGCTTTTCCAGAAATTTGGCGCAGATTCTGCGTGATTGAACACCTGTATCTGCTCCGTGTCATCCCGGTATGCGTAATGCGAAAGATGGAGATGACACAGCTCCGAATTTTCGCCACTTTGGGGAAAACATTGCTTATTTCGTCAGACAGTTTTCTGTCACAATTGATTTCAGCTGCAAATGTAGATTTCCATGCGTAATTCATGCGTAACAGAGCTAGATGTAAAACGGATTTCTCTCCACTTATGCCAAAGGCTGCAAAAACATTACAGTGCGATAACAGATGTGATTCCGGTTTGTAATTGTTGGAAGACATTGTAATACATGGGCTCACATGTTTTCACTTGTTTTGTAACAACACCTGTTTTGTAACAAATGATTATACAGTGGAATTGTGTCATTTAATACAGTAAAGCTGTAGCAGAGAAAACATTTTGCGGCCTGCAGGCGCATGGCGTCCTTGGCACACTCTTTTACTTTTCAACTCATCTTTCTCTGCCATCATACAGAGAAACGTACTCGCCAAAAGCGTTTTGTATTTACGCAATTATATATATATTTATTTATTTTTTAAAAATGTGTCCCTAAGGCAAAGGGGGGGTTCAGTTTCTTTTGGTCGTTGCAGGAAAATATTGGCCCAGGTGCTGACTTTTTGCGGATGCCACCTGATATTTGGGTTTTCAGGTTTTACATTTGTATTATCTAACGCTCTTCAGTCTGTCTTGCAAATCAGCTGAGAGCATGTCATATTTCCACACGTTTCCATTTCTTCTTTCAAAGATCGACACAAGCAATCTCAGAAAAAGTCATGCAACTCATCATATTTTTCCTTTCAGAATACACCACAGCTAACAGCACCATTAACCTGCTTTCTGTGATCTCATTGACTGTGAATGTTCTCACTGTCGAACTGCTCGCTGGGAGCAAATAAAATCCCAAACCTACACTATTCAACAACAACATCACAGGTCTGTTTTATTTTTGTAAACACAAATGAGGACATTGCATTTTGTTGGGCAGACTGGCTCAATGCGAAGCTACAGTTATTACATGAAATCCTTTAAGCTTTGCTCACAACCCACTTGTTATCAGGAAGGTAAACAAGCCACTAAAATGCATTTTTAATCGATTTTTTTTTAAACCTTTGAATATTTTCTTTGCAACTGTTTGCCATTATTTGGAGTAGTCATTTGAACCATTCATACTCTGTATCATCATTAACTTCATATGATCTAAAACTTAACAGCACTAACCAGAGCAGGACATTTGCCATGAAATTGTCTAAAATCATGTTGGTTAACTGATCACTGGCATCTAAAATGATAAAATCAGGCCAGAGATTTGGTTGTTCCCGTGGTAACCTGTTGCCCCCCCCCCCCCCCCCCCCCCCCCCTTCCTCCCTCCCACCATCACTGTCAAATTCCTCAGGAAACACATCTGAAGAGCCATGTGCATAGTCTGATCACATTATCTCTGGTCAGAGAGAGAGAGAGAGAGAGAGAGAGAGAGAGAGGCCAAGGGGGATCGAGCAAAGCCAAGGGCAGTTGACTGCTCCGGCCTAATTGCACCCTGCTCTGCATTTGTTGTTGCAGAATGTGTCTCTGTCTGTCGCTCCGTTCAAAAGTATTCTGAGTATGAAGCTTCTTGAAAGGCTTTATAATCTGGAAGGGCTGTTTCACTGTCTGATCAAGAGGAGTAAATATGAGTCCACAGTGCTGATAAATATGTTGGAAAATCGTGGAAAAAATGAACAAAGTTTGGCGTAACTGGAAATGTTTTTCTTTTTTTCTTTTTTTTTTAAAATCATCACTGGTGAAAACAGGCCAGCAAAGTGAACGCAGTGACTTTTTCCAGAGTTGAAAGTTACTCCCTGTCTGCCTTACATCTTCTTTCATCATCATCGCACCACTTCGAGTGTCTGTCTGTTTTAGCCTGCAGCTTTGTCAGTGGCTGGTTACAGTTACAAGATGTTCTGTATGGTCAGTGTTTTTGAGTGCTATGAATCCCTGTAATCATGGGAGAGGCCCTCGCTGTACAATGAACGTTTGTTGTAAGAGATGTGCACACACACACTCACTCACACACACAGACACTCACTCACACACACACACACGTTATCCCCCACCCCATGGGTAATAGAGCCGATCATGTTCTGAACCCTCTTCTCCCTTTGCCACAGTTCTCACGAACATGCAAGCGGTGGCACACACTTATGCACGCTTACGGGCATGCTCGCTCATGCACGCGCGCCGCTTAGCTCATGCGCGCATGCACCGCACATCACCCTTTCTTCACACACACTGGATCTAGTGTCATGACCGAGAAAGGAGGGTCAGTCGGAGGTCAAAGTCTAATGCTGTTAGGAAAAAGATCCTTGATTGCATGTACAGTGAGCCATGCAGGGGCCGAGATAAACGGAGAGATACAAACCCAGACATGCTCACACACACTCTGCGCGCACGCACACACACACACACACACACACACACACACACACACACACGCACACACACACACACACACACACACACACAATGTTCCTGTTAATGTGCATCCTCACTGTGTAGTAATGCTTGGGTGCTCTCCAGTGGAACGGGGTCCAAATGATGACCAAAGACCTACTTCGCTCCGGAGCACCAAGTAGAAATGTCTGCTCTGTGGTTCTGCTGTTGTGGTTAAAAATTCAGTAATTTTATTAGTGTGATTCAACAACATTTAGCGCATTTAAAATGACGTGTAAAAGAACTGAATCATTAGAGCTCTGTGCTGTGCTTGTTAAATCCACCAAAAGAAAAAAAGGCTGAGAGGAATCTTTTTTACTTTAAGTGGATATTTTCAAGATGTCTGTTGGAGAGGTTGCTCCAAAAACTTTCTTATGTTGATTAAAGTCGCCCTCTGGAACATAATCCAAGAAAATGTCATTGATGCTGTGGTAACATCAAGATTAAGAACCAAATACGCCCCACAGAAAACCATATCCACACACTACTGCTGAATGTATGACTCTTCTGCCGATGACAGTGATGTCAAAGAGCAGAAGGCCTGTCATCAGCGTCACTACAACCTGTGTGATCCCTTAAGTGGGCAAGCGGTCCTAAGAGATGAACCCCGTTTGAGAGGGATGCATTTAGCTCCTTGTGTGAGGAGGCATAAAGGTTGACAGAGTTCACTTGGAGACAGTTTCTGTAAGCAAACAGCCCTCGTGTTTTGGATATAGATTCTACCAGTCCTGATCAAAGTGGTGTTATCAGCTCTTTGGTCTGTGTGTGAACATGAGAGGAGAGCTACAGACTTTTTTTTTTTTCACTTGAAGTTGGCTCTTATCTCATGGTTTTTGCTCTCGGAGAACAGCTCGCAATCTCTGTAAAGAAGCTGCTGTTGAAGCAGGTTTTTTTTTTTTTATCAATTTCGGGAATAGATGTAATAATGTAATGAGGTGTGTTTTCTGTCTTAGGTGTGTGTAAGGCGCTGGGGATCTGCTGTCTGTGTTGTGGCACATACCTCCTTACATTCCAGTTACAGTAAATAGCTAGCTTAGCCCATGAGCCAAAATGATAAGCCTTAAAGAGACACTGGGTCTCTCTCTTACCCCCCCCCCCCCCCCCCCACACACACACACACACTGACACAGATTTACACACCTTCCCTGCACTACTCTTTCAGTAAATAACATGTAAGAGTCTCACGTGGTTGTAACTGCATTCAGTTTATAATTTTCCTGTGTCTTGATCTGTGTCTTTCAGGAACAGGGTCACTCCAACGTTCTCCTGCAGCCTCCCAACACCACCTAACATTTCCTGGAAGAACGTGTCCGTTGACTGCTCCCAACAAACATGGACAGTTTTCCCATGCTTTATTTTCTGTCGGTAAGTAAGTGGAGCATGCCATTTCAATTTGTGGCACGTGACAAGTTGCCGCATCTGACATTTTCCCCTTTCCACTGAATTGCTGATTTATGTGGCATTCATCGGGCTGAAAAGTCCCTTTGGGGTGTTGGGCAAAGCACTTGTTTGAGGACGAGCTTTTTCAGTTAAATGTGTGGCATGTAGTCACTGGTTTGCCCCGTGGCTTGTCAGAGGAGACTGAGAGGGACCGCGGCTCCTTATCGAGTTAAGACTTTGCTCTGACCTCAGGGCTGCCTCTTTTATTTGTCTAATCATAGTGGAGGAGGGAGGAGATGAGGGCGAGGGGAGGGAGTGAAGAGGAACAGCACTCAGATTCCATTCAAAAAGTTGGGTTCTTGAACCAGCTGTTTACCTTTGGAGGATGTCGCCAAAGATAAACTGCAAGTGGTCTATCTGATTAAGGACTGCTTTACTGTAAACAAGGCAGACTAGACTATATAACCAATTATAGTCTGCCCTCAGTGTGTTACAGTTAGAGAAGAGACTGTATTGGAGTTGGGAAAGACAAATATTTTATGTTAGTTAAAATGGAGGCTTTTCTCTCCCCTAATTATCTTTCTTTTTGTGTTTTCTTCCCCTCTGCTCTGCTTAGTCCTTTCCTAATCTTTTATCCCCCTGTGCCATCTTCTGCTCCCCTCAGAGACATCATGATTCCTGGTAATCGAATGCTGATGGTCATTTTAATATGCCAAGTCCTGCTGGGAGAGAGCAACCATGCTAGTCTGATACCTGAAGAAGGGAAAAAGAAAGTACCGGGCCTGCAGGGTCGTTCGGCCGCTCAGAGCCATGAACTGCTGCGGGACTTTGAGGCCACGCTGCTGCACATGTTCGGCCTCAAGAGGCGGCCGCGGCCCAGCCGCTCGGCCACTGTGCCTCGCTACCTGCTGGACCTCTACCGGCTACAGTCGGGGGAGGCTGAGGAGTCCGGAGGGCATGACATCGCTTTTGAGTACCCAGAGAGGTCAGCCAGCCGGGCCAACACTGTGAGGGGCTTCCACCATGAAGGTATGGGAAAAATGGAGCATGTTGGCATTATATGCAATAGGAGGAAATGAGAAAGCACAAGAAATGCAGGCGAATGATGTAAGAAGAGAGATGATAAATGGACCATGTCAGCACAGAAACATTTCACCACATGGTCGTCGTTGCCAGGCATTCCAATAATTTTGGTAGTAATATATTTCATTAGTATGGGCGAGGACTGCTAAGTATTCAGGAAAAAAAATAAAAAAACACATTTCCTACATCCCTTGAAACATGATTGTAAGGCAGTTCCACCCATCTCACCATAACCAAAGAATCTGAGGATGTGGTCACCAAACACTGTCTACAGAGGGGCAAAAAACATTTCTGCTAGACAAGCTCTCAAGAGCCTCATTTGACAAAACTCTGCATGTTTGGTTAGCAGCTGAAGGAAAAGCATACCTTCATATTACTGCCTTACACTTCTCACCCCACCCAGCAGAACATGGCTTAAAAAAGCCCAGGCTTGGCCTGGAATTGGAGTGTGCTCCTCTCTCATGTCTCCAGTTTATATGGAGGGCTCTTTTAGAAGGACCTTCCTCAACGTGCAATTATCTTTAATGCTACTCTGCAGGCTTCTAAATAAAGCCCCTACTGCGAACAATGTGGGTGCTGAGAGCAGACGCTGCAGCTCTCTGAAGAGATGGAAAAACAGTCTCAGAAGCTGGTGTGATAGAAAGACTGGAACGTTAGAAGGGTTTCTGTTTATTGTGACTTGGGTCTGCTTAGTTTTAGCGACAAATGCAGAGGTTTCAATTAGGCTCGGAGAAACTCCAGGGTGACGGATCTGTGAAACGTAAACTGAGGTTGGAAAGCTAGACTGAGGCACGTCGGATAAATGCTTGAAAACAGTTGTTGGCAGAGAGACCTGGGTGATGAACCAGACATAGCAAAGGGGGGGAAGCGATCTTGTAGCGTGGTGAAATGAGAAAAGTGGGGAGCTCTCAGGCTACAGAACATGTCCGCCCTTAGGGGGAGGAGTGAGGAAGGAGGGATGAGTCAGCCTTAATGGGGCTCGTCAAACGCTGCTAGTGGCAGCACACGGCAGCACGCACTTACATTAGACGGCAGCGTACCGAAGCCTGTCGGGAAGAAAGAGCACCGCCGCTGGAGGAGGAACTTCTGCTTGTGATGCAATGTGTGTGTGCGCACATGCGTGTGTGTGTGTGGGTTTCTACCGCTCTCTACAGCCGTTTACCCTCCTTCTCCTTTGCTAAACTATGTTAATAATACGTTTTGAAGCCTTTTGAGTGGGAGTGCTCGCTTTCATGGAAGCACCATTGTGCAATAGTGTGATTCAGCTTAGTGATCTGTCCAAAACACTGTGAGGTATTACAATCTGCAGCAAATGGACAGTTAGTTGAGGAGACATGTTTACAGGCTCGTGTAACAATTCAAGGCGAGTATTACCCTGGCAGATATCTTCCATCCTCTCTTCAGCCAGCTTGAGCTTTGGAGCTCCAGGAGGCGCTGTAGAGTCCCTCTGGCAGTTAAAAATTAGTTTAAGAAGTCCTTCACCTCAAGTGGCATCAATATTCTTAACTCTACAAAGTGACTGATGAGTTTTAAGACACATTTTTAAAATGTAATGAGACTGTGTCTGTGTTTGCTTTGCTAACTGTTCGCCTGTTGTTTCTTATCTTTGGCAAGACCACTGTGCTGGACTAGAAAGATGTATTCTGTATATCTTGAATTCAGCTAGAACAATGTCTTTTTTCTGCAGTTTTTCATTAATTTCAAACAACTTGACTTTGTGAAGGTTTGTGCATGCCCATTTCAAATTTTGAATGAGCTTTGGTTGAACATTCGAATACACTGCATTCGCTTGCAAGACCTCTTTTCCCATGGGCTTCAGATAAATGAGATTCTACCGTATTGTCTGACTCCTTAATGATTATTCATGATGAAAATGATAAACGTCTTAAGTGGACAAACTGCAGAGCTAATCAGAAACACAGCAGGTTTTAATAATGAGAACCACCTGGGTAAGATTAGGGCCTGGGTGTGAAATAACAGGGGTGGATTGAGCAGGAAAATAGTAGACACAACATTCCTTTCCCCAACAATGGTGATCTTGCCAGAAATCTGCAGACTGAGCGTGGAACAGGGAGCCTCCACTGTGTTTATACTGTAGCTGTGGTACGTTAATCACCACCCTCCTTGTAATGCATGTTTCAGCAAAGTGCTCAGAGAAAGGCATTGAGAGAAGGGCTGGATAATCCTTATAGATAGATAAGGAAACGTGGACGATGTATATTTGTATTCTTGAATACCCCAGAGGCCTTGAAAAGTGAGAACGTACATTAGTTTGTGTCAATTAAGCCATGTCAGAGCGAGGAAGTGAGAGTGTTTCATACTTTTATCTGGTGGTAACTGTCGGAGAGCAAAGAACTCAGGCATACAGATGAACAAGAGATACAGTATTTAAGATGCTTTAAGGTGCTACGCTGCATTTGTTGATATTATAAGTTCTGAACATTCAGGGATTATGCAGCTAATCAAACGTCCCACATTTCTCCTCACTTTCAGAGCACATGGAGAGGGTGCATGAGCCTGATGATGGAGAAACCATGCCCATTCGCTTCCTGTTCAACCTCACCAGCATTCCAGAGGACGAGCTGCTCTCTTCTGCCGAACTGAGGCTCTACCGTCATCAGATTGACGAGGCCGTCGCTGACGCCCTCTCAGACGACCAGGGGCTTCACCGGATAAACGTGTACGAGGTGCTGAAGCCCCCGCGGCAGGGGCAGCTAATCACGCAGCTCTTGGATACGCGGCTTGTGCGCCACAACGCGTCACGCTGGGAGAGCTTCGATGTGAGCCCTGCCGTGCTGCGCTGGACTCGTGAGGGCCTCCCAAATTATGGGCTGGCTGTGGAGGTTCTGCACCTCAACCAGACGCCACGTCACCAGGGCCGACACGTCCGCGTCAGCCGTTCACTACACCGGGAGCCTGGCGAGGACTGGGAGCAGCTACGCCCCCTCCTGGTTACCTTTGGCCATGACGGGAAGGGTCACCCGCTGACCCGCCGGACCAAGCGCAGCCCCAAGCAGCGGGGCCGTAAACGCAACCGCAACTGCCGGCGCCACGCACTGTATGTGGACTTCAGTGATGTAGGCTGGAATGACTGGATAGTGGCGCCCCCTGGTTACCAGGCCTATTACTGCCACGGGGAATGCCCCTTTCCTCTGGCGGATCACCTGAACTCAACCAACCATGCCATTGTTCAGACACTGGTGAACTCTGTGAACAACAACATTCCCAAGGCCTGCTGCGTGCCAACAGAGCTCAGCGCCATCTCCATGCTCTACTTAGACGAACATGACAAGGTGGTCCTAAAAAACTACCAGGAAATGGTAGTGGAGGGCTGCGGCTGCCGCTAACACGCAGACCAGCTAGAACTTGTACTTGGACTGGCGACTTGAAAAAAGCAAAATGGACGCTAAAGCAAATCAGAAGGTCTTTACTCCCAAAAATGTTCACTTGGTCCCTTATTTATAACGTTTATGTTGAGGTGTATGTTTGTCTCACTTTTTTTTGTTTCTTTGACAATATGATCATATATTTTGACAAAATATATATATTTATATCTACATATTAAAAATAAATTGAGTCCTTATTTTAAACATGAAAAAGCTGTACAACTTTTCATAATGTACATTAGATTGTATAAGGTTTTTTATTGAGAAAATAGTAAAAACAATCTAAAAAGTAAAGTTTATTTACTGGTAATATTTATTGCTTTCATATGATATACATTTTTGGAGAAAAAAAAAATAAAAACATGAATTGCTTCCAATAACACCTTCAAGCAGAGCACAAAATGCACCCTTTGTGTATTCACGTAAATTAGAGCACTGTGTGAATTTGTGGCCAATTGACTGAAATAATCACAAATGTTCAGTGAATTTAATTGACTTACATGATTTTAATAGCCCCTTCCAGCAAAATCCATTTTACCATCTTGTAAAATATCTGTAATACCTATCTACTATTAGGGGGTTGTAAAAAGAAAGTTGGCAGTAATTATTTATTACTGTTTAAACAGGAATTTGGATTTAAATTCTAAGCCTGATACTTACCTTTTACCCTTTAAGTGTGTTCAAATCACTTTTTAGCTGAAAGAAAGACAAAAGCAGAGAAATCTTTCTGATCTTTCCCAAATAAATATTGTTTGGTTCATTATCTGGCATTTCACCAGCTCTGAGTGATTCACACTTCATCAAAGAAAGACGAGTAATGGGATTTATCGCCCTGCGGTCGTATATTTTCTCAATTTTCATCCTGTTTTCAATGACAGAAGCTGTTACAGACATGGTATGCCATTTCAAAGCCAGTGGGCTTTTGGGTTAGAGCCTTATTGTTCTCAAATTTCACTTTTATGGCAATTAGGCTAACATGTGGTGGTTGGACACTCGCTAATCCAATTGCAGTCGGGGCGGGTTGTTGAGCCTGACTGTGGGAGAGTGATTCTATTGTTCCTGACGTCCCCACATTGGGGGCATGATTGTGGCCGATGCGTCCTGCCCCTGACACAAGGCGGCTGAGTCCTCAGAAGAATCAAAGGTTAGACGCTCTGTCTCCTGCCTTTGTCTTCAGCAGCTCATGCCGGCAGAGCAAAGACGCCTGTCTCCAACCTGTGCCCCATCACACAATAGGCTTCTACATCACTTATTTACAAGCTGACGGCTGGCCCAAATTATATGATAATGTTTAGAGAGAGCGACTCCTTTGAACTGCTGGGGGACGTTGGCTGGGCTTTGTTTCGCAGGGACTGCCCTGTACATCATTACGTCTGATGTGCAAACATAAATAATGATAAAGCTGCCAGTATAATCAGCATTTAAGCAACTTTTCAACACTTCAATGTGTTAAAAGTATGATTTTAGCTCCTCGTTTGGTGTCAGTCTCAGGGCAAAGCTAGAGAGCCATATTTTTTAACATGAAAATTTCTTGACAGGTATGCGGTGACAAATGAAATAATTACAGCTTCAGGTGATTTCAGGTTTTCTACTGGAGCTTGTGCAGGCCCCCGGGCCCTCCAGTGGTTGCTGGGCTTCTCTTTGATGCCTGCATATCAGCGTCAAAACGAGGCAGACTGCTGCGGGAGGACAAGACGGAGAAGAATTTCATTTTGAAGTGGCTGAAGGCGCAGGAGAAGGGACTGAGGGTGGGAGGTACACATGTATGTGTGTGTTCAGCGAGGGTGGGGGGAGTCTTTTTAGCAGCTTGACACTGCAATTACAACATTTCAACTGATCTCCCCCTGAAGTTGAGATAACATCAGCCAGTTATGGTAATTGTCTTGCCTGTTCATTATCCCGCTGCTCAAAGAGACGATGCGTGTTCATTAAAAGGCCCAGAGAGGGACGTTAATATAAGCTCAGCACACCCGCTGAGCCGGCCATTTAATTCATCCAGACCTTAAAGCTTGTGTTTGGAGGTGGAAGGAGTGCAAACCTTCACTGCCGTCATTCAGCGCCATCAGCGCGTGATTCGTAACAACCTCAGTATTTCCTGATAAACGTGATTGTGCGTGAAGGGAGGTGGGGAGGTTGCGGGTCAATTACAGAATGAGTCCTTAAAAACAGATTGAGGCCTTTGTCATTCCTATGTGACGTGCCACTCAGTCTCCTGTAAGTGCTCGTTCTCACGCAGTTACAGGTGAGTCATTATGCAGCAGGTCTATTGACACTGCTCGACTAATTGACTGGGCGAAGTCTTCAAAAAGCTTTTTATATGGACGTTCCACCGTAAAAGCCAAGTGTTTATAGACAGTAAACCTCCCTGCAGGAACAAAGGAAGATGATCCTCGCTTGCATTGCCTTGTTTGAGTGGGAGCACTCCATACCTCTATCACTGAAATCTTCCTCTTGAGTTACCAGATGTTCCGAATGTGTGTGCTTGCGTGTGCGTGTCCATAAATCAGGCTTTCAGGTAAGTCATGTGACAAGAAAAACACATTAGAAACATCTTTACCTATGAAAATTGGATTTTTGTGTGTCAGTAAACTTAGGGGGACAGTTCAGTTTTTGACATAAGGTGGCTGTAAATCCTGTGTTCAGAGCTGCTGCACCTTTTCACTTTAACAGCATGTTGGTAGTGTCGGCAAAAAGTAGTTCCAACTGTGTGGGAAACCTGACAGGAATAAAACAACAGAGAAAAATAAAATCTCATTGTGTTGTTCCTTTAAATCTCTCATATTTTATAGTTTTGGGAACTCATTTTTGTATGATGTCTTGCCGACTGGCTGGAATCTTCGGTGAATAATAATAATAAAATATATTAGCTCAAGCCCCATAACTTACAGCTCTCTCCTCTTTTAGATCTTTCGCACTTTCATGTTTTTCAATGGCAGCAACAAAGGTGCTTCATGACTGTGAACAAGCTGGGTCCAACACTCTAAGATACTCAATTTAAAATGATATAAAAGGAAACAAATCCTCACAGCTGGAATGAACAAATATTAATGTAATATTTTAATAATTACTCAACAAATGAGTCCAGCTGTGTTGCACATGGGTACATTTGATAATGTCTCTTTTTCTCTGTGGTTTTCTTCTCAAGCCAAACCATGATATTTTTCACCCTTCAGCATGGTGCTAGCAACCTCTTTTGTCAGCATCTAAACTTGAAAACAGCTATCTTATGTTGTAGTGTGGACAGAGAAAATGAGTTTTCTAAAATAAAAAAAGCCAACTTTCCTTCGCCTCCAACTCTGTGATTTATCACCACTGACATCTTTTTATTTACCCTGTCAGACGACTTTATGAGCATGAAATAGTGATTTCATTGAGTCTGAATGTAGTACCTGAGCTTGGTTAACATGCAACATTTATAACCCGCCATTAAATCATTATTTAATACCTGTGCAGATGTCTCACAACAAAAACCAGAAGATATCTGCGCAGCCAAACACCTGTTCCGCGTTCAGCAAAATTAAAACCAAAATAAGCGATCAGAAACAGACCAGAGGTTTAATCTGCAGAGACGAACTCAGTATCCTCAGATATGTATTATTTTATCCTTTTGCTGCAGATCCATAGTATTTAATGGTGGTAATGCACCATTTTGTAGGTTGCAAAAGTTTTGAAAGAAAATTCAGCTCACCTCCATCATACTGGAGTGGTGGCAGAACCTTTGAGCAGCAGTGGAGATCTCACAGCTCTCACACCCTCTGCAATTAAAACCGAAACCAACAGCAAGGCTTGATACCACAGGAGGTAAAAATATGTCTTGCAGTTTTCGGTGAATTGACCCTTTAAGACAAACTAAACAGCAGTGATACTCAACTATACAAGAACAAGTGTTTATGGGCAGTGTATTGAGGCCCGGGTGCGTCACGCTGATCTCTGCTGCAGTCCCACACTGGAAAGAGTTAGTGGATGCTCTGTTCAATAGAGAATCAGGGGGGGCTATTGTGATGATAGCTCATGTCAGTGCTGCTCGAGGTCACGGCCTCTTGTTTCACTCTCCCACTCATGCTTCCACACGCATGCGCATACACGCGCACACATTCTTTCTTATACCCTTTTTCAGGGTATATCATTTTTACACAAAGACGCACGCACATTGACACACAGGTCTGAAACCTTAGACTCTCTCCGCTGTCCATCTGTAGGGGTTATCTGTGTGACACCTCCTCTCACCCCCGTCTGTGGCTCATCTCCACTCATCACGCACACCTCGGCGCGAGCACATGGCAGCCGGGACGCTCTACAGTGCATTTAAGGGGATAAGGCTGTCATCGATGGAATACTTTGACCTCAGGGTCACAGGCACAGAACACACACACACACACAGACACACGGTACGTACAGTGCAGGTAGTAATGGTAATAGTAGAGTTCAATAGTTAGTAGGTGAAGTTCAAACACAGGTGAACGTTCACCTTATCAAAACCTCTGAACAATTAGCAGCCACTATACTAAATGTTATTTTATTTGGGATGGCACCTGATGGACACATGATTCTTTATACATGTAAAGCATTTCTTACGATGTTTGTGCTTCTGTGAATTTGGCTCAGTATCACTTAGACTTTTTCCATATAGCCTCGATTTCAAAAAAGTTGGGAAAACAAACTGAGTTTACCAGCAGTGCTTTTAAGAAGTGTTCCTGAGCTCATGTAGTAATATTCTTCATACAATCACGTGTTTCACAAAGTGGTGAACCTCGCTCCGTCCTCGCTTGTGAACAACTGAGCTTTCCCAGGAAGCCCCTTTCATACTCAATCATGATACTATCACCTGTTACCAATGAAACAGGTGCTTTTGGAGTATTCCACAGCTTTTCCAGGCTTTAGTTGCTCCTGTGCCAACTTGTTGATGAGATAAAACGTTAAATGTATTGTCTTTGTAATGTTTTAAATTGAGTGTATGTCAAAAACATGTATTTATGTTTTACACAGCTTCCCAACCTTTCTAGAATAAGGGTTTTAGTAAACTCTGATGACAGAAAAATCAGAAGAGATGAGGACAATGTCTCTAATCAAAAGGGCTCAAGGAAGGACAGAAATCATTTTTAATCACCAGGTTATCTTTTGGGTTTGTGCGCAAAAATGGATTGAGATTTTTAATTGTTTTCTGACACTGCGTCCACTAAATGATTAAGTGATTAATGAAAAAAAAAAATCACTAGATTCATGGATTTTGAAGACTTTGGTTGCAAAGAAAATACTGTGGTTTGTAAGGAAAAGATGTAAACAAAATGTTTTAATTTGGTCATTCTCACTCTCTCTGAGCTTGATTTAACTTACGGTTTGTGTGTGCGTGTGTGCGTGTACATGCTTGCCTTCACGTGCATCCTTAAGTATGCATGCACAGTAACAGACGTGCAGTCGCTCGCTCCGCTCAGGCGTTAGCACCCCTGGTGTCTGTCAGTGGTGTTAGAAGAAAAACAATGAAGGCCTCTCAAGGAAAGCTTAATAACAGTAATTGCTGCCTGAGTGATTAGAAAGAGTATCAGATATTTCCATCTTGACAACTGTTCCCAAACAAAGCGTACTGGAACGGAGGGTCGGGGGCCACGGAGCGTATGAGTGTGTGTGTTGTGGGGGCTGCACACTGACTGTGTGATTAAACCCCCTCGACACTCGTTTCTCTCACCAAGCCTCCCCTACTGGGAAGGGATCGCAGTGGAAATTTCCACTTGTTGAAGAAACAACCTGCGGGTTTAAAATTTGGTGTCAAGTGCCAGTGTCGCTGTGTGGACGGAATGCTTCTTTTGTGGCCGAGTCTCTGGTGTAATTTCGGGCAGGGCAGGGTGTCCCTGCAGTAGGCCTTTCTTCCTCGGGCCCTGTGCAGTTTCATTAGATACGGCTAATGAAAAGATGGCTGCTGGACAGCCCGGCCCCCCGACGCTGCTCTGGCCTGTATTTAGAGCCCCCGCCTCGCTTCTCCCGCTGAACAGGTGTGCCGGCTGGCCCTCGAGCACCGCGCCAACTCACTGAAAACACTTTACGTCCTCATCTTCTCTTTAACAGGCTACCGAGTGTTATTTTCACAAGTTCATTTTTTACAGCATTTTCATTTAAAACAACTTGTTTGCTTCCATAAAAGCTTTTTTCTTTTTATAACTTTGTTTTTTATTATCTAAATGCAAAAACAGGTGCCTCCTTCTGTTTCCTGTTAGAGTAAAAGCACTTCACACATACATACCAAGAGGTCTAAACCAAGAATATGACATATAATATGATTTTTACATTTATTTTGGTTCATTTATGGAATAGCTTCTGGTTGATAGCTTTCCATACTCTGATGATACAGAGGTTTTCTGCTGTATGTTGTCCTTTTTTCTTTTTATGTACAATCTTTTAATGTTTCGTTTTGTGTAGCTTACAACTATATTTTCCATATTTCTGAACTATTTGCCATTTTTGATGCGCTCATGTCTCTGCACTGCCGCTCTGAGTGAGTTTTCATTGTATGCTTCTTGCATTGTTAATCGTGTTGAGATGTTTGTCAGTCTGGGCTGGTTGGATGGTTAACCACATCAGCCTTTTGGTATAAGTATGGGCGCGGTAACTACTTCTAAACGTGATGAAGATCCAGCCGGGATCAAAACATTATGTATTTAAATAAATTTGTGGTTTTGGAGTCAGCTTGCAGGCAGTACTCTTTTCATTAAGAGCATAAGCACTTTTCCACGAGTCAGAGTTCACACACAAAATCTACTCAACTATAAGAATTGGAGAAGGAAAATGAAATATGGATGCGGCATTTCACAAGTTCTTCTTTTACATGAATATTTATTGCCCTGCAGACAGTTTGTTTTCTTGCCTTTAGTAAAAGTGGCAACATAAAGTGTCACATATTCTTCTCACATCCTTGTCTTTATTTACACATATGGCAGGAAATTAAAGACAGTGAGTAAAGCGAGTATCCCTCATTTAACAATCTCCACCGCTCTGAAGCTTCTGGCAAACTGAGACATTGTAAAAAGCCTCCTGTAATTAGACAAAGCTGTTTATGCACAACTGTTCTATCTCAATCCCCCATTCGGTTCCCTATGAAACACTAATTTGCCTTTCAGCATGATAATAGTTGATATACAGTATGGTGTCATCTGGTGACAGCTCATTGTTTTGCTCTGGTTAGTCACAGAAGCCTATTTCGGCTACTAGCAGCTTCTCCCTTTTCAGGTGCATAAATATCTGAGAAGTTGAACTGGTGTTTGGCTGGAGCGCGGCTGAAGTTAGATCTCAGTGTTTATTTGCTAACAGACTCCCTCTGTGTTCATACGCTGACCCTTTGTGTGGCTCTCAGAGAGGCAGGTGGATTGTGCCTCTGGCTTGCGAGCTACAGTTTGAAAGCAACAACGTGAAACCGGAGCTGTAACGCGACCCTGAGGCAATTAGGCCCACAATGAGGACGTTTTTTTCGCATTCACCCCTTTTGTGTTGCTAAATACTATTTAAGAGCAAATAAAATGAGGAACCTTGGGTGCTTTGGCAGACAGGCAGGAGGAAAATGTACAAGCAGGTAGCAAATCAGCAACAGATTACGTTTTTGTGCCTGAGCAATGGCTACTTGTTGTACATAAGTTGAGGGAGTTGCTCCAATGCATGTCTCTCCTTTGAAGTTACTCTACCTTGTTGTCCTGAGTTGTTTTTTTTTTTTTGTTTTGTTTTTTTTGAAGTGTGTGTAGAAGCAGGGAGGGGATTTGGGTGGGGTGGACAAGATTGGAGGATGCAAGACTAACGGGTCAGTTCTGAGGGAGTTTTAGCACCGTAGACCCTCTCCCATGTTCACAGACAGACTGTGGAAGCGGGAAAGGTGTGAGGAGGGCTGGAAGAGAGAGGGAGAGACCCTGCAGCTCCTTCCCTCCTCCTTCTCTCCCTCCTCCCTTCCGTTGCTATATACCCTTCTCTGAATGGAGTGTGTCCACCGGATCTGCCCAGGATGAAATGTCATATCTTAGACTGATCCTTATCTCTTAATCGCTTCCTTTGTCTCCCATGATTCCCCAGACCCTCCCTGACTTCCCTCCTCGGACACGGCCCTTTGATGTGTCAGCCACGGTTAGGGACGCTGGGGGTGGGATATTTGTGGTGTGTGCATGCATGTGTGTGTGTTTTAAAGTGGCTGTCTGGTTCTGCTCTGAGCTAACAAGAGCCCCAGAGGTTATCAAGATTCGATGGTGGAGGAGACCGCTGGAAAGGGTTGGTGCTCTGCGTCTCTTGTGGCTTTGCAAAGAATTGGTGAATATTGCAGCATGCATATGTCCTAAGCTGATGACCCATCAGCCTCACACACTTTCTCTAAGGCTATAAGCTGCTGTTTGCATGGGTCACAGTCAAATGTGAAAGAAATGAAGGAAATATTAAAGAGAGAGTGTACAAATCTGCTACAGACTTCATGTAAATTGTAATAGCTTTGTTGATCGCTTAACTTCTCATTTGGAGTCATCAGGTCAATGTTTTTATGACCAAATACCTGCAAAATTATTTCCCATCATTGTCAGTAGTACTTTGCTGTACTGTTTAGTGCTAGCTGGCGAGTATTGGCATGCTTACATGCTAAACTAAGATGGTAAACATTTAGGACAATGTCCCAAGAATCAGTTTGCTTGATTGACTTTGGACATCAGGCTCAATACTGACATACAAACACTATGTGAACATTTCTATGAGACCAAAGATGCTCATGGAAGACTCTTTGCCTGAACAGAGGAAATACATCTCATACAGAATATGTCGAAAAGTCTCCAGGCTTGACATTGTAAGGCCCCTGAAAACACATCCAGCCAGATCGCTGTTATTTTTCTCGCCATTGTTAGCGTTAGCTTTGAGCTGATGCCACTGCTGCTCTTGCAGTAATGTCAGCTGTGTTGGCTTGGCTCATTAACTTCCAAATAGTCCTTCACTGTATATTTGATTTCACCAGACAAGCAGGAATTTCAGACTTGAGATAAAAAAGACAAAACATTGTTCTGTTCTCCAAAATGAAAACTGATGCTGATCTGACAGATACAGTAAGTTTAATATTTTTGTCCTTCCTGCCTCCCTACAGTTGGTCCTGGACAGACTGTGTTCACTGTACCGATGAAGTTTCCATATTTGCAGTATGGGCAAGTTTAAATAATTCAACATGCAGTCAATGTGATATTTTTGACCTCCCGACCTCCACTTTACCCAGCATACACTATTATACACACTTAAATTTCAGGCACATTTTGCTGTTATCACAATGGTGTAACCCGAAGTAGAATAAGATAATACATTTAATTAAGCAGTTAGTGCGGCTGGGTATGAGATATACAGTAGAAATATGCCTGTGGTCTGCAGCTGTGCACTGCAACAGAGCAGAGTATGGAGCAGAGTAGAAGACAGGCCTGAAAATGAAAGGATGGCAGACCGTGAGAAACAGAAAAAGACAGACAGAGACAGTGAGACTTGTTTGAAAAAGCTCATATCATCCAACACATCTTCAGGCAGATATATGCAATCACATCTTTAAACATATGACTGTGTGGTAACTGTGGAGAATGTATGTGTGTATCCTATCACAGCTCATTGTTTGTCTCATTTTGCCGATCCAACATCCGGAGGCTCATTCTTTGGTCCATGAAGGAATCTCAGGCTGAAGCCAGGGGTGATGGGGGCACATTGTCTGCACCCTCTGGTGGCAGGATGCAACACCACAACCAGTCCTTTTGTGTGTGTGTGTGTGTGTGTGTGTGTGTGTGTGTGTGTGTGTGTGTGTGTGTGTGTGTGTGTGTGTGTGTGTGTATCTGCGTGCGCACAAAGGGTGTTTGTGAGTCTACGTATTAATCTGGAGTCAGTAAAAGAACATGCTTCCTCAGGTGAGAACACAATACTGTGTGTTTGTGTGGGGAGGCCACCCAGCATCAGCTGCATACCCTGACAAAGATAGGAGACCTGGCTTACAATTAGAGGTTTTTGCTTCAGCCAAAAGCAACATTGTTCATTTCAGTGAAAGAGCGGGGCCCTCGCTGGATCCTGAGCCACCTGGAGATGAAGGAGGGCGGAGGCGAGTGGAAAGTAAGAGAAGAATAACAGCATTAGTGTCAGAAAGAAAATGTCACCAAAAGAACAGATTCATCAACATGTAATGCTAAGGCTGTTATTATCGTCTCGTACGCAGCCTGGTGTTTTCCAGCCCTGGGTGGATTTTCAAATAACGGCGCAGCATTGTTTCAGCCACGGGTGCATCTGTGTGTATTTGCACGTCCAAGCTAGTGTAGAGAGAAAATAAGCCAGCACTTTTACCCAGATTTAGGTCTAAGCTTGAACAAACTCTGACACTCCCTCTTTATGAGTGATTGTCAAGAGGCTGTTTGTTGCTCTTGGCATGAACATACACAACTGTATACATTTAGCTGTGGACGTCGGGGCATTCGAGAGTGAGATCATTAACATATGGGCCGAGCAGTAAAGGCCTGCAGCCACGAGCCCTGGGGGACCGCCTGGCTGTGTAAGTGAATACTGATCATATACTTCAGATATTATTACCTCTCCCTGTGTGGAAAAAGCTTGTTCACTAAGTACTTAAACCAGAAACTGAGCAGGTGGTAGACAAGCAAACAAATCAAGCAACATGCATTTGTATTACTGGGAATTTTTCCTGAGAAAATAAAAAAGAATTTAGGCTCTATCCCAGGAACCTGAACTTTTGATTGTTGCTTGAATGATTGGATTTCATAGCCTGGATTTGTGCTGATATGTTGGATTTATAATAATAGCTTTTATTGAAACCACTTTTGCGTGTGTCTTTTATCAAGACTTTTATCAATGCAATATTACAAAACCTCCCAAGTTGGCCCACTGTAGTGTTCTCAAAATTACCTCCTTTTTTTTAAAGCATTATGTTACTACAGCTCGAACCCAAAGACTGGGAAAGAGGGAAAAAACTGTGAAGACGTACAATTAAACATTTCAGCCAGTAATAAAACAGGAGAGGAAGAGTAACACCAAACAAACAGACCTGTTGCCTTGGTAATGAACAAAGCCCCTGCTGAGGAGGTGCATATGCCCTCCAAACAAGGAGGTATTAAAATGAGCTTTATCTAGAAACTACAAGAGGACTACCAGAAGTATGAGCTGGAACAGTTGACAGATGTAAAATGAGGGACAGAAATTTTTTTTTTCTGGTTTTGTTTTATTTTGCATCTAGCGTCCTACAGGAATCTGAGAAAAAGGTAGAGAAGAATATCATCTTAATGAGGACCAGGCTATGCCGGAGGATGGTCTGCTGTGTTGGATACAGTGAGGGGGGGTTTCCAAAACACATCCATTCAGTTGTCCTTTACATTTGGAGGACATGCTGCAGTGTGTCGCCGGTTCACACGAGCTCCTGCCACACGTTGGTGTTTGGTGCTTGTTGCCACGTACCTGCCATCCAAAATATTTTAATGATATACAGCAGGAGAGAAAGTGGAGCTGAAAGATGGAGGTTCAGGCTGTGGTATGATGAGTTTACTTTAAGAAGAGCCAGGTAGAAAACATTGCAACAGTTATGGTGCTGGATGGGACAGACACATGACTAAGGCACTCTGTTTGACTGGTCAACACGTGGTGTGTGTGTGTGTGTGTGTGTGTGTGTGTGTGTGTGTGTGTGTGTGTGTGTGTGTGTGTGTGTGTGTGTGTGTGTGTGTGTGTGTGTGTGTGTCTGTGTTTCTGTGTGTGTTTGTGTGAGGCTCGCGGCCACAGCCGTGCCCGGAAAGGCTTGGAGCACAACCAGTCATTAGGAAGTCAGGCCGTCTGGAGTGCATTATGGGCTGGGTACTGTAACTCTTACAAGCACAGGCTGCTATCAAATCAGGGATGAGGGGAAGAAGGAGGGAATGAGAGGGTAAGAGAGAACGAAGGAATAAAAAAAAACTCATCATACCTGTCAGACAGTAGATGCAAATGGTTTAATGATTTCTTTTAACTTACTTGTTTGTCAAGCAGTACTTGAAGCAGGATAAAACATATTTTATGAGTTCTTTAGCTGAGGTCTGGTTAAAAACAAGTGGCAGCTTGGAACAAGAGAATGAAAGAGATGAGAAATTAATGAGAGAGGCAAGAAAAAAGTGTGGAGAGTTAAAGAGCATCATGTCCAACTTAAGATTGCAAAAGTTTTTCAATCATCTAAAACCAGGGAGGGAAGCACTGGGTGGATGGATTGATGGATGGATGGAGGGATGGAGGGATGGAGGGATGGATAGATAGACAGATGTGTGGAAATACGATGCTGCTTGGGCAAAAGGACAGTGCCCAGACTGATTCAGTGTTGCAATGTTAGCCACAGCTGAAGTTTTGACTGCAGCTCTCAACAATTTGACAGGTTTTGGTGCTTCATGTCAAATTACTGCTTACATTGGGTCTGTTTAGGTGTCATCAAATGGACATGACTCACTCCAGACCATACTGAGAGAACTGAAAGGAAAATTAATGAAAGGTGCATACTGTAACATACGGGCAGAAGACAGTTTGATGAAGAAAATGAAGTGAAAGAGGAGTAGATATCTGAGTGAGACAGATTAGATGACATAAAGAAAAGTAAATATTACAGACTTTGTTGAATGATACTTGGTGAGTACCTCCAAATGAGTTTTGACACAAAGTCTTGTCCTAACTCGTCTCTGTGGCTTGGCTAATAAAGTGTTGTGCAAATAACAGTACTCAACAAGGTGATCAGTAAAGATCTGCACTGGAAAGGTCTGCAGTACATGTTGGCAGTGCACATTTTCTTTCTCCAGGGCTGTGGGCAGACACGTTGTAATGCATGATCATAGCGTGCAGGCTGCGTGGTCTTCGGTTAGTCTGCCATTGCTTGCCACACTTGCACCAAATAGCTGTTTGGCAATGCTTTCTAAATCATAGCTTGTCACGTCTTCACGACAATGAAATATCATATACCGGAGATTGGGCCTCCCACAGTAAGGAGTGAAAACACATTTGTTGAAATGTAATGGTAAGACTGCAGACTGTGTAGGTGGGCTTAGTGCAGTGGTGGACACAGGCTGTCTGAAGGGCAGGGGCAAAAAAATTATAATATATAAAATATTTTTCGCTTTAATACTGAAACACTTTCAAATCCTTTTCTAGCATTTAAAGCAGGCTGTATAGCTCTGCATCATGTTTCCTCCACAACCTCGAACTGGGCCACTGTATAGGGCACTTGATCATATTCTATCTACAATCTGCCCTCCCTAAGTCCATCAGTGGCTTGGTGGAAGTACTGTAGATAGCAGCAGGTGGCTGTGGCAGAAAATGCTGTTGGTGCAGGAATTGTTCTTAAAAAGCAATTCCCATGCACACACATGCTAAAGCTCAACAAGCGTAGATATAGACAGAGACTGTTATATATGTTATTATACATAAGCTGGTAATGTACAGAAGTAATGAGAAGGCAATTAGCTGGAGGGTTTTTTTTCCAGCAGTGAAAGTTAGAAGTTTAGTGGAAGCACTGCAGATACTCACTGCTGCAGACATCTTTCAAAACCCCAGTGAATCCATAGAAAATGACTGCGTCATACTTCTTCACCCAGCACAAAGGAGTAAACAAACACCACAGCTGGCAGGTCACAGTTCACAACCATGGCCATCCCACCAGACCAACTTTTCCAGGTCAACATTTGTGTCCTCTATCTATTGCTCCATGTCAACAGTGAAAATAGAGTTGCTGTTTGGGTCTGAAAAAATCATGTGAGTCATCGCTGTGCATCGCTCAACCACAAAAATACAAACAGATTTTGTTGCTCAGTGAGTTTGGTGAGGAGGCGGTTAGCAGATTTGCAGAGAGTCAATCCTTTACAGAGGGGCAGCAGAATGTCAAATTTTGTTGTAGCTGCTAAGTTCAAAGAGTAGTCTTTTGATTTATCTGTTGAATTTTTGCTCTGTAGTAGAGACAATCAGAGCTGGAGGAAGCCATTTAAGGTACTGTCTTTGACATCTTGACTTCATTCCGGTCTTCTGTTTTTTTGATTTAGCAGCAGGGGAGGGAAGAAATCGCCTGGCAAGCGTCTGGCCTTCATGTTACAGCATTCGACATATTGAAACACCTGTTTTGATTTATTGTGTTTGGGCAGTTGGCAGTGGATGGATTCCAGCACCCAGCTTCTTGCACATGCACTGCCAAGAAGACACACACGTCCACAACACAACTCTGTGTCATGCACTTCTTTTGCACACACTCACACAGGCACACATGCGGCCGCTCGCGCTTACACGCCATGCTCCTCGCAAGTTTTACAAATGGCTTGGTTGAAAGATCAATCATGAGAGCAGACTTTCTTGTGTTCATGCCTTTTGTTTCTGAGACTCTCCCCCCACTGAGCACAGGCTCACTGGCACACAGAAGACGAAACCAGAGAACGGGAGAACAGCGCCGTCCAACAGAAGAGCATGGGGACCATACGTCAGCCTGCCCTGAGATCACCTTTGACATGGTTCCACCTGTCAGCAAGGACTTGAATCAAGCCCCGAGTGCATTAAACTCAGAGAGCAAATGCCAGATTTCCTCTTTCTGCCAGCCTGCATCTATCTATCTGGTGCATAGACAAGAGTTAAAGAAGGAGCAAATAGATACTCCATCTGGCAGTTGTCTGGCCTTAGCTGTCTGTGGGACATATGATGGATTCTAGTGGGAAAAGACGCCAAAACACAAAATAGCTGAGGTCAGTAAGTTTAGGAAATCCCAAAAGAGGGAGAGGGCTGCGCATCTTTGTTGTCTGAATGCCGGAGAGGGTTCTCATGCTGTGGATTTGGATGCTATACAGCTTAGTGTCTTATGTCACACTTTAAATCATAAGTACTGTCACCTTTTCTATGGTTTTTATGCATTGGACTGAAACACAAATCAGAGAAGAAAAATCTGAATGCTTCTATCTTTCGATTCTTTGGAGACACCAGCCGGTATCAGCTCCGCCCGTTCTGGTGGTTCATGGTTGTCGTCATGTTGACGCATGTATATGCTATCCTAATTAGATGGTTGGGGGAGGCAGACGACCGTTTGCCAAGGCCAGACGGGGTTCTTCCCTTTCCCGTGTGTCACAGTATGACATCACAGTCTGGGTGCTAGGACACCCTATCATTGGTATGATCGGGCAGGACGTGATGTGTTTGGGGAGTGACTGAGCCAACCTCAGAGGCCTGTCACAGTCCCAGTCCACCACGCAGACCAGGCTCAGGAGGAAGTAGCCCATGTGCCAAGGAAGTGTGGGCTGTGCCACTTCAATCCAGGAATTCTTATCATGTTGACTTTTCAAAAGGGATGCACCACACTGCGGTTTAGTCTGCAGCTGGGACAACAAAGTGATGAATGGAGCGGCTAGTGAGGAAGGGACATGCCCACACATTCACCTCCTCCCTCTCTCTTTCGACATTTACACCCTCAATCAATGCACACACACATACATACACACCCCGGCCTCAAATCCTGTGGCAGGCATACGGGTGGAGAAATTTGCGAGCTGTGGGGCTCTGCAGAGCCACTCTCCAGGGCCGTGGCTATAAAACAAAAGCACTTGTGACATGAAAGAATTCCTGCAATTTACAAGAGGAAGTGGAACATCTGAGAGATGATGTTTGAATTCTCAGTGTGCTCTTCTGGGCAAAGTGTCAAAGCTGGGGTGGCTGCTGCTGGCTGATGTTTCCACCTTCCACCACCACCGCTGACACCCGACAAGTCAAAAAAACCACCCTCCATCCCACCGCCAGTATGCACTTCTTTCCATGGTGAATGTACTTCCTGTTCCCCACGACACCGCCATGTCTCAGTGACCAGTGAGACCTCAGTAAAACATGTCCTCCCTGAGTGCAGGCACCCACCGCGCACTGCTAAGGGGCCATCAAGGGCTTCACTTTGAACCTGGCAGCTCCAGGGAACATTCCTGCCTTGAAAGGTTTATTTGGTTATCTCTCCAAATGTCCTGAGGTGAAATATACTGTTAAGTAAACTTAGCTGATACAAACCAGTTGTAGGCATGCAATAGTAAACAGATTGTACCCGCTCATGAAATGGTTGCATCGGAGCAGTGTGCTGCACACTGTCTGCCTGCACCCTGCAACGTCAGAAATCGCAGGTTTTTCTCATAATGTGAAAGAACTTGCCTCAAGGCAACATGGGTTCTGAACTTTTACAGGTTCTCTGGTTTTGTGTATTATAATTATCTCAGACTCAAACTTGGCGTATATTGCACAATTCCTAAATTTTAAAGAGATAAGGGCTTCAGCTGTACTTTTAGAATATGTGTAAAGGTACAACCATTCTTTGCAAAGCAGTGTGTAGTGAGTGTGTAACCTGCACGTGTTTGTCTATGTGTGTGTTTGCAGTTTTCCAGAATTTGGTCTGCATTCATGTGGATAATTATAACTTTATGGAGATTTTTTTCCCTCCCTTCCTTACGACCACATCTGCAGCAGAGGCAAATAGTAGAGGAAGGGTGGAGGCCAAATTTTCTGGTTCTCTCTCTTTCTCCTCTCTGTTTCTGTCTCTTTCTCCCTGCTGTCTGCCTCTCGTTTCTCTCTCTCTCTCTTTCTACCCCTCCTTCCTTCTGTCGCTCATCTTCCTCCGTGGCCCAGACCACCTACGTTTGGAGCCTTGGGTGGACCCAGAACCATTGCTATCAGCGCAAGTGTACTCAAACGTCCCATAATGACTTCCACTTAGAGCCAGTCCATAAACACTCTCAGATGCACAGAGACACACTCTCAGGGCTCAGGCAGGCTGGCTGCATGCTTTTCTCCTCCGCAGAGGCTGCAGTCACTTAGCTAGTTTCCTTAATTCCTTTCTTAATAGGAATCTGTTTGTTTGTTTGTTTGTTTGTTTGTGCATTGGTTCAGTGCTGTTTATTTGGCTGCCTGTTTTATGACATTTAGCAAAGTCCTTCGAGCCACCCTAGGAGCTGTGGTAACCTCGTGTGTGTGGCAACATTCACATATTAAACTTGAAGCTTTTTACAGTAACTCATTGAGTTTTCCGGCAGTGGTTAGACCTGCGGTGAGGCTACCTCCACGAAGATTTACCCGTCAGAATGGCTTCATGATCCCCAAAGCTGCAAGTCCCACGCCCGTGCACCATGATGTCACGTCACATTGTGTAATTATGTTTTGCTTTATGTTAAATACCATAAAACTCATGTATACTGCAAAGGGTGGACCTGACATACTCCTTTAACTCACTGAATGACCTCAAGCTAATTTAACTGCAGGGCAACACTGCGACTGGTTTAGGGCAACTCTGAAGAGGCTGTCGTGTGATTAAAAATGTCAGTTTGTTCTGTGTTATATGCTTGTCTTCTCAGTGAGGTCACCTTTAATCTGCATGAGCATTACACTGAAGAATAAACAGTAAGATGATGAATCGATTCTGACAGTTATTCCAATATATGATTAGCACTCTATTTATCTCACTTTTGTAGTTTTTGCAATAGTTGCTATTGGTAATAATAAAACAGAACTTGCCATTTTAATTGCTGAGGTCTGGAAATGTAGTGACATCGCAGACATTGGTTTTAATATAAACCAAGATATTGTTAGTTATTTGTTTCATAGCCAGTTCAGTCAGTTGCAGTTAATTAGTCTTTGAAGCAAGACCGAGCCCAAAAGAGAATCTGGAGCATCTGACTAACTTGCACCTTTAAATACAAGTTAGAGCCCAACAGTCATGATGATGTTTGAGGCATTGACTCAAAATAAATTACAGTGCCCATGTTCGTGCTAATGAAAGACCGTGACACCCAGTGCATTGCTGTGGCTCATTTATGCGTTTTAAATGGACGGACAACAAATAGAAAAATATACATCTCCTTTAAGGAAGTCATACATTAGTGTGACACACCTGCCGACACTAACTTGAACTTGCCAGAGGAATGTCAGAGAAGTCCAGTGACACCATCTGTATCACAACACCTGGAGTTTATCTACCAGCGAGATAAACAGAAATATTCACACATCATTCTGCACAAACCTCCTAAACACACCACTCACTCGCTGTTGGCAGAGATTAGGTGGACTATCTCCTGCCTGCTCTGACAGGATAAGAGAGATAGACCGCTGGAAATGACATTTTTGCCAGCAGACTGTAAAGACCATTACGTGACAACAGAGCATCTCCTGAAGGTTGGAAAAAGAGCGGAGGGGAGAAAAGAGAAGATTGAGATCAGACTACCAGCTGCTCTGCTCACATCTTCTATCAATGTTGACATTTCGGAGTGTTTTATATCATGTCAGAATGCGGTTTTGAAAATGTGCCACTGACATTGTGGTTCTGAAGCAGAGCTGTGGAAAACACATTTGAATGTGCCTCATGCTTTTTCCTCTGTTTAGGATTTCCAAACCAAACATGAAGAGACCCTGATATTCTATATAAATGACAAGCATGTGCGTGCGCTCGTGTTCACACACAAATCCAGAAATGAATCAAAGACAGTAAGATAAAAACATCCAATAGCCTCTTTCATGTGGCTTGTTTAGAATTTTTCCATCTCGGGCAAAACTATGCATCTTGTTTTGCAATCAGCTCGCCTTTAATCTGTTTGGGACATTGTCTACCTTTCTATCAGTAAACAGGTGAGTTATCGCTGCAGCTCTGCATCCTGCCAAGCGTGGGGTTTCACAGCTCAGGGGCCACTATCTGGACTTGAACTGAACAGTTATCGTCACATGTGGGCCAGAGGGCGGACATGTCCACAGCTCACAAGATCAGACACAGCGCTGAGCCGTGCCATGATATGCCTGCTCTGAGGTGATGTTGCAAACCTCAGGAGATTACAGATGATTCAAGATATCACACATGCGACGGGGCAGGTGGGTGTTATTCTGAGGCAGAGGAAAATGAAAATGAGACAGTCTGCTTTGGAGTGGAACATTATTTGTGTTTTCTGAGTAACCGGGAAAATATATGTCTATTTAACGGTCTGTTTAAAACTCCATACTTGGAATTTTAAAAATTTGGTGAAGACCAAACATGAGCAGATAAAATCATTGAACTTGAGAGCTGTTAATCAGAGAAATGCACTTAAGAGCTCAGTTGAAGTGCACCATAAAACTGCCTGCATGGCAGTCCTGGTGGATCAGCAGTCTTGGTGGTGCATTATATGATGTGTAGATTTGTGGATTTAATCTGTGTGGGTGCTGAGGGTTCTGCAGCACCCCTTATTGACAAGGGTGGAACACGGAGTCATGATCGTGACATCATGATGTCAGGGCAAAGTGTAAGCGTGGGGGTCCAGAGCGAATCAGTGGTGCAGAAAATAACACTTTTTCAATTCCAAAAGCAACCAAAATAGCAAGAGAACAAGAGGATACGGTGTCCAGAGGTGTGTCTGCTTCACCTTCTTCCACCTTATCAAGCTTTGCCACTGCAGGAGCAGTTCAAGAGCTGGAACATCAGCCTTCACTAATGCAAGAGGTAGCAACTCAGGCTGCATCCGTATCAACGACTGGCTGGATTTGAGAATCCACGTCAGCCAAGCTGAAGCTTTCCAGAAGGGAGATTTGGGACAGATACATTTGAACGATCATTTCAGCCCAGCTGGTTTTTGAAGTAGCAGTGGCTGCGTCAGATAAAATTTTATTGTTTTTTATGTTTTGCTTTGTTTGCTGCAAGGCGAGAGAAAGGGTTTGCAGTTTTGCAGCTGGTTGTCAGGCGACCACTAAGTTTGCTCATCAGTGAAATTATGTTCCCACTCTCATGTCTGGGTACTTTTTGTTCCATGCCATCCTCCTCTTTCTTTCTTTACCCATATTCTCTGTCGCCCTGTATAGTCAGCTGTCAAATAAAATACAAATTGGGTTTCAGGGTTCATTCTTGACCTTAGAAATAGCCGTTTGACTTTTCTTCTTGAGTTTTCTGAAGCTTTCAGCGTGAGCTCATAGGCCTCCTCAGTGGAGCAAGATGGTTTGTTGTTATCACACTACCTAAAGATGGAAAAATACTTGAACAGGATTTCATATGATGTGAAGGCAATGAGATGTGGCCGAAAGCTTTAGAAAAAATAGAACCTTGTGATGACAACTGATTCATCATAACGGAAGGAATCTTCAAGCGAGCGTTTCTTGGCACGAGTCCTGCTTGAATTACGCCTCATTCTGGCTCGGTATCTCTTTTTATCCCATAAATGTGTCATGTATCCGGTGTGATATTTACAAAAACCTGCCTTCATTTAAAAACACCTTGCTACCATGAGACAAGCTGCTACAATGGCATGCAGCAGTGGCTTCCCTCTCAGGGTCATGCAGAGTTCCTACAAGGGTGAGTCAATTACAATTGCCCGTGAGTCAATTAGTGTTTGTGACTCACTTTGTGGGCCCATTTTCTCTTGAGTCACCTAGACGAGCCATTGCGTTTCCCGCAACACAAAGAGACTTTCTCGTTTTTCTTAGGTACCCACTGTTTGGACAGAATAGCTCCCTTAATTGACCTGGCTTTGATGTTCCCAGTTAAAGGTTTTGTCTGTGTAGTGTCACTCAGCAGGCAACATGAACTAATGACAATGTCTCCCTCTCACTCCTGAACAGTTTGATGTGTATGTGTGGGCGCATTTTAATGGTATGGCCTCTGATAAAGTATTTCCCCAATACGAGTGCTACGCCTTTTTTTTAAATCCTGTTAGATCCTAAAGCCGCAGCCACAAAATAGCATTAATTGGATGAGTACTGCAGGGGTTGTAAGTGAGTAAGTAAACAGTCACTGAGGCCACATCCACACCAAGGTGGATAAATCTGGGAACCTCATTTACAAGAGAAATGACTTCCAACCAAAACAGCACTTCTGAGCTGTTTCTGAAACGCTCTCCACCCAAACTTAAAGAACCAGTGCATAAGATTGAGGCAGAATATATGGCAGAAATGGAGTATAATATTGGATGTTTTCATTGCTTTGAAATGAGCCTTTTATACCTACAGAGTCCACCGTGTTGCACCGCCATGTCTCTACAGTAGCCCAGAACAGACAAACCAAACAGTGATTCCACAGAGCGCCTTTTTGTAGCAAGTTTCGCCACCGCTGTAGGTTCTCTTACACGCTAAAGAAGGGAGGAATGAGGCGGGGGGTGTTCAGTTTGTTGCAATCTGTAACCTTGCTGCCACTATATCCTACACATCAGTCCTTTAAATACAAGAAATCTCTTCTTTTACTTTACTTTTACTTTCAGTTGTTCAAAAAACCTACTTTACTTTAAGGCACGTGTCCACCATACAGGCTGCTACTGGGCACCTACTTTAATCTCCTCCGCTCAAAGCCAGTCACAGCTTAAAGTGTAAGGAATGGTTACAAATATGTCTCGATTAATAACATTCAGCTAACCAATACTATAAACTTTATTTATTGACCCAGACTGGATAATCACACTTTGAAGCTGGTGTTGCTCAAAGAGTTCCCTAAATTTTGTGCAACATTTTCCTCCGTGTGGTTTCTGGTCACACGATGAATCACAGTGGCAAGTTGAAAAAGTTCAGCCATCGTCAACGACAGCCGCTGCCGTCATGTTTGGTTTCTGTCAGCAACCGCTCTCCGGCTGAAAGTACCTTTATCTGGACAGGAATGGTAACACAGCCCAGTTATACCACTCGGTGTCTGCAGAATACAAATCAGTTGATAATCCCCTTTTTCTCTTTACTTGTTTGCAATTAATATTTTAAGACAATTTTCTAGTGAAAAATTAGAGTCTGGTTCATTTGATCACTCATGATTTCAGCCTTCAAGCTCACTGTCATGACTGTCAGGGAGGTCTGACATAATGCAGTTTCTGCCTGTGTCTGAGCTTGACCAATGATGGGTACTCCTTGATCTGACATTTGCATCTTAAGTCATTTGCTGAAGTCATCAACATGCCATCTTTGCACTCCTGGTCTCTGATACACATGATGACAGGTTTATAGGTCGTTACCTCAAAATGACAAAGCTCATTTTCCCGAGATAACGACATAAATCAAGCAAGCGTGCCCAGTCACCGTTTCCATACAAACACAGTTTGATATTTTCCAACTTAAAAAGTATGAAACAGTCATTTGATCTCTGCTACACATCAGTAAACTTAATCTGGCCTTTTAGAGAAACTCATTTATTTGGTGTGAAAAGTGGCTGCCTCAAGCGATGGAAAGCCAAAACGAGGAGGAAAACATGAGTTTTCATATTCACTCAGCTTACATGGCCTGAGTCATCCATATTTGTACCCTCACACACGTAACTCTGCCCCCTTTATGCACCTCTATCTCTGGGGTGCTGAGAGCAGAGATTTTGGCTCCATCATCGCAGGCTGAGTGGCTGCAGACAGGAAGAACTGGCCCATCTGCTCAAGTATTTTGCTGCTGTTGCTGACTATGGAGGACGTTAGTGTTTTGGAGTGCTGTTTTTGTTATTTAACAGTAATAACAGCCTGCCTTTTCAATTCAGTTCAGCTCAGTTCAGTTCAGTGTGTGCTTTATTGGCACGATAAAATGGATGATATGCATATACACACACGGGGGGGGAACACAAAATCACGACCACCTGCACATTATAATGCAAAAGCTCCCTTTGTGAAGCATATGATGTTGATAGCCTGCCTCAATGGTAGCTTTTGTATTATTATACTGTACATATGTGCACTGTTATCCCATCAGCCTGTCTAACAGTGAAGTTGCCTGACACGTCACTAAAACCTTTAAGTTATTAAAGTAAACACAATTTGTTCGAGAGAAGTAATCTCAAGTGTATTTTTGCACAATACACTCACTCGAACGTAAGACGAGTATATTTTAAAACAGCCACGCTACATACCCCGACACCACAATGGACACACACACACACACATACACAGTCGACACACACATACATGCACTTCAAAGGAAGCAGAAATTATAGCCTGCATACTAACTGGGGCCTGGCACACTCTCCTTGGCTCTCTCCTTGGCTCGCCTTCATGTGAAATAAATACACTCGCAAATACAAAACAGGCAAATACAAAACCAATGAAACACATGTTTTCCTCGCAGTCCAAGGCCATTGTTTTTCCTTTCATTTCTGAGGCTGAGGGCTGTATTTTTAAAGAATTCAGGTGAATTCTTGTGTGACTGCAGCACATATAACCTTTGCTCTAATGAGAACGACTCCCAAATACACACTTTTTGTACTTTTAGCTATAAATTCAGGTAAGGACAACAAGGATAAATGTTGAAACGGTGAGATGTTCCTTTAAAGTTATCTTGACACCGCAGTGCCAATCCTGCATGTTGGAGATAACAACCTGTGAGGGTTCAAAATGTCAACAACTACACTTGCCGAGTCTCCATTCCCATCACTCTGCTGCCAGTCGTTACTATCTCGTTTCGGTTCTTAAAATTTGATGGAGTGATCACCCCACTTTGAGCCTTGTCAGATAGGAGGCAAATATGGGCATCATATTTCCAAAGATCGTCACAATATATTTCTCCCTGGAGGCAAAGTTAAACAAAACCATTCCAGGGATTCCAGGGCCCTGAGTATTATCTCCTGTTTGGACCACCAAGTGCAAAAAGGAGGCAACCTGCAAGCTTTTAAAGATGGGGTCTGAACATCTAAGCGTCTGGAGCTGCACAAAATGTTTTTGACGTGTCAAGCAAAAGCCCTTAACAACTGAGAGGACGGTATGTTTTTTAGTGCGGCGGGTTTATAAAGTACATCTGCTTTCTTTGTTTGGAGAGAAATGTTCTCTCTCATCTTTCTCTTCCGCTATAAATCAGAGACCACAATGGCACAGAGAATAAAAGTCAGGGACAGCAAAGCTCTGTTGTACATCTCACCAGCAAAAGCAAAGTCTGTGTTTATGCTTTCATACATTTGTTTGTGCTGACTTCTTGTCTGTCTGTCTGTCTGTCTGTCTGTCAGTCTGGGCCATCCATCATTTGAAATGTCTTTATTTTCAAAACACTTGGCATGCTTGTGTCAGGAAGTACACACTGAGCAGGAATGAATGAGGATAGCATGTCCTTGTTAGTATAAATGATTAAATTCATCCTCCTTGTTAGCTAAATGTTTGAGAGAAATTGTGGTGGATATCATCAATTACCCTTCATCGTTCTTCCTCTCTGACTTTGAACAGTGTGCCCACTGCCTGATTGGTATTAAAACTGTGGAAAGACTGGGTAGGCTATTATTCTGGTAGTTTCTCTCTTTCCCACTCTCTCTCACACACGATGCTGGTTTCAGTGTAGCTTCTCTTACAACTATTTTCAATAAGCGACTCTGTTCCAAACACACACACACACACAAAAAGGGCCAGCTGGATGAGGCCCACCCCGCAGCCTGATCTTGTTAGCGGTGCGGTGGAGAGCGCGGCCACACCTCCGAAGAAATGAAAGAAAAGATGGGACAGAAAGAGACCAGTGCTCCGGGTTCGACCCCTCGTCTCTCTCACGTTATCCTGAGGCGTGGACCTGGGGCTCCGCGGTGGTTTCGCCCGGCCGATGCCTGGCCACGGCGCAGCGAGGACAACCCTATGATCAGAGGCACGACAGCCATTCATTCTGCCACATGTGTGGGCACAAACAGATGCACACTTGGATGCGTCCACACAGGGTTGCTGTCGGATTCAATGATGTCTTAATCCGTCAACGTTATAACAGCCAGCGTCTTGTGAGACAGTGAGACTTATGTATACATGTTTACTGAAAAACAGGCCACCCACAGGAAGAAACAAGGCCCTAAGTGACTAAATAGGTTGTTTGTCATCGATTTCCAATGCAGTCCATATGAGTGTTTTCTGATCTGCCGCCCCTATCAACAGGGCTTGAAATTGTTTGTCCATGTCTTCCAAAACAACTTACATCATGTGAGCCTTTTCCTCGTCTGCCATTGCTATGATTAACGTTCGGCTAGGTTGAGGCAATTAAAACTACTCGGTTGAGGTTGGGGAAAGATTGTGGTAATGTTGAAAAGAAACCAACATCGCCAGCTGCTCGAAGACGGGATGCAAACCCTGGTATTCGCTGTCGAAGTCCAACACTTTGTATCATAAACATAACACATGGTGACACGTGTCAAAACAGCACGCCTTTTATGTAAGCCCACACACCGGTGGTGACTTTATGCGTCATTCCAGGCCACTGTCCAGTTTCACTGCATCAAAAAATGCAGTTTTATCAGATTTACTGTCCAGATTCCAACATCGCAGCCACCCTATCTCGACTGCCTCTATCTGTGCTACAGGTGTGCTTCTGCTGATACCGTGAGTGACTGCTGAGATCTTAGAATACAGCGACATCGCTAAAAACATGATGAACAGGTTAACAAACATGAAGCGATCATACAGGTTGCAAACAAGCCAACAGTTTAACCAGATTAGCTACGACTAATCGATAGCACCTGCCATCTTTCAGTATTCAATGATGCATTTTACTGGGAAGCTGCTGTGGAAAGTGTGACGGATGTTTACAGTAAAAATGTGACCATTTCAGTCCTCCACGTGTCTCCGGTCCCCACCATTTTTCTTTGTTGACTTGCTCATGTCATGTTTATTTGCTCAATTTCCCTTGATTTTTGGGCGTCTACCAAGGTTAAGTAGGCTTCATAGTAAAATGCATTTTTTTTTTGTCTGTTTTAATTGCGTTTATTATTGATGTACAGTTAGGAGTCTGCACAGGGTGTTTTATTTTTGGAGCAGGGTGGAGATACGCTTCTTGGACACTTATGAAACACGCCTGGTAAAATGCACTCATTGACTATAATGGCAGCGATCAGCTCCGTCGTAAGGTCGCGGACGGAACGTGACCCGGTGGAAATTAGGGGTAACAGCTCTTCATGTTTCTTGGCCTTGGACTTGTTTGTATCAGCGTTGCGCCATTCTGAGATTCAGCAATTACTCTGCTGAGTAAAATGTTATCACAACCATAAAACCGATGGCCCAAGCTACGGCAATGACACCCAAGTTACAATAAACCATATTTAGTTTTCAAGAGGTTTTACGGTGCTATAACAGCTTTATAATGGCGTTTCTCTGCTTCTGAGAGAGGACAGTTATTATTTGCATGACCACAAGAGGACGCCTGTCAGGAAAACGTAAACGCAGCTCTTGAACAAAACAACCAATGCTGTCATTCTTTCTGTCGAGGAGAGTCTCAAGACACATGTGTAACTACAATTTACAGAAATCTGATTTATATTAGGCTGCACTAATGCATGCAGGTTACAGTGGAATGGAGCGGAGCAGCATATTGCCTGGGAGGGGGTGGAGAGTGATGGAGGTAGAGTGTATAAATGTGTGTGTGTGCGTGTGTGTGTGTGTGTGTAGGGGGGTGGGTTGGGGCTGAGCTCACAGCTGGGAGAATGGTGTGCTAACCCTGCCAAAGCCTCAGCACATGACTCCCACCACTTGTCAAAATCACCATGTGTGCAATAATGTGATTACAGTCTGGTTACTATTATGATTTAAAACAACAGCTTGTGTGGAATGGAAGAAACGCACTGCCCCACAGAATATGTGCGTGTGTGTTGGAGGGTAAGAGAGGGGCTGGAGGGGGGCACTATGGGTAACAGGAGGAGGGAGGGAGTGTGTTGGATTTGTGCCCCGGCACCCTCCCTTCTTTCTCCCGTCCATGCCCTGCAGGGGGACACTGGGTGGGGGGTTTCAGGGTGACTGTCTGGGTCTTGTCATGGATTTACAAGTTGGGGGAACGCTTTATGTCATTTTTCTCCCCCTCTGCAGCCCCTTACACCATCCGCAGCCTCCCCCTCCTTTCATTCCAGGTTACACAATCACTGCACTGCACACAAGGGGTTGTCATCACAGGTGCAGCCGAGATTGGCCAGGATAAAGGAACGCTTCCAGCTCAAGATGTTTTTCCCCTCTCTTTTCTTTTTTCCGCCACCAGCTCCTTCCCCTCTCCTTTCTTGTTTTCCCTTTTCTTCTCATGTCCCAGTTCTTTCTTTTACTCATATTTGTTGCACACTTTTCACTTGCGTTTCCTCCATACTGGCCCATTTCCTTCGCTATATATCTTGTTCGCTGTCAAAGCAGGCTGTTTTAAAGTGGAAAAACAACTCAGTCATGCCACCACACAGGGTTTGTCCTTTGCCTTGATTGCAACAGGATTCTGTCCTCTCCAACCACCTCGTCCAGCCAGGAGTCCAGCCCAAACTCTCACTCACATACGCCTCTTGACGGTGCCTGCCCCTTGGCTCACTCCTGAGGAACAGTCAGGCAGCCAGCAGAGCAAAGGTGTGAGATCACCAATTTGCCAAAATTGTGAATACGTGTCTGTTTGTAATTATGCAGAAAGGTCTTTCAGCCTCTCAGCCACAGAGAATGGTGAGTCTCCTTTTTGGTGGTACAGCCTTGGCCGCAGGGCCAGATGGAACAGGGAGAGGGAGGGATGGAGGAAGGGAGGGAGCGAGGGAGGAATGTAAACTGTAACCAGGCAGCCCAGCATGTTAGAAGCTGGACCCGATCCACACGATGCCAGCCGGGCATGAAGGCAGCTCTAACGATTCCCTCCTGGGCATCTGGAAGTGGGAGAGACAGAATGAGTGAGGCCCAGGCCCACAATGCCACCCATCTCGGAGCTCAGCTAAGGAAAACAAACGCCAGCGGTCACAGAGAGGGGATTTCCGGTTAGAGTCACCTAATACCTCCCTGGAATCTCAGAGGTTTGGAATCCAGAGTTGTGGAAGAGCCCGGGCTGCTATAAGCCACACAGCAGCGGTGTAATTCCACTTTTAAGTTTCACCTCTTCGTATTAAACTGTTGGCTTAGCATCAGGCTCCATATCCCTTTCTCTGCCGGCTTAGCTCAAATGAAGGAAATAACAGTGGATTTCACTGACAAGAATAGAAAGATCAAATGAGTTATCCAGTTTTACAAATCAGCAAAATCCCTAAGCATGTGACTTCCCCAGTTCTCATTGGAAGTTTTCCCATGATTGATCCTCATCTGTGACAGGTTTGGCTATTCTTTCTGTAAACTCCAGGCCAGATACGGGAATTTGAAGCAGGCACTAGGCACAGCCAGCCCTGCTGAAACTGGGACACAGTGTGAAGGAGATCAGGTGCAGGATCTCCGCCCCTCAGCCAGAGTGACGGGATATGTTTGATGCGTGCGAGACCTGAGGTGACCAGGTGTTGCAGTGGCCGCTCATAAGCAGGATCGTTCAGTAACCCTGGTAGCGAGGCCCCTTATCCCGAGCCTAGCCTTAATTCTTTCACCAACTCCTTTTTCACAACAGATGTTATTAGACAGACAAAACCCAGACTCCTAATAGAAATAGTTTCAAAAATTCCCTATTGGCTTTTTAGGGAGAGAACCGATTGCAAGACATGTGTAAGGTCGTGTGTGCTATGGGTTTTGGTCCAATTGGTTTTATGGCCCCTTTTGTGTCTTGTGATGAAACATCTGTGCACAGACTGCAGTCGAGAGCACCGGGTGCATACATGTCTCGCGTGTACTTGGTGCGGCCCAAGCTGTTTATATCTTGGACCGAGTCTGTGCTGTGTTTTCACCAGATTGGTACATGTTCTGCGAGCACTTCAAACTTTTCTCTAAGCACTTTAGTCAGGGGTCTCTGGGCTTCGGGGACCTCTGTGATGAGACAGCTGTGCAAGAGAGTGTGTGCACATACAAAAAAGTGTGTACGCATGAGCAGGCCGCCTTGGTGCTGCTCGTAGCCCATGTGACCCTTTGCCCCGACGCTGCTGGACGGTGTGAACGAGCGAGGTCACCGTGCGCTGCGGCCTGATGGGAGTTGAGGCATCTGTCTGGGCCGTGATGAATAGCAAGCACCTGCACTACTCACGGAAAACAGTGAGATTCAGAGATGGAGAGGAGGGGAGGAAAGAGAGTGAGTGTCCAGCTTCGAAATTGGCAACAGGAGACCTCACCTGCTACAAGGCATGGAGCAATAAAAAACACTCCAGCTCCAGCACCCCCCTCACCACCACCACCATACACACAGACACATGCAAACCCTCTCACACACAAACACACACGCACACATGCTAGCTCAGCCCGCTTTATTTGAGATGTTTGGCTTGCTAATGTGCAGCACCTTAGGGAGAATCAGACTTAATGCAAGGAGACCGCAAACTCTGCACGCTGTGGTCTTAATAAGGACTAACCACTCGCCGAGCTTGGCCAGAGCTGGGCCGGGAGTCCGAGGGGAGAGAACCAGAGAGAGAGAGAGCGAGGATGAGTGATGATGAAGAGAGAGAGCGAGTGCAGGATGGAGGACGAGCGAGCATGAGATGGCAGGAGAGAGAGAGAGGTCGGGGATTGTTTTACAAACAGAATTCCTTTAATTAATCACCCTGTTTGAACAGCTGGCCTACTCAAGACAGGTCGTAACGGGATCCCTACATGGAAGTGCGGATTACAGACGCGGATTCGGCAGAAAAATATTAGCTGTCAAACGTTGCGGCCGAGAGGTGCAGGAGAAGGCCCCTGTTTCCTGGTGGTGAGAGAGCCACAGACAGGGGGGTGTTGCTTAACATGGCTCCCCGAGGACTGAGGCTGCACAAGGCAGCACAGGGGCCTGCGGAGTAGGGGGGGGACCTCGGGCCAGGGGGCAGACCCCAAGGCCAGCAGTCGTCCCCCAGGGCCGAGTCCAGTGCAGCGGTCGGGGAAGGGGGTTCAGATTTAGGGTCAGGCCCTGATATGGGACTGGAAACTTGGAGACCCCCATGTTAGCATTTATGTACAGGCCTCACATAAACAACTGAGAGCAGCTGTCAAGAGAGAATGCAGTGTCCTAGTGGTACATGTTTATTATGGATGTCCCTGCAGAGGGATTGACATCATGGTTGAGAATGTGGCTGTGAAATAGTTGGCTACCTACTCTTTGTAAATAAATACATTCTGTATGTAGGTCAGTTTGTGGATAGGTCACTGGCATCCTGAAGGAAGGCTGGGAACTACATCAAATCACAATATTCAGCACTGCGACTTTTGCGTGATGTGAGTTTTCTGTGGGATCCGTTCTTTGCTTTTTTTTTCAAAACGTTGATTTACCCCGACATTTACGGCATTTCAGACAAAAATCGAATCATTTTAATGAAAAAGTCTCAATCAGCGGATTCTGTCGCAGAGGAAATGTGTTTGCTTGGTGCTTTTGCATTGAGTTAAACTTGAAGTGTTGGGCAAACTATTTTAACAGCGCCAAACTTCAAGGGAACGCAGAGGAACTCCAAAATGGATATATCACGTGTCTATCATGTGTCATGTGTAGCCAACCTCACATTCTCCTCATCTTTTCTTTTCCCCTGTCATGTATTAACTCCCCTGGTGCTTCCACCTGCACATTCTCTCCTCCTGTCTAAGATTTGGACGTTTACCCGCTTTCAGCCTGAAATATCAGCAGGCATGCACAAGTCGATTTAGATATTTTGGGCTATTTTGCTTCCACATTATATGTCTTCTTTGACGCTATTGCGAAGAAAAAAACGTCCAAAATACACATTTAGGTGTTTATTTTAGTCCAGATTTCTGTAATTACTAGCATATCTAATTAAAAAAACAAAATCACTTATATATTTAATCATAACATTTCAGAAATTGTCTTCATGTAAGTAATCAACTGGGGAGGTTTCATGGTGATTATTATTAGTCTCAGCTGTCATAGCTAAGAAGTCCTTCAAACTTCTTTTCCATGACAGCTGGGCAAACTCCATCAGCTGTTAAATGTCTCAAAATAACAACTGTTACTTAAGGGCCATTATAAGCACGTAAAAAAATAAATTTGAGAAATCTAGAGAATCACAAAAAAGGTGATTCTGTGTGTTACAGCATGTAAAAATAAAGAATGTGGATATATTCTACATGAAAGCATGTTATCTATCTCCTCCTCCCTGCTCTTTTCTTGCAGATTTTCTTTAAGAAAATGGACTTCTGTCTCCACTTCCTCTGTTCCTGTTTTCACTTTTCTCCTCCTCCTTCTCTCTCTCCCTTTGTCTTTGTCTCAATGTCTCATTCTGTCCAGCCGCTGCAGGAGGAGAAAAGGGAGTAATGTTGGCTCAGGTGCTTGATTGCCAGAACACTCACTTACACTGTATTTACATGTAGGGTAGGGAGGAAACAAATGTCCACCGACCACACACACACCACACTGTGTACACACATAACCAAGATGTATCACTCTAATTGTGTAAACAGCAATATTACTCTCAGACCTTCCACCCCGCCTCCACTCCCCTTTCTCTCATGGCCATGATGTAATTACCGAAGCACTTAATAAGTCATTGAGAGACTTGGAGTGGACACGGCTACAAAGTGAGATACTTATACCACTGTTATTTAATGAATAGCAGTCACCACTACAATCGATTCAGGAAGCCAAAGCTGAGGCTGTTTTAGTAACACAATATTTGACTGTAAGGCCTTACATTGATATACACCACAGAAAGGAGAGACCTGCCCTGACAATGGCGTAAAAGCTTTTTCAAACATCTGTTAGGCTTTCCTTTGAGAGCCCCATAAAGTTTCACCGCAGAGTTTTGTGGTGATTTTCTGGGGTCTCTATGTATCCCAATAGGGAGGCAGCAGCTTGTTCGGTGAACCGTGCTCAGTTCAAAGCGCAGAGAGGAGTTAGAGGAGTGTTGAGGACGATGATGTATAGCAGACTGGACCACCAGGGTCATGGCTTTAGTGTACCCTTTCTATGTGTATGTGTATGTGTGTGTGTGTATGTGTGTGTGAAAAGACACCTCCTCCTCGATCGCACACACACACACACACACACACACACACACACACAAATACAGACACAAAACAATAATTAATAGTATTGTGTAGCGAATGAACTGACTTTTGTAAGAACCTGTCATTACTTTAATGCTTTTATTGTGCTTTAAAGCTGGTAAAACTAATACACACATGTCCGCAATCAAAACAAAACATTATTATTATTATTAGATAACAAGCAAAGATTAGAGGAAACAAATTGGACCACAGTATTAATGGCATCCAGGATGGTATCATGTTGTCCCACGTTAACACTGAACAAGACCAGGGGCTGCTTTCCAAAGCGGGGTTACCAGAGTATTGCAATAAAACACTGAAACGTTAGCATTAAAGTGGGTTTTTCTCTGCTATATGGACTGATGTGTTTGGTATTTTCAGTAATGGGAGGAGGATTAAAGGGGAACTCCAGCCATTCAGCGTTGCACTTTCACAGTTGCAAGTTTTGGGACTCACAAGAGATTAAAATGGCCGAAATGGTCAATATACCCTGACTTTTAGTGCCTAGTATTGATAAAGCTCCAGAAACATTGGATCCTACATTCCCCATCATGCATCTGGAGAGTGTCTTCTATTATGCCACCCTGTCACTTAAAGGCATCATTATTCTCCAACTGAAGGGCTTGTTGAGTAGTGGAACAGCATCTGAAACACAGCCCTCCACACACACTTTTTGCTGGAATTAGGGGGCATCCTGCACCTGCCGCTGGTTTATTGGAGGTTCTCAGCAAAAGCAGAAAGAAGAACAGGGACCCCGAAGCTCTGGAACACCTATAGATATTAGAGAAGCCAGCTTTGCCTCGCACTGCTGCTTTAGAAGGCAATTGTTAGTTGATTTCATGGTTTTATCACTATTATTCAGTGGTTTTAAGTATTCTCTTATTCTATTTTCATCTTTATTTCTTCTTGTTTTTTTTGGGTTTTTTTACCATCATTATCAAGTGGGTTTTAGTCTCCATCTTTGCATCTATGACACATGTTTGTTTGTTTGTTTGTTTGTTTGTTTGTTTGTTTGTTTAGCACTTGGTACATGTAATTTCTTTGTTTTAAAGCACTTTGAGCTGCATGTCTTGCATAAAATGTGTTATTCAAATAAAGTATTAATTTCTATAACTTTCTGAAACTGACAATATGACATTCACAGCCACTTTACACACTGATTGGCCAGGTGTGTGGAGGTGAGAAAGTAAGCTGAATGTCTGTCTAGAGCTGTTTTTGCATGAGCAACACACGTAACTTATTTCACTTTTCGTGTTTACAAGCGAGTGCAAGCGGTTCTGGGATACGCTGGAGCACTCAGAGCTCAGATGGTGTGAGTACTTGAAGGCACATGGTGGTAGAGGCACAGGTGAAACTAGGTTGTGATCATTGGGGACTGGAGGCTCGATACAGGTGGTGGCAAGAGGCTGGGCGACGCAGTGGAAGAATGACATGAGAGAAACAAAGCTTAATATACACTTGTACTCGCAGGTAGCACTAGTAAAGTGGCCACTCTACCACTAAGCAGCAGAAACAATCTGGCAACGAGTCCTCTGCAGTCCACGGTCTTTATGCTGCGCTTGATTGTGATGAGTCCCAGCTGTGTTGGAGTCGGCTCCCAAGCCACCTGTAGAACCACGCCCAGCCTCTGTCAGAAAAGGACACACAGGAAACAAAGCCCCACGCCTCTCCACAGTACACAGGAAAACACAATAGGTTCCCAAACCACCACACATGCAGTTTAAGCTTCTCTGTGCACAATGGTGTATGTGCAGACGTTGACGCTCGAAGGCTGTTTTCACCTTCATCTACTGAAAGTCTAAATGTTCTCTGCGCAAATTGAAAACTTGGTTTTAAGAGGCGAGCCTACGAGCAGGATTTGTGACCTCACGAATAGTTTGAAAGCCAATCCTGGTCCAATATTCAACTTAAAACACAGAGAACCGACTTTACAATGAAGCAGGAGACAGCTTGTGTCCCAACAGTTAGACCTGTGAAATGAAAAGTATTTGCATAATTCTATATTCTGAGATTCTTTTAAGGATTTTAATGTGGTGATGAGACTTTTTCTGCAAAGACTGCGTATGTATTGCATGTAATACATGTGTGAAGGGCATCTTTAAACAATTAGTGCATCTCCTACCTCCTCTTTGACAGTTAGTTAATTATTTTTTTCAGATTTTGGAAAGCCCCATTCATGGCCACATGAGATATCATATATCTTTTTCACTGAGTATTACTCCTTATGACTAGTAAACTGTATATCATGTGTAAAATTGTTGGAGAGTCCCTTTCAAGAGGCTGCACATCAACTTGACCAAAACAGAAACTCGGTGTCATGCGAAACTTTGTGTATACTCACTGTGGCTTTGTTTCGCTCATTTATTTACACGATACACCGAAAGATTAAAGAGGTTACAGTAAAGTAGTGGAAATAACAGTGACCAAAACTCACAGCGGAACGACAACAGTGAGTGAGAAAAGATCAGATTCGGGATGTGAGGTCTGTCTACTGAAATCAAACCAGAAGATAAGGCTGAGAATGCACCACAAGATGTTTGTTCACAGACAGCAGCGATGATCCAGAGGAGGAAAAGAGTGCCTCATGTGTTCTCCAAATGTGTCTGTGTCTCCAGGAATTTGGCCAAAATGTGCTTTTCAGAAACAAATTTTAGGGAATGTCAACCTTGAGGCAAGCGCTTCATGCATCATCCCAGTTCCTAGGATGCTTTCATGAGACGTGGTACTTTTGCTGTCTCCTCGTCAGTGCGCACAGTCTTGCGTCTGCGTGCTCTTGTGTTTTGTGACCCTGCATGTTATTGACTCATTTGCATACTCTTGCAGCAGGACCTATTTTCCCATAAGAGAAAGAGGCAGGTCTTGTGTCCACATCTGTGGGCGTCCAGTATGCACTCACCACGGAGGCACTTGGCTGTTGCTGTATGTTTTTGTGTTCATGTTTGTATTACGTTAGCCGGATTAGTGCAGTTTCGTGGGCGTGTTTGCATCCATCACTCAGAGAATATGTGTGTATTGAATGTATTTGTGTGTCTGTGAATTCCCCACCCTTTTCTTTCTTTCTCCCTCCTAAGCGGTTGTTTGTGTGCGTCTGCTCTTAATGAATACAGCCACAGGATAAACACCCGCATGATAAAACAATTACAATTAAGCACATATGTGAAGCATAGGGCAGAAAGCAAGAGATGGAGGGAGAACAGAGAGATTGAGGCTCCTCGTTTTAAAATGCTCCTCATCCCGGCGAGCGTTTTAGCACCACATCAGAAATAAGCTGCGTCCAGACAAACATGCCTGAGGACACATGTCACATTGACCTTGGGCATGCACTTGCTAGTGTTTGATGTTTGCCTCCTGTACATGTAGGCCATAGCAGTATGATGAAATGCAGAATTTACCTGAACAGCTGCTAGCACAGACAACAAGGCCAGCAACACCTGTAAATCATTTTACATGTTGAATTAACCGCTGATAGACTGTTTAGTTTGTTCCACCAAAGGGCCATGTGACAGGGACATTGCAAATCAGGGAAGGACAATCAGGAAGTGAACGTGAGTGTCTGCGTCATTGTTTCCAAAAGAGTCTGTTTTCACCCAACCAGACTTTTTCACACTGAAACTTTTCAAAAGTCTGCTTAAGGGTTTCCAAAATGGCGCATTAGTGTGGACGCCAGGTGCAAACATAGCCAAAGTAATGCATTTTAAAAAGAAAACATAATCCTGTGGACGTAGCCTGAGGATACAAAAAAAAGGCAAAGGCAGAGATGACAAAAAGAGGCCGAGAGAGTACAAGGTGTGAGAAAAAGCAGAGAATGTGAGGGAGATGCATATCGCTTCAGTGGCTCGTCTGGGAGACTCGAGGCGCTCCCACGTCCCTCTTCTCTCTCCCTTGGACGACCCTGCTCCCCTCTGTCTGCATCGGGAGAAAGGAAACGGACGAAGGATTTACTGTTGGGTCCTGACTTGTACACATTCCTGGTGTTGTTTTTCTCCCCTCGGCCCCTCGGCCATACCAAAGGCCTCTAAAACAACAGGCTGTCAGGTTGTGACAGCTGGCTTCAAACAGCTCCTACAGCAGCCCTGCACCCAGGTTCCCAGCCTCACCATGGAGCTGTGTGTGTTTGTATCTGTGTGTGTGTGCGTGTGTGTGTGTGTGTGTGTGTGTGTGTGTGGGTGGCTAAGTGTTTGTTTGGTCTGTGCATGTGGATGTATAGCGGCTTGTGTTGGTATCTGTGTGTATCTATCACTTTGAGATAAGTAAGGACTTCAGTCGCTGAGAATTAACATTTAAACCCCTTTGGTGTCTGTCCTCACACACACACACACACACACACACACACACACACACACACACACACACACACACACACACACACACACACACACCCCTCCTTATTCTCAGCGATGAGCCCAGGTGGCAGAGAGGCTTTGAAGCACTGCGAGCCCTCCTATGATTCCCCTGGCCATCCAGGTGTGTGTGGGCTGGCCCGTCTGTCTCAGCCAGAGAAGGCCCTTTTTGTCTGAGCTTTGTCAACCAGGAGAACACCATTGATCCCCGTGACCCCCCCACCTCCTCCCCTTCAGAGTGCTACCACACCTTCAAGATACTCCCCAGCTTCAGATGTGGGAGCTGGGAGAAACCAAAGCTGTCTGGAGGACGGAGGGGTTGTCGGGGGGGTGCAGCGGTGCAGGAGGTGTGGGCGTGGAAAATGGCTCCTCTAGGTGAGCAGGAGCAGCCCCTCTTAGCACTAATGGGATAATTGTTTGCACTCCACAGGTGCTCACCATCCAAATGAGGTCACAGCTCAAGTGTGGCTCTTCAGAAGTGGAGGAAGGTTGGAATTTTTCAGCTGAGAGCTGGCAGATGGGACACAAACACACAGGCGGGCACACACAGCAGTGGACAGATTGTAATTCACATGTCCTGGTCAAAATCTAGCATTTAAATAGCCTCGTTATCTTTCTCCAGCCACCTGATTTCTTAGGCGTCATGTGAACAAGCAACCTTGTTTTCATAATTGGAGTAAAAGATTAAGAGATACCTATAAAGCTGTATTTCTGCAGGAGAAGCTAAACTGGTTTTTAAAGGCGATTTTACATGTGAGCATGTGCATGACAAAAACAAGTGTAACTGTGGGATGAAAGGAAAGATCATTAATCCTAGTGGGATGTCCTTGTATCCAAAACAATGAAAGACGAAGTCTGACGACAAATGAAAGTAAAACAAATAAATCTGAATAAATCCCTTTAATTCCTAATAACAGTAGGTTATTTGCAAAATTCAAACATTGGCACACAGAAACAACAAACTTTGTGCTTTTACACAGAACTTATAGTCTCTGCGTGGTTCTAACCAGGTGAGCTTTTTCACATCGCAAGTCAAAAGATTAAGTGTTAGTACAAAACAATATTTAAAGTAGCTTTAACATGACCTGTGTACAAAGTTTTTAAAAAGGGGAATAACGATAGATTTTAAATGACTTAACGTTCGCTTACTTGGTTTAATTCAGGGATTTAGATTGCACTCGGCACAGGACTGGCTAAACTGTGGCCCAGGTGAGAAATAAACAAGAGGTGCAGGCAGCTCTTCTTCCTCCACTCATGTCAGCTACACCCGTGGATGCATCACTACACGTACAACACACACACACGAACTCACTGAAAGATAAACTCAAAGTAAGATGTAAGCCCCCTCCGCTGGTGTCATTGTTCTGTGCCTTTGAAGGTCTCATGCAGGTATTTTCCTTATGATATTTCCTGTGCTTTTGAATCACTCATTGTTTCCGTCCTCCACTGAGTCTTTAGGAAAGCCCCCTGATAGCTCTCTTTTTTCCTTACCCACAGGTATTTACAGTCACATCTTGTCATCTTTAGTCAACTGTAAAGACACAAAGGGTTAAAAACAGGGTTTGATCCACAGTAATTCCCAGAAAACGTTGTTTTTTTTCCTGAAGAAGCTAGATGTCCCACTCAAGGGTAGCTTGGCCATCTCTTCAGTGAAGACTAGTTCCAATGAAAACTTTTCGATCACAGTGAGGTCCACGGATTATGTAGAGTAACAGGACAACTCGGCCAGTATCACGCACACTGCCAGTGTTTGTTTACATTCATGTTCCCAGAAGTCAGGCCTTCCTGACTCCTTTTCTACAGCATCACGCAAGTCACGAAAAACAGCAAGCTGTGATTGGTTGGGGACCAGAGTTTTGGTCTGTGATGTGTTTTGGCTAAGTTACGGCAAGAATTTATAGTACCATTGTCTGATCTGGCACAGTGACCATTGTAACAGACAAAAATATCCTGTTGTCTGAACCCGGCATTGGAGAGAGATACACAATGGACACATAAAACCAAAACTATCTGCATGGCTAGACACCACCAGGAGTAACTCAGAGAACGTTTTTCATGTTGTCATTTTGGTGCACCAACCCTTTAATCTGCAGCCTGACAGCTTGTGTGTGAAGAAACGCATATAACACATCTTTTATGTAAGATTTTGAAAAAAATTTGTATTTCTGCTTCCAACCCCGATTCCAAAAAATTTGGGACACTGTGTAAAACATAAATAAAAGAGAACGTGACATCTTGCTGATCCTTTTTGATATATACTCAATTGAAAACAATACAAAGACAGTAGTTTTAATGATTGACCTCATCAGCTTCACTGAATCTTCTAAATATGTGCTTATTCTGAATTTGATGCAGCGACATGTAACAGGTGACAGTGCCATGATTGGGTTTGAAAGAGTCTTCAGTCCAATTTTCATACATGAGGGTGGGCAGAATATTAGGAACATCTCTGAATATAACGCAATCCAGTACAACTACAGCACCACCACAACATCAGTGCTATAACACAGCTCAATTAACAATTTAAAGATTTGCAGTTGCGTGACAAATGAAGAGACGCCATTGGCTGTGTGACACAACTGAAAGCTTTGAAACAAACAAGAAAATGGACCTTGAGGAGAAAGTAAAGACTGTACCTTGTGTCACTGTATACTTTTATATTGCTGGATTATTATCTACATAGGCAGCCTTTATTCAAATCTTTCTCTTAACCCTGTTTAGCTTAATCCCACACTTTTACACATTCTCACTGGAGATGAACCCTCCTGGCCCTGAGGCAGTCGATGTGCATGCAGGTTTGTCTCTTATTGGCCATTAAGTTGTGAGTGATTTTATGGCTGTTTTGCAGTGCTCTGTTTTCACAAAGGAAAATCATATATTAACTCCCTTCCCTGTCCATAGGGAGGTCGAAGTCCCAGGTCAGCTATGATCTTCAGCAGGGCATTTAAAGTTCAGACGGGAAAAATAGTACTCTTAAAGATTTTCTACACGGATTGTACATTAAATTGTGTTTAGAGCACTGGAGTGCACTTTGGAAACTATAATGTGGAATTTAAAAACAATCCTTCAGGCCAGTCTCTCATCTGAACCGTGCTTTAGGCCCGATGCCACAGTGCAGACTGAAGTCACAATGGGAGACATCACAGAGTCACGGCCTGTAAATGTTAGCTTTAGTTTCTTTTACATCAACAGTTTACCCATCTCTAATTGGAACATGGCCCCCCTCCCTCCTCTTTCTATCTAAACACATAGACGCGCACGCACTCACGTACACTCACACATTCAGATATGCTCGCACAGTCAGGCATGCACGTACACATCCAGGGGAGTTATGGGAACATCTGGAGGAGCTCATCCAATGCACAGACAAACGTTTCCTGGAGAGCACCAAAAGAACCATCAGAGAGGCTTCAAACAGCCCGCCACTGCCAACACAAACACGCACACGCACGCACGCACGCACGCACGCACGCACGCACGCACGCACGCACGCACGCACACACCTCTTGGCTGGAGAGGTAAAGGCCAGATCAGATGAGCGATGGGAACAAAGAGCGTCTCTTTGCACTCGAAGGTATCGCAGCACTTAAGGTTAACTCTCCGAGCACAAGGGCGAGCTTTCTTCTCCACCGGTGTCTCATCTACACATCCTCATATATGTGCTGCCCTGCCAGGGTCCCGAGCCCACCAGGACACAGAGACAGCCAAGTTGCATAGGGAGCTTCTTGTGAAACAGTTTCAGCATGTCAGGGTCAGGCTGTCTGGCCTTGGACAAGCCCCTGCAACACCCAGAGTGCAGCAGGGAGGGAAGATTAACACACTGTGTACGTAAAGTATGTATGGTAAACAGCATTATAAAGATGACATGAGATGGAGAGGTATGGGGCAGTATACTGGTTGTATGTAGTATGTATGTAGTCGCTGCGTAATGGTGTCGATGCTTTTCTAAGCGTAGTTTCATCTGAAGGTGGCAGTATAAGCTATGTTACGCATGGCTATACAGAGTAGAAGAAGAATGTCGACAACTGGAAACAGCACAAATTGCCTTAACCACCTGCAAGAAAAATGGAGAGAGGTCTGCAGGAATTTGCAGGTTGTAAATGTTTTTCATCCCAGCTGGTGTTGGCCATGTTTTCACGTACCTGCTGTTGGCACTGCCAGCCATGTTTTCGCACATGATGATGACAGCCGAAACAGCTTCTTCTTCTTCTTCTTCGGCTTTTGTACTGGAAAGAGCTGATCGGTCATGTGAGTTACGTTCGCTATGTCAGAACTTCGTAGTCCTGGTAGAAACCACTGGTGGTATGATCAAGAAAAGCGCGTCATCAGCCATGTTTGTCCAAAGGGTCCATACCTCCAACAGCGCTTAAACAAAACTAGTCAAATTAAGTAAAAATTTGCCTCAAGGGGTTTTAAGAGGAGGCAGACTATATACACGTAAAACCTGCTTTCAAAAGATTCAAATTTAAGTGTTCACTGGGAATGATGTAGAATTGAATCTATAAAATGTGACATCAGGTCAGTGATGTGTTTGAACGCAGCTCCTCAGAATCCAGCCTTTCCTTTCTCTCCATCCCTCTATTCCTCTGTCAGACGCCACAGAAAAACAGTTTATCATTATCGCCCCCTCTCACCTGAGACCTCACCTTTTGCCTCCCCTCTCGCTCTACTTCCTGACACCCCCTCCCTCCACCCGCTCGGCCCTTTCACCCTTCCTCTCCCCTGCCACTGCCCATCCCTTCACACATTCTCTCCTCCCCTCCCTCCCCCTCCTCACCTCCCTACCACCTAGTGAGCACATTTCCTTACTCCCTCCCTGCCAACAAAGGGAAAAAAAAAGCTTTTACTCATTAGCGGATGACCCTTGCCCCTAGGCCACATTTTAAGAGGCTCTACTTGACTCCTGACATGGCCGTCAGCAATCAAAACATGTGCGTTCAGTGCATATAGGCCTGGAGATCGGAGGGGAAAGGCCAGTGTGTATTGATGCTTGGCTCGATGTGTGTGTGACAGCAGTCTGACAGGAGACAGACAGGTTCACTAACTACTGCACAACCTCTGTGGTGGTTCCTGTGTCCCCTGTCCGGACCCTGGTTACCCACGATGGAGATGGATCGCTCTCTCTCGTTCTCCTCATGTGGCCCGTTTGCCGGCGCCTCATTAGCTTTATCACCAATGTGTGTGTTTACTCATTGCGAAAGGTGAAAGGTTTAGACATAGCGTGTCAGAGTCGCTGCGTAATGGTGTCGATGCTTTTCTAATTGCTCGCAGAGGTTGGATGTGGTAAGCTTGTTTAAGATCTGATGTGTTTGTGTTTCTAATTTCACAGACAGGATGCAAACGCTGTGTATCTCACTCTTGGCCTCTCTCCCTCGCCCTTACACACACATAGAAACACACAATCTGCCTGATATAAAGAATATCTAACGTGTTAGACAAGTGTTTTCTCATCAATGCAACTGCTAGATTTTTGAGATATGCTGGGAAAGAGTCAAGCTGAAAATGTGAGCTAACCTGAGGCTCTCTCCTGCCCAGGTCAGTGTTTTAATGAGGAAGCTGACAGCATATTCCCTGAGGCAGGGTGCTGCTACTGTAGTAATAGCCCTTCATTGCTGACAGATTCATGCACACTCCTCGTTTGATGTGGCTCTCTCCTTCTGCTTCGACCTCAGCTCGTCTGCTTTTGGAAAGTTTTCTTCCAAGGAAAACAGAGCTTTTCAAAGGACAGCAACCAAGCAATTAAGGTCCTCTTTAACCTGTTTTACTGTGTGGTAATGTGACATACCTCTGGGTGTCTCTGACACTAATATAGACATGTCTGCTCCGAATATGGCAACAGAGGGCTGCTATTGTAGCTGCTGAATTTTGCAAACAGAAAATGATTCATTTCTAGTGTCTTCAATACGGATGTTGAAGTATATTTGAAACAGAAATGAAACAAGAAGAGAGAAATAACAGTTCACACAGCTTTAGGGACTGTAGAAAAGGAGAGGAGAGGGTTCAGAGAGAGGGGAGGGTTATGCCTTTTTTCATTTTACTGACTTTTTTTGGGGAGAGCAAGAGGGGCTCTTTGAACTTTTTCTCATCCCAGATTCAGTTTTCCTTGTGAGATTGATTATAAATAATAATAATAAAAAATTGATAAACCACAAAGAAAGATCCATGTTTCACGCTGTGCTCTCATAAAGGCTGGAAAAACACTTCCAGACATCCGACTCCGGCATTATTTAATTGATTTGGGGGCACGAGAGCTCAAAAATACATTATCTGATCTAAGTAATACATGTATGTTCATTAAGGATTATTTATATAATTAGAATTTGTGTAAGGTCTCTCAGCTGGCTGGAGTGTGAAGTTAGGAGTCAGGCTGGAGGCAAGGGTTGATGTTCGGGAGGGCTTGAATCTGGATGGATATGGAAAGGAGGAGGCTGCTGGTGAAAGTCTTGTCTGGGACCTGTACTCGCCAGTCCACCACCCAACCTCTGTATTTGGACAGGGTTTATTTTCAGCCTCTGCGTCGATGTTTAGCACAAAAGCCAGCAATATCCAAGCACTGAGCAGCAACGGCGACATGTGGCCACCAGACTCCTCCGGAGCTTTTTCTCCTCCCTCCCTCCCTCTTCCTTGCTTCCATTCCACCCCCACCCTCCGCCCCCTCCGCTGCTCCTGCTGTTCCTCTGAAAACATGTCCCATGGCATGAGCAAACATGCTTGGCCATCTTTCCTGTGAACCTGCAGAATGGCAGGACCCCCCTCTTCGCAAGGCCTGTAAGACATCCCGACCGCCTCTCGGTGTAACTCAGAACTGGTGAGACAACAAACCTTGAAGTTAGCTTTCTGTGACCTTTTAAAGGTATTTTAATGGCCCTATCTCCCCACTATTGAAATATTTGGCGGGGCAGGGTAATTTTATCTCTGTGAAGTGGAAAACAGCTAATCCTGCTTGAATAGGCTACCCTCTAGTGTTTAAAGCCATTATGACTCACAACATGGCTTTGAAAGTCTCCTTCCACACTAACTAGGATTAATCACAGCTCAATTAGTGCCATGTTTTCACACCAAAGCTGCGTCTTGAAAACAGCTCTCAGATCATTACAACCTGCTGCTGGCTGACAGAAACCGCAAATGATTAAAAGAATCAAAATAATTCCCCTTCACAATGGTTATTCCTGCTTGCAGTAACACTAACCTTCCAGCTATTGATTACCCATACGTTTATAGACACATAGACAAGGCAACTTTCACAATTTTGTTTTCTTTATTCCAACTTAGGAGGTCACATTTGCCTGAGCCCTCCCTGCCTTTCATCCTCCAACTCGATGTAAAAGTGTTTGCCAGATGATTGCTTTCCAAACACGGCTATTTACTCCTATCCAAAATAGACAGCGTGCAGAGACTGAGAAGCGATGGTGAAAATGTGTTTTTTAATGACAAGGCCTCTTTCTCCTCTACCTCAATGTCAGCGCACAGAGGGGTCTGTATGATTTAGCCAATGATTTGTGGGAGTCAAGGTCAAACATTGCATGTGCATACATCTTACACTATTACAGTAAGGTAAGCCTCTCATGTCTCCCCTGGGCACTGACCTTAGCCACTGACGGACAGGCAAAGAAAAGACATATTCATCCATCCATCCATTATCTATACCGCCTATCCCTTTCGGGGTTGCGGGGGGCTGGAGCCTATCCCAGCTACAATGGGCGAGAGGCGGGGTACACCCTGAACCGGTCGCCAGCCAATTGCAGGGCCACATGCAAGGACAAACAAACATTCACACTCACACTCACACCTACGGACAATTTTAGAGTCATCAATTAACCTAATGAGCATGTTTTTGGTCTGTGGGAGGAAGCCGGAGTACCCGGAGAGAACCCACGCATGCACGGGAAGAACATGCAAACTTCACACAGAAAGGCCCCGCCTGACCCGGGGATCGAACCGGCAACCTTCTTGCTGTGAGGCACGCGCACTACCTGCTGCACCACGTGCAGCCCAGACATATTCATGAGCATAGAAATTGAAAAATAGCAAAACAGAGACAAAGATGAAAGAGAACAGAATACTGAGGCCTTCCAGTTAACAATTGAATTTAATGTTGTGTGCAATGTGAAAGATGGCGAACAAACAGAGATCCTCCAACTCTGCTGTTTCCTTCAGCTCTGCAGAGCTTTTTAGCCTCTTTTAGTTCTTTTTGGGGGGGGGGGGGTGTTTCCCCTCCACAGGCTCTGCTCTCATTCTTGTATTGAGCAAAAAAAGCTCTCAAAAAGCCCACAGTGTGTTACCAGCCCTGTAGGAACAAAACATATTTCTCTGTATATGTCTACAACACAACAATCCATCATGGCCTCTGCATGTCGGATAGTTAGCTGGGTACAGCCAGTCTCTCGTCAACCACCTCCATCCTTTTAATAAAGTCCTTCAGTGTCCTGGCTGGTACATCAAGGGTGGAGCTCTCTCTTTAGTTTGTTTTTTCCATCTTTGATCCTAAAGAGAGCATAATAGAAATTGTCAGCAGTTGTTTCTCCTTTTCACTGCCTATTTTTCTGCAGGTTCAGTCTCCAGAAACTGAAGGATAAATAATGTTTTATACTCACAGGATTTCTCATAATTTGCCTCCTCATAGTTTCACCGTCACATCCTCCTGCATATAACTGGCACTTGCAACACAGACACACACTATTTTTGGCCTGTTGCTCTTGAGATACACACTTTTAACTCAAACCATGATCTTTCCCTGGAAATGCGTGTCATCCTCAGATATGATCTCTCTCATCCAAATACGATCACCTGTGGCTCCATTAAAACCAAGAAGGCACCGTAATACCACGCTAAAGTTTTGCTTGTTCATGTTGTGTTATACTGGAAGCTGCACCTCGCTTGCACTCGCAGATAAATGTTAAAAAAGGAAAACAACCAATGTTTTGAGATGGCTGCTGTGATCTGCTTAGGTTATCCACCTGAACAGAGCCAACTACTGCATCTCACCTTCACGTGTCAGAGCATAACAACCAGAGATTTTTTTTTATTATTATTATTCTGTCATGAATTAAAAGGATATCAAAGAATATCATAATTTGCATTAGCAAAATTAACAATGGCCAAGAAAAAGGGAGTAAATGCACCTTTAAGTGTAATTTATCAATGCTGTGAGAACCACAGATAAACCTTCAAATAAAATGTTAATTGTTTGCATGAACTGACTCCATTAGTGGTCAAAAATATAAGTACGTTCTTTCTAATTTGTGTGAAATGACCCTTTAAAAATCTCCTTTGTTCTGTAACTATGTGCTGTGTCACTTTTGCCCAAGTTCTGTTATTCTGAATGGCTCCTGTCCTGTCATGAAATATGTGTACTGGGATCAAAAGAGTTCAAATGTATTTCTGCTGAGATATATACAGAAGAAATATATGGGAGAAAACTTCACAGCTTTGTGTTTGCTTTGGTCAGTCTCCCATGGATGCTGGACGGTCGTATCACACCATCGAGCCACAACTCTCAAACCAGGTGATGACAGCATTATTGTAGTTAGGTCCCCGAAGGGTTATAGTCAGTGCATTAAAACATTATATAGGCCCTGACGGTCGAGAAGTGAGAAACAACTCTTTTCACCTGCTCTTCCAGCACAGCGTCTGGAATCAGCAGACTCCCATGGTTGTGTGAGGTCTTTGTCAAGCTCTTCATTTGTCTCCCTCACCACTGATAGTGGAATACAGTAAATATTTGAGAGGGTTATTGCCGGGATTGGATTAATTACATGCAGTCTTGAGTTTCTGCAATGCATCCTTTGTTCCCGGAGAAGTCACACAACATTAACAAGCTGTCAAGCTGTGAACTGACATGGTTTGTCTCAGTGACTTGTTGGTTTGCCTAACATTCTGCGTGTGTGCATGCGTGTGTGTGAATTTAGAGCGTTTTTCTGTGCCTCTGTGTAAGCACACCGCTTGCAACATTTAGGACTATACGCACTTACAACTTGTGAATTTTCGTGTCCAGGAAGTTGAGTTTATCTGTGTGTAAGACAGAACGAGAATACAAGAGGGAGATAGTGACAGTGAACCAGCATGAGAGTAAGAAAGGGGGGGCGTAATGGAGCTTGACTAAACTGAGCGCTTGTACATAAATTGACATGTGCAATTAGGGAGATGTACACAGTCCCCCTGGTCTGTTTAAGATCTGGAATAGTTTCCTAACAGCTTCAAGATGCCCTGTTTTGGCTTTAGTTTCAAATCTAAATCGGGTTTGACCTTGCTGAATAATGGTGCTGGTGAAGTTCCCTCTGTTCTCTTTGGCTGAAGTCCAGCTCCACACCATACATGACGGCAAACGCAGAACAAGGATTGGCTTCACTGGAATCTGATGAATGGTAGACGCAATTCTGACCTGAACCTAAATTCCTAACATTGGATTTTGCAAGGTGGTCATAAACACTTTTGGTTTTGGTTTCCTGTTTATATGGTGTATAAAGATGGAGGGGACATTAAAACTGGAGGAGCTGAGGGTTCAGCTAACGTACTTGGCCTGGGAGCTCTCAAAATGAAAAGCTTTGGGCAGTTCTTGCTGCTTTCTCTTCTTTCATTTTGTCCAGCTTTTTCCTTTTGCTTATATTCCTGTCTTTTCTTTGACTCTCTTCTTTCACTAAGCCCATACAAGTACTTGCACAACGTTTTACAAGCCATCCAACAGCAGCTTTCACCCGTTTAGACAGTGCAGAGTGGCAAACTGCAACTCCAGAGTGGCATCTTATGGGTTAAAGACAGCTGCCAACATCTGTAGCTGTGGTTAGCTTTTAATTGTGAGGCCCAGCAAGTGAGCGAGCAGCATGGTGGAGAGGGGGCTGGCAGGCCGCATATTTCAGCCGAGTGTTCACAGAGCAGCTTTCCGGCCGGCCATGTGGACTCAATGATGGCGTCCAGGGGTGTGCTGTGCTCCTATGAAATATTAAATCTGCTTGGCCCCCAAGTGTGGACAGACCACCTGCAAGCAAGCGTGGCGTGCGGCGAGCCCAGAGATCAGATGTCCCTCAGCAACACACATGCACAAACACACACATGTACGCTTGAAAATGGGTCCGCCAATGTCCTCACACAGGATAAACCTGTAGGCCTGCACATGCTTACACTAATGGACATAAACACATACAAAAAAAAAAAAAAAAACCCACTGAGAACATGGAAACACTCAAACTGATGTGGGAAAAGCCATCTCCACAATGTGTTTTCTGCATATAATGAAGAGCATTTCTGCAGATTGGAGAGAGTGAGAATAATAATCACTGGAGTTTTTATGCATGATGCTTCTCTGGTTTCTATTTAGAGCCACAAAAAAGTGAAAAAGTTAAAATCACCTGTGTATGTAGCTCTGGTAAACAAAGACTGCTTCTTATTATCTCCCTTGAAGCAAAAGTTGAATGATGATCAAGAACAAGAACAAGAAAACAAAAAAGATAAAACAAGAAAAAAAACTTGGATCTTTCAGAATCCAAAATGAAACTCAAGCCTGCTTCAAAAACGCAGCCAAGAGGACAACGGGTGCTTGTCGACGGCCGTCCCCTTCAGGGCCTCGTTCATTTACACGTCGTGCAGTCGGTCCTCAGCCTCCCCTCTGCTCCCCTGAGGCATCTCTGCCTGCCCAGATGTGCAGCTGTTTATGTGGAGCAGCGATAAAAGCAGCTGGCCTGCCCTGCACAACCCCCAAATGAACAGACGGGGTCGCCAGTCTACAAATGTATCCCACTCTTGATGAAAGCATAAGCCGATAATACTCACAACAGGTTCAGGACAGGTTTATTTTCTTAATCTTTCACTGTTCAACCTTTTAAAGCAGCCAAAGCAAAATTACCCTGCCAGTAATCATGATTATAATGTGGTGGTTTTTAATGTGGTGTTTTGGGGGAATTTTGTTCACTCTATCAGTAATCACTTTTTAATAATCCATTTGTTGACCACCTCAGATTCGTGTTTGGAAATATGGAGCTGATGATAAATAGACCAAGCAAAATATAAAAATATTACACACTCAGAATATTATTATACATCTTATTATAGACTATGCAACACACAGTTTTTAGATTTGATTATACAAAAATTCAGAGCAACACAAAGATTATCATCATGTTTAAGTAGAAAGACAAACAGGTCCTACTTAAATCATACTTATTATACTATATGCCTTGTGTTAATATAACTGAATCCTCTAAATGACTCTGATGCAGATGCACTTGTGATATTTGTAATATCAGAATCAGAATCAGCTTTATTGGCCAAGAATATTACCACAGAAAGAATTTGACTCTGGTTTGAAGTTGTTGTCAGTGTGCTCACACACAGTTTAAAAAACAATTCACAGGAAGATATCGTGTCTTATCTTGACTGTCTTTCTCTCACCTGCTTATTATAACTGCTTTGATAAGCCAGATATCTTGACCTCATGAACTTTAAAAAGTCCTTTTACATTTATTGAATGTTACAATCTGAAAAATCTGTGTGACTTTAAGCAGAAAAGCATTAAAACTTTTTAAAATACACTCCAGTTTGCTTGTCAATATATGTCCTCACTCAGCCCACAGCTACAGATTTTATTGTTATTGAGAATACTGTATTTTTGCATTTTTGTTGAAATTATTTTAGTAAATGCAAATGTGACCTTCATAAAGCAATTCGTGTATGGCCTGATGCCTCCTGCAGTACCACTTTGCCATTCCATAGACAATACTGCCACCCTGTGGTCATTTCGTGTCAATGACTCTTTTAAAATAATAATTGTTATTCGTCCATTTCTTGCTAGGGATGCCAAACTTTGACACAGTAAAAAAATGCTTTAAGATTAAAGAGGTTTATCTGTGTTTTGTTTTTGTCTTTCTTGTCATGATGAGTTTCCGTATCGTATGTTGTAGCAGAAGTTCATGCTGAGTGGGCAAATGTGACCAAAACAACAGCTGTTCATTACATCATTGTGTCACCATGTGATGATGTCATTCGCTGAGTCACATCCTAGGTTGTTGCTAACAAGCTGCAGCACACAAACACATGAAATTCACATAAATATATCAGAGCAGGAACCGAAAATCACCACTTATGCAGAATATGCTGCACTGACGTCGCTGTTCATTTCAGTTCTGTTTGATCAATGATTCTGAACTCTGAACATCACCAACAAAGAAGAATTTCAAGTGCAATGAAGGACTTTGATATTTCACATCATATAAAATCAGCAGCAGCAGTAGGAGAAGCCTATACTTACTTGGTTCAGAAATTCAAACATTTTAGTTTTCACATGTAAGTCAAACTTCAAGTACATTTCTGTTCTGCTCTCTTCAGCTGGGTTCAGGTTAACCGACACAGCTTCATAGCAGTTACACTTTAACTGACATTGCTACGTCCACCATTTTGTCAGATCTGTGACCCAGCAAATATTTACAGGCATCTTGTATTTAACCCTCATATGCCCTCTCTGTAGGTTTATCTGCATGAACTTATTACAGCTCTTTTGTGATTGTTCATTTATTTTTCAGTAACCAGTTTACAGCTAGCCATGCCGCTCGCTAGCTGTCTTAGGCTAATGTGTTGCTAATGCAACAGTCCAAGTAGCTAGCTAACTGATTAGCTTGTGTTGGGCAAACTGTTTCACTTTCCTTTCTTCTTTTCTTTTCCTTATGTAGACTTAAAGAATGTATAATAATTCAATTATTTTTGTTGTTCTTTCAATGGAGACTTAATGTAGATCTTTCACCAATGATTCATTTCTGTTGAGGGACTTTGTACGTTGGCTAATTTGACAGCTAGCATTTTATACTGTTGTGAATCCAGTTTTCCTCTTTCTTCTCTTTTGTTCAATTCTGTTTTCCCAATTCTACATTTCCTTCCGCTAAATAAGGCCATCTTATGTCCTCAGTCTTTATTGGAGGTGAATTTAGCTCAATTGCATAGCTGTACAACTACCCACACAGTTAACATTGAAGAGCACTTGACAAATACACGATCACGTTTATATTCAGTATCACCTTGTTCCAAATCTTTACTGAAGCTGTGTCATGTTTACCCAGAGCGAGGTATTCAGACCAGAGACTTTTTTATCTGTACCATTCCAGCAAATGGAAATAATCTAGATGTCTTGCGCAGTCTTATTCGGTGACTTTGTTTAATGACAGTGGTTGACATTTGCTTCGAAGGGGTTAAAGAAAACACTTTACACACAGTATTTTAATATCAGATTCACAAAATGTTTATTTCTGCCGGGCATGTTTGCCATCTGCTGACACCCTAGAGATTTTATTAAAGGGCATTTGCAAACCGCCAGATTCGCTGACACCATGAGCTGCATTATAATGTAGTGTTCATGTTACCACAAAGACAGTGAGGCAATATTTAAAGATTTACTCTCAATAAAAAGTACCTTCTTTCAAAATTTTACCAATGTTTGCTTATTATTATGAAAGAAACAACTCATCGCCTCATCCTTGGATGGTCACAAGGTGGCAGTAGAGGCCTGCTAGCATTTGACCATCTCCCTTAACCTGGAGAGTGTCTTGTGCACCTGCTTTATCTGAGCCAAATGTACAGGACACTGTGTTCGGGGAAAAAAGACAACTGTGCATTTTATAAGGTGTGAAGGTCAACTATGTCCAAGACCTTAACATAAACAAGGTCAGGCCCTGGAAAATCAGGCTTATTAAACTTTGAGGGCTTTGAAATACACGAAACAGTCTGGCTGGACGGTCTGTAGAGGACATGTGTACTCCTTTGTGCATGCATTGTTTTATATGCTATATTAAACAGCAGAATCCCGGCAGGAGGACCATTCATGGCTCCTGAAAGATGCAGACATTGACTTGCCCTTGGAATATATTTGTGAATGAGTCCAGGCATATGAGCTCTGTCCCCTCCCCTCTCCCTCTCCTCATTTGGATAAATGTCACGGATTACCTAACGGACGAATCAGTGTGTTTTTTGTCATTCAAGAGAAGGTAAGACTACCATTTTGTTGCCTTGGAGACTCCAAATCAATAGCATCATGCAGTATCTTCTGGTTCATTCCCAATGAGAGGGTTCAGTGGCTGCTGTCGTCATCAGGCCTGGGGAAGAGGAGGAGGGGAGGGGGGTCGAGTCACCTGAGCTCTGATTGGCTGCTGCTGTTAATGAGCAGTCATTGAGGTTTTTCTGGCTCGTGCAGAGAGGGGGCGTGTTCCTGCGTCCCGAAGCACACGCCTCTCGCATAAAGGCTCAACACAACGGCGCTGATGAGCAGACGCACCAATTTACCGCGCGGCGTTCACGTCCCCAGGCTGGCAGACACTTCGCACAGTCACTTTTGGTTTGCGTGATCGTGCCGAGCCGGAACAAAAACAGTTTAAAGAGAGAAAAGTCAGCGGCCGCAGTGACGTTCACTCATCAGCAGATCTGACAGCAGGTGTGAATTCATGTCTGTATTTTCCCCGCAGATATACTGGTGAGTACACGCATCTTTTCCACGTTCACCTGTTCACGTGTGTCAGCAGTAGTGTGTTATTTATTTATTTTAGCTGCTTGCTAGAAAATCGTGTATGAAACAGTAGATTTGTTGGCTTTGCACCTGGCAGGTAAGAGCACTGAAGTACTCAGTTGTGGTCTGTTTTGCTTGGTGATTTCCCTCGGAATCAGCCACCTTTGTTGCTACACCCACTCTTGTTTCCTTTTGAGATTTTCTGTGGGGTGTTGCCCCTGAAATTAGAAATGTCATGGCACACAGATTGGAAAAAATATATATGTGTGTGTGCATTTTTTATTGTAAGTAAATGATTGTCAGCCTCCAGCTTGAGTAACGTTGCTGCCTGTGCTGCAGCTGTTCAGAAAGGTCACAGTGGTCACACAGTGTCTTCATTTTCAGCCACTACGTTTTGGGATAAAATGTACTTTAATCCCCCTTTCAAGACCTTCTTTTTGGACAAGGAAGCACACGGGTTTACTTTGCTGTGTCCTTAAACATTTCAATGTGTCTGCTTTCAGCCTTTGGCTTTTGGTGCTGCAGGTGCAGTGCAACTGGAGAAGGATGGATGCACTCTGATCCTATCTATTACAGCTATCTGTTATCGGTGTCTTTTTCTTTTTTCCACATATTCTTCTAGCAGTCAGTACCTTAACTCCTCCCGTTACTTAACACAGGAACAGCGAGAGCTTCTTTGTCTGTTTGAGCCTTTCTGCTCTCTTATCTGCCAAATGTTTTCCTGTCTGTAGAGAGGATATGCAAGTGGCTTTGAAACATTGTTTTGCGAGAACTGTTCAAACCTCAGCAGGCTTCTGGCTGTCTCTACCAGGAAGTTCAGAATCGACCTCTTTACTGTAACCACACTTTGCTTTCTCTTTGTGCTTACTTCTCAGTTGACCTATGCTTCTCTCTTCTGGAATGTTACGTTTTCATTTCATTATTTGATTTGGATCTGCATGCTGAACCTTTTTTTTTTTTATCTTTTCAGTCCTACACACATCACTAAGATTACATTTAAGGCGCTGGAGTGGAAACTGATCCATGATGTGTTTTCAGTGGCAGACTCAACCCACAGGAATTTGGATAGAACCCATTCATTCCAGCACACTCCTGGGGGGTCTTACTCAGTTCCCTCAGCACCCACATACCTGCAGAGCTGTGTGACTCGGCTGGTGGAGAGCTCAGCGCTGGCAGGGAGCGTCAGCAGCTTTGCCCTGTCGCCACACAGGCTGAGATTTATGAGAGTAGTAGTAAGAACTGTGGGATGGTAGAGCGGAAACAATGTTGATAATGCAAGATGCAAATTCCCCTCTTGTGCAGTGAGATTGTTGCAGAGGCCACTTGGGGCTCCTGTTCGCGGCACTGCAGTACAAACAGGCACGGAGCTGGCTTGGCCTTGGCCTTGTATAGTCTTGAGACAGGTGGATGAACCTGGTGTCATGCTTATGTAAGACTATCAGGGAGCAAGGAGGCTGCTAAACACAGCATGTCTGCATCTCCAGTGGTTGGAATCCAGAGTTAAAAATCAGAAAATAGAAAAAAAGATGAACTTGGTCATCTTTTGTTGGACATTTGTAAAAATCTTGAATGAGTCAACTCTAGTAGGGCTGCAACAAATGATTGTTTTCATTATGGATTAGCTATTCTCAATTACTCATTCATAGTCTAAGATGATGTGTTCAAATTGTTTGACTTGTCTGATCAACATTTCAAAACCCAGTTATATTACGTGCTCTGTCATTGTCAGAAAACCAAATATTAACTTGGAGAAGCCACAACTTTCAGGGTATGTTTTGCTTTGGAAAAGAAACTCTCTGCTGATTATTTGATTTGAAAAATTGTGCTGATAAATTCTCGTACCCGCTGTCCATCTGTGCCCTGACTGGATGTGGCATTTGGAAGCTGGCAGGAGCAGGTATGCATTATCTTGACTGGGTCAGGAGGTAAAGAGCCATCTGCCACGCCAGCTTCACATACTAATCACACTCAGACAGGAGTCAGGACTTCCAAATGTGTGCTCCTGAGCTCCAGTTAACTAGCTGTGGTACATGCTAATCTCGTGTCGTGCATGCACAGGTTGGTTACTTATGGGATCACTTAACGCCTCCCCTCTTGGAATCAAGTATTCCACTCTGTGAGAGACACACACTGTTCAGCCCTGCTTGACACACTTGAAGCAGCAATAGATGTAACTGTATGTTTGTTTCCTCCCAGGTTGACTTGTTACTTGCGCACCCCCACTTCCTCCTCATTGTGCCCCTTTATGTTTTATTAGGCCGATGTTCTGTTATTCTTAGCCGAGCAGGATGTTTATACGATCCCCGAACAGAAATATGACTGGCAAGGCCCGAGTGTTTATCTTTCTTTCCCTTCCCTCCCTCTCTTCCCCTCGACTCCTCTGCTCAGGTCTTCACTGTCACTGTTCATCCCTCCATCCCCTCCTCCGCTGCTTTTTGCATGCCTGCCTCGCCCTCTCTGCACCCCACTCAAGGATGAAACAAGTTCAAGAGCAGCCCCAGCTGACATGACTTTTTTTCCATGTTAAACCTCACGTATCATCCAAGCCTCCTCCTTTTTATTTTGGGATATCCGGGCATTGTTTCGGCCAAGTATGCCTTGTCCTCTCACTGATGCAGTAAAGGTTGCCTTATAGTAACTCAGCCATAAGCTTTTCAATTTTCTCACCTTGAGAGCCACCATACACTCTGCTGTTATGTCAGTATTTCCTCGTGAAGGAGACAAGGGTCATGTGTGAATGGAAAAAATGATACATGGCAATGCTTCAGGGGTTAATGATCTCCTGACTCATGTCACACTATTCTCTCCTCCTCAGGATGAATTTGTGTTACGCCGTACTCTATTTAAGTCTAAATGAAGACTGCAATGTATGTGTGGTGTGTGTTTCTGAACAGAAATGTGCAGCTCAAAACACTGACAGCATGATTGATAGTGCTTTAAAAGGCTGTAGATACAATGTAGAAGCCTAGAAAATCCTACATCAGAAATCACTGAATGAGCACTAATCTCCACAGATTAGGAGGTACTTAATTTGTTCTTGTTGTTGGATTTAAAGTTAGACTATGTAACGTTTGCTGAATAATAACTTCTGGCCACTTGAATATAATGTTAAAGCCAGCAAACTGTCAATTGCACAGCAATATCTATATAAAGTTTGCTATCATTAGCTGCCATAAAAACTACTGGTCATACCAGACCAAGTAAGGCTGCAGCAGCTTCAAACTAAGCAAGTGTGCATTTTATTGTTTATGAATTCAAGCTTTCATAAACGTGTTTTTTGATGTAAGGCCATTCATGCGGCAGTGAACATGGAGAGGCACAGATATGTGTTATGACAAGTATTGTCAGTATAATAAGTTTTGGATGAGTCATAAATGGAGACAAAACGACGCTGCTGTGCTTTACTTAGAAATTCCAGAGAACGTGCTTGATGTTGTAATCGCAGCTGAAGCAAAACTGTTGTAGGTTTTTGACACCGTTTGTTTTTAAAGGGGACTTCTGTTTGTCTAACTTATCAAACACTGAAATGATTCACTATTTTCAGCTTCTCTAATGGTGTCTAATACACTTTGAAGCTGCAGTGAAGGCTAAAATTAATTCAGTGGAGCTTGTTTACATAATCACTCCTTATTTTAAAGCCATGTTTTAATCACAGAATGTTTTTTTTTTCTGCTGTATGAAAAAATGTATTAAAGATTCAAAGTAGGCCAAGCGAAGCCCACACATCTCTTCCACACACACACAAAAAAAAACTCCATTGACTCAGATGATGTGAGTGAGCTACTTGTCGTGTTGGATTTTCTTTGTTCTACATAGCCAGTGACCACACAAACCACAAGCCTGTGGCCACTGACCACAAGGCACCAGGCTTTAAATAGAGAGCGTGAGAAGGACACTCAGCATCTCGTCTCAAGACGGCGTCTATGCCGGTCCTGGGACCTGCTTCAAGCCATTTGTTTAAAGCTTTGCTACGACAAAGCCGGGTAGTGGACGCACTGAACATTGATAAACAAACTACTGCTACTTTAATCTAAAATGGAAAGTTTGGCCGAGCTCGGATGGAACTGAGTGCATCAAGTTTCACCCCAGTCAAATACCACAGCACGCCCCCAGCAGACTCTCACAATGACTCTGTTCTCTGGTTGCTAGTGCAAGAGCACATCATCCTGTATTTAGACACGGCCAGCTCATGCAAGCCTCAGCATGAGCCGTGCAGCTTTGCAGTGCATTAGCAAAGAGCGCAGAATGGATGCTTGGTGTGTTGTGGTCAAGATGTGCAGAGTATAAACAGAACTGTTGAACATGTGCAGGTAAAAGGACCATGACTTTCAGACTTTGACTATGTGTATACATATGGATGGCTTGACAGATTAGCCGTTTGTTGGTTTTCTCTTTTTGTTACTGACAGTTCCTACTTGCCATGACTTTCAGCATCTGTTTGTCCTCCTGTGGTATATTTAGCGCAAAACAAATGGGAACCACATTTAAATGAATTGTAAAAGTTTGATAATTCAATTGCACTGCACAGTATCTAATCACATTACTTCTCTTCAACCCTGCAGTCCAGTGTTTGTGCCCAGCCGAGATATGACTGAGGTGATGATCAACAGCACCCCCATGGAGGACATGAGGCTCAGCCCCAGCAAGGACAGACTCTCCTTCCAGGTAGAGCGCACACACACACACATGCGAGACAGTGAAACACCAAGTCCGTCCCAGTCCCCTACCGGTGCATTGTTATGTGGCATGGGCATTTTATACTGGTCTTCATCCATTCATTATCATGAATTATCATGAGCATGAGGGGGAAGGAGCAGCCACTGCATGTTAGTCAGCAGCAGCTGCATTTGGTATGAGATGGTGGAAATGTCAGTGTAATGTATATGAATGCAAAAGAGAGGAATTTAAGATTAGCCAAGTCGAATTGTTTTTGCATTAAAAGAGCACTGCAGCAAAATTCTCCATGCCCCATTTTTCACTCTCTCGTATTTTGGACATTTTGAGTTTACGGTTGTTCACAACACACAAAGAAAATGTGTGTCTGGGAAATTGTCTGTAATTTACTGCAGCCTGTCACAGAAATAAACCCTGCAGATTCAGAGAGATGAGAGAGAGGCAGCCATCAGGTGGGCTTGACAAGGTGTTGCCAGCGGCTTTGTTTTACTGTCAGCTCAACAGGGCCATCTTGGAAACAGAACTACTTAGTGGCACAGCTGCTTGCCTGTTTCAGAGTCACGTTCATGCCTAGGATGAAAAAAGAATTGCTGACACCATTTTACTGTGATTGAATTGATTAGGACCATTTATGATTTTGGACAGGAGGTCTAACAGTGCATTTTTAACTGGTGGGTCAGAGCGACCACTGGTGTCATAAGGCCACGGGTACCAAAAAAAATTCTTCAGCAAGTTCCACCTGTTGAGGCTTTTACTGTACAGCTCACAGGGCCAAAAGCTGATTTCCTGTTCTAAAATGTATTCATTCATACATTCATAAACCCAATGCAACAGCCTGCTAATGCCATGCTGTAGGTAGACACTGACTCAAAGAGGATGTAGACTGACCCAGAGGAAAAGGCTGGCTTCCTCCCCCACCGTTCACACCCCAGCTGTGAGTCTGTCTGAGAGGATGAGAGGAGCGGATGAGCGGGGGGGGGGGGCAACAGGAGAAAAGGAGGGTGCCACTTCTCCACTCTTTCCATCCCCGCTCCGTATTTCCTCACCTCGGCCCTTTGCCCAAGGTCCCAGCCACTCCTTTAGAGAAGCACTGTATGAAGCAGCGATGTTGCCACCAGTCACTTCCTCCTTCATGGGCGCCAGGGGCTTCGACACAAACTGTGACCATTAAATTCCAGCTGCACCTATAAAAGTTATTGAATGTGACCTACTAGTGGAGAAGCATGAGCAAATAGTTCCTGATTTACTGAATTATCATCTCAAAAGGCAATGTCATGATTCAGGCGCCGAGTGTGGGCCCCTCCCAACCCCACCACTACCCCAGAAGATCCCAAAATAGCCAACATTTCGCCTGGCTGATGATGTGTCGTTGCTTCCTGCCACTGGAAGTGAAACAAGTTATGACATGTGTTAGCCAGGGGTCCAAAGGCAAGGTCATCTGCTGCCTAACTCCCCTTGGTGCTGACGCACAGTGAGGATTGGCGATGCAGGCCAGGAATCGCAGATACACGCAGGCATTAGAACTGAACACACACATGCTCACACGTAAACACGCATATAATCACACCTCTCGGTTCTATACGCAGCTGTTTTTAGAGAATGTAAAAGCCTCCAACAGGCGCATGCACACTTTCATAACCTGACAAATTCTCACATTCACAGGGCATATTTATAGCTTTTTGTTCCTTTTCCTCCCTTCTCATTTGTCTCCTATGGAATTCACAGAGACTTGGACACAGCTGGATCCCCTCTATCTCTTCCCCTCTCCTCTCATCTCTGTCTCTCTCCTGCCTCATCTAATGCTTTCTTTCCACTCGGCTCTTTGCCCAGACAGCGACATTGCCTTCCCCCCTCCTCCTTCCCCTCCAATGTCTTGGAGTGAAATATGCAGGTCTAAAAATATTCATCCACTTTATCCAAACAACAGCAAAAAAAAAAAAAAAAAAAAAAAGCTGCTGTTCTTGGACCAGGAGTGGCAGGCTTTTTCCCCTGGGCCATTTCTCCAGTTCCTGAGAACAGTGAAAGTCTGAGGTTGATGTTCAATCTTGCCAGGACAGGGAATGCATGTAATCTCTCTTGTCAGAATGTCTCTCATGCCCTTCAGTTTGGATCCAAATATTTGAGTGTGGCACGCTGCGTTTCTAAGCAGACGTATCAGTCAGGATTTGCAGATAACTCGGCCGATTTGATGTTCTGCCCTAAACCTTTCTTCCAGCTCCATCTCAACAGGAACATAAAGTATTCAGCACTAAAAGCTCACTGTTACAGCAATGGATGTTCTATTTATGCACAAATCACGTCCCAGTAAGCGTCACCTTTTTCGTGTTTTCGACTTGCTGCTGGTTTGAAATGCCGTGATTATGCTCTTGTATAATTTTCCGAGTAGTGGCTGACGTGGTACTGGATGAGTTTGTAAGCAGCTACGAGCTGCTTGGCACAAAGCCTTCGGAAGCATTTAGATTAAACATGATGCAGCATTTGCCGTGAGTCTCACTGGACATGCCTCATTTGCCCATACCCGTAGCTGCTGATGTAACTCTCCCCTTGTGCAATTTGTTTTTGGGTGAGCACCTTTGTGGAAGGCTGGCCTGACTGTTAGAGGAGTGCGGGTTGGGCAGGAGGAGGTATGCCATTGGGATTTTAAGCAAGCACTTCCCATCACAGATGTTTAGTCTTCACATCACTTCCTTCACAGTTGTTTAACCTTGTAATTGTGAGAGAGTTCTGGTCTCCCGGAGCGTACCACAGACTTAGCACTGATCAGAAATGTGCTCAGAAATGATTTGTTACCTCACAATAAGGGAGGGTGGACTGTCCTAGCTTGGAGCAGCATGCTCTGCAGTTCAGAAAATGAATTGTAGGAGGTTAATGAAAGATAAATAACCCGTATTTTACCCCTTTCTTTCCTCCTCAGATATTCCCCGACCCCTCAGACTTTGACCGTTGCTGTAAGCTCAAGGATCGTCTGCCATCCATCGTGGTTGAGCCAACAGAGGGAGAAGTCGAGAGCGGGGAGCTCCGCTGGCCTCCAGAGGAGTTTCTGGTCAGTGAAGAGGAAGAGGAGGAAGAGGAGGAAGAAGAGGAGGAAGAGGGGCAGAATAATGGCAGTATCCCAAACGGACAGCCGATACAGAATTCTCAGCACTAGAGGCCGTGTCGCAGCAGCGTACGCCCTCGTGCCCCCTTTCTTTCTGAAAGACTCTTCCTTTCCCACACTGGTCCCGCTGCACCTTCAGCACTCCACCCGACTCCACCGGCAGACGCACACTCAGCCTCTCCTGATGCCATCTCGTTGCCCTTGACACCAAAGCGTCACTCCCGGCGACACACTTTCTCACACGATGATTCATCCCCCCGAACTTCAAACCTGCCAGAACGGACTTGAAAAGAACACACACCTCTAACACTCTGCTATCACGCCTGTCACCGTGTGTGTCTCGGCCCCGAGCGGACATCCTGTTGGACAGCGGCATCTTAGCGCTCCATGGACAGCTCTTAAACTGCAGGGGGCTGCAACTGTCCTTTACTCCAAAATGGCTGGCGTCATGACCCCAGAGACTTCATACTGGCATACAGAACTATTGTGGTTCCCGTGGGGATTATCGTCTACAGTACACTGTCCATACCTGTGTTGAGTTTCTGGATTGATATGTTAATTATTGTGATTGCCACTGCTGTCCATAGATTTGTCTGTTTCTGGGAAGTGAATGTTTTGTGATTTGTCCCTTTTTTGAGAAGTGGGTGTTTGTGTAATATGTCACTGGGATTCCCCTCCTTCCGGCAAAATTTCTCTAAAACAATTTTTCTGGCACGTTTTTGTGGCATTCACGGTGAAAAAGGCAAAGTGAGCACAAAGTGAAAGAAATTAAACCAGCATGCCCTGCTTACGCTTACGTGATAAATTCGTTGTACAAAAGCTTGTTTGTTATGCAGAGCAGGCAAATTCATGCTATGATCCTCTCATCACATCGGCCTCCTGTAAGCCTTATTACAAACAGTCCTTGGCTGACGGAGCAAAAGACGCAGCGTAGAGGACTGAATGTGATACGAGCAGGTTATTGGTCAGAAGGGCGAAGCTGAGTAAGGACTGACAGTTGATAAAGCAATGTACAGACCCAATGAAGGATGTGTAAATACTTGTTCCCAATGAGCCAACCCCTGAGGCCTTGTTAAAGCGCTGATCCTGTTTGTACTCTTGGTTTGGTTAATGTTTCAGAAAGACAAAGACTGAGAATCGCTCTGAGCTGTACACACCTGAAATGAACTGGTCTTCCTGGTCTTTTTTTTTTTTTTTTTTTTTAAACAGCAGTACTTTTGACACCGTGAAGTTCAGGTCACGGTGAAGTCGCGCTGTAGCAGAGAGTGCACAAATGAATTAGGCGATATCTGACACCGTACTCTCCACAAGACGGATTAGACCCCATGTCTGCCAAAAGGTGTTCATGAGAAATCTTATTTGTTCTCTGGTAGAAACATCTGTCATTTTATTTGTTTGTATCGCGATTTCAGAAAGCCAGAGTTCTTTTTGTTCACTCTTTAAATTCACCACGTATTGTTTGTGCAGCAAGTCTTGTCAGTCAATTTGCGGAAAAGATTTCACTCTTGTGTACATGATATGATATGCTGTTGTACACGCATAACTGACATGTCTCCTCTTTTTGTAATTCCTCATTTGAGTGGCATTAGGGCTGTGTACAGAACATCTCTCTTTCTCCTGTCTGTCACCTACAGGTCCCACATTGTTTTTGTAAAGCTCAGGGAGATTAGCCGCCATCTTTCTCTTGGTTGTTTTTTTTTTTTTTTTTGTATTTAGACCACTTTCTCTGTGACAATTACAGAGGCTGTAAATAAACATTTGAATTTGCTATCCAACTGTGTGACTCTGCTGTGAGACTAATTAACTATAAAGCATTGCTGCCATTTTTATGGTACAAGATGAACTAAATCAGTCTTTTACAGGGGTAATCCTCCAGCACATTTGAAGTACTGTTTCCAAGAGACTTGTGTTTACTTTTATTTTCTTTTCTGTGAAACCCCCCTTTCTTTTCCCCACTCACTTCACCTGCAGTGGTTAGAGGAAAGCAGTAGTACTTCCTGCTCGACATCTCTCTCATACAGAATCTCTCTCTCTACGAATATAGATGCATGTATCAAATGCGTGCGTGTAGAAGCGAGAACAGGCCACATGCTACTTCCTGTCTCCAACTTGCACACAAACGCACACAACCTGACTCTCAGTTACAACAACATCCAATTCCTGAGCTCAGAACAGCTTTCATTTCTAAGTCCTTAAAAACTGCATGTTTAAAATACCAAGATGATGCCATCCAGCGTAATTGAGAACATTGGTTTGACCCACCAACCTTTTGCAGGGTTTTTACAATAGCAGAAATCTTGAGGATAGTACAGGGTATAAAAGCCTGTGGAAGCAACTCCTCACGCTCTACCCATAAACACTCACCACAATGATACAAGACTAATAAAATGTGGTTGAGTGGAAAAGTTCTAATGGGGAACTGGGGGATTTACAGGAATAAACAGAAAGCTTTCTGATCACTGTTACAGTGGAAACTTCTCAGGTGATTCGCTGCTGTATAATGTATTAGTGACCCATCAGGTCAAGTTTGATTGCCTTGTACCGGGAATAGTCCGTCAGAGTTGCTGTGGTAGGGCCTTTGGAGGCCAAGGGCCTGATAGATTGGCCAAGGTGGTACTCTCAGGGCCTTATGGTCACTTCCTAGAAGGGGAACAATGAACTGACATTCTATCCTGCTTCCTTCTTCCTGGAAAAACTGGAACATAAAGAGTTATTAATACCCCCAGCTGATAATGGTGGTCAGTGGCAGAGTGTGTCTGGCCCAGGGAGCCAGCAGCTAGGTCTGAATAGGCTACAAAAGGAACGTCTTTCATCCCTTTCTTAACGACTGCTCCTTGATCTCAGTGGAAAATGTCATGACATCATGGAAAGAAGAAATCATAAGAAGTTAGAAAAGGACAATCACAGTCCTTAGAGAGACGGGCTGAACTTGCATCCAGCTACGCAATCATGTGACGTCAGCCCGAAAACCTCTGAACTTTGCGTTGTCCTTCAAATTACTGAGGAAAGGAATAGCGAGAAAGTAATATACTTCAGTTTTAATAAAGAAAGGTCCTGTGTTTCTGGGTCTTGAGAGGAAGCCCCTGAAGCATCTTTCCATAGCATTTTGACATTTTGAGCTTATCTTCAGCCCTTCTACTTCAGCCGCCTCTCAGCCGTTTAACTCACTAAGGAACCTTTGAAATTAAAGACTTTTTTTAATGCAACTCGTAATCAAAATGTGCGGCGCCACCTTGTTGCCCTTGACACCAAACCCACACCCACAAGACCCACCCAAAAATTTCTCTTAAACAATTTTTGTGGCATTCACGGTGTAAAAGGCAAAGTGAGCACAAAGTGAAAGAAAGTGAGCCATGCTCAAAGGCTTGTTTGTTATGCAGTGCAAGCACAGTCATGCTATGATCCTCTCATCACATCGGCCTCCTGTAAGCCTTATTACAAACAGTACTTACGTGACAAAGCAGAATACTACATTAAGAAACTGAATGTGATGCAAGCAGGTTCTTGTTCAGAAGGGAAAAACTGTGTAAGGGCTGTAAATTGTATTTCCAGTGTCTCCTGTTCTTTTCTTTTGACAAGCAGGGCTTTGCATCTTCAAACCTGAATAAACCACTAAAAACTGAGGCTGGGAGCTGAAAGAAATGTTCACCATTCATATAAACAGTTCGAGTTTCTCAATCAGCCCCTTGCTATGAATGACGGGCTCCTGCGTGAGCACATTTCCTGCCAAGGTCAGAAAACATGGGAGATTTCTGTGTTTTTTCCTGTGTTTTTCTCACTAGTTTGAAATGGGCAGGGCTCAGTCGGGAAGAGGTAATGTCACATACTTCCATGTACCGATCAGCATTTCCGAACATTTGAATCAGAATGACACTTATGGGGTTATTTGCTTATGTTGTCAAGCTGCTGTTTGTTAAATCTGGTCAAACAACAATAGCTCAGAAATATGTGTCTTTTTGTTCTCGCTGAGAGTTAGGTGAGAATACTGACACCATGCTCGTATTTGTGCTGTGAATATGTACCTGTAGCCAGTAGCCACTTAGCTTAGCACAAGAAATTGGGAATCAGCTAGCCTGGTTCTGTTCAGTGGTAATAAAACCTGCATCCCAGCACATCTTAAACTCACTGATTAACACACTTGTTTGCTGAATCCATTCACAAACTGCTAAGCTACGCTAAGCTAAGTCAAGCAGTTAGTGGCTTCAGTTTACATATTTACAGACGTAAGAGTGGTATCAATCCTCTCATCTAACACTGCAAGAATAAACATATTCCCTGACATGTCCAGCTATTCTGTTGCACTCTTAATAAATAACTGACTTAAACTGTTATTGTTGCTTATTTCATGGTTTGAAATCGAGTTTCCAGGGACTTTAATTTTACATTGCCCTTTGAACATGCCCTGGTGTTTTGGCGAACTTCACTGCAGATTTGAACTGCTTTATCTCTCGTGTGAGAGAAATCTTTTCCCCAGCCACTCAGCAGGTGGTCAGGGATGACAGCATTCATTTTGCAAATGGTAAGGTGAGTACTCAGTGAGAGCCACTGAGCACTCAGTGACATAGGGGAATGGAGTGTGTCTCACACACCATTGTTGGCAGTATCTTTAAATGCATGTGTGAGAGCGTGTGCCTGGCTATGTATTAAAACTGTTGTCAGAGCCCTCTGAGTGAAGTCACTGATAGCTCTTCTAGCTCATTCTTGGAATTCTTTCCAATGGAAACAATCCCATCGCTGATCCCAGTGTGTCAGCAGAGTCTGACCTACCAACCCCCGAATTCTCCCCGTCTGCCGACTATAGTCTACATTAACGCTGTTTCACTGTCACTCTTCTACACATAAACTCACACCAACCCCTTCTCGTAGCCATCATGTAACCCCTCCCTCTCCAGTCTGGTATGTCACGGGGAGAAAAATAATGCTTATCCGATGAACTCTTTTTCCACCCCTTTTTACTGCTCCAGTGAGGTTGTTTGCTTGTTCCTTCTATTTTTCGCTCTCCCAGACTTTTATCCCATTCTGTTGTTTCAGCAAGTTTCCCATACTTACATGACAGTCGAAATGTACTCTGCATTCCCACAGTGCAGGTTATGTAACGCAAGTTAACATTTCATTATAAACAGCGCCCCTGTTCTTATAACCTTGCTATTTTAGTGCTGCAACCTTACTGTATAAGCCACCAAGGTTTATTCTGTGTGTGCATGCATAGCTGTGTCTGTGTGTTTGTGCAGAGCTTGCAAACGGGCACATGTGCTCGGAGGTTTTATGTATAACCGTGTCTGTTATTATGAGCGCCATTTGCGTAAGGGAAAGATTCTTTTCCCATGGTTCCTCAAGTGTGAGAAGAAAGTAGAGCTCTCAGGACATGAAGCAAAAACTCTGATGGTTATTTATAACCTGTCTGGAGACGGCCCACCAAGCGTAGACACATATCTGGCACTGTCAACAAGGGAAGAGCTAGAGAATGATAACACTGAGAGGCATACAACAAGGAGGGGGGATTAAAAGGAGAGGGGGTCAGGCAAGAAAAACGAAGGATGTTGAGGAGGTAGAGCATAAAGAACACCTGCGCTGTAACATGGATAAATCACAGTTTAGAGGCTGGTTGTCTCTGCTGGTGGCCAATTTAGATAAGACTTGATGAGAAATAAAACCATAGCAAGAATGACACTTGGGACCTTGCTTAGTGTCACTATGCCCTCGTAAAATTTAACAAATGCACTTTCCAAATTACGCCACAAACAGCACGGATGGAAAAAAACTGCAAGAGACCTCTGGAAGTCGGTGAGGCAACTCCTTTGGTTGTAATCTGTCATTCCCCTGAATATATTTGACATTTGAAAACCCCACAGTGCCGTGTGATACACCAGTTGAGAAGAGGGGACCACAGAGCAGTGATTGCTATTCAAAACAAAAGTCTTCGCAACATCACAATTAATCAGAGTCAAGCTTGCTCAGTAGTGTGCCAGACTGCACTCTGTACGTGCACATCAACAGACCAGCCTTTGAAGACATAATGCAACTGCTGGACTCATAACCACAGTGCATATTTGGACAGATAATTCCAAGCACCCTGGGACTCATTCTCTATTTAACAGGGTGATGTAAGGTACATCTCCATCTCATCCTCAAGCTTTTAAAGCTTTGATCAATACGCGTCTGCTGGCATCCGCTTTATACCATAGTTTTGTGTGTTAATGTGCTAAGCTTGCTGTTCTTCCATAGGCTGTCATCGGTATAAATAGACTGCTTATGGCCTCGCCACTCTAATCCTTATTGCTTAGAGACCAGGGTGGAAAAAGGGAGGAAAGAGAGAGGGGATAGGACCAGGACATAGACAGAGATAAACACACAGCATTTAAGATGCAAAACTGGATTAACAATAGTGTGCATGTGCCTTGACAGGTGTGAGGCTGAGACAACGCAGAGGGGGAGTGAAGTGAGGAAGACTCAAGTCAAATCATCCATGTCCGCTCTTTGAACTACCAAAAAAGCACAAGAGGTCATTAGAGGCAAGAATGTTTAAAGAAACAAACTAGATGAGTTTTTTTTTTTTTTTTCCAATAAAGCCTCGTTAAAGCGCTATCAATAGACTCCACTGAAAATAAACCAAAACACAGTGTGCAATGCCCGAAAAAGTCGCTGTCTCTCCCACGTGGACTTATGTAAATGGAATGGCATGTCAAACGTGAATTAATGTAGTTGCTCTCTGCATTTATCTGTTAATTTGATCCAAGCTTTCACTGTAAGAAAAGTTGCATTTGGCTTGGCTTACCTCCCATGTCGTGTCCATCAGCAAACAGAAGTAATGTGTGCATGTTTTATATTTTTCATGCATTGCAATGAGGGTTTTAGATATCTGGAATTCTCAAAGGGAATATGATTAAGAGCACCTGATCGAATTGCTCTTGCTAAATTATCTTGGACGTGAGTCGTTAATCATGTGGATGTGCTTCTCTTTTGAAGGTGAGTTGGCACTTAACTGAAAAATTGAGGGCTTGTTTCAAAGCAAAGATTTTCCGTTCCCCTCTGAAGTGATGCGTTGACCCTTGAGAAGTTTATACTGACAAAGCTATACAGTTCACTCAGTCTCTCAGATAGAGTGCATGCCATAGGGAGCAGGTCATGGAAAAGTCTTGAGTTTGACTAAGTGCACTCTGTCTTTTACCCTGTCTGTCAGTCTGTCTCTGCCTCACACACTGTAGCACACACACGCACAGGAGAGTACATATGCATGCTCGGATACGCTCGGACACATTGACCAATCTGCACGCACACACACACATCACTGAAAGCTGAGGTAATTTGAAACAGTAGAATAGCTCATAACTGTGGGTAAAAGAAACAAATGACACATGCTGGGATTTACACTACTTTAAAAGGCCATGTTGAGGGAAGTATATCATCAATACCATGCTTGAGATTTGAATGAACTCTGACATATTATTAACACAGGGATTTTGAGGAGGAACACTGCAACATGAGTAAAACCTCTCAAGGTATGAAAGGAGGATTAGTGAGCACAGATATGGACATGGTGATTCATTTTAGTGATTTTAAACATGATTTAAAGACATGTATGTCATTGTAAAGGTTAAGCTTCTAGAAATGAAGCAGGATGTTGTGAGTCTGTTGAGACAAGGAGATGCCTGCTGGATATTTACTCTTGAAACACGTCAAACAAGGGGCAGACTTGTGTTGTTCATAGTTAACCTGTGTTAAATATCAAAAGAATGATGATTTGATTAGTTAATTGGATAATTAACTTGTCTAAACTTCTCATTTGGTGCAAATATTAATTTTGCTCTTTTGACTATACTATATTTACTTCACAGCTGAAGTTACTTTGCAGATGAAGCTATGATCAAGTTAAACGCTGGCACCACCTCCACATTACATTAAAATGCTGCTTAGACATTAATGACAATAAAACCATGTTATACATAATGACACAACATCCACAGAAGCCATTTAACAGCATAATGAGCTTCTGTTACTTTCGATACGTTCAGTTCATTTTGCTGATGACTTTCGCATTGTGATATTATTATATTATAAAAAAATCTGAGTACTTCTTTTACCACTGGTGCTTGCAGTGCATTCATGCATGTGCCTCTCTTCCTTTGCACCGCCTACTTCAGACTTCATGAGTGCAGGTAATTTCAGTACTGCTTAAAATATAACAACCATAGTTACTATCATCATGTCAAATCTACACTATATTCAGTACCGCCTTGGGAACCTTTGCTCCAATATGATGTGTGTGCGGTTTACTGTCAACAAGTCAATCAACGTAAGCTTATACAAATAGCACCCCCTGTTGACGCCTGGTTGTAAGGACGGGTGAGAGGTGACAAGTTGAGAGGTCGTGTTAGCAGGCGGCTATACTTTTGCTGCAGTCATAGTAAGTAAAGGCATTCAAAGAAAGCTAAGTTGTCGTGGGTCCGTGTTTGGATCGGTTCATATCTTGGGAGAAACAAACCGGTTGCGAAACAGTTTCAACAAGCGTCAGCTCTGAAGACCGGCAACGCAATTGTTGTTCAGCGTTAGCCAACGTTAGCGAGCAGCTAGCTGGCTTGCGAAGCTGCTATGCCGCAACCAAGTGCTTGGATTAATCTGAGCTAACAGAACTAGCTCACATAAGACAAACTTTAATACTGGAGGAAAACACGAAAGGTGGGTATGTTGTGATTGGACCGAGTGCAGTGAACTGTCGGACAGTAGTTTGTGCATCAGCCAGTCCGGTTAAAATGACGTCGGTTAACATGAGCTAGTTTATGTTTGTGTTAGATTTGGTTTGCTAAGTTAGCATTCACGTTGTTGTTCGTGTCAGCCTCATTGAGAGTGGCATATTAGCTCAAACATTGCACTAACAGCAGCTACCGTTGTCGTCTCAAATGTATGTTATAATGTACAGACAGTAAGTTTCCTTATTCTTGATGGTGAGGTTAAATGCGTTAATAATCCACGAAGCAACATGCCGCTCGAAGGCGGATCATTCACAGACGGGACATGGCAAACCTCGCTGACGGCCTGTGTTTGTGATCACTTAGCTTAAAGTTAAACGTTGGCGAAGCTGTGTTGTCTTTGTGGTTAAACTCCCTGCTCCCTGTGTGTTCCACCCTGGGGTTATGGAAAATGTGTGCACGTGAAATAACAGTGCATTAGCTATTTACTCGTCTTGAATATTGCATCAATGAGGCGTGGTTCAGTCCCTGTTTCCTAATGCGGATTCATTTAATCACATAAAATACCCAGAGTTATTGCATTAATCGATATGGTGGACTGGGAAGGTCCAAGTTGCAGCCACTGACATCCTCTGCTCCCAAACTTATTACTCATCCACAGGCTCGTTGTGCAGCTGCAGTGATTAATAAGCACCAACCAATTCGGACACATTTACTCAGAAACCAAGTAAAGTAAGTCTCAAGTCTTCCTAATCTAATGGAAGGCTTGTTAATGCTAGGATTTTTGTCAGAGTTGATGGTGGCAGAAGCTATCTTGCATGTGTTTCTCCACCGGTGTGCAGCTGTGTGCATGCATGTCACATAAAACCCACATGACCTGCTTGTGGTACTGTTTGAAAGTGGTTGGACACCAAAGGACATTGTCATGGAGAAGTTGCTCCAAAAAAAACAAAACATATTTTCTGCAATGTCTAACTTGATGACAACATCTTCAACTGAAAACTGTTAAGTCCATGTTTCCACCAAACACCTCTGGTATAGTTCCCTTGAAACCCGCACACAATGTACCTAAAGCCTATATCTGTTTTGCTTTTCCAAAGACAGTACTGCGGTGTTGTTAGCATTAGCAAACCTTTTCTTGTGGTTGAGAAGCTGCAGTGTTTCTTAGTTGATGCTTTGTAACCTATACTGTACATTTATTGCCAGATTAATTTACGGCTAACCTTTCCTCTGCTCACTTCTCTGACCTTTCTCTCACTTGCTCAACCACGCACTTGCTACACACAGACGCATTGCACACTAGGATAGTTGTTTTTACAACAACACATCGAAGAATGTCTTGTGGTCTTTCTTCAGCACGATTTCTTGCCCTGCTTACATATAAGAGTACTGTCTGCATGGGTTTGGCGGTGTGACGGTGTATACTGTGCAATGATAAAAATGCAAAAATGATTTGGCAATACTGTTTCCACCATGGGAGCTAAGCCATAATTACAGAGTCATTCACAGTGTATGCACTTCTACGCGGCTTCACAGCGACTGAATGGGTATGTTGATGTCGTTGCACGGAGTGTATCTGCTTCGTACTCTATTCTGCTTGCCTGTATATCGTTTTCCACTCTTTCGTTGACATTGCAGTTACATCCAAATACATGTAGCATTTATATGCATGCAATTATATTCATGACAGATGAGTCCTCCTCCTTCTCCTGCACACTCAACCCAGGCGCCACACCTCGCCTAAGCCAGCGTATTTCCAGTAAGTGAGAACGTGTCTGACACAGATAACTGTGCTACATGTGCGAAAGGACAACTCTGGAAAATGTTTGGACCTGATCCTGAGGACACCGTCCAGAGTTCACATGAGACAACAGCTTTGGTGTCTCTGCTGTATATTTGGGGGCAGCTCAGTGTAGCAATCCACGTGCTCCTCAAGGTCATGTGATTTGGGCTGCAGGAGCGCTAACCAGGTCCTCATGTGACGTGACAGTCGGTGACGATGATGCACCTCTATGGCATCTCTGTCGTTCTCATTTGGGAACTTAACACTTCCATTTTTACAGAAACTCAGTTCTACTCTTTAGTTTTTAAAACCAAGTGTGGTCTCATTAGAGGCAGATTTTAGATTTTGGCCATATTGGAAGATGCAAGGTTTAGTTACATGTAGGTATGGATTCAAGGCTCCTATAGCCAATGTGCTTGTTGGAAATAAAGCGTACAGACCACTTGTTTTGTTTTGTTTTTCGTGCCTGTACTGTTTCATTTTTTTGCCACGTCGTTTGTCAAAAGGATATTCTGGAAAAAGTAAATGATTTCTCTGAAACTTGGTAAATATTGACTTGACTCCTGAAGGCTGTAAAGTCAAAAAACCGAACCAGTTATTAAAGTTTGACTGTGCTTTTGGCTAGCATAGCAGACTTTAGAGTTGTTCAGTTATGGAGGCTTATTCTCTCCAAGTGCCCTCTGGGCTGTAGAATTTTCCTGCCCTTAAATCTATTTGCAATTAATTTTATGGCATTATCTATTTCATTCTTCCTGCCTCTGTCTTTGCTTCTCTGTCTGTCTCTTGCACACATTCACACACCACTTAAGCTCATTGTTTAGCCTAGACGTGCTTGACCTCTTCACTCTGCTTTGCTCTGTTGGGATGTCTGGTCTTGGCTTAAGACGAGGAATGCAAAATGTCTGCCAGAGAATTCAGACTGGGACTATGAGGAGTATGCTGCACAGCATTGCATGTGGTGGTGTGTTTGTGGAAGTGCTTTCAGAATCATTACTATGGTGATTAAATAAATGTTAAACCAATGCAAATGGACTCGGCTAAATCAAACCGACAAGTGGTACTATGGAGTGTGGAAAACAAAGTGTTTCCGTGGATGCCTTGTTTAAATAGTGCTGTGTCCCAGGTGTGCATGTGAAGCGGAAGAAAAACATGTTTGTTTAACCCTTTAATGTCCATAATTCCATTCACTAATGGTTCCAGGTGTGTCATGCCTTTTTGCTGCATGTATGAATAGGCTTGTCTGATTGTTCCAGCAGCCACCCAAGGGTGTGCTTTTTGTTTTTGTGGGGACACAGTCTAATTGTGGCAATTGTGCTGACCAAGCCTGTTTTTCTCACGTCTCTCACACACTCACATTTTCCGTTGTTATAACCAGTAACCCTTAAACCCTTATTGCCGGCATAATCATGCACGCAAATACACTTGCACCTCTTAAATGCGCTTCAGCCGCTCTGGTCTCCGCTGTGAAACTTGCTGTGTCATGGTGCCGCAGAGGGTGTCAACGGGGGGAGGATGATGGGAGTGTTGGGGGCAGGTAGTGTGAACCGAAGACTTGTGCAATCATAACAGTAATTGAGGTGGAAAGGTGAATACTGCAGTTCATGTAAGAGAAGAAAACACCTGCTGGATGAAATCCTCCCTGTAGCATCAGCCCAGACTCCTTCCGTTTAACATCTAAGTGACTTTCTCAAGAGCAAGTTGTATTGGTTGCTATTGAAAGTGTTGTTCATCCATGTTTTAAATTGTTCTGTTTGGGCACTCAAGTTGGCTTCGTTAAGTGGTTGTTTGGATAATTTGGATAATACATGGCAACACCACTTTTCTGGTTACGGAGAGCTCCTCTTAGTTTTGGTGTAGCCATACTAAGAATTACATGACGTCACCAAAGTTCATGTATTAATAAGGTGCAATAGACATGTGCAACAAAACGAACAGAAGGCATTCTAGTCAAGCACACAGTCCAGAGAAGAGGTGTAATCAGGCAAAATAAGTGGAAGCCACCTGTGTGGATGTACTATATGTAGGGTTTTCAGAAAGGACATTTTCCACAAGTGTAACAGTACCATCAGAAACTGAAGTGGTCACAACTGATGTCATTTCAATGACAAGGGATCCCCATTGGCATGTCCACATGAGCCCCTTTAGTCTCATCAGATGTGTCATGGACAATTGAAGGTCCCATTACTCGGTTTTGAGTTTCAGAAGGATTACAGGCTCAGTTCACTTCCCTCAGGGATATAATGACCATGTGGTATTCCTGCTATGTTGCAGCTACTGTTGTAGTCATGCTTAACCAGCAGTCAGTCTGTTTAAATGGTCTGCATTTACGTTCATGGAGAGCAGTGAGTGTATGTTCTTTTCCGCAAACCGGTCAAATCATCAGCTGTTTTATCTTAACTGTGAGAATAGCATTGCAACCACGGTTGAAATTTCTGATAAGTTTTTGACAGTATTTTAGATCTTCAGTTGATATAGCGGTGATATTCTACCACCAGTTATTTATTTTAAAACATCAGAAAATATTAATGCTACTGTACATGCTGTACAGCCAGTGAATTATTTTGAAGCCATGTCCACACTTGATTTAGTGACCATACACCCACAATTTGTTAGCCACAGTCAGAAAGGTTCCCCTATTTACATTCCAGTGTAGGAACGTCTGCCCTGGATTTTCCACTGTTTGTGGGAAAATATGTCGGAGGAACAACAGAACAGCAGTCTTTGCTATTGATGAGAATGTCGATAATCCCATTTGTTTCATGTTACAGAGTTTCACCGCTTCAGCTCCTTTCCGTGGTGGAAATCCAAATCAGGAATAAATTCCATAAAAGTCATCATTTTTATCCCCCTTTTTAATGCAACTACAGCTCAGCGCTTTGACTGCTCAACACCATTTTATTTATGTGTCTTTGAGTTACGTTCCAGCTAATCTAATCTGTCTCACTCATCTCTCCGCAGATGGCTGTGTCGGTGCGGGGCCTGTACTTTGTGGTGACCCTGTTTTTGGGTAGTTTCTTCGGAAGCGTCTTTATGCTGGGTCCAGTTCTGCCCCTCATGCTGCTGTCTCCTGCTTGGTATCGCTGGATCACCGATCGCATCGTCGCTACCTGGCTCACCCTGCCTGTGGTGTGTACACCAGCTTCGCCTTCACTTAGCCTATTTCTGTGCGTGCCAGATGGTCTTAAGTTATCTGTGTCTGACACGATAACCTGCGTCATCTCAGCCTTATTTATGCCTCCCCATTTAATAAGATTTCTGTGAGATGTAAACTTAATTTATTCAGATTACCCTTAAGAACAATTATGCAAATCTTGTTTACAGTGACCACATGAATTGACAGCATTATTAATTTATTTTCCACTCACTCTTGTCTCTCTCTTAAATTTATCTCTCCGCCTTTTCTCTTCCCAGTCCCTCCTCTCTCCCTCTACATCCTTTTTAAATGATCATCCACCTCTTCTCTGCCCCTTTCCATTCCTCCCCCTCTTTCACTTCTTCACCATCCTCCCTCTATCCTGACGTCTCTCCCCTCTGCAGTCCTTGCTGGAGCTGGTGTTTGGGGTGAAAGTGGTGATAACAGGTGATGGCTTCATTCCGGGGGAGCGAAGTGTGATCATCATGAACCACCGCACCCGCCTGGACTGGATGTTCCTGTGGTGTTGTCTGCTCAGGTACAGCTACCTTCGTCTGGAGAAGATCTGCCTCAAGGCTGCCCTGAAGGCCGTTCCTGGCTTTGGTGGGTATACAGTGGGTGCCCTGCCCTCTCCTGTACACACAGACTTGAACACCTCTGCATACCTTATGTAAAATGTGCTTTACAAAGCGTAAGCAAAATCATTCAAATTGAGACAGCTGAATCTAAATATAAAAGAGGAACAGTGTGTAATGTAGCTTCAGGGCAGTCTAATACAACAGTTCTGCAATAAATCCAAGGTTATAATGTTCAATTTGATGTTCATTCAACTGTATGATCTTTTGGAGGATGCAGTTTGCGATCCTCTTGAATTGTATTATATAAAACTCAGTGGTATTTCTGTTATTGAGCCTCCTCTCACCTCAAACCTGCAGCCTCCAGAATGACCATTAAGTTGAATGAACACCTCTGTGAAACACCCTTACAGAATCAGTTAATCAGAAGAAGTAATCAGTAAGGCATGCTAAGACATTGTATGTGTTCTCCAGGCTGGGCAATGCAGGTGGCCTGCTTCATCTTTATTCAGCGTCGTTGGGAAGCAGACAAGAGGCACATGGAGAACATGCTGGACTACTTCTGCGACATCAGAGAGCCGCTGCAGCTGCTGCTGTTCCCGGAGGGCACAGACCTCACTGGTGAGAAGGAAACAATGCAACATCTCCAACCATCCGTGGGACAAATTTCCCACGTTTCATCTGTTGTTCTCAGAATGTGTTACCCACCGACCGAGTTCCAGAGCTCAGTGCGGCACCTGTCTTACACCTTTGCACTGACACTGTTATGCAAACACAATTTCCAGGTGATAAGGCATAGCCAAATCCCTTGACGCACAGTCATTTCTGCAAGAATGCTCTGATCTTTCAGTCCAAGCAACAGCGACACCAGTGTTTAAAGCCCTCAGAGATCACATTTAAGCCAATCAAAGTCCAGAGTAGCTTTACTGGGGCAAGCTTAACTTCTCTGTACATACCATGATGTCATGAGGGGTCCAGTGAAGTTGCATCATAATTGTTGAGCAGATTTAGGGCTGTGTTTGTTCCTCTGTATGTGCGCACACGTCTGCATTTAAGCCTCTTAAACCTCAACATTGGAGGATGTATACAGTATGTTCTCATGCCTTTAAACTTGTCCTAGTCTTAACTCTGCTATTACGTATTGTAGAGTTGTACATATAACCTCTGTCTACAGGATCAGGTCAGGGTGTGCTTAAGCCCCTCTAAAATTTTCCATGACCCCTTCTATAGCTTGCGGAGCCTTTGTGAATTGAAGGAAAGATTGTGCAAGAATGAGAACTTATAGCAGAGTCCTGATCAACAAACGTCTGTCCATAGTCCTTTTTTCCTACAATTTGACCTCGGCTACTCGTTGCATAATCTGAATAATGAGTCATGATATAGTTTACGTGTTGCTGCAGGAAGAACCTGAAGAATGTTTGAGCGATGTCCACCTGTGGTTTTTCCAAATGTGTAAGCATTGGTGGATGTATTTCATGAATGTGGTCATATCCCTTAAACAACATTATTATTGTTTAACTGATATCTTTATAATGGTACACTTTTGTTTATGATTGTATGTCAAATTTTATTTTATTTTTTAAATAAGGAGTATGCAGGAATTAGGCTTGCACGGTTTATGCACATTTAGTACATTTATTGTAAAGCTACAAAGTCAAAATGTATCCTAACATGCATCTGCTGGCATATTACAAGCCATTTAAATGACCTTGTATTACCTTATTTTTGTTTTAAATATGTATGCACTAATTGTAGTGTTACTTCAGAATAGAATAACATCTAATGTAATTTTCAGTTGTGCGCTCTGTACCTGCAACTAAAAATAGTATGATGCACCGGTTTACTACACATGTAGATGATTGCTCCTCTGTAAGAACAGTGAGCACATACAGGACAGCACACATGCGGTGATTGCAGATGCCAGAGGTTTATCATGTGTGTGTCTTTTGCAGAAAATACAAGAGCAAGGAGTGATGCGTTTGCTGCAAAGAACAGTCTGCCCAAATTCGAGTATGTGCTGCATCCCCGCACCACTGGATTCACCTTCATTGTGGACAGACTACGAAAAGGTCAGGCGTGATCCGCATCAGCCATTTCTGAAATGTCCACATTAAACATGACAATGATCCACTCATAATAATAATGTTATTAGTTGGCAGTCAAACAGCAGACGTGCTGTTGTGGGTAAGTAGGACACGGAGTCTGTCCTCGTAATGGAAATATTTTATCAGCAAAACCGCAGGAAAATGACATGCTGTCATGATGGTTGTAGTTAATCCACTGACGCTGTTTCTGGAAGAGGGATTGTACCTGTTATTTTTCACAGTCTCAGACCTATGCTTCATCCTACTGCCAGCCATTACAGCACCCCAGAGACTCTCATGTTTCCCTGTGAGCTAATTCTGGCAGCCCTCCAGGGTTCTTAAATACCACCTCTGGCCCTGCCGTCGAATCCCCCAGCCGCCCTGGATGCTGAGCGTGGCACTAACTCTCCAAGCAGGTGTTGTGAATCAGTGTGATGTCATCAGACTTAGCTAATTCTCCTCTCCCTCTCTCTGCACCGCTGACTGACATGCTGTGCATGTTGTTCTTTGTCCAAGTCCACTGTGCCCCTCTCGGCTCTATTTTTACCGAGGCAGAGCCGAGCTGGACAGGAGCGGGCGCTGGCAGGTGTCACCCTGTCCACTTGATAATTAATTCAGCTCTATCCGTGTGTTGTAGCACTGCAGATCGGTGATGATGGTGTAGAGCTCAGGGTAGTTGTTGAAGGCAGAGAGGGGATGAAGCTCTAAGCCCCTGGGTAATTAGAGGCACATGTGTAATGGAGCTGAGAGCTGGGATTTTTTTAAGGGTGCATAACGCAGTTCCAATAACGAGTGTGGATGTGGAAAAGGGATCTAATTAAATCTCCCCTCAGTGTCATGCCATCATGTTGGAAACTGCGGAGTTTACAGAAAAGGATCCAGTTCACCGTCTTGTTTTGGTTATTTTAGACTGTTCCATCAGCAAGTGTTGTTCCGTAGATAATTTTAAAATTGTCTCCCTTTTCCTAGGAGACAACCTGGATGCCGTCCATGATATTACAGTAGCATACCCCAAGAACATCCCTCAGACAGAACGCCACCTCATCCTGGGGTTTTTCCCCCGTGAGATCCACTTCCACGTCCGCCGCTACTCAGTGGCTTGCCTGCCCACCTCGTCCTCTGACCTGGAGTCTTGGTGTCGAGAGCGCTGGGCCGAGAAGGAGGTCCGTCTGCGGGACTTCTACTCAGGCCAACCCCGAGCCTTCGATAGGGAAGGTGTTGCACGTGTGCCACCTTGTAAGACGGAGCTGCGAGTGGCTCTGATCAAAGCTGCCTCACTGCTGTACTGGAGCAGCTTCATTGCTCTGTGTTTCACTGGCCTGTGGCTGTGGGCTCCATTCAGGCTCTACTTCCTGGTAGTGGTTGGAGTGTATATTGCCCAGCAGAAGCTGATTGGAGGACTGGAGCTGCTGGAGATGTCGTGCCATCGATACTGGAAGTCCATGGCTGCTGACGTTGGCGAGAAGGAAAAGGTGATGGATGGGAAAATGCAGTGAGGACGTAAAACTGTGTTGACTGGACAATGACATGTTTCCACCTGTGCTCAGCAAGGACACTGAGGACTCAGTGGTCTTGGCCTGTTCAGTCCAGAGGGCTAGAGGATCCCCTTGAGGGACGCAGTCCTTCATGCCTTAGAAAGGGATTAATGAGTTCACCTCCTGGCAGTATGCATGGCTTCAGTGGAGAGAGCTTGCCTTTCTTTTGAAGAAGAAAAAGAGGAATGTTATGTACATTTATCTGTGTCGGAGTCAAGGAGTTCATCACACATGATGTGTCACTTGCCCCCTGTACCTCTCCCCTTGTATAATCACCGTTGCAAGCTTGCTGTCAGTGCATTTTATCTGTTTATGTTGGTGTTTATTACGGTTGTTTGTTCAGAACCTCAGTGTGGACGTCTGTGGTGAAACAATGCTGTTTAGTATTTGTTATACAGTTGCCATGTCTTTGAAACTGGTTTTATTGTATGTGTTGCCCTTGGTTTTCTATCGGTGTCATACGTTATGGAGCAGAGCCATAGTACAGACCCTGAACATATGATGACTTGACTAACAAACATTCAAATCAGCACTGTAGTTTGCTGGAATAGACCGAAGGGACAAGTTCAATGAATCCGTTTCCATTAGTAGTCTCTAGTCAAGTACTGAAAAAAAACAGACCGATGTAATTCACAGAGAATTATGATGGAATATACAGGTATATATGTGTACCATTGTTTACCTTTTATTGGGTATAATTACCCTTTTATACAAACTGGGGAAAGAACCTTTCCCAGTGAGTTGTTCGAGGTAACTTCCTCTGTGATGATGTTTATTATCGTATAGGTCTTGAAATTTAAACTATGTTATTCTGCTTGTTTCCTCAAGTAGCTTTTGCACATAAAAGCCAAAGGTGTGAAAAGCAGACGTGATTTTAAAAAGTAACCAAACAGAATGTAGGCTGTCTTGTACGGAGAGGGAAACCTCACCCGCCACTGGAAAGGTTGCCCGCAGCCACGCTGAGGTAACACTTGTGATCGTCAACTCACCGAGATCAAAGATCTGACTAAGATCTTGTAAGTGTAGAAGCAGATGAGCTTTGTGCCCTTTCTGGGAATGGAGGGATGGCATGTAGAGGCAGGACGTGGGTGGTGCTGGGGTGGAAGAATGTCCTGTTGGGACAACATTACCCCTCGGTGTGCAGGGTGGCACAGAGGACCAGACTTGGAGTGGAAAACTGGCCCTGAACTCAACCTAATCCAAAAAAGCCCTGTAATGCCCACCTCTGCCTGCGTCCCTCTCCAGAGGACTGGCATTGATGCGCCTGCTAAACTCAATTAGCAAATGACAGCTGAGAAAGCTACTCCAATTGTGCCAAAAAAGGACAGAAATTGAAACAAGATTGGAGTGGTGCTTCGACCACGCTTTTAGCCACTGACTCACCTTGCCACTCAATACCATATGAAACCATGTTAATTCTGGGAGTCAGGAAACATTTGTGTCTTAGACAGTCTGTAGCAGTTTCTGTAACACTGTGCAACACGTGCTCTAGGTGACCGCTTCAAATGTCTTTCCCGGTCAACCACACAAAAGGAAGTTCACTGACACGTCTTTTTTTATTTTCGTTTTTGTTTATATGACTCTGAAGCTCCTGTAGTTAAAAGTGTAAAGGGGCTGTTTCCAGTCACTGTGATCTAGCTGTGTTAACAATTTTACCATCAGCATGTGGTAGTTTACCAGACATGGTACTATATCAGTTTCCTCAACCCTGAACCAGCTACAATCTCCACATATTACTCTTTCACGTGTGCTATTTTCTGTTGCCCATTTTACAATCACTTTTTGATGCTGGACCTCTTTAAAGTCATTGTCCTCAGGTAAACACAGTGGGCACTGTTTGAGTCAGGCTCTTAAAGGAGGAAATCTATAAATAAATATATTATATCACCTCATTCACGTTTCCAGTCATTGTTCTTTTGATTTTATGGCAAACTTAGGAAATTTTGACTTCAACCTGAACACTAATACTGCCTTGATGCTTATGGTAAACGACCTGATAGCCCAGGCCATTGGATTGACGGTAGCATCAGTTTAAAATGTTATACATGGCTGACATGGTGTGACATTATGATATGACGTAGGGGTAGTGACAGTCGTTTCTCATGTAGAGCACCTCCACTTCACTGCTGTCATGTCTTCACTCTGACGTGTTCACTTGCTGCAGTTGTCTCTGCGGTCCTTTAATCTAGAACTTAGCACAAACCATCACTGCGGTGAATGAGGCAACAAGACCTTCAGCGCTCATGTTACACAACACCCGGGCCACAGTTCGCCTCGTCTATTTAGCACGCACACAAACACGTCCTAGTCGGCCATAGACAACCAAAAAGGTCAGGAGCTTTGAAGGTGAAGTGCAGTCGCCATAGTAACTAATGTTGACTCCCCTGTCTCCTAGCAACGGGATGTAGAGTGATGTCAATGGAAAGCATGCTATTTTCTCCCCCTCTGACAGAATGATGTCACTCCTTTGTGAGTGTGCGAAGCGACAAGTTTATTTCTATATCCTATATCGCTGCTCTCCTGAGGGGACTGAGAGGGGGTGTGATGCTGACATCCCGCAGAACCAAAGACAGACAAAAGGTGAGGATAAACGAAAATAGCTGTCTGGGGACGATGAATCACGGGCCAATTAAGGGTGCAATTATGCTCCTGGTTCTTTTTTTTTTTTGCTCTTTCCCTCCCCCGCTCCCAAATCATCCCCAACATCTAAATGTAACTTCAGATGTGCTCTGATATGTTTGACAGTGGGTGGAAGGGAGATGGATAATGCACATGAGAGCATTGCTTCACTTGTGCACTTCTTTTTCCTCCTGTTACTAGATTTGGCCCTCAAAGACGAGGATAGTTGAATGGGTGTATAGGATGAGAGCTTAAGGTTAAAGACTTTAAATGTCAATGTCCCAAGTCTTGCCCAGGATCACGGTGGAAGTGTAGGGTAGTGGAAAAATAGCTCTCTCACACGTAAAGACTGGCAGATGTAGATTTGCGCCATGTCTGTCGAATTGCCTGCAGACTAATAGGATCAACAGGGCAATGTAATTATCCCTATCTGGCCTGATGGCTTTTTCAATAAAGACAGCAGATAATCCTGAGGTTACGCAGGGACAAAGTCAGACTACTATGAATTATAAAGCAGGCAAGTGAGCTCTGTGGAGATGGAGGCTGCTTTTTGCCTCTAGTCATGTCCGGCATTTAAATGGCTCTAGATGCGGTCAGAAAAACATCACTGCTCTGGATCCATTAATGCTCCGGATCCCTCAGAAAAGAAACAGAGAAGGAAAGCAACCGTGGTGGCTGTAAAAATAGCCGTGACCAGAACAGTTTGTCGTGTTCAACAACCTTTAATTAATATTTGTGTGAGCTAAGTTTAGTGCTGCGTGCTCGGTGTAGGTCGCCTCCGTGAGTGACTGCAGAGAAGCAGATCGGTTGTTGATTCCACCGCTGTGACACAGACACACTAACAAAGAAGCCTTCCAACAGGATCAGAGCTATAAATAACTTTACGGCAGCACTGCAATATTAGTGGGTGGATTAGGAGTGAATCGTCACTGCCTATTTATAAACCCAATGCAGTCAAACCTCTTCATGGGGCTGATTCACTGAATTAGTAGGATTAAATGGAATTTATAGTTTAGATGTAGTACACATTCGTCATAAATGCTGGCTTTTTCCTTGACAACCCATTCAATGTTTGCCTGTATTGGCCACTTATTTACTGCACATAATCCAGTAATTTAATTCATGTTTCTGCTCCAAAGAATAATGTCACTGACATGTATTTCCAGCCTGCAGTGAAGCTCTACAGACCATGCCAAGCAGGCTAACGTCAGAGGCAGGCAAGGGACTCAGCATCATGCATCAGAAAGGAAAACGTCTTCAGAGACCGTCCTGTCTCTCAGTACCCTGCTGCCATCTAGAGGTCTGAGGATTTTGTTTTGCTCATAAGCGGCCTCCCATCCCTCTGATCCCTTTATGGATATGTACATAAATCCACGAGTGCTTATTTAAAAACTCGCTTTAAGCACCAGGTTTGAGTAATTATAGCCATGTATTCAAACACCTGTCCTCTCTCCTACAGATTTATAGATTTCAATGGACAAATAAGACAAAGACATTGAACCCAGCAAGACTACATGTTTATTTAGAAATCACGTCAGAGAAAACCTTACTACAGCCATACAAGAAGAAAACATTTTTTCCAAACCTCCAATCGAGAAAATATACAATAAGATCATCTATCGGGCAATAAAATAATAATCATATAGAGTAAAGCAAATAAAACCATTACCTATCAATAAAATGGCAAAAGTGAACAACAAAATGATAACAATATTCTGTCACAGCCACTGACTGTTCACTGCACTGACGTGGGGATATGGACTATGTCCTGGAAAAGCCATTTGTATTAAATTTAGCTTTTCTTTTTGTAGAAATGACAACTTTCTTGCGTGACCTTGGAAAGGCGAGCAAAAACATTGACAGTGTCACCAGTGACGGCTGGACCACTTTGGTAACGCCTGCAGGCATGTACACTCTGAAATGGCACAATGTTACACTGGGGCCATGATGCTGTGCTGCGACCCGCTCCAAAAATAACCTCAAATGTCACGGAGATTGAGATTTTCCTTTTTTACAAGTTGACATTTTGGTTGAAATCTTCACAGGACACTGACAATATAAAATTGGGGCTCTGGCATAGTCAGAGGGCAAAGGCTCAACTTCAAAGACTCCATTAAAGCTTGTTTGGCTTTGTGTTGTAAGAAACAAGTCATCTTATGACCAAATATGCCTTAAGCCGAAGATTATAAAAAGAGGATGGGTCATTGTCTGAGAAGTAGATGTCATCTCCAGTCAACTGTGTTTAAATAAGTCATTTCTAACTTTATTATATATTAACTGGTAAGAGAACGTCTGCTGTCTTCTTTCCAGAGCGTGTCTGTAAACTTGTCTCCCACTGTTGGCTACTGTCAAACACTTGCATGACCCATCCTCTCATAATCCTGTCCTTAAGCCAGGAGGCAGCCAGAGAATGTCTCCATCACGTCTAAGACTCATTCCCCCTCCGTCATACTGAAGACACATGGCTGGAAGGTACACGCTCCTCATAAGTCACCAAAGTGACATGTTGCGCTTCACACGGCACATCACACAAGCACAGAATCCATGCTAACAGATGGAGAGTGGTAGAACTCCATTAAATTGTGGGATCCACATTGCTTCCACACTATGAACTGAAAAAATGGGACACTAAGGACACGAGCCACCTTATGTACATTTCAAGAATGTTGTGTCAGTCAAAATAAATGCACACACCGTGTGATCTAAATCAAACTCATCATCAAACACAGCAACAAATATTTAAATATGACATCAATCTGTGCAGTACTTATGGTGTAATTCAGATGAGAACAGAGAGTGTAAACACTGTCATATTCACTACACTACTAATAAAAGTGATATAGAAATAACAACTATCGTGGTCTTAACTGCATTCAGAGCTCACAGTGACAAATACACTGAGACAAAGTTGACAACACAGAAGCACAAGCCTCTTGAAAGCGAAGTGTCACCTCCATTGGTTCATTTAACATTGCTGTGTAGAGAGGACTGGTAGCTTTACCCATGTCTGGATGATGAACATACTCCAGTTATTGAAATAAATAAAACAACCAGGTGATTTTAGTGACTGACCATGTCTATCATGCATGTGTTTAATTACCATGTGTGGAGCGTGCTTTGTGCAAAGATGGTGAAAATTCTGTGTGACCGTGCACGAACACTTAAACAAGTGAAGTTACAACTTCCTATCTGTGTGTCCAGCTGTTTTGGGGTGGTGCCCTGTGACACTTAAATCGGGAAGTGGTAGGAATAGGTCTAAGGTCATAGGCCAGAGACGGGGAAGGGGTGTGGGAGGGTGAAGCCAAAACTTCACTGACCACTAAGTCTGCAGGTGGTGGTGTGCAGTGCAGAGGCAGGGGGGTAAAGGAGAGGGAGAGGAGTTAATCCAAGGATAGGGACTCATGAGTTGTCTGAGGGGACGTGCTCCTCAAAGCCCTCGCTCTCCCTAACCAGCGCCCTCTCCAGGATGACACGTCCCTCCTTGTACCGCTGACTGTCCTCAGTAGCAAACTCGTAGATCCAGCCCAGCTTGCTGTTGCAGTTCTTGCAGCTGACGTCTCTCACCATGTGTCTTCCAGTGAGCATCACTCTGTCTTGCACCTCGCTATACTGGAGGTTCACCACCTGTGGGGTTGACACAACACATTTTGTAGCAGGCAAGCAGATACTGAATGTGTGCACCCTGTTTGGTGTAGGAGTAAATGTCATAAGTAGTTATTTGTACCTTGTTGAAGAGGAACGCTCTGCCTGTGGCTCCCGTGAAGCGTGTTGAGATAAGCTCAGACCTGTTGGTCAGGATGGTGTCACAGTTGGCGCAGGAGAAGAGGCGTGTTCCGCCAATGTGGTCCAAGAAGATGCGTCCCATCGCCAAATCTCTGACAGTGACTGAACTAAAGCTAAAGTACGAAAGAAAGAGAAGGGCAAACTATTTATTGTTGAAAGTGACATAAAAATAGGACTTGATGATAAACAGTATATAGGCAGTAACACCTTACAATACAATACCTTAAGGCTACGCAAATGTGAGAACTCAAAGAGGTTTTGTTATACCGTTTATAATGTGACAGCTACTCCTTTAACAAGCTCACCGGTAGCTCACCTTGTAGAGCACATACCACACATTAAGACGGAGTCCTTACTGCAACAGCCCGGGTTGGATTCCAGCCCGGGGCCCTTACTGCAAGTCATCCTCTCTCTCCCCCTGCCTTTCCTGCCTGTCTCCAGCTGTTGCTATTATATTAAAGCAGAAAAGCTGAAAATATAATCTTTGGGTGTGTGAGACCATTCTGGGTAATGTTGCAAATCAATGAGCAGGACTGTTTTTGGCCACATTGGATTTTTAAATCTGTGAAGACTCACAGTCATCCAGTCTACATTATATCAAGAAGTGCTATGTCAAAGGCAACTTTTAAAAGTAAATACCAACTGATGTTATTTTGGTTTTAGTTTCGCTTTTATGTCTCTACTCACCCTCAAGCTCTCTTTTCTCTTCCCTCACTTACTTCCTTCTCTATCTTAGTTTCAAACAAGGTAGCGAGGCTTTTATTTGCGCTTTATGAGGATAAATAAAACCACGGTGGTGCCCCAGAACCAAAATATGCATTAACTGTGAAAGTCATGGACAAACAGACTGCATCCTGTGCCACCCCATGTCTTAAGTGCCTTTCCAGAGTGTCTGATATGGTGTAAAGAAGGCAATTTTCAATCAGCAGGTGTAAGACAGTTACTATAAGTGCAAAACAATCATACAGCAGTGAAATACCTATACATACATACATACATACACACACATATATACATACACACACATATACATACATATATATATAGGGAGAGAGAGATACACACACATATACATATATTTGATTTAAATGAATATTTTTTTCGCTTATTTTCCAGAAACATTCCAGAAAATTAATAAATTAATTACGATACATATCTGCATCACAATATAAAATAACATGCACTTTGATTTTATCCATATCACAGTCTTAACAGGAAAACAAACATTATGACCTATTTAACTGTATTTTGAGGTGTATTTACCTTATTACCTCCCCTTGCTGTTGTATCTCCCTGTTGAGCCTTTTACTGGTTTAAAGGACTTTATGTTCCTGACTGGTGTGTCATGCAGACTGTTTCCTGTAGATGGCAGCTGAGCTTTAAATGGTGCTGAAAATAAACCCATCAAAAATAAAAAAAAATAACCTCTCTTCAAATGATAGCCAATTGTATTAAGCTATACAGCCCAATATCACAAATCATATTATGTCTCAAGGGGCTTTATGTAATTATAGCATGCAGCACCCTCTGTTCTTAGAGCCTCGATAAAAAAAAATACTTCGAACAGGGGAAAAAATGGAAGAAACCACAGGAAGAGCAACAGAGGGGGATCCCTCCCCCAAGACGGACAGAAAAACCTAGTATAACGTTATACAACTAGGACGACAAAAAGTAGACTGCAGAACATGAGTGAAGATAAATACTTTTGAGTAACTGACAAAAGGGAGCACATTTGCTGGTTTCAAAAGTGGTTCTGGACATTTTAGCTGAGTGGAATCAAGTAAAAAGAAGCTAACGTTGCGTTAGCCGTTGAGCTAACAGCGACAACGACAACAAGCTAGGAACAAGCGGAACAACAACAAAACGTATATCTCAGCTTAGTTCAAAATGACGTCTTTCTACCTTTTCAAATGTGTTTCAGTGGCACAGATTGTCCCCACCAGCGATGATGTCACCGATAATTTTGGTATATTTTAGACACGCATCTGTTGTTTGTGCCGTCGTCGCCGCAGCTTTGTTGTTCTTTTTCAGCTGTTCCTGTCTGCGCTGTGCTCCAACCTAGTATCAACATCCGGTCATGACGTAGCAGCCCGTGCTGTAGCTGCGCGCGGGCCCGCCACAAGATGTCAGCAGAGGAAAACCTTCACCTGAACGGACACCATAACCATATCTTATATCTTATCTTACTAGACTTCACTTGACATTTTGATATGTCACACTAGGCAAAGCAGATAATACGTGGCATCCAACGAAGGCACCCGCTTTCAACGTTATTAAAAAAATGACCAAAATACATCCCCTTTGTTAACCTGTCACCCACGCCTCTCCATACCACAGTAGCAGAGAGTGGAGGGGCAGAGGGGTTGTTTAGTTTAATGTGTTAGTCTAATCTGCCTGACTCATTGATCCTTTATCTGAATGAGGTTTGTTAATATTTAGAATCTATCGCCCTATTTATTAAAATGTCAGTAGCCTAACTGTGCCGTGTATTGATAAACCTAAGGTGCTGTCCGCGGTGCTGAAGTTGCATCCCTTTTTTTGTCTCTCAATCCACCTTTCAGTCTGTTTGGTCTCGGATCTATAATGCTCGATACTATAAATACTTAATTCTATACCATATTATAGCCGATGCCCTCTGCAGAGTCGTGTCACCTGCATGATCAAAGTGACAGACAGCAACATGTAGTCACAGAGGAGGGAGAGGATCATAGAGGCACACTACTGCCTGTGGAATTGCCTCTAATATTCCTGTAATACTGTATTTCTGTGATCATTCAGTAGCATGTCTGCTGTTGAAAATGAAATAAAACACATCCTCAGATCAAGCCACCTTTCATCTTTTGGGAGATGCTCGTGGGTGTGTGTGTTGGTTGATGGGGTGGAGGCAGGTGGGCGCTCCCATTGAGCCATCTGTTCCATTTAGCTGCTTCAGTTTCAGGGTCTTGGTGTTGTGCATGCTGACTCACTGTCATGACTTACTGGGAAACCTGAATAGGACAGACCTGTTGTTAATTGTGTTGATAACGCATGCACTTTTGCACTACGATAAGAGAGATTCAGACATCTCCTGACTGACCAACCAACCAGACTCCAACTGTAGCAGGACACAAATAGTGGCAGTAAATGCAGCAGCCCCATGTGGAATAAGGAATATGACACGCTTCATATTTGAGAGTAGAACTTTCAAGCAGGCAGGAAAATGCAGATTGACGACAAATAAAAGGGAAAACCAATATACTGTAAAGTCTCTTCGCAAGTTGTTGGGCAATCCAAATATTGTGATGCAACATATCAGAGCATTATAAACCACATACATTTTCTCCTGTTTGATAGAAATCTGATAACTCAATATCAAGATAAGCCGTTGTTTTTTTCTCTCTCGACTTCAAGGATCAGGCTATCTGCAAAGTCAATCTAAGGACAAACTCATAAAGCATTTAGCAATCTCATCACATCTCCAAATCTACCTAAATTGCTGGTCGTTAACATATTATTACATAACCGGATGGAATACATGAAACACTGTGAAGTTACTTGTATGATCACAGTTTATAAAATGTCTTATGTGCACGCAGCAATGCATGACAACACGTTCAGGAGCAACGCCTTAAAATGATCTTAAATGGCACACGTTAACCTCATGACTCATAGTTCTGTCAATGTTATCAGTGATGTGCTTCAATGTGGAAAACCACCTCCACAAGCTAGAAAACAAAAACATTTAAACTTTGAATAACAGAGAAGATTTATGATTGTTTGAGCTTTTACACCCAAATGAGTTTTATTATGAAGCAGAAACGTATTCATTCCCCTGGAAAAATCGTTACTATCACTGTGTCCACAAACTCCGTCCTGTTCCTTAAAACAACGGAGGAGCTCAGCTCAACCACTCTTTAGGAGTTGTTTATGTGGGCTCTGAAACAACAGCTTAAAAAAAAAAAAGCTTTCAGCTAAAATTAAAATACACTGAAAGTAGAAGGTGTATAGAACTAAGATCTCATTAGATATATTCCTTATATTTAATGGCATTTGATCGCATTTTTATTTGCCTTATCAGGATAAACCTTGTAATTGTCCAGCTAAAAGATTGTGTGTTTTGCCTTTTTAATCCCTTAAATGTATGATATAAAGATTTATCAATGATTTATTTGCTGGCAGCCATAAACGTGTCTGTTCGGTCTGTTGCAAACACGAGCACATCCTTTAGATTTACAAGTTAAACCGCACAAGATACAGATACACATCAAGAGACAGAATGCAGAGATAGAGAGGAGGTGAAACGCCATCTAGTCTGACTGATTGTCATCCCGATAAACTGATAAGAGGAAGATATGCCTGAGAATAAAAGAGTGCAAGTGGCAAAAGCTGCACGACTGATCATTTTTCTTTTCACGAGAGGTGGTTTTCTTTTTCCTTTTGAAAACTTTTCTCTCGTGGGAAGTTTTTTCCGTCTTCACAGCCTTCACAGGTACAGTGTACTTTTACAGTCAGTGAAAGCTAACAGTCATTCTTTCTCTGAGGCTGCGGGGGAAACAGAGGAGGGCATTACATAAACCCCACAGTGTGGAAGTCACTCAGGATCTCACCACATCATGGCGAGATCTGCACTCCTGATTCTGGCCGCCCTCGTTGGATCCTGCGCTCAGTTTACAGGTAAGCTACAGGACATTTGACAAACTCTGTGCACTGAATTACTCATTACAGTCACTGACCTTTAAGTGCAAGGTGACACAGTTATGTGATGAGATCGGAATGAACTGGTAACTGAACAGCCAGTCTGCTGTAGTTTGGGGGAAAATGAGTGAAATGAAAGAAAAGTGTTTTTATTCTGTACATATTAACTTTTGAACCTTTGCAAAGAGTAAATGCTTAGCCTCTTAGAAATGTGTTACTATGAAAGGTATTATAAGTTATTTCCTGTTTCTCGTGTCACAATTAGACGCCCTCAGCATTGATGTACGAAAAAATCCACCGCAGACAGAGAACTCAGAGGTACTGTGAGTCAGTAATCACAGCTTGGTGTTAATTGAATTTGTTAATATTTAACACATTAATATTTTATTTTTTCATTATTTTTCAACAATATTCATACCCTCTATGCTGGTCTGACACTGTGTCAATGACATGGATTGTTTTTTTCTGTGCTACAGACAGAAAGTTACATGCCAATACTCTGCTCACCCATACCTGCCACTGTGTCTTCATCCTCTTCAGGTACAGTGCACTCTGCAGTCATCATCAGCAATCATAATAGAGTGCTGTGATTACTGCATCATTAGTCTTTTTGATGCTCTTATTTCCTTGAATGCAATCTTTTTCCAAAAATCTGTTTTATTATCTGTCATTTGTTGTTATCGTGCTGTTGCTGACTTCATTCCCTGTCTGTTCCCTCTCCATCAGTTCATACTCTCAGACCTGATGATATTTCAGCTGTTCATGTCTTGGGAATCCCATCCTCACACAGGTAGACAGCCAAAAATAAAATGCACAGATTTGCTTCAGTAATACTTAAATCACTGGAAGTGACAGCACACAGTAAATACAGTGGCTTCCTGAGCTTCTTCAAAGCCAAAGCTAACATACTAGAACCTCATCATCCCTAACTCACACTAACAACTCATTTATCTTCATTGTTAGGCATGAAGCATCCAGGGTGGTCAGCAGGGTAGCTGGTAAGTCTTTAAACTCTCGCCCACAGACTTTATCTAGATTGTATTTCCACGATCAAACAGAAAGGAAAAAGTGTATAATCACCTAAAATCCCCTGTATTTCTTTCCTACGTTTATTTTTTGCTTGCTTTGTCAGCACTGTCAGTGTGTTGAATTTAGATTGTGACTTTAGTTTTCTCACTGTGTTCTCAGGCATAGTCCTGGTCTTCGATTTTTGTTGTAGTTTAACACAGTAATCTTTCTCCGTCAATTATTAACTTTGAGTAGATTTAAGGTAAAAACAGACACCTTTCACACTGTTGGGGGATTGTCTGACCATGGGTTAGGGTTAGGGTTAGTTCAAAAGCACTTAGAAATTCCAGAGAGCTCAGTCGGCGCTTGTAATCAAGACCGTGTCATAGTTTGGGCATATTCTATCTCTAAGGATAAGAGTGGGCAATAAACAAAGGTTGTTGACCTCCATTTACACCAAAGTAAGAAAAAACTGGCAACACGAATGGAAGCTTTCACCCGCTTCCTTTTCACAGTGACCTCATGACCTCATCAGATGGTCTAGGAACTAGAATAATGTTGATTAAATCTATACAAATGTGTCTGTGTGTGTGCTGAACAGAGCTGCTGTCCATGTTTAACCCTGGAGTGAGTCACTTTCTGGATCAGAGCTCACTGCAGCCCAGGTGACACACACATGCACAGTTACACTCACATAAGTGCTATGTAAGGATATGGCTGCAGGTGTGTTTTATGTGAGTGTGTTTGTTTTTATGTGTGTGTTTCAGAAGCTTGTTAGAGGAAGCTGAAGATCTGTCCCTCTCCCTTTCACACGAGGTACGCATCAACCCTCTAATAACGTTGCTGTGTAATGTATTTTAAATGTTTTATTTAGATGAAGATAATTCTACACTGAGTGAGATTAACCACCATAACTATGATAGAAAATAGATAAGAATAAAAGATTTACCACAACACTCAGCAGAATATTAAATAGAACTCATCTCTGTCCATATTTAGGAGGACAAGCAACTCCCATCAAAACCAGAAACCACAGCTGACATGAAAACTTGTATTTCATCAATTTAAGATAAATAAGAAACTTGTGCTTCCGTCTATTTTTGGTCTCATAAAACCACTCATTTTACACCCCAATTTCTGCATGGATTAAACAAACAAGATGTTTGAAGTGAGCTTTAGAGATGCTGCTAGTCAGGTTTCTTGCACCTTTTTCCCACATCTCACAGTGGATGGAGTTTGCTCAGATTCGTGTATCTTTGCAGGTGACAGACTGGAAGCTTGTGCTGCTGTTTGTGCCAGCAGATTCCGTATGCGCCTGCTCACCAGATGTAAGATTCCTTGCTACAAAAAATCATGTTTACTGTGGCATATGTTAGTTTGTAAGGGGTGTTTCGAGTGTGTAACTGTTTTCTTGTGCTTCAGGTTGCTGCAAATGTTAACTCTGTGGTGCAGGAAGTGGAAGCAGCTCTGGAGTTGTTGCAGAAAAGGGTACTGTGCTTTTTGTTGATCACAAGTTTACCATGAACAGATAAAATGAAAAGAAAACTAAAATGCTGTTTTTCGTTAACAGTCGCATCGCACTTTAGTTCACGTTGCAGTCTGGAGCACAAATCATCAGCGGGACAAGTGAGTGTTTTGAATTTTAGGTATTAAAAGAGAGCAAATAACTTCAGTAAAAACTGATTACTCGGTTATAGAAAGCCTGCTTTTTATGGAGTTGTGATCCTCTTAATTGAAAAATGCATGTGTGCAGGTGCGAGTGTATGAGAGATGAAAACATCAACCGGCGACTACATCAAGCATTTCTTCTGAACGCACTACAGGTAAAATAAACATAAAGACGTGGTATTTATGTGCCCGTGGGTCATGCTCATATGATTCATATTTGGCTACCTGCTTAACAAAAATGTATTTGTCTTATTTTCAGGCCTCTCTAAGTGGCATCTTGGAAAAATCAAAGTGGCACGACCGAGGAGTGGACTTCGCTGCTGTGCTGCAGACCACTCCGGTTATCCTTGAACAAATCTCTGTAAGTGAAGAGAAGCTATTTCCAGACGCCAATTATAATCAACAATACAGTACCTGTAAATTATACAGCCTGCCTTCCAGTAATGCATGAAAGGACCTTGAAATGGCTAATGTATAACTAGCACATATCGTCTGTTTTATTGCAGGGGACCACATGGTCTGACCCAGACCAATTAGCTGTTCAGCTATGGACAAATCTGGTAAGTGGAACAATAAAACACACACTGTACTGTATACATTAGGCTGTGAGAAAACCTTCAACATTGATCTCTGTGCTGTTGTAAAATGAGCCAATAGGTAATAGTCGCCATAATCCCTCAAAGCAAAAGTAAGATGGAACAATGACTGTAGTGACTGCATTTATTACTCTCACGAGAGATTAGATAACAGATGCCCTCGAAGATTGAAATGATGAGATTATTCGATGTGATGACTTGCAGTTTTGATCACTGTAGATCTATATGCTGATCGAAGAATGATGTAATCGCTATTGTTTGACACTGTGTGGCCACTGGCTGTGCAGAGTGGTCCCACTGAAACCTAAAATCTGAACCAATCCTCCTCCAGCTTCAGCCATCAACACGTCAGCCAGGGGTCATGGACAGCAGCGTCATTACTTTTCCTTGCCCTACCCAGGTGAGGCATGACATCCCATAATGCAGTCAAACTGGATATAGAATAATCATGCATGGTCTTCCTGTCTTGATGCAAACATAGAAAGAAATGCTTCACAAACTTCTCAGACATTCAACCTGATTTTAATCCCAGGAACGACCTTTCCTGCGGACGCAGAGTAATTCCCCCAGTGAGAAGGAGGACAAAGCCTCCGCACCTGTCGATCCTGTAAGTCTTTCAGCTTCTACAGTGCAGAATTGCATCACACACAATTAAACTTATTTGAAACTAATGAACGTTTGCAGGTTATGGGCACTGAGGTACATTGCACAAACCGAAGCCCATCTCCCTCCATACCCACTTCAGGTAAAATATATTTTTTTACCTCTTATTCTGCAAAAACATTTTGGGAAATGTAGTTCAATCCAGCTGAGCTCAACCAATTTGTTCTCTGTGTAGTTCATGAACTCAAACCTGGAGATATCAAGGTGGTGGCAGCAGTGGGTGACTCTGTGACAGTAAGTCCTTTTGCTATCATCTAAATTTATAGCTGAACGTGTATTTAAAGAAGATCATGATTTAACTATAATTCAGTAAGTTCAATAAATATTTCTTCAGTTTCTACATGGTCACACTGTTCTCTACAGGCAGCCAATGGCGTGGGAGCAATGACTGATAACCTTCTGCTTGTGCCTATTGAATACAGAGGACTGTCATGGAGGTGAGATAAGCTAAAGTACACCTTTGTTCAAATTTTGATCATGCAGGAAAATCCTTCAGCATTTACTAATTTTGTGCATTGCATTCAAAGCTAATGAGATGTTGCTTCAATTTTCAGCATTGGTGGTGATGACAATATTTCCACAGTGACCACTCTGCCAAGTATGTTTGTCTCTTGCTTCACAGTAAAAATCTAATAGCATACATATAAAATGCTTTGTCTAATGTTTATCCAATTAACTATCAGATGTCCATCGTTGGCCAATTGTAACACTGATCTGTGATTATGGTGCCTTATCACCATCATTATAGATCAGGTAAAGATTTCCCTGTGTTTGTGGTCTGCAGACATCCTGAGGGAGTTTAACCCCTCGCTGACCGGCTTCTCAGTGGGAAGAGGTAGTGAGAACTCTGCTAAAGCCTTCCTCAATCAGGCTGTGCCAGGAGCGAAGAGCGGGTCAGTCAAGCTCTTTACCTTTCAGATCTTAATATTTAAAATTTCAACAGAATTCAGGCCAAACTACAAAAAATATTATTAAAATAAAACGTTTTTTATTTGCAGTGATATGGAGCACCAGGTGCGCGTCCTGGTCACCAAAATGAAGGAGGACTCTGTAAGGCAGCGGTGAACTTCTGAACTCATCCAGCTATGCTTTCATGTAACCTTTGTCCTAGTTTTGTGTTCACAATTGCCAAACTAACTAAAGATTCACCTCTTATCTCTTTTTACAGCGCATTGATTTCGAGAACGACTGGAAAGTGATCACCATGTTTATTGCTGCCAATGACATATGTGACTTCTGCACAGACACTGTGAGCACAGTTTCTTTATTAAGATCAGTGCATTAATTTCATACTTTGTGCTTTGATGTTATGCTCATATGGTTGTTATATATGATTGTTGAATTGTCTTAAATTATCTCAGAGGACAAAAATATGGCTTTAGGGTCTGATGACATTTCAAAAAATATTGTTCAAGATCTAGATCTAGTGTCACATTTGAAGCCATGATCATCCAAAACATGTAAAGTAAAACTGTTTAATGTCTGCAACTAACAATATGCAGATTATTCTATCAATTATCTGGCATATCTGTAACTGCAAACAGTCCAAAACCTTCATAAACGACAAAGGAAACCAGGAAATGTTTGGCATCTTTTCTCGAAAAATTGACTGAAATGATTAACCAAGTATCAAAGCAGCTGCTTAATTTTCTCTCAGTTGACTAACTGGCTAATTCTTTGAGCATTAACGTGTTCATATTTATGTGTCCTCATTCTTTGGGACCTGTGAACCACTGGGAAACTATTTATTTCCCACAGATCTTCTTCTCACCCAGCAACGTGGTCGGCCGTATCAAACGAGCTCTGGACATCCTCCACAGTGAAGTATGTTTTCACCTGCCTGCACTAACATGCAGCCTATCTGTGCATTAGCAAGTCGAAGTCAGGCTGCAAACCTGTTGTTTTGGATCATCCAGGTGCCTCGTGCCATCGTTAATCTGGTGGAGCTGTTAGATATTGTTCCATTGCGTGATCTGCACAATGATAAGACTCTGGGCTGTCCCACCTGGCTTGTGAGGTCAGTGATGTTTGATTGTGTTAAGATAAATGGACAGAAAAGAGCTGATGAAGACATCATTTAGCAGTTTTGATATTTATGTTTCAGTTTACTTTGCCCCTGCATACTGAAGCCTAAAGATGGATCCATTGAACTCCAGCAGGTCAATGACTTCAATCGGGCCTACCAGGTATGAGACTAAAGAGAGCTGAAAGGAAGTTTTTTGTACATATTCTTAAGCGTGTTACAATTTCTTACTAGTGTGAGAACTTGATGGTAAATTCAACACCTAAAAAGACTTTTAAACCCAATTTTAAGGGCTCAGTCACGACTATCAGCATGACACTGTCACTCAAAACAGCTGTCAGTGAGAAGCCAAACGCTTGTTTACTTTTCTTCATTGGTCTTCTGGCTGTCTTCCTGCCCAGCGTGGAATGAGAGATCTGATAGACTCTGGGCGCTACGACACACACGAAAACTTCACTGTGGTGCTGCAGCCCTTGGTGAGGGAGCTTGTCCTTCCCTTGTTAGATGTAAGAGCCGACACGCCTGAAACATTCATGCTGTTTTCATTTATCTATTCATCTTAGTTCATCATGATTATTATCATTTAATGTCTTCCCTTCTGTTCCTTCTTGAAAGGATGGCCGGCCTGATCGCTCGTTCTTCGCACCCGACTGTTTTCATCTGAGCCAGAAAGCTCACACTCTCATGGCTCGTGCTCTTTGGAACAACATGGTAGGATTTTCTTTGTTTCGTTTTTTTTTGTTTTTTTTTTAATTACTCTTATAATGACCCAATTTAACTCACTGACCTTCACCACTTCTCAGTTAGAGCCAGTGGGCAACAAGACTTTTTATCAAGACTTTGAAGCTGGAGTTGATTTGCAGTGTCCCTCTACGGTAACTTTGCCCCACAATTTATCAAAAAATGTACACTACATTTTATTGTTTTTAGCATTTTTTCTGTATTAATGTGTTGCTAATTATTTTGTTGTTAGACCAGTCCGTATCTTAAGACTGCTCTCAACAGTGGCTACACATATCCAGACCTTCCCCCTCCTCCTCCTCCTGTTACAGTAGGTCATAGCTTCTGTCTTTCACACACAGCACAACTTCAGAATAGCAATAAATATTTTTTATGCATGATGCCAAGTTACAGATTTGAACTACAAATGCCTAAAAAAAATGTTTCTGTCATTCTTCAGAATTGGGGCAAAGACTTTTCCTGTGCTAACACAGCTCCATCCGATTCTGTGCCCACTTCAGGTAAGCATGCAAGGTGTTTGCTGAGGTGTTATCTACAGGAGAAAAGAATAGTTTAATGTAAAATATGCTCACGTTGATCTTTTGGTAGTTCACAGATTACGACCAGCAGACATCAAAGTGGTGGGTGCTCTGGGAGATTCTTTAACGGTACGTTTGTGATAGTAAGATTGACAGATGGAATAGATACAAGTGTAGAATTTTCAGTGTAACTGCAAACTGCAGCTTGTCATATTTTTTGCTCTCTCCACAAGAAAAAGGTGTGAAGTTCTGTGGGTTTGAATAAAAGTAACACAACATAAGTTTGTAATGATGGAGCCACCGGTGGGTCGACTTGTGCTATTGTTAGCTTTGTAGCTCGGTTCTTTTGTTGGAAGCCCAAGAACGGTCCGGAGAAGTCTTCAGTTCACAGTCAAAGTATTTATTGAGGTCGCATGTAAAGCAATGCAGCGCTGGTCTCAGAGTGTCAGAGTTCCCTCAGGGTCTCAGCCAGAATGAGTGCAGATTTCAGATACAAGTTCACATTTATCTTCTTGGGTTTGACCAAACCCCGTACAATAATCAGATATACGTTACAGAATATAATTGGTCAGTTCCCGAGGCGTGGATGCACCATATCTTTGTTCTAGATGTGAAAAACAACCTGTATGTGTGTGTTGTGTGAGGCACGTATCTAAATGCAATAGATATCACAAACAGTGAAGAGGAGACAAGACTGTCAACAACAAGAGTGTCACCTGCCTTTAGTTATGAGAAGTGGCTGTCATGTTATTCTTACCATTCTAGGCTATGAAGGACATTCATGTAGGTTAAAAACATGGGATCAAAACACATGAGATGACCTTAAAGGGCTTGATCATTATTCTATCTTGTACTTTTTCTCTGTAATTCAGGTTTATGCGCAGGCTGAGAGCACTTTCTAAATTTGATGGGTCAGAGGGAAAACAATGTGTCTGCAAATGATTAAATAGCATCTTCTTCCATCTTTCTGTGCATGAAGGCCGCCTTTGGTGCAAAGGCAGAGAATCTGCTGGAGCTGCCAATTGAAGACAGAGGGGTGTCATGGAGGTGAGAGACTGCACACGTGAATACATGCATAACACGTTTGTTTGCATTGCATTGCAATCATTTCATTCATTGCTTGTGTTTCATTAAAAAGCATTGGAGGAGACGAAACTCTTGAGACTGTCACAACGTTGCCGAGTAAGTCCCAAGCTTCTGTGTCCCTCATGACCTGTAATGCACATGAGCACCAGTAGATGACAGAGTTGGACCGTAACAAAATGAGTATTTTGTCTCCTGTGTAGTAATTTCCCTCCTTTTTTTTTTTTTTTTTTTAAACATCAGATATCCTCAAGAAGTTCAATCCTAATATCAAAGGAGTGTCACTGGGAAAAGGGAAAAAACAGACTGGCTTCAACGTGGCTGTTTCAGGAGCTAAAGTAGCGTGAGTTCTAACGTTTGTTTGATCTGTCCTCAGGTTCGGATGGTTCCCTTTCATGTATTTCGTGCTGCGCTTTAAGTATTTTGTGCACTCATGAAAATCTCTGATTTCCCACACAGAGAAATCCCAGGGCAGGTCCGAGTCCTGATTGATGCCATGAAAAATGACTCTGTAAGTTTAATATGTGGCATTACCTGTGGTGGAAGAAGCAGTCACATCCTTTACTTCAGTAAAAGTACTAATACCACACTGTGAAAACACTCCAAGTCCTGCATTGAAAACATCAGTATTAAGTATTATCAGCAAAGTATAAAGTATCAAAAGTAAAAGTACTCATTGTGCAGTAAAACACTGCCTGTTGGTGTTTTACTGTTTACTGCTGTAGATGTTGAGTTGAGCTTTAAGTATTTAATATACTGTTGAGTAGTTTAATCTACAGCAATGCATCATATTCTATAAGATAATATAATAACATGCATACACTGATGCACAAATTCTAACATTTTAATGTGCAAAATGATCATCTCTGCTCCATCTCTCTCATTCTGATTCTTTCTCCATCCTTTTAACGGACATAGACGGTGGATTTTGAGAATGACTGGAAGCTGGTGACCCTCTTCATTGGAGGCAATGACCTGTGTCAGTACTGCAATGACCGCGTGAGTTGCCTGGAGAAGTTGTCACAGGAAATGAGGGATGATCCGCCGAATGAAGACAGTCTCGTAACCACAGCACAGTGTTTAAACATCCCGTGGTGTAGTGTGATGCCCTGTGTGTAGAGCCGTCTCATGATATCACCCTCCAAATGGGACTGCGCACTGGGGCAGAATAATCAAGCTTTGTGAACAGCCCTCCCTTAATTGTTTTATTGTGTCGGAGTAAGATGAGAGCAGACATGGTTTCTTTTTCGATGAGCACATTCTGTCGCTTCAGCCCTCCAACACAACCCCCCCTCCCCCCGATCTCAGCCTCTGTCTGCATTAAACAAGCACACGAGGCACAGTGACAGGCCTTGTTCTCTCAGAGGCATAAACAACACAGAGGTCAAGCCAGACTCTCTTCATCCTGTCTCTGTCTCACTCCTTCCTCCTCCACTCTCCTTCTCCTTTCTCATTTAGCCTCCATTTCCCTTCTCCTCTCTCCCTCTCTCCATTACGCTCCCCACGCTCCACTGACAGGGTAGTCTCTCTTTTAATGTTTGTGCTTTGAAGCATAATATCAAAGCGCAGCATCAATTTAAGATGAGCTCTGAGACTGTGGTAGTGACAGCTTAGGGTTAGTTGTTGCTCGTACGCTCATGCATGTTGCATGGCGTCGACTCTTTTGGTTGATATGTGCTTTTTTGCTGCAAACTTGGCCAGTTTCCCTGAAATCGGCCATAATTATTCTGTTTTTCTCTGGCCACAACAGAGAGCAGCTGCTAATGAAAAAAGGCACAAGGATACATGTGTTCACTATGAATTGATAATAAAAGGCATTGTGCATTGTGTGAAATCTTATTATTCTTTCCGTCTCAAAACTACAGGTCACTTTGTCACCTCAGAACTACAGGCATCATATGATGACAAGCTTGGATATGCTTTACAATGAGGTAAAATGATGTTATCTGCTAAGAAATCACAGTTGATGAATCAAAAAATATTGTAACGGACTGAAAAATGACTGAAATGTGCAATTTTCCCTCCTAAATTTGATGGGTTCATATTCTCTTCATGTAAATTATTACTGATAAAAGACTCAATTCTGAATTTTAACTCTTTCTGTAGGTTCCCAGAACAATTGTCAACGTCTTAGAGATCCTAGAAATTGTAGGCCTCCGCACCATCAAAGAAGACACCATTGGGTGCAGTGTGGTACAAAAGTACGTTCATCGATCCACTCATGCCAGGAGTCCAGTGCTCCTTTGATTCATCGGGGCTTCTCTGAATATTGATCGAATACTAATCAATCCAGCACAAATATATGTAATAAGTTTATTGAAGGATACCTCATCCATGTATTAATCAGCTGCTTATTTTCACCTTTGATGCTCAGGTATGTCTGCTCGTGCTTCCTGATACCAGGAGAGAATTCCCCAGAGTTGGCTGAAGTGAAGCGGATCAATCGGGAAATGCAGGTCAGCAGACAGCAAAATGTGTGACCAACATCTAAAGTGCTCCTCCACTGGAAAACGGGACTTGCTTGTTGTTAATTCACTTGGATGTGTGAACCGTGCAGAAGGATGTAGGTGGAGAGTCTGATGTGCTTTAAGACAGTCGTGGTCCAATATGCAACTTACAGTCAATTAGTGTGATGTGGAGCCTCTAAACCTCCAGTGCACGTACACAGCGTCGCAGGGGGCATCCAGTGTTCAGTAGTTAAACTTCTGAAGTGAAAATATTTGCATTTTCATAGATCCTGCATTTTGATGAGACACATTGTCTACCCCCCAAAAAACCTCACCCCCAAAAACAGAGAGGACTTTTCGTGTGTCGCCAAGCCCTTTTTGCACCCCACCCATCCCCCCTTGATCTCCCAAAGCCCTGCGCGTACCCCTACCACTCCACTGCAACTTCCACATATACAAACAAATACCTTGTAGGACAGTAACAAGCGCTTCCCTTCAAAGCACCTAATTCCCTACGGACACTGATGTTGTATCATCTCTTTTCCAGGAAAGCAAACCTGACACCAGCTTCTTCTCTCAGGACTGTTTCCACTTCAGTGAACGGGGACATGCGGACATGGCTGCAGCTCTGTGGAACAACATGGTGAGTCTGTCAAGGCGAACACTTAAAGCGCAGCTGACAGGGGAAGAGTTCTGAGTGAATCTCTTTAAATCAAACATGCAATTTAGTCATGGACTGAGCAAAGATGTCTGACCTATGTTGTGTCTCCAGTTGGAGCCAGTGGGTGAAAAACAGACATACAACAATTTCACAAGTGCCCGAAATGACATCAAGTGCCCCACTGAGGTAAGAAATCTGCCACACAAACACTTGTCACACGCCACTGCTGAGCCAGCTGTGATTTCTCTGTACAACTTGTTCATGTAATGGCGAATATGGTATAAAAAGTGGATGTGACTGAATAAAAGACCTTTACTCTCACATGTTCCAGGAGCATCCTTACATCTTCACAGCGAAGAACAGCTTGCCCAGCTGGACCACCGACCCGCCTCCCACCTCTGATTGCACAGACAAGGTGGAAATATGGCTCACTGGTGTGCTGGCCGCGGTGGGTCTTCTGATTGGCTGTGCCATCACCTGGCTCCTCCTCTCCTGCACAGCCAAGAGAAACAAGAAGCGGAAGTCGTCTACAGTGGAGATGAAGGGCACTGCATTTTAAAGTGCTACTTTCTGTATTTTTAAACTGAACTGCTAAAAAAAAAAGTCAGACCCAGAACTACAAGACAATGTTGTGATATTTAAAGTGACTGTAGACAGTGAATTGTTTGTGGTGATAACAGGGAAGGTATTTAACATGAGACATGATAAGATAGCCCTGTCTGCTTTGACTTTCAAGTTAATTATTGTCTTTGAACCACAAGAAATATCACTGAACAGAGAGGAGGGAAAGCTACACCAGTCTTCACCCAAAAAAAGCAATAAATAAGACATTATAACTCCTGCATTCAAGCCGTAATGAAGTGAATGTCGAAAAAACTGTATTTAAATGTTGTGGCTGGTCTATCAACTGATTTAATGAGACAATGCAATCATTAAGCACAATTCAAACAAGATTTTATATGCAAATAAAGACCGAAATGACTGACTGCACATTAACTTATTGCTTTTGTTGTATTTTTATCAAAATGGAAATGTATTTGAATTCAGTAGTTTTCGGGTAAACACTATACTTGCCTTGAAGCATAATCTTTTAAGTACTTGAATTAAACTACTTAGTTACTCTTTCTGGATGTAACAACAGCACAATTTTGGTAAATATTAATCTAACATTGTGTGGCCATTATGTGCAGTGACAAGTGCTTGGAAAGTGTGTAATTAGTATAATTAGTCATTCTCTCAGGTTTTTTTGGTTTTTTGTTTTTGTTTTTTAATAATCTCAATGCTTTTGATTGTAATAAAAAAATGTTTTTTGGGTTACTTGGAATAAATCATTTGCAAGAATATAAACTGCAATCTCATTTTGGTCCAGAGTGACCTCTGGACAACCAGATACCAGCCAGTTCTGGCCTGTTGCGGACAGTCAGAAAATCCTCACCATTTCATGTTAGTGGTATTTATCTTAACAACCAAGGTAATACAAATATCACCATATCATAAATTACGCAAACCACCCATGCACCAATGATTCTGCTTGGATCTGAACACATGTATTACCTTAATCATTACCGCCAGTGAGATAGTCAACGTATGAAACATAAAAGGAGTCATTTTATTACCTCCATAGAGTGATGAAAGCCACCAACTGCCTCTGGTAGTCATAATACAAGCACACAGTGATGGAAAATACACTTACTCAAGTACTGAGGTAGAATTACGGGGTGTTGTACTTTATTTTTCTCCATTTTTTTCTGCCATTTTATAGTTCCACTTCATTTCAAATGCTGATAATACCTTTGAACTTGTTCTGAAGTAAGATTTTGAGTACATGACTTTTACGTGTAAATCACCATTTTTACATTGTTGAATGGCTACTACTGTAGTCTAGGTGCTTTTTTCCCAGCACTGAGAACATAAACACAAATAGCGCCTATTTTTAGATCAGTTTCAAAATATTATACTACATTGAATTTACTATAACATATAAGGCATTTTTGTAAGCCTAAAACCACTTATAAAGTAATTTTAATGAATATAAAGATGGTTAAAATGACTCTTTGTCAGCGTCTCCGGTTACTGTTTCGTTGACAACAGCGCCCCCTGGTGTCTCTAGGGAGAAAGGAACCGGCCAACACTGTACCACATCAGTTTGAAGATGGCGGAGGGTGAATTGAACGTGGACAGCCTCATCTCTCGGCTCCTGGAAGGTACACATTTTTAACCTCCTCTCTAATGTTACACAGAGCTAACTGTTTATGTTCACTTAGCCTGGTGTGCGGTTTATTCGGTAACTACCGCGGTCGTCTCACAAAACGCAGGAAATGTGTTAGCTAGCAAGCTAACGTCAGACACTCGTAACGTTGTATCCCCGGCTAGCTCTGGCTAACGTTAGCTGGCCGTGTTTATAAACAGTGTCAGCGGTGAACGCCTACATTTCTCAGTTCTAGCAGTAATAGCTACGTGGCTCCTGTTTAACACTAAGAAATGTTACTGTGTCTTCACTTCAACATGTAATTAAACTTTCTCCCTGCTTTTTTTCTTTCGCTGTATTCTGGCTCATTTATTCTCAAATTGATGTCCGGCCGGTAGCAGGAGGGGCTGGGACGTTTGTCCTGTGCGTTGTAACATTAAATTGACAGCCTGAATCATGTGTCATGGCTCTAATGGTTGTAACTGTTGGGTAGGTTAAAATAATATTTGTTAAGCTAAAGCATGAATACCGATCTTGACCAGCGCCCCTGCCCTTGACACGGCTAAGTTTTGCTCATTTCCGCGCTGCTGTAAGTTGTCGTTGTGATATACCGTTCATTTTCTATTACTGATCTGGTTAAGGTCACATTATGGGGAACAGTTGGATAAGATAGAGAAATAGGGTTAAAACATTAATATATAGATAACCCCTTTATCTGATACTGAATGTCCTTATCACTACATCGTGATCACACTTGAGGTGTGCGGTAGTTTGATGTTTGTGAAGTGATTTTAACTTCTGTAGCTCACACCTCTCTGGGTTTGTCGGTATGTTTTAGTGGGCAGGTTGCTGTGATTCAGAGCACTCATGCTCAGTGGGCGCACGTTGTGCACACATTCCCTTTAAATGGCTTTCTCTTAGTATTGGCGCAGGTGAATGATAAAACACACACTGAAGACTTTGCAAAAGTAGGACGGATGAAAGAAATACTGTGTGCTTCTCTGGCCTGTCCTCAAAAATGTGTATATCTGTGGTTTAAAGTATGCCATCTCGCTGTGTTCACTATCACATTATTGCTGTCATACTTGGTAAATGAGGGGAATTGTTGGTGTGTTAGGACCAGGTTATGTGTTCAGCAAAGAGAGGGATGTGCAAAAATCCGTTTGTGCTGGCCGTTCACCTGCTCAAGAGGAGGGGGAGTTTTCTGTTCCCCTGTGATATATCCTTTGAGTCAGACCAGAGCACAAGGCAACTTCAGCTGTCCTTGGCATACTTTCCACCAGTATCTGTGACTGTTGGAGGGACAAGACACACTGCCAGCATTGAAATGTGAAGATTGTTATTCATAGTTATTGCTGGAAAATCTTGCTGCATCTGCCTCATGTGTACTGCAGTTATGTTTTTGTGTTAACAATGCTACCAAATGGTGAAATTAAATAAAAATGAAAACCAAAAACACTTAAAATGAAATCCCTTGTCAGTATTGATGCTTCACACAAGTGTATTCCTGAGTAAACAGCTTGAACGGCAATGACTTGTTGATTGTGTTGCTCATATTTTGAAGAAAAGTTGGACTTGGTTTTGTTGTGATCTTGTTAGCGCAGGATGACGATGGTGTCTTTTCTCTGATTTCATGCTCATGCTCACAAGTGACTACACATGACTAATTGATTTGGGTGTTATTGTTTCATAGCCCTCTTATGTAATCGTTAGTGGCGAGAGCGTACTGAAGGGTTAGAATTGAGCACATGGGCAAATGATTTAGGAAGGTGACAGCTGGCCATTATAGATTGGCATCTTTATTGTTCTGGGTAAGAAATTTCCACTAGTGATACACCACTGTGAAACTCACCTCTGACAGGCGTGGTGGTTTTTGTTGATTAGTCTGGATCAGTTCAGGTCTTTAGACAAGAAAACACCCTGCAACTTAGACACCAAAGCCAGGCTTTCAAATTGGTTAGTACCTTTCATTAAATGCAGGTGTTTATTTTCCCAGTACCCAGCTTTTTGTTATGGATATATGTCATATATCAGTTGTAGATATAGATATATCAGTTGTAGATGTAACAAAACCAATTTTGGTCTTAAGCACATCCACAAATATTTTCTGATGTTCAGCACAGTTACCATACTGATTCAAGAGACTAAAAATTATCTCGTGCTAAATATCTAAACTAGATAATTTGAAAGGCCTTGAGGCTTTATTTTGTATTTCAACATTACATAATTTCTTATTGTATGTTTTGCTGCCTGACAAAATTTGGTGTTGGAGAAAAGCCAAGTGTCAGTGAGAGTGCTTATTCATTGGAATTAAAACTTAAGGAACACCATGTCACTTTGTCCGGACAGGCGTTCAGTCACGCAGCCGCGCACACACACCATCAGTGATTTGGTCTCTGATGGTTGTAAATCCTTGTCATTGCTTCATTTTAGCCTTTGCCCCTTAATGTTCTTAAGAACGTAATCTCTTTTAAAAGTGCCAGCCTGCAGAAGTGCGAACAGTGAAAGGTTCAGTGTTAAAGCCCAGCAGGCTAAGCATCCAAGCTTAACTCGCTGGGCTCTGATGAGGCCTGGCCATTGAGTGAAGAGCCCTACTTCTGCAATTTCATGCTTCACACATTGGGTATGAAGCAGTGCTGATGCAGTAGATGGATGATAAAGAAAGCTGATGGTGTGAAATTGATGGTGTAAAGCAACACTTCATTAAGGGTGGTGCAGCCCAAGAATAGATTTGGCTCTCAGATTCACCATCTGTGAGGATCCATATTCCTTTGGTTCACTCATTTCTCTCTGATTCGGTTGGATTACGTGACTAATGACTGAGACAGTGACAGTGAGGGAGTGTGAGTACAGTGTCCATGTAGCATGCATATGCACACGTGTGTGTTTGTGTATGCATAAACATGCCTTGACTAAGATTTAGGAATTACTTACCAATACATCAGTTAATCCATTTTGAACTGCTCCCTGTTTGGCCATTCTCTGGTTTGTCATCCTTTAAGGAAACAAAAAGGCAAGTATGAAAAGTGTTTAAGTGAACTTACCCTCCGACTAACATGCATTCATTTCACGAGGCTCAGCTATCCTTTATTGGAATCTTTAGTAGGCGTCTAGCTTTAAGGCAAACAGTTTATTACATAATTCCTCGGTCATGGATTTGTTCATCGCTTTTATTTCCATCGTCAATGGTTCGTCTTCACGCAGTGCTTTGATTTGCTTTTTGTGGCGTCAAACTGAGACTTGAATGAAAATCACTACAGTGCCATCCAGTGACCATTTACTATACATGCACTATACAGTGATGAAGCACAATTGGTCACTGTTATATCACCACTATGTATCTTCAGCTGAATATTTATTTAATTGGCTTTCCACATTTGTTTTTGCATAGCTGTAACGCCATGTGTCTGATTGCCATCTTTCTGAAGAGATGTTGCACTAACCAAGCAGTCCACACATTGAAGCAAACACAAATATCAAATATATAAACTGACAAAACTACATGGAACTTAACTTCAGTCTTTTACGAGCCACAAGTTACCGTAGTAAGGAAGCAGTTTTTCTGTATAATCTCAATTTTCATATCTCGGAATATTTCAACTGTAGCCAACGTTTGCAATTCTCACACACACTCCTCTCATCGCTGTTAAGATAAATCTGCACCCAGAGCTGTGGCAGAATGCCAGGAAGTAGGCTTAAGCTAACAGTGCAGCTACACAGCCAATAAACCCACACCATTGCTGAAGATGCAAGCTGCTCTCACAGTCTCAGCAGTGGGTTTCTTGAGTATGGCTGAGACTAAGCATCTATAAGCTACTGAGCCATTACACCCACAGCTCATCAGATTTTAAGATTGCCTTGTGATTGTGTTGGATGTGGGTATTTTTTTCCCCTTTGGTTGAAAAATTATTGTATCATGGTCTCATGCTGATAAACTCCATGGTGCTGAGGTTTGCAGGTGGTGCTGTGTAACCACTGAAAATGGTGAAAACAGTTGTTGATAGAACTGACAGTGTCTTTTCTCCCCTCTCCAGTGCGGGGATGTCGCCCGGGGAAGATAGTCCAGATGACGGAGGCAGAGGTGCGGGGCCTCTGCATCAAATCCAGGGAGATCTTCCTCAGCCAGCCCATCCTGCTAGAGCTTGAGGCACCCCTGAAGATCTGTGGTCAGTGTTGTTCATTTCTGCTCGTGTTTGACCCCATTTTTCCCCACATTAAATTTACTTTTGCTTTCATACATAAAACATAAAGTTTTGCCACCAGACTGGATAACATTACATTAAGTCACCCTCTCAACTTGACCATATGGATGATACAGAATGACTCATATGAAATTTCACATGTACAAACTGACTGTATCAGTGTTTCACACATAAAATGAACAGACCGATGTGGAGCAAAGGAGTGCACATTTGCAAGTGAACTCCCTCTCAACAGTTGAAATGCTACCACTCTCAGTATCTCGAGCTGGCTCCTGCACATCTCTGCACACTCCCACACCCTTTATCTTTTCCCTACAGTGTAGCGCTGCAACTGCAAACAACTCTGAGCTGTATAATATGTGTGCCAGTCCTTGAAAACACAGAACACAAGCTCACATATAGGCTCAGGCTTACACACAATTCATTAGTGGCTGTCTTCATACCAGTTCCCTTTGAGACTGTTCTTATGTAGACTTAATACTATGTTAACCTCAGATGGCAGCATTTGTATTTGAAGTGATAAACGGCTTCATATGCCCTTTTCCATGTCGACCTAACCCTGGCACATTACTCTAAAATATGCATGAGTTTGAGTTGGTGTTATTTGTCCCCATGTGAGCCTTCTTTGTCACTCCTTTATTTTCTTTATTCGTTGCGGAACTTCTACCCTCAGCCTGATTACTTTAACCTACGGCTGTGTTGGCAGGCTTTCAGAGCACCGCCATTGACTAAAAAGTCCAAACAGTGAACGCCTTTAATTATTTACTGAGGCCACATGGATCAGGTTCTGGGCTTTCTCCCTCCTATACATGTTAACCTTAATGCCACTGGTATAATTTTACCCAAACTGGCAGCTTTGATAGTGTTTGGCTTCATCATTTACCAAAACAGAATAGTACAAAATTGGATTTTTTAAATACAGTTTAGTTGACAAGTATAATAATCAAACCCTCAGTGTTTGCATGTGTTGGATAGTAATTTTGTTACTAAAATAATCTAGACAGATGATAATGATTAACAGCACCCTGCAATCACAATCCTCTGCAAAATTACCACGGGGTTGCATGTTAGCCATAATAGGACTGTACTGATTCAGAGCAAAATGTAGCTGATTTGGTAGCCTGTTGAATTAGCGGAAGAAAGAACACAAGCATGCATGCTATGTTTATACTGCGTATGTTTGGATCATGTGGGAGCATTTATCATGCATTTCGACTGGCGGCACAGTGTCGGTGTTTGGGATGAATCGAATTGAATACCTTTAATTATTTCTGAGTACGAGTACTGACTGAAAAGCAGCACGCACTGCTCACAGACTGAAGAGCATGAGATGAAGACATGGAATTCTCTTATTTTAAAGGTGATGATTCAGTAATTAAATTTAGCCATATTTAGCAGAATATCACTGCATTAAATGTCTCACCCTGAAGTCATTTGTGTGAATTGTTTATGTTCCACATTAATATATTGGGCCTCTGAGTATAGGAGCACATTTGTTTCTGTTGATGTCTTTTTTTTCCCATTAAGTTTGACGTATGTATCACGAGGTGTTATATGTATCCGTAAGGTGATATTTTCACATCTTGCTATCAGCCGTGCTGTTTTTAAGTTTGAAATAACACTCGAAATAAGACACTGCATATATTATTTTTTCATGTAGAGTTTTTGCACGTTTTTTATGAACATCTGCCCGTTTTGTTTTTTGTGATAAGTGGATCCTTCGTTATCTGAAAATTATTTTGTGTGTCACGCCATCTAGCACAGCAATGAAAGATTATATTGTTTATTTGTTGTGTTAATTTTGAAATGCGCTCTGAGCAGTATTATTCAGTGTTCCTCACAGCGGGATTGTTTTTTTGTGTGGGTGCTTTTGAACTAGTTGATTATGTGGCTGCACAGAAAGTAATGCAATAGCACCCTTGATTCAAGTTTTATTACTTAAATACCAGTACTCCATGGCCATTATATTGTGCATGCATAGGCGTTGTTTTATCGTTTTTTGTTTTTTTTTAATCATTACTGATCTGTCTACTGGTCTGTTCTTTCAGTGCATATGTCAGCATGACATATAATATAAGTGGCTTTCTTGAGGAGTCATAGGATGCACTGCTGTGTCCTTCTATTATTGTATGAGCTCTCTTACCACCACTGTTTTTATATCGTGCTGTCTTCTGAGACAAATCTTGCTCATTTATAACACTGACCTCAGGTTCAGCCTTTTGCTCTGCTTTTTAAATCCTAAATCTCTGCGCTGCTATTCTCGGACTGTTTTGACACTGCAGAGGCAGTGCTGAGTAAATTATTCACTGTCATCCTACTAGTCCTTGTGATCGGGCAGGCTGGGGGGGGGGGTTGGCCCCATAGAAAGCCAGTCTTAGTGATGCTCACATTCACTTTCAGACATGCAGCAGCTCAACCGGGAGTTGAGGAAAGTTAGTGTAAAATTAAACTGAGGTACCCTCTCTGCAGGCAGACATCTTCAAACGTCCAAGTCTACGAAGTCATTCCTATTGATATTATTTCAACACATTCACAGGTGTCGAAAGAGAAATAAAAAATGAAAACAAAAATGTGAAAACAGCAACATGCTGAGAAATAGCATGGTGAAAGAGTATTATTTTATAATCCAGTTAATCCTGGTTTTACTACAGAGCCACAGCTCAGATGAAGTTAGCCCTGCTCTTACAAAGTTCATTCAACCCCAACTATCTCTGCAGAGATTACAGTCTGCTGCCATGTCTACATTTTAGCCAAATGTGGCTTTTCATGTTCGTTTACATTTTTGTGCAGACTGCATCATAAATGAGCAATGCAAATCCTTTATGTTTCAAGTCCATTTCTGTTGTGGTGCACACACAACTGAGAATGATTGTTCTCTGTGTGACGTCCTCTGTATTTACTCTGCTGTCCAGTATGTGTTGCTTTCATACTGCCAAGGCTAAAAAAAAAATCTGTGTCACTTGGAATGGATATTTTCATGTTTTTATGTAGTATTTGTAGCTTTTAGCAGTTTTTTAGGTCTGGTAAAGTAGTGCAGTGTAGACTAACATTGTTAATTGACCACAGACACAATATTAAAGATATGACTATGACCTTTGCTACAGAGAGGACCACCACTGAAATACTGTTACGTGGAACAAAAAAAAGTGTATCTTTTGCTGTAAAAGTTAAATTATTAAAATGAAATACCAAAAGGGGTTATTTTTAGGAAAATACTTAATAATGATAAACTTGTATAGCACCTTTCATACAAGCATACCTGTATTCCTGTCTTTCTAGCTTTGAGCTGCATTTTCAAAAGTATTTGTAAAATACTTAAGACACATGGATCCCTACTTCATACCTCCCTTCTCCTTTTCACTGTCCTGTGAGAAGAAAACAGCAGCTGAACTAATAGTTTGGAAATGTTAAAAGCTTTCCTGACTTCATACTAACAGCTTGTGATCTTCACTGTATTGCAGGAGCGTTAGATTAATACTTAAAAACTTGTTTCATTGAAGTTTTGATATTGTATTATTAATGGGAAGTTGTTACCTTTACCAGTACTTGAATCAGATGGCGAGCTGGGGCTGCGTGTCCAGGGCAAAGAAAACGATTGATGGTAAAACACAGCTGGCTCTGCACAACATGAGCGCTGAGTGTAAGATGGAGCTAGACTTCAAACATTCAGAACTGCTCCTTTAATCATTCATTTACATGGAAAAAAAAGTGTGTTTTGCATGCGATCATCCTGAGACACAGGCAAAAATAAGCACAGGCCTGGAGCCATGTAGGTTTGCTGCCAGTCGTGGTTTGGGTTTTGGTGCCTAGATCAGTGATGGGCATGGGGAAATCATGCCAGCTACTATTATGATATGAAGTTGCAACTTCTATTGGTCATTTTTATCTCAGGGCCAGACAGCTGCACAGCTTAACAACGTATTATTTCATTTTAATTTGTATTTGGTGCCACCTTGTAATGAAACATTGCTTTAAAAAGAGTGTGGCACATGCATTTGCTTTCCGTTTTGGTCACAATGAAGCCTATTATTATTGTCCTAGCCTTTCTGTTGAGGCTCTCTGCAGTCCTCTGTGTCTGGAGTGCTTGGCCCAAATTAGAGCAGCACATAAGTTGGTGCAAGAGGATATAAAAGGAAGCAGGTCTTGGCTAGGTGATGGAGTGAGGCTCCCCTGCCGAGATCCTGTGCTGTGGTAAGAGCGTCCCCGGCACATCGCTGCCTGACGGCTGTCACAGGGAGACAAGGTTGACCCTGAATCCCGGGAGAGCTGTTCAGATTAGTTAGTGTGTGTGGAAATGTGTATGCGTGTCCTTTATTTTTGTGATTAACCTGGATTGTCAGCATTCCCTCCCTCGGTAGCCCATTTCCCATGGGCCACGGCATTGATGTGGTGGCAGTTGTGATGGCTCATTTTGTGTCTGTATCCTTGGGCTTGCTGCACAGTCATATATCCCCACCAACCGACATGCCTGGCTGTGCTCTGAAAATCAAAATGGATTCAGAGAGGAGTTGGTGTGTGTGTGTGTGTGTGTGTGTGTGTGTGTGTGTGTGTGTGTGTGTGTGTGTGTGTGTGTGTGTGTGTGTGTGTGTGTGTGTGTGTGTGTGTGTGTGTGTGTGTGTATACCTGGTGGCTAATGTGTGGTTTGAGGATAGAAAAACTGAATGGTTTGAGGATAGAAAAACTGAATGTCTTGGCTTCTGTGTTAATTCCTATACTTTTCTGAGGATATTCTTGCATCTTTTCATGATCCTTGTATCTGCATCAGCACTGTTTTTTAATAATTTTGTTCCCTTTTGCTCAACTGTCTTAAATTCTTCTCATTGTTTTCCTCTCTTGGCAGCTCCTTCTTTCTGTAGTAAATGTATGTGAAGCAGCCTGTCCTTGTGACTGCACTTAAAGTAAATAGATTAACATCTTGTCTTCCCTTTTTGCCTCCCACCCTCCCTCTTTTCAGGTGATATCCATGGGCAGTACACAGATCTGCTGCGGTTGTTTGAGTATGGTGGCTTCCCTCCAGAGGCAAACTACCTTTTCCTGGGCGACTATGTGGACAGAGGGAAACAGTCTCTGGAAACCATCTGCCTTCTTTTGGCCTACAAGATCAAATACCCAGAAAACTTTTTCCTGCTCAGGGGCAACCATGAGTGTGCTTCCATCAACCGCATCTACGGCTTCTACGATGAGTGTGAGTAGAAGTAAAGTCACCCGACACACACGTACGCACAAAAAAGCCCCGAACATACACAGGGTTTGTTCTAACAATGCATCTTTATGTGTTCCACCAGGCAAGCGCAGGTTCAATATTAAGTTGTGGAAGACCTTCACTGACTGCTTTAACTGCCTCCCCATTGCTGCTATCATTGATGAGAAGATCTTCTGCTGCCATGGAGGTAAGAGAACCGTTAGCATATCGTTCCTCCCTTCATCCTAAATGTAGGGGACTGAAGGGAACTTTTTGATGCTCGTCTTTGAAATGTAATTGTAACAGCTCCAATAAAAAGGTAACCTCCTTTATCTTCTATTTTAGGGCTATCGCCTGATTTGCAGTCCATGGAGCAAATTCGCAGGATCATGAGGCCCACAGACGTGCCCGATACAGGTGCTCATACTTAACACTGAACATGTTCACTTCCTCTGGATTTCTCTCTGGAATTTAAAGTTTACCTTTGGCAACACCCAGCCTGTCTCTCTGTCTGAATGAAGGGCTGTTGCATCAGTAGATGGTCTGTGTTGCATCAGCGAAGTCAGCTGGATCTTCAGCACACTCTCCCCTTTGCTCTTCCCTGATTTCTTCTGTTCTTTATCGCCTTCTCCCCTCTCTGTCTGTGTCTCTCAGGCCTGCTGTGTGACCTGTTGTGGTCAGACCCAGATAAGGATGTACAAGGTTGGGGAGAGAACGACCGCGGCGTCTCTTTCACGTTCGGGGCAGATGTGGTCAGCAAGTTCCTAAACCGCCATGACCTGGACCTCATCTGCAGAGCCCACCAGGTAATTATGAAGGGAATGAACACAGAGAGCCTGGATGGATGTGGAGTGTAAATGCAGGAGACACATGACAAGCAAATTGATCTCATTTTTTTCTTAGAGACTTAAAATTAGTTTGTATGTCTTGACAAGTAATTACTGCAGCTGATGCAAAACCACAGACACCCAAGCTAAACCACATATTAATAGACCTTGTGCAGCAGTCTAGCCGCCAGTTTCCTGCTCCTATTTCATCTATTTTTTTTCCTCATGCATAATTCATTGTAATTTGATTTAGCACTCAGTAATTATGTCTTTTCTTCTCAAGCGAAACAGCATGTAACCGAGAGTGAAAAGCTACTGTTTGCATTTCAGACACCGACGTCAGGTTCTGACCAGATCAAAACTGAAATCTATAACTTTTCCAACAACTAACAAAAGAGCTGTTATCGTTAAACTGACCACAGCTATTTCGACTCGGCATTGGACGTTTCGTATTGATTCGGGTGTAGGTGGTTTTATACACTCAACCTTGATAGCAGTGTTGGATCCTGAAAGTAGCTGAAGATCTGTGTCTCGGTATTGATTGCTGTAGGCGGTGGAATAATGTCACATGTCTTCTAACAGGTTGTGGAGGATGGTTACGAGTTCTTTGCCAAACGCCAACTGGTCACACTTTTCTCTGCTCCAAACTACTGCGGGGAGTTTGACAATGCAGGCGGCATGATGAGTGTTGACGAATCTCTCATGTGCTCCTTCCAGGTAATGTAGAGACACTTGTCCAGACCAGAAATATAAACACAGCTCTTTTGTGTTTGCTTCCTTTTTTCATGAGTTGAAATATAAGATCTCAGACTTTTCTCCTAAATATTGCTCACAAATTAGTTTAAATCTGTGTTAGTGAGGATTTCTTCTTTGCCAAGATAGTCCATCCACCCGACAGGTGCAGCATATCAAGGTGCTGATTAGACCTCATGATTGTTGCACAGGTGGTGCAGTTTTATCACACCTCGATGCCACAGATGTCACAAGATTTGAGGGAGCTTGAAGTTGTTGTGCTGACTGCAGGAATATCCACCTGAGCTGTTCCCTGTGAATTTCAGTTCATTTTACTATTATAAGTCATCTCCAGTGTCATTTCTAAGAATTTGGTAGTACATCCAACCAGTGTCACAACTGCAGACCACATGTAACTGCCCCAGCCCAGGACTTCCACACTCAACCTCTTCACCTGCAAGATTCTCTGAGACTGTCCGCCCAGACAGCTGATGCAACAGTTGGTCAGCCAAACCAAAAAATGTCTGCACAAACTGTCAGAAACCATCTCAGGAAAACTCATCTGCATGCTCGTCGTCCTCACCAGGGGTTTGACCTGAATGCAGCTGATCATCGTAACCGACTTGAGCAGACAAATGCTCACCTTGGATGGCATCTGGCACGATGGCATAAGTGTTCCCTTTGTGGATTAAAACTGGTTTTCATGGTACCGGGCAGATGGCAGACAGCGTGTATGGGGTTATATTGGCGAGCGGTTTGCTAATGTCATCATGATGTACAGTTGATCCACCGTCATCAACTCATGCAGCGTGACGGTGCATGACCCCATTATGCAAGGATCTGTACACAGTTCCTAGAAGCTGAGCTCTTGCATGGCCTGCATACTCAGCAGACATGTCCCCCTCTGAGCTCATATGGGATGCTCTGGATTGACGTGTATGACAGCGTGTTCCATTTCCTGCCAATGTGCAGCCATTGAAGAGGTGTGGACTAATGTTCCTCAGGCCACAATCAACAACTCGATCAACTGCACCTGTGCAGTAATGATGCTGTTTAATCAGGCCTTGATATGCCACACCTGTCAGGTTATGGTGGTGTGTTGCAACTCATGAAAAAGGGGAGCAAAAACACAAGTTTTAATTTCTTTATAGTGATGCTATTGATCTCTTTTGATGTTTATCATTATCTCTGAAAGGCTCACATATGCATCTTCTCTCTGTGTGTTTGTGTCTCACTCTTTAAAGATCCTAAAGCCCTCAGAGAAGAAGGCCAAGTATCAGTACGGTGGTGTAAACTCTGGTCGCCCCGTCACCCCACCCCGCACCGCCCAAGCCCCCAAGAAGAGGTGAACGTGCAGCCTTGGTTCTCCCCCCTCCTTCTTACCCTTTCCGTCCCTGGTCTGCCATCACGGCAACCCCTGTAACTCCCCTGTATAGCGAAGATACAGGGCTTATCTAATTGCCCAAATCTTTCTCCTCCTTCTTCCCCGCTCACCCAGCCCCTCCCAAACTCCACTGACAGCTCTTTTCTTAATGTGTAAGTGTACATAGATTTGCTGTGACCAATCTGTTTTGTTTCTCGCCTGTTTGTTGGTATTTTTGATATTATTAACAGATAATCTCTTCTTTTTTTGTGATTTTATTTCCAACGCCATTTGAGGTTTTCTGGGGTTCTGTGTCATGAAAGGAAATGCCTTCTCCATGTCGAGGGGCGAAGCGACTGAGTTCGACGAATTCTTTTTCAGTTTGACAAAAAACACAGTAGAGATTAAACATTGTTTTGCCTTGAACTCTCCAAAAGCAGAGAGAATCCTTCCAGTGTATTTCAGTGAGACTGAGGCTTCCGTGTGATGCGAAAATCTGTAGGCAGAAATAACATTTCTCATATTGCGATTAAAGAGTTGAAACACATTATAGCATGTGCGGTGAACTTGCGGTTGTTGTGCATATTTTCTATATTTAACCATTGAACAAGTGCACCTCCCCATGAGTAGCAAAGAATGTGAAAAGACCGGCGTGAATGAAATATAGAGGATAAATGAGAAGCTGCTGGCAGTGGACCCGCTCCACCCGGACACAACGCCCTCTGGGCATCGATTCCTCCACTCCATTATGCCTCCCTGTGCCTCAACGACTCCACGCCCACACAAAAACATGCCACTTCTCTCACAGAGCTGGTATTGACATTTTCCTGGGTCTATTTATTATTTCCTCTCATCAAGCTAATTTCCCCCATGTAATCCTGTTGATTTATAGTGAAAGATGCTGAGAGATTTGTTAATGTACAGCATTTTACTAACATGAGTCACTGGAGATCAGTCTTATACCTGCAGACATACTGGATAAATGTTAAGTATTAAAAGTGCTTAGAAAATTGTCCATCCCTAGTTTCCTAGAAGCAGATAAGGAGAGAAAATATCTAACAGCACTGGTTGCAATTTTGCAACTGTCTATTACCTAAGTGGGCTCGTACAGTGTTAAATAATCAAAATAAATAAAAGCAAGCTTCACAAAACGCTCCACAGTATTTGAATAGTTTAGCACTGTGTTTATAGAGCACACAAACAAACATAGCAGAGTTTGCTCTTGGAAGCGTTGAGGTAAAATGCCAGCTATCATCCTCTCACAACACCCAATCTGTTCTAGTACAGAGAAAGAAAAGTGGTGGAGTCAGGAGTGGGTGGCAGGACCAGGCCGGTGTGCTATGTGACAGTGATGCCACCTGGTGTATAAATACAGTAGTACAGTCCAAAGAGGTACAAATTAGATGTTGTGAATTTCAAGCCAGACAGCTCAGGAGGGGCTTTTCATTGCATTGCCAGTACAAACTGTGTCCTTTACCACAAGGAGGTACTTCAGCTCCAATGTTTGACTGACCAGCGACTATCCTGGCTGGCAGTTACTTCAGTCTCCTGCAAATGAGATGCAGTTGACCCTTTGTGGAAAACAGTTGCCTCTTTTCTTTCTTTATCTTTTGCTGTTTGTGGTATTCTCTCTGTTTCTATGTTCTCTGTTCACATTGTTTACTTTTTATTCACTTAATTTATTTCCTAATAATAAGAAGAAAACAATGAGGTGTTACCAAAAGCTGTTTTGCAATTTGTACAAGTTTGTTTGAAAGTCTCTAAATTCAATTAAAATGGATGGAAACAAAATTGTCGTCACCTCTGCTTTCACTGTTGTCTTTGCATGAGTGAATGTCTCTGTACGTTCAAGAAATTGGAGACAGAGAAGGCACACACAAGCACACACAGGTAAAATGATTGTGAAAATTTTCAAAGTCAAAACATCCTACTCAGATAACAGGAGGTGTCTTATTGGTGGAAATGATCGAAAAGCGAAGGAACTCTTAAATTCTTTTTCCAAAAGATCAGAGGCAGGAGCACGCATGGAGCTCCCAGGTGGAGGTGAGACAAGATCCAAGCAAAGACGATGCACAGCCCCACTTTTAGAAAGAGGAGAGTGTAGTAGATGACGATGCTCTGTGTGCTGACGGTGGCCTGAGGAAAGATTTGAACTGATTAATTTTCACGTGCATTTATGTCGACTGCAATAAAACATGGTATGATGCATGCATGTGTGAACCAGCAGCCTTGCTGAACCTGAACGTCTGCTGCATCAGCCATCATCATGTCATCATCATCAGACCTCAGGAAGTGTGGCGTCTGATAGGAGGCGGTCCTCCTTTTCTTCTTTCTGCACCCAGAAGACCTTTCGTGGCTGTGACTCTTCCATTATCAGTGTCAGTCTGTCAAAGTATGTTGAGTTTTGAGCACCTCAAACAATTATGAGATACTATGAACAAAAAGTAAAACAAGTATGATCTGTCAAATCACATACAGTAAGATAATTGCTGTGAATGTTACAGTATTATAATATACTTTTAAGCTAAAGCTCAAAAGTATATTATTGAATTTAAAAACAAAATACAATAATTGCTAAATGCCAAGAAAACAAATAGTTCAGATAGTACTGTTTGTGAGAACATATTAATACTAACACAGAATAACAAACAGAATAAGGGAGGAAACTTTATATTTGTAGCTAAAAGATTTATTTAGCTGCTATCTGTGTGTCTTACAATGATGTCTGCTATCAGATTTACTTACCGGGTACAAAGATTGTGCCTGATAGTGGAGATGAACACGTTTTTTTTTTATTAGTTTTTGATGTTGGCAACCACTGCAAGATAAACTTGGTAACACTTAGAATGTTTTTTCTTGAAAAAAGAATGTTGTCTAATAAATGCTATAGAAACATATAGAAAAGTAACAAAGTACTGATTTGCTGTACTTAAGTACAGTTTTGAGGTACATGTTCTTGTATTAGATCAAAGTTATTAAAAACGACCTCCACCTTTACCAGCTACAATATTTAAATTATATACATATTAATTCAGCAATAATTCAATTCAATATTCCTTTATTAGTTCCTCGAGGGGAAATTCCGAAAATAATAATAAATAATTCTGTTCCAATAATATAATATACATTTTATATACTATATTTTTATTATAATATACATATTTTGATGTTGCAATAATATTGTTGTGCAAGTAGAAAATCTGAGTACTTACTTACAGTACCACTACTGCATAAACACGAAATTCCTTCTCACGATTTCTAGGTCCTCTTGGCGTGGATTGTTTGTGTAATACACCTTCCCAAACGAATGGGGGCGACATCAGTCACTCTGATTCAGTTAAACTGCTTCCTTGACTCTTGCTGTCCGGACAGGACGAATCGCGTAACATCAGCTTCCTATATAACATGGATGGGTCATAGTTAATGCGCGTTGGGGTAGCACATGGTTTACAGATTTGTGATGTTTTACTGGACAAACTGCTGAACCAGAAGTGCAGGTTGTGTCCCGTCGTTTGCATCTCGTGCAATGAAAATAATGTATGAAGACACGCACGAGCTGCTAGACTAGCTGTGACTATATAATACTAGCGTAATAATAAGTAGATAATACTAGACGTTGTATTTCAAAAGACCCAGTCTTAACACGGAAACATGTGACGTGTTTGACAGTCGGAGGATAAAACTAATATTGTGTCACCGCTGTTATTCTTGACAGCTATTGACAAATCCAAAGTTCATCCATGCAGGTAGAGTTGTGGTAGCTAACGTTGTTAGCTTGTTATTGTGTCTTTAGGCATGGCTAAGACGCAGTAGCTAGCTTAGCTATATGTAGTATAGCATAGAGAGCGTACTGTCATTGGATGTAACTAGCTACGGTATATCTGACAGGACTTCCGCATAGTACTCTGTCACATTAAATAAGTTGGCTCTCTGTCTTTTTGCGCCTCTTTTTCTCCGTTTTAGAGCCGAAAAGATAATCGATAATTGGATTGTCGTTTCATGCATTTTTTCAAACAAAGCTGCCAAACATTTGATGATTGCAACCTCTTACATGTGAGAAAGTGCTGCTTTTCTTTGCCTAATACGGTAGCAAACTGAGCTAGAGCTGCGTTAATCAATTAATCACTCAGAAAATTGGAAGCTTTTTTAGTAAGCGATTAATTGATTCGTTTGTGTACTTTCTCAAGGAAAAATGGCAAACATTTTCTTGTCAAATGTGAGTATTTGCTTTGCCTGTAAGAACTTTTGATGGGCATTTTTCACTGTCTCATTGATTCAACAGTTAATCAAGAAAATAATTGGTTTCAGCCCCAATGTCTTTTTGTAACATGCTTATATCCTTTGTTTCCTCAAACCTCCAGGCTGAACACACCCTCACTGACTGAGCTTCAATGGCATCCTGTTCCACAACAATCCCTCACTGCTGTCTCAACAGTGGACTGTGGATAGCCTCAAGCACTGAATGAAGAATGGCAAGGTTTAGGCGCAAATCTTGCATCACATTAATTGCTTTGGTGTTGCTTGTGCTCTTAATAACAGTGGTCTTGAAGGCGCTCACACCAGAGGACTCTCCTTTCAGCGACCCGGTTGGTGTGGAGCTGTTCTTGGACAGAAAGACTGAGACCCAGAGGGGAAACGACAAAAAACCTGAACAGATCAAAATGAATGACTCTGCTCAGTCAGAAAAAGATGCAGAACTGGAAGCTGCACTGAGGAAGTTCCCTCCCCCAAACTACTACCTCCATGCTTTCTACTACATATGGTTTGGGAACCCCAAGTTTGATGGCAAGTATATCCACTGGGACCACGCACAGCTGCCACACTGGGACTTTAAGGTGGCTCAGGGGTATCCGCAAGGAAGACACATCCCACCTGATGACATCGGGTCCAACTTCTACCCCTCTTTGGGTGCTTACAGTTCCAGGGATCCCTCTGTTATAGAGGCTCACATGCAGCAGCTGCGTACAGCAGCCATTGGTAAGACAGAGATCAACCTAAACTTAGCTCCAGGGCACCATCACCACAGGATGTCACTGAAACCATTTTGTGATGATGTCATGATACTCTGATATTATGATAGTCCTGGACCATAAGATTGAAATCTGGGGATGTTAAGGGTGCACTGACCTGGTCAATTTGCATTAAATACAGTTTCTTCATCAACATCACTATAAAATTCAGTGCCTCTGCCCTGAGGTGCATTGATTCAGTTATGTTAGATTGCTGACTTCTGCAGCCGCACTCACTGGCCTCATGTTACCTTGCATTAAAATGACCTGGGGAAAAAGGGAGCACTGGTGTGGGATCAGTACTCAGTATTGGCCTGAGTTGAGGTATCGGAATATATATCAAGAGGGAAAAGGTCAGATCAATGTGCACATATTGAAATCACAAGACATTTTTCCAGCATTACACAATGTTTTGACATAGCACATGTATGCAAAATCACATGTAAAATGATTAAATTGATCTTCAATGCAGTTTAACTGTGTTCCACTGTTATACACTGAATCTGACAAAACTGTAACTACAGCATGAAGATCCCCAAAACAAAAAACTAAATGAGCTCATTTTGTTGAGTGTCATTATTATAAACACGTAATGGTTATGCCGTATATATCAATAAACCATAACACTGAGTTATTGTCCTACCCTATGTTATGTAACATGTTATGTCATTTAATCCATATTTTGACTGATAAAAGGAAAAAGTTTGTTGCCATGTTAATTTCAGCCCCTAATGCATTATTTCTGCATCACATTTAATATCACTTCAGTACATGGACACTATGATTCATTCTGTTCTGAACAATTATGTGAGTTTTCTTTCATTCAGGTTCACTGTTCCTGTTTCTAACTGTGTTTATTCTCAGGTGTCATTGCGGTTTCCTGGTATCCTCCTAATATGAAGGATGATAACGGTGAGGCAGTGGATGACATTGTGCCTTTGCTGCTGGAAGTGGCCAAAAAGTACCATATTAAGGTCTGTATGAAGATATGAGTGAGTTTAGCAGCCTTTTGTTTTAAATTTAGCAGCGGGCTAAATGTTTGATGTACAAAGTTGCTTGGAAACTGCTAATATTCAGAAAAATGTCTGTTGACGAGAATGTCTTGTGTTGCCATACAGTGTCTTTTATGTTGCTGTCATTGACGTGTTTACAGGTAGCGTTTCACATTGAGCCATTCAAAGGAAGAGATGAAGCCAGCATGTTCACTAATGTCAAATACATCATTGAAAAGTGAGTAGTGCACTGTTTGCTCTGTGTTGTCAGTCAGATGTCAGCACCATGATGTTACACTCCCTCTGGAAATCATGTCACGGTTCATGGCATCAGTCAATAATTATCACGTTTGTATCAGTCATTCTGTTCCCGTGACATTTTCCTTATACTTCCTCTTCACAGATACGGGGAGCACCCTGCTTTCTTCAAGTACCGGACAAACACTGGCAAGCTTCTTCCACTCTTCTATGTGTATGACTCATATCTGATGAACTCGGAACAGTGGGCCAAACTGCTAAAACACACAGAGAGTAACAGCATCAGGGACACCCCGTATGACGCCATCTTCATCGCCTTGCTGGTTGAGGAGAAACATAAGAGGGATATCCTGACTGCCGGTTTTGATGGTCTCTACACTTACTTCGCTACTAATGGATTTTCCTATGGCTCCACTCAGCGGAACTGGGACTCTATAAAAGCTTTCTGTGAAGACAACAACCTGATATTCATCCCAAGTGTGGGCCCTGGGTATATTGACACAAGCATTCGCCCCTGGAACTTCCAAAACACTCGAAACCGCATCAACGGCAAATACTATGAAACCTCGCTGAGTGCTGCATTAGAGGCAAGGCCTGATTTTATCTCCATAACATCTTTTAATGAATGGCACGAGGGGACTCAGATTGAAATGGCAATTCCCAAAACTGGCCCGACAGTGTACCTGGACTACCTGCCCAATAAACCGTCCATCTACCTGGAGATCACTTACAAATGGGCTGCGATATTTGGTGGCGAGCGACGGAAGTGGCAGGAGTGATGTGACTAAGAGCCATTGCGGACGTTTATTTATGGTTGTGTAAATAATTACACAAAATGCACATGATGAATAACTATGAGAGCAGCCACATGATTTGCAAAGCCACAGTCAAGTGAACTAAATTATCTTAATTTAAGATGCAGTGATGTATGTGATCTTTTTACACTTGGGTGAATTATTGTTAATTTAACTGATGTCTCGTTACTTCTTGTTTACACGGCCTTGTAAGTTTTTGGGTTCATAACTTAATCAGCATGTTTTATCACCGTCTTCAGTTGAAAAAACTGCATTGGCATGATTTGCCGTCCTGTAATCTGTGTCTATATTAAACCTCAATAGAAATTAATAAAGTGCACCCTGGAAAGGAAGGAAAGATGCCAATAAACAAAGCAGTCTGCCGGTGTAAAGCTGTCGCCTCACTCTGCTTCCAGCTCTGCCTCAGCCCAAAAACAGTACAGCAAAAAGCACGACATAGATTTTGATATTTGAAAGACATGTCAGCCTAAAATCTGAGATGAATCACCGTGATGACAACACTGGAGGGATGACGGGACAGCAGTTCACTTACTGAAACAGGCAATGAGGGCAAAAGCAAAATTATTTTTATCTGTGGGATAAATGGCCGTCTCATTAATGGTCTAACTCCAGTGAACCTGCTGCAAAAATGTGCGTATCAGGAGAAAAAGTCTCATTTAATGTGACTTTTATGACATGAAGAAAGAGAGTTTATGTCAGTATCACTTTGATTGACAGACATATAAACTTCTTTAAAGCAGTTTTGCACTTGTCGTGAGGCATGCCATTCCTTAAATGGCATAATGTCCTCCGTGGTTCTGCAGGAAGCGTTCTCGAGTCTGAGAAAATGACCCTGTTGATCTCGTGATGTCACAGCTGTGATGCAGGTAATGAGTATTGACTGAAATAACTGCAAACTGCACACTGAATGAGAACGCCACTGCAGTTTGCAGACTGGTAGGATGGTAATATACCAAACATGGTGTCAGAACACACTAGAATAATAACTTCTCCATTCCCAGACGCAGCGTGTCAGTGTTTCTATTAACTGACTGAACGCATCAGCTCGCTCCAGCACAGGTGAATTCTGACCTGCGAGTCTGTCAGAGCTGGCAAAGAGATTGCATCGTAAATAGGAAACACAAGCCTGAATTTGTTATTCAGGCTTCAATAGATGTGAATGGGAGAAATATTTGTATGACGGACATGTAATGCAGCTGAACCTTAAACCTGCAGTAACTGATTTATGAGACGTGAGAGCAGCAGATACAGCAGTTACAAAGAAGCATCATTCATTTTGAGGTGTGTTTCTGGCCCCCTGGTGAATGTAAGTCCAGTGTTCACTCTCTTTTAGCTTTGTTTTTGGTCCTGACCTACTCTTGAGGGAGATACCTGTCTCTTAAGCTGCCAAATGCTCCCCAGTGTTCAGCAGCTATAGTCTCAAACTGCTAGTTTACAGTGGCTTTTTAGAGCTGTTTCACTGAAAACTGCTGCCCGCTGCGGCTGAAAACTACACGAGAGCCTAAAAGTTGTCATATGTCAGCATGTGTTCTTTCAGTTTTGACCCCTCTCACCCTCAAATTTTATGGAAGTGCAACAATAAATCACTAGAGTGCCCTGTTCAATAATTAATGAAGACTGAGCTCATAGACATTACTGGTCATGTTAGAGGTTTAATGATGCTAATAGGTACATTTCAAAGCTGAAGTGCCTCTTTGTTATTTGCAGAATAATTAACCCACCTTTTGCACCAAGGAATCAATCTGTTGTTCGTAGCACCAAGTGCTCTAAATTACATGAAAATGTTATGGATATTAGTGTAAATGACTTACCTTACTGATGTGGGATGGGGTTAGAGGTTGCGGTGCATCGCCTGACCAACGGTCATAGTTCACACTTTGGCCTACATCACTGAAAGGCAGCGGTGTGCCACATAAACCTCCCATTATTCTCTTATTTGGATAAACAGTCGATGCAGGCCAAGGTGGAGAGGGGTGGGGTGTGTGTGTGTGTGTGTGTGTGTGTGTGTGTGTGTGTGTGTGTGTGTGTGTGTGTGTGTGTGTGTTGGGGGGGGCTTTCATCCGCGCTTCCTCGCAGCCCCAAATGATTCACCTGTTCATTCAAATGAGAAGCTTAAGCAGATGATTGAAGTGTAATATGCACTAACGCTGGATCTCAGCATTTCCCCCCCCCCCCCCCCCCCCCCCCAACACACACACACACACACACACACACACACACACACGCACACACTGGAGCTCCGCCACAGCCTGCAGCTGCATTGACGGTAAACAGAGTAAGGTAGCGCATGGGCAGCCAGCAGGGAATTATTCCACATCGCATCACATCCCTGAGCATACATGGCGTCCTCACACACCGAGCCATGAATTTAGTGTGCAGGCTCACGGGGTAGCCGCCAATTTCTTTCTTTCTTTTTTTTTTCTTTTCTTTTTTTCTTTTTTTAGCAGCCATCATTCGTTGCGTCGGTGTGCAGCAGCGAGGAGGATTCAGCGCACATTGCTACAGTAGGTACCATCATTTCCTGGATCAAGACGATGGGATGTGGGCTCATCCGGATATATCCCTGCAAACACGGCGGACGGGCGCGATTTTTTTTTTATTCCAAACGCATCCCCATCTTCCGTATGTTGCAAGGTGTCTTTGAGAAGGGTACGGACCTCTGGAGGAAATGAGAAGAGGGGTCTATTTTGACTCACGCCTGTCGAGATGGTGAGTGTAATGCATGGCTATTTCTTTCCCTGCACCCCATGGCTGAGTACCTGCGTTTAAAGGCAAATCCTCGCCAGCTAATTAGAAATGATCCCCACAGAAAAATAAATAAATAAAAAAAAAATGTCACAATGAATTCACCGAGCGCGCTTTCCCGTTTTCCTCCGGATGTTTCTTTTTATATAGCATCTCGTTTTTAACGCACCGGGCAGTTTAGGCTATACTTAAGCGAAATGTAAGGCATTTTTTTCTCCTCTGAATGCGACTTGCGTTTCCAGTCTTCCATTGCACTCTTACCCGCGTTTGCATGGCACATACTGCACATTTCACAGCACCATCCTCCTCGCTATTACTTAAATTCTGCGCGTTTCTGGTGCGCAAAAGGGCGCTGTGGCAACACATGAAATATTCCAGTGTGCCTCCAATATTCTCATCAACTTCGATGCGGTGTCACGCCAGCAGACAACCATTTTAAACAGCGGCTCGGCTGGAGCATCGCGTTTTAAAATGACCTTCAGTGCTCGCTGGCTGGAAATTGATTCTCACCTGGGATGGAGTGTCCTTTTACAATCAGTGCTGTTGCTTTCCTGACGCAACGCGCATAAATCAACATGAAGACAGGGAAACGAAACATGGTATTTTGCAAGAGCGCTTTCCTTTTGCCCTTTAGCTGTTACTGAAACCACATCAGGGATTGGGTGCATCTCTGTGCTTGATGGTACCAAAATCTGCCTTGCGTTTTTCCCCCCCCCTTCTCCCTGCCTCTCTCCAGTCATCTCAAACGTAGCCCCGCTGCAGACTACTCACCCATGCGGTGCTCTTTTCGTCCCAAATACATCACAATGCATTTGCCAAAACCCCAGTTGTGTTGTTCACAACGTGAATGAATGTTTGAGCTGCACATGTCTCACTCAGCGCTCATTTCTGGGCTCGGAGATGGAAAGAAGAGAGGAATGCATCAGCTGCGCGAGCCATGCAGTATTCCCCTCTCATGTTAAATACTGTGACCTCAGCACCATCACCATGGAGACACTATAACTTTACCACACACTGCAAATTTAATAGGTCTGATTTTGATCTCTGGGCTGCTGCACACTTGAGCCTTTCTGAATCTATAGTGTTTCACGTATTTGACAACAACATATGAAGGTATGCACGGGATGCATCCTCTTGTAAAGCAAAGGGCTTATCGCTGCTGCTGACAGAAAACATGTTACAGCAGTGTAAGAGGATTTGCCTACATGAAAATGTATTGATACTGTAAGCCTTTAAAAGGAGTCGCACTCATCTGGCCCTGGTTCATGTGGCCTTTGTGCACAGATCTGTGCACCTAAGTCACACAGATGGGAGAGATGAAGGGGCGCTATCATACATAAGGCCGGCATTATTCCCCATATGTCATATAGGACAGATGATAGGAGGAAGATCAGCGTCGGAGCTGGAATTACTGATTTAAGCCTGCTTTAGTGATGTACGAAATAAAAAGTCACCTCTCAAGGTCTGTTTCTGCACTCGGACTCCCAATCTGCTTGTATGGCCTCTTTATGCAACATGCAGGTGTGTTGAGCCCCAGAAAGCTGGAGAGTCAGGGGCCTTTCTACTCCCCTCAGCCTTAAGATGGCAGCACTCTCTTACAATATGTAGAACATGCCAAAAAGTAATAACAGCAGGTAGCTTACATCCATGCTTAACTAGAAAATTTGAAATAACACTGATGATTAACTGGCAGCTTTGCAGTAACCTTAGTGTTTTCCTTTTATTGTCCAGCAAATGTAAAAGATTTTGGAGGTGAAGCTTGTCTCTACATGCAGATTGCATACATCCTCCAGACATGTTGCTGCTTGCTGTTTCTGTGTTGATGCTTGGTTTCTTTCCCCCTCTCCAGTCCTAACCGGCTCTCTCTTATTCTGTCTCTCCCTCTGCTCACATGAAGGAGGCATCGTTAAGAAGACCTGTACATTCAAGATCAAACACACCTCATTAGATCATTGTGGATCATTGTTACTCAGCGTTAGAGCAAAGAGGCATCTCTACGCTGTGATCTGCAATTTTTTTTTCGTCTATGAGCACTGAATCACAGAGAAGATCGCTCCCGCCGTCGACCCAATGTAGGAACTCGTCCCTCCGGTTCCCACAACCTCGACTCTTGCTTGGATTTCAGCATTCAGTCAAATCCACCAGGTTTGTCTTATGATGTTGATGAGGAGGCGGCATGTTTTTCTGTGTGAACATTGATCCAAACGTGTGTGGCAGGGTGTGTATTCGTATTATAGTAAGAACAGGAACACTGTGTTTACATGCAGATGCTCACAAGCCAACTGAATTTAAGTGAGGCACAAATGATGTTCAGAGTCAATGATCCAGTGTAATAGACATTACAAACTCATGGTCCTAATGTGCAAAACTTTCACACGAGTAGATGATCGGTCTAAATGTTGTAGTATCATGTTGATCGTGACTTTATTCTGCCCTTCCCCCCTCCTTTGCTGTGCCCTTTTCAGGACGGAGTATGCCATCTGCACCTTTTCACAGAATCCTACGACCCCTCCTGCTCGGCACTTTCATACTGGGATGCTTTGTGACCCTGTTTTTGATGTATTTTAAACCATCCACCAGCTGGTTATCGGGTCCTGTAGAGTCAACAGTGTCCACAGACCGGGTCAAGAACCTCTTCTCCACCAAGAGCGATAAAAACGTAACCACCGTGCTGATCTGGCTCTGGCCCTTCGGACAAACCTACGACCTGGGTGTGTGCAGCTCTCTCTTCAACATCGAGGGCTGCTTCATCACCGCAGACAGGAACCTCTACAACAAGTCGGATGGGGTCGTCATCCATCACCGAGACATCTGCACCGACCTCTCCAACCTGCCGCCGCTGCAGCGACCATCCTTCCAGAAGTGGATATGGATGAACTTGGAGTCGCCGTCGCACTCCTCCCAGCTGCCTGGGATCGAGAACCTGTTCAATCTGACTCTCAATTACCGTCAGGATGCTGACATTGAAGTGCCTTATGGGTCCATCGTAGCAGCGGAGGGGGAGGAGGACTTTGTCCCACCCAGCAAAAACAAGCTGATCTGCTGGATTGTGAGCAACTGGAACCAGGACCACGTGCGAGTGAAATACTACAATGAGCTCTACAAACACATTGAGGTTCACGCGTATGGACAAGCCTTCGGGGAGTACATCTCTGACCAAGACTACTTCCCCACCATCGCCAGCTGTAAGTTCTACCTGGCTTTCGAGAACTCCATCCACAAGGACTACATTACTGAAAAACTGTACAACCCGCTCTCTGTGGGGACAGTGCCAGTGGTTCTCGGCCCGCCCAGGCAGAACTACGAGAACTTTATCCAGGGAGACGCCTTCATCCACGTGGACGACTTCACCTCGCCCAAGGAGCTGGCTGATTACCTGCTGCTCCTGGACAAGAACGAGGAAATGTACCTCAGGTACTTTGAGTGGCGGCGGCACTTTAAAGTAAAGAAGGCCTATTTCTGGGCAGAGCACACATGCCTGGCTTGTGATTACCTGCGCAGGCACAAGGAGTACAAGGCATTCAATAACCTTGACAAGTGGTACTGGGGCGGGTAGTGCTGTGAAGGGCTATGCAGTGCTTGTTTTGTCGTTGAAGGCAGTGCTTTAAGATTTTTGTCCTTCGGTTAAAATGAAGGTTCATTACTGTTCTGTCCCGAGCTCCTGAATGATGTTTTTCTATTGGTTCTGTGGCACAGTGAGACATCCATCTTATTTTGTTTTTTTTTATTTGCAAGCCAAATTTGCTCAGCCTTACTTTGCATTTTGTGTTACTCATTTATTATTTATTTTCTATGAATTACAAATGCACTACATTTTTTTTAATTATTTCAGCCCATGTTTTGCTTAACATGCCCACATTTGCTGCTATTTTTTAATGTTTTTGTTCCGTCATTAGTGTGAACGCGTGATTGTACGGATGTTCCTGTGTAACAGATGACATTCATGATGTGAGGTTGCTGTTTTTGTGTTCTTTTGAAACACCACGTTTTCAAGTGGCACGCGGTGGACATTGGAATAGGCTGCAGAAGGAGACTGACATAAAAAGTGAAAATATTTATGTAATATTTATTCAAGTGAGGCATTATATGATAAAACAATCTCATCTGTGCTAGTGATGCAGTCACCTATGCAGTGTTTACTGAACTCAAATGTGAAAGTAGTTCAATTGTGTCATGTACATATTTGTGTATTTTTGGAATTATGTAGCTGTCTTTTTTTTTTTTTCTTATTTTTGTAAGTTAGCATCTGCACTGCTAATCCAACCTATCTTTATATATGTACAGTAAGACAGACGGTCATCATAGTAAGTGGTTGTAGATGACATATGGTGATCATTACCCCGGTAGTCTCCGACAGCAGATGTGACTGCTCTGTGAGAGGGAGGCTACTATTTTAATCATGTTGTGAGTTGTTCATTGTCACATGTGATGTGTCACAGTGCAGTTGGATCCCGTGTGGATGATGATAGTACAGTACGGAGCTGGGGCACCGCAACATGAAACTCCTGGACACCTCATTATGTTGCTTTCTGATTTGATCTAAAAAAAAAGGCTGTAATTTTTAAGCGAGAACAGTAACGACAAAGATGAAGCTCCTCTGCCTCGCGTGCTGTACTGTCATCCCACTAAAATATTTACACTGATATTTTCAACTATTCCAAGCAGGTGTTAGCATATGGGTGAAGTGGGTGTAGGATGATGTCAGATCAGGTGAGCTCTGCCCACGCGTTTGGGACCTGTTGAGAACAATGTGAAAGATGTGAAGTGTTGACGATTATTTCTGTCTTTGAATCATCACACCGCGCTGTTATTTGGGGAGTTACAGGTTGCATGTGAGAAATATTTTTCTGGATTTTTTGTTTACTCCTGTTTACAGTTGTGCGGCTTGCCAGCCAACCTGCACCACTCAAGATCACACTCTGAAAAGACAGCTCGGCATCTGTACATATCACATCACTTTTAAATGTTGTCGGAACAGCTAATCCATGAACAATGCATCTCAACAGCACTCAGCAGCTACTGACATGATGGTTAAGTCTTTACAGGACGTACTGTGGAAAACCATGTCAACACTTTATGCAAGGTGAGCTGGTGTCTTCTTGGTCAAAGTACTCAAACATGCTTCAGGATCAGGTTTCATTTTGATTTCCTCTGTCAAAGGGACCATTGATGTAAATTAGGATGAATTCAGTTATTTTTCTTATGGAATATGGTTCCACATGCCATAGTGAAACCTGTATATAACCCTTGTATTGAACTGAATCGTCGTCTAGGTCAAACCAGCCCACTAACACAGGTCCTTCCTGTGCATCAGGCTGAGGATGGTGTTTGCGTTAGCGGGGAAAAGAAACAACGTGTTGTATATATTTTTAATGTTCAAATCTCTTTATAACATGCAAGTATTGTCAGGCAGTGAATGTGATTTCACTGCGCCTTTGTAAGTGACGCTGGTGCTTCAAGAGGCTGTGAATCAAGGCGAAAGGAGAGAGACACTTGAAAAGGATGATGTCAGAGATGATGGTTTTAGTGTTGTGAGGTGGAAGTTTTCATCAAGGGAGGCAATTTTACAGAGTTTTTTTGTTTTGTTTTGTTTTGTTTTTGATTAGGCGGTAGTCTTGTTGGCATGACCTAATTGAGAACGTCGTGCCAAAATGCAGCAGAGATATAGCACTTTTATTCATGTGGAGTTGTGTGACTCACTGTGCTGGTGCCTGTCTTAGATGGAGCTATTGTGAGTTCATAAACTGTCATCCAAGACCTCGGCTGTCCCACAGACTAATTTATGAAACTGCCACTCATGGTTTCATATTGTACAGTCCAATCTCATGTATGAAAACAAAGGTTTCTTGTCTAATGTGGTTGGTGACTTTAAGGAACAAAAGATTTTGATTTTTTGTGTTGTCTGTCTCTTTCACCCTCTCTTTCTTTCTCTCTTTTTTGCACAAAAACAAACACGAGGAGCTGTGGCTTGTCCGTCCCCCTCCGTCTGAGTTCACGAGCGTGTCACAGCACCAGAGAGTGAATCAGGATGTCTCTGGATGCTGTCTGACCTGGCACTGATTTTGCTGGAGTCCTTAAAAACACTGCATACCACGCGAGATGAAATCTTCGCATGTGGTTGATTGTGACGATTTCCACAGAAATGCTCATTTTCTGCCAGTTCACTGAAACAATCAGTGAGTCAATCAGTACAAGTTTTTTGCCAAATCATTGTATTTTGCCAAATGTTGTGTTTTAACTGTAGATGTCTGATAGTGTCAAAGAAAATAAAGATATGGACAAATGAGCAAACACGAGTGGAGCTGATAGCACTTTTTTGACAAGCCTGATCGTGTATGTGATGGTTACCTTTTGAATTAATCTTACACTGAATCAAGTTTCCATTCCATTGTGGTCTGCTGCCCGTAAATGAATAGCTTGACATTTTGGGAAATGCACTTGTTTGCTTTTTTCCCAAGAGTTCGATGAGAAGATTAATACCTTTCTCATGTCTGTATAGTAAATACGTAGCAAGAACCAAAAGCTAGTTAAATGCTATTTTAGCTTAGCAGGAAGCTGAAATTTCCACTCTTTTTGCTAAGATAACCTCATAATTAGCAAACAGATTTGAGAATGATATTGATCTTCTCATCTATTTCCCTGCATGAAAGCGAGTAAGGGCATTTCCCAAACTGTCCAACTATTCCTTTAAATGTGAGTGCTTCCATCATTTTATGTGGATCTTGTGAAAACCTGATCTTCATGCTGGTTAAAGTGAGCTGGTCTTAACACATTTTATGGGATGCCACCTAATATAGTGTTCTTACATCCATGTCAAATACAATTTCCACAAATGTTGCCCACACTGTTCTCCGGTGCCATGTAATGCAGGCGGTTGTATAAATAGCTGTCCAAAAGCCTTGATAAGTGATTGATGAGAGCGAGGAGAGCGTGTTGTGGTGGTTACACCTCGAGCCTCCGGCTGTTGTTAGTTACCCCATATCCTCGCTAGCACTCTGGTATTTGCCTCCTCCACCACACAGAGATGACACATCTTTGTCAACTGCCTCTGCTTAGTGCTGCAGGTCAAAGTGTGTGATAAATGTGTGTGTAACCAGGATCACTGGCGCAAATAATCCATCGATGTCATTTGGGGATTAATGTGAAAGTTCAGGTGGTGGTGGTGGGGGGGGGGGTTGTTCCTCTGGTTTTCAGAGCTCAAGACAGTGTTACAGAGGACATTGTCCTCAGCAGTGGCTCTCACATTTGCCTGGTTAAATACAACAGAGAACATTACTCTGTAGATTGCAGCTACTCTATCTAATATTGGCTGAAATCAGTATTTTTCGGGCTGCAGCTTTACTGTTTTGGCTCGGTCTAACTGCTCTAAAGTCCCAAAGACCCACTGCACACTTCATGCTCAGCACCAAACAGCAGACACACAATGTTAGCTTCTAGCTGGTGATCAAAGTGGACCGTTCAGCAGCTAAAGAGCCACATATTTCCCTTAGTTGGTGTTGGTGGAGACCAAAACAGAGCTAAAATCAGAGTGAATATTGGATTTTTAAGGTGGCCAGAAAGACCACTCCAAATTAATGCAAATGCTGTTCCAAATCTCCTGGATGTGCAAATAAACAACTGTTTGTCAACATATTCACCCTCATCTTAAACTGTGATAAGTTTCCCAGTGTTTTGTTCACAGCTTGTTGCCGCGGCCCCCAAGGGACCAAAATATGTTATTCCAGGTATCAGATATAATTAAATGGCGTAATAATGCCAACAAATACTTTGCCATTTATCATCTCTGTCATTTAAATGTTTGTTGTTAGAGTCCTTCAATATTAATGGCCACTGGGTTATTTGGATCCAGCCAATCATTTGTGCTGTTTGATAGGAAGTGTTCCAGCACAAGGATGCTGTTATTGGTGCTGGAAAGCTGGAGAATAAATGTTGTCTTTTTCTGAAGCTTTCTAAAAATGACTAAAGATCGAGATGTTAGTGTTTCTTTCCCTTCTTTTTGTCTTTTTTGCTTTCAAATGCCATCTCTGCTTTACAGGCTTTGAATAATTGAACAAAACTCTCGTTATAAATTCCTTATTTAGGTGATATATTGAAGTATGTTTTTGTGCTCTGACTTGCTGCTGCCGGCATCCAAAGGTGATCAGCAGCTTTGTCTACACAGTTTCCAAATACCGCAAACTCTGTGGGCTGGGAGGAGGCGAGGGATCGAAGAGGAGAACATTTTAATGGGTTGTGCATTCCTAGGAGTAGACAACTTTCTCTCCTCTTTACCGGTGGAGCTCATATGTCTGGCTCTGTGACAGGTCTCGTCACCCACTCATACCATGACTCATTTTGGTGAGAACTTAGGAAGGGGAGGGGGCAGACTCAGTGGCATTACCGGGATACTCATAGGACCTCCCTGAAGGGGTGTAAGGTTTTGTGAGATAGTAGACTTAGTAGATTGTATCTCCTCACCCCCCTGGCAACCCCCTACGTGGCTATCCTGTTCAGAGGAGAACGCTGCGTTGAAAGCGAGCTCTCCACGTTGCAGAACCTGCTCAAAAGGCCAGGTTTGTGTCAGTCCTCTCATTAACTACTAGAGCCGGTCCTCATCTCAACTTAATGGACCCCACTTATGCTGTCATCGCCATGCCAACCAGCTGTCAACTCTAGTGCGGCGAGGCTTTTGTGCTTCAGAGAGATGCAACTGTGTTGTGTTGATCTGTCTCAGTCTACAAGTCACCACCTCAAAGGAGCCACCAATGTAAATGCTTCTCTTCTTCTCTGAGATCATTTGATTAAGAGGGGGGACAAACATTCACTGACACCTTATTGTAAAGACTGAATACATTAAGATAAGAGGACACCCGAGTCCAGGTCAAATAAAGGCCTATTTATTGGGGCTAGACAGGCCGCATACGAAATCTGTTGGCAGCTGCTCGCTAGTTGACTTCAGAGGATTAAGCAGGCAAAAAGGAATACGCAAGATCAGCAAGCTTTTTGCTCTGCAGAGTTGGCACTGTCTGGTGTAGAAGTTAATAATCCAAGGGACAAAGAGCAGCACCTGTTATCTATCAGATCCAAATCAGAGCAGTTAGAATAAAATCACAAACAGGCATGCTTGAATGCAGATTAACGCTGATGATATAAACACGATATACAATAATCTCTGCTTTAATAATGCTGCCTGTTGACGTGCAATTTATTTCATATTATGTTAATACACTCATAGTGATGAGAGTTTTTGTTTGCTGGTGAATATAGGTCACCTCCACCCTGGCTTGATGTCACATGATGACAGACATACTGTGCAGCAGCCACCAATGCAACAAAGATTAGAAGCTTTTGAGAGGCAATGGCTATACTTGTCCTACAGTTGGTTCTGAGTTTATTTAAGGTCTGCACGGCTTTGTGATTTGCAGCCACCAATCTGGACACCAGCAGGGAGCAGGGATACAATACAGTGGTAATTTAATCCAAAGCACCAGATGACTCGGTGTAATCCGGCGGATCCACCCACTTTGAAATAAGCAGAACCTGAAGGATTGCACGGCTTCAAATCAAAGATATTTCCTACACCTGAATTCTTTGACATGATATGGTTATTTTGTGCTGAAAGCCTTACATAACGTGCAGCTTGTAGGTCAAAGTCTTACATATCCTCAGAGATACCACCTACGTACACCACAGAGACATGCTCCACCATCACTTACAAATCCAACAGTGCATGACATACATATTCATGCATTTCATGTATTACACACATGCATTACATTTATTCACAAGGCTGTAACTCAAGATGGATTTCTCAACAAGGAGTGGTGCTGAAGAGAAATCAGGGGGAGAGAGTTCATCTAGAGAGAGTTGCATTCCTCTCAGCCTCATCCCTGTCGCTGACCTTCCTGTGTGTGTATATGAGGGATTAGGCCTGTGGGCCGGGCCGGTGGTCTTCTCAGGCTATTTTTATGAAGATGTCCGCCCCCTGATCCTTTTGGAAAATTGATATGAGCACATGTCCCAAGATTCAGATGTAATTAGTTGACTGTCAGTCAAAGATGCTGAAGAGGAAGATTTTTTTTAACCTGCCAGAAAAGGGCCATTTGTGCACTTTCAGGCATGCACGTTGGCACCTATGCATTCACTTGGCATGTGTGACTGAGCCATATGCACACAGACAGAAAGGCATTTGAATTCTATAATGTTGTGTATGTACTAAAAATCAACAGGTCAAAACTGAACCAATTTGGGTCAATACAGCACCAACATAAGAACTTTACTACCAAAGACAAGAGGTTTTTTATATTGCTGTTTACTGTTTACCCAAACTAAACATGGCATAACATATGCCAGTCATGCTTTTTATCACTGATTGTTAATAAGATCCATATCCTTTGTAGTTTTGGAAGTCACATGGACATCATTTTGTACGACTAACAAATTTGTGAGAGTTTTGCATCTGTGCTATACTGACCCTGCACAGACAGTTTTTAACCCCGTGATTTTTTATTGTGTATTTCTAATCATCTTTTGTTCCAGATCAGTCTGCTATGAATGGGTTTTTAATGAGGTGACAAGAGCATAGCTATCAGCAAGATGGTCACCATCAAACTGTCCTGTCAGCTCCGCCTCCTCCTTTATTTTGCCGTGGATGGATTGAACATCCACAGGCCCGCAGCTTCTCCCTTCTGAAGTGCTGCCAAGGTGCTCTCAATGGCTACTGAGAGGTCCTGGCATTATAGTTCAGTACCTGGCAGCCACAAAGCTGCTGGCGCCTACCTCTCATAAGCCATCTGCAACTGCTTGTGTGTAGAGCAGGCACTGATGAAGGCCACAAGTGTGTCCAGACACGTCGCAGCATCCAAAGAGCCATCTATCTCTGCTGTATACCAATACTCAGTCTGATATAAGTGTGTGGAAAAGCAAGATTTTGCATCTTGAGGTTTTTTTCTGTGAAACATTTGGGTACATTGGGAAACATTGTATCTTGTCATGCTTCCCAACAATAATCAATCTAGTCCTAAAACTGCTTTTCTTATTCCTTTTCGCCTTTCTGGAATAAAGCAACAATGATTAAATCAGTTCAAAGGCTTCGCAATCTCTGCACCACCAGCTCCCTTAAAAGGTGCATGTTCATTCTCCACAGAGATTACCGCTAATAAGAGGGCCAGTATTTATAGAAGATCCTCCTCAGTTGATACCCCTAATCCTACCTCACCCCTTTTCATCCCTGCCCCATCCCGGTGCCTGGACCGCTCACTCTCTGCAGCCCCCAGCTTCAGCCTCATCCTCTCCCCATAGCCACTGAGGTAGAGACTTCTTTAATACGACCTTTTTTTTCAGATTCTTTCGAAAGAAGGGAAAAAATTACTGGGCCTCTTCACTTGCTTGATGAGAGGGGAGAGAGATTGCTTGGACTATTACAGGGCATTTTCCATCTTTGCTGTTCTTCCTTGTTGTCCAATTTTCCTCCTTCTGCTTTCTTTGACCCGCAGCTAAGAAAAGCAAACAACAATGTCCACCAACGAGCGTTTCGACTGCCATTACTGCAAAGACTCCCTGCTGGGGAAGAAGTACATAATGAAAGAGGACACGCAGTACTGCACTAAGTGCTATGAGAACCTTTTCGCCAACTGCTGCGAGGGCTGCTCCTTACCAATTGGCTGTAACTGCAAGGTAAGGAAGCACCAGTGTTACCCTGAGAGTAATGTGTAAAATAGGAATGTATGTTATGCTTGTTTTTATTACTATCTAAAGGTGATTTTGGTCACATTTTGACCTCATAAAATATCAAGTCATTCCCTCTATTGGAGTTATTCTATCCATGCACATCCAAAATAAATATTTTACTTGAGGAATATCCACAAATGTAATAAGTGATGTGCTAAATATCTCCAGGACTTGTCCTACAAGGACCGTCACTGGCACGAGCAGTGTTTCAAGTGCGGAAAGTGCAGTCGCTCTCTGGTGGAAAAGGCCTTTGCCGCCAAAGATGATTTGTTGCTCTGCACTGAATGCTACGCCAATGATTACTCCTCCAAGTGCACCACCTGCAAGAAAACCGTCATGCCGGGTATGTCGTGATGATGATGACTACATTAATGACAATCAATCAATCAGGTGAACAAGTGAATGAAGTAAAGATAATTATGTATTGTGAGAGATGATATCTAATAGTTAAGTCATATCAGGAAGTCTTTGGCACTCACACTCCACAGGGAGATTTTGTAATTGAGGGGCATCGCGCTGAGCTGCAGCAAGATAAATCCCCCACAGAGTCCAGACACTGGTGGTGGTGGAGGCTGATGATTCTGCTGAGACTGACAGGCTGATGAAAGGATGAAGCCGAAGATCTGCGAAGACTGGGCGGTGATGGGGAGGTGGAGGGGTTGTATAACAGCAGTATGAAAGAGCTAAGGCTGAGAAAGAGCATCATATTTAAAAAGACGGCAGCAAGATAACAGACTGACGATGAAGATGTGCTGTTGTACTATTGGATAGATGTGGTCAGCTGATAAGAACAGCTGATATCTCAATTGACAGCTGCAGACAATGAGTGAATATGCATTATAGGAGTGAATGCTGGATGGTTTGAGAAATAAGCTACAGACATAAGCATGCAAAAGAATAGTCTCCCATACTAAACTTTCCCTAGAGCTTCATTTAGCTTAGCTTGGCACAAAGACTGCAGGAAACAGCTAGCTTAGCTTAGCAACAAAATCAACGTCTGGGTCTTCTGAACCTCACTAATGAACACATCACGTTATGTTTTAAATCTGCACAGAAACCAAAGTGTACATGTACCAAGTGACTGTGAGCTGATTGGTTGGTTAAACGTCTGGTTAGATGCCATTGGTTATTATTGTTATTTTCAGTTTATTTTTATGGTATTTTGGCAATTTGCAACTGCAAGTGAATGAAGGTTTGGCAGGAGATCCATAATCCAATAAATGTAAAGGTGATGATGATAACAGTAATGAGTTTGACAAAAGAGAAAGTGTTTTTAATAGTTGAAACTGAAAGCTCGTTCTTGACCTTGGAAACAGTAGCTTACAAAATAACATCACCTCAGGGTCCATTTATTAGCTTCTCTGGTTTTTCAGTGCAACTTCTTCCTTTCCCCCAATTCTTTCCAAGATTATTTAGATTGCATCACCCTCTCCCCACAGATCAAGCAGGCCTATTTTGGGCCGCAGTGTGTTTCTATCATAGAGGTACCATATGCTGACTAAGCTGCTCTCGTCCCCTGTGCCAGGTTCCCGTAAAATGGAATACAAGGGGAACAGCTGGCATGAGACCTGCTTCCTGTGCCACCGCTGCCAGCAGCCAATAGGAACCAAGTCCTTCATCCCAAAAGACACCGGCTACTTCTGTGTGTCCTGCTTCGAGAAGCAGTTTGCCTACCAGTGCTGTGCTTGTAAGAAGGTAAGGTTACACCTGAGTGCTTTGTATGTATTGACCGCTGCAGCCCAGTAAATCCCCCTGACGCTTGTACTTTAATGTTAATCAAACTGTGGCTGCATAGTAAAAGGATGCAGACCAGTAAAAATGTCACTGCGTGTTTTCTTTCACTCTCGCCCTGTCTGGCTTTGTGTTGCCTCAAGGCGATCACAACAGGTGGGGTGACATACCAAGACAAGCCCTGGCACCGTGAGTGTTTCCTATGCATCGGGTGCAGAAAGCAGCTGTCAGGTCAGCGCTTCACCTCCAGGGAAAACTACCCCTACTGCCTCGAATGCTTCAGCAACCTGTATGCAAAGAAGTGTGTGGGCTGCACCAAGCCCATCACCAGTGAGTCACTGGCTGTGCTCATGTTTTCATTCACTCTGACACCCCACATGCAGTTCCCCCGCTCATTTTTAAGGCCTTTATTTGCATTTGTGTAGGAACTGTCAGATAAACAAGGTGAAGAAGCATTAACCTACATATTATGTAAATGCACAGATCTTTGTGTGATGTGTGCAGGTCTGGCAGGGGCCAAGTACATCTCCTTTGAGGAGCGCCAGTGGCACAGCGAGTGCTTCACCTGCATGCAGTGCTCCATGTCCCTGGTGGGACGCGGCTTCCTCACCCAGCGAGACAACATTTTGTGCACTGACTGTGGCCGGGAGAAGTGACCTTTCCATGAAGGAGTCACAGTGACAAGAGCTCATATTCTGATATAGATACCGTATTGTGCAAGCATGAATACTTCTTCTTAACATGCACATAAACAAACTCATGTCAGATTATTATTTTGGTGTTATATTAGTTCTCTCACGCTGCCCACACACACACAGAAACTGTGATGTCTCTATAAAGATAAACATGTATCTTAAAAGTAAGGACGCCTTTCTTCCATCGCTAATGAATGTTTTCTTTTTGTTGGAAATAATCATTATTTGCAGTCCCAAAACACATTTCTCTTTAATACAGATCTAACTTTTATTACACATATATTTCTGCTGTAAGCTTAGCATACGTTGGTTATGGTTTCCTACAACAAAATAGTACTCACACTGAGGAAACATGCACGATTTATGCTTCTCTCCTGTGAAATACTTTATATTCTAAAAGTTGTTCCAATAAAGACCTTCCTGTATATACCATGCAGCTGAAATGGGCATCATTCTAGCCCTGCTGTGGCTCATCCTAATATGTCTTATTCTGCTCCAACAATGCCATCCAGAGGAGGATTCTGCATATGTCAGCGTAACAAATATAGCTTTGATGGTAGGTTTGAAATCCAGATCTTTTTACGACCATACCGTCCCCTCGGTCTCCCTTTATGCAATCATTGCTGTAAAACAAACCTCTGGTGTGTTTCTGTTGCCTCTTGACCTCGACGCACCCAGCACATTCACGTTGTAAACAAACAGAGCGACCATATATGGTGTGATCAGCAGGTCACTTGCTTTCCTACTTGTCCATTATCCACCGACCAAAGCCACCACTTTGGTCCATGCACTAGCCAAGAATACAAGTGGTCGTAACTGTGGGCACCTTAAAATATCTGTCGTCTTCAACATACCTATTGTTTTGATACTTGTAAAAGTTGGTTTTCTTGGTGAGGGCTGCTGGAGTTGTGCAAGTGTCCTCACATGGCAGGATAAGTGGCGTAAAATGCTGACATAGATTTCCTGTCAGGATACAGTCACATGGGGAGGTGAAACTACTTTACACTTTAAACTTGTGGAGGAATTAAAGAGGAAAGGAGAACAGCAGAGAGGTAGGGACATCTTATTTTGCAGATCTGTAGCTTTAGTCGAGGCAGATATTCTCTGTTTTTTACCCTAAAAAAAATCTAACCTCATTAAATTCTTTACAATGGCTTTTAAAGCATTTACGCAAACACATGTCTATGAAAAGCAAGCTGCCCCCAAAGATAAGGACAGATCTGGTATCCAGTGCCTCGAGTGCTATGACAGACATGTGTATATAGGGACCAAAGATGCAACAGTCCAGCATCTCATCCTTCCCAGTGCCACAAATGGAGACCTGAGTGCTGGCCAGAGCAAAACCAGAGAAGGTAGGGCAAGAAAACTAGGCTCAAGCAACCAAGTAGCCCAACTGAGGGCAGTCCCACTTTTCAACCATCTGCTGGTCCTGTGGGACCGCAGTGTTACTGCCCTCAACATGTTCTCCTTAGAGCCCATTCCAGCTCTGAAGAAGATCCAGCATGTGTCTTTGTTTGAGGTGTGCGACTCACTGCTCGCAGCCCAGACGGCGTGTGTGCATATGGTGACTTCCTCCAGCCGCAGGAAAGTGATCCGGATCCACGTGGTGGGAGTGGACAGGTGGGAGGTTGTAAAGGAAGTCCCTCTGCTCCAGGACCCTGTGGCCTTGGCAGTGGACGGTGCCAGTCTGTGTGTAGCTACCAGCGACAGGTATCTCCTCTGTGATATTGAGACTGGGAGCAGTGAGGAGCTTTTTCCGCACAACCACAGCAGGCAGCGAGTCATTGTTTGCTCAGTGGGACGAGGGGAATTCCTCCTGAACGGGCCTGAATCTTTAGGTAAGAGCTGCCAAAATGTTAATGGTACATGTGCTACAGGCTGTCAAGCTCAGACATCTCCATTTGTCATTATATGTTACTTTTTCAAAGCAGCTTTATAGTCAATCACCTCATATCATGCCCCCATGTATCCATCTAGAGAATAGAAGTTTTTCCAAGATATAATTTCTCCGTCCTCCTCCCTCAGGCATGTTTGTGATGAAGACAGGGATATGCCAGCGCCCTCCCCTGCAGTGGCCTCAGGAGGTGGTGGCAGCCGGAGTTTGTTTCCCTTATATCCTAACCCTGCAGCCCCAAGTGCTGTCTGTCTACAGCATGGTAGATCAGCAGTACAAACAGAGTGTGAGTCTCAGTGGAGCCAAGGGTCTGCTCTCCACATCAGGTAAACCAGGCAACATCAATTCATCACCTAATCCTGGCAGATTGCAGACCGAAGGCTGTCAAATTGCGGTTTTGTTTAAAAAGATGTAGCTGTGTCTGTCTCAGTTTGCACTGATTCAGTCAATCATTCTTGCTCCTACTGTTCCTACACACTGAGTGTTTCTGAAAACCAAAAACAAATCTCCCTTCAGATGGTGTGTTAGTGTTCACAGAGAGAGACATTTTCAGCCTGCGTCTGGTGCCATTTGAAGAGCAGATCCAGACACTTGTGAGGCACAAGAGGGTCGAGGAGGCCTTATTGCTGCTGGATGGAGTTCAAGACCGTCGTCCACTTGACTCATACAAGGTGATAGATAGGCACACAGCAGGACGCAAACATATCTCTGCTTGAAAGCTAACAGATATATTCTTGTCAAAGGTTACAAAACAATATTTGTGAGATGCACTTATAGTATTTCTCCTTTCCTTCTTTCACTTTAATCATGTAAGGAGAATAATTAAACAACCTGCCCAACCATTCTGCCTTCAAAGACAGATAACTACGGATTTGAACAAAACTGACCTAAAACCAGAATCTGACTTTTTTTGACAGCAGTTTTACCACATACAATATTCTAGAAACATAAATGTGCAATTAACCAAACAGCATGTAAAATTTGCAGAAACATAGATGAGTCATAGCAGATCTATCTCAACAGTGCTACCATGTTCACCATCTAAGGTTAGCATGCTAACATTTTGCAAGTACTGCTGAGGATGAAGGAAATGTTGCTCATTTTACAGCTATTTGATCATGAACTAAAGTATCAGACAAATAAAAAGTACAAAAGTATTTGCAGTTCATCCTGAGGGGACATGAATGGCTGTCCCAAATTTCAAGGCAATCCATCCAATAGTCAACTTCCAGTGGCGCTAATGAAAATGTCACAGGATCGCCACAGTCACTATTAATAAATATATTTCATAGGATAAATGAAAACTAGATTCTCACCAAAGTCAGTAGGAGCATCCAGGAGTCTGGATCACAGTGCTGGACTGACTGATGCTGCCTTCCCTAGAGCGCAGCTTGCTAAAAACCACACCCAGATTGCACTCCACAGCTAGCATTGGCTTTTTCCTCTGATTGAAAATCAATTTTAATCCTTCAGCATCTGAGCATTGAGTTTGTTGTACCACACTAATAAGGAAGTGGCTGAAACATAATGGACAACAAAGTAGCATAGATAAACTGGTCTTGCTGAAAGCTAATTAGTGTTGTGCCCTTTAGACTGTCCAGACATAGAGAACAGTTTGACAAGCACTTTTTTTTTTTGTTTTGGTGGAATATTCATCCCTAAAAAAAGCTTTCAAAATTCTGGTTTTACAGCTTGCATAGCTGTAACACGCTCAAACCTCAAGCCTTCTCTCTGAACTTTACTTTTCAGCACTTACTGTAAGGCAGCATTCAGCGCTGCTGTAATTTCACCCTATCATAGTTTCATACACACCACTGATGTGTTCATAATATGCATCCATTAAAATCCAGCTGGCATTGCATCGTAGTGTTTCAATTTAACATTTCACCACTGTAGAACAGACTGAAGCAGCATGTCGAGGCGTAGACTGACTACTGTTATGAGCTGCTATTATAGGTGCATGCCAGTTGAATGAATGCAACTACAGACAGCAGATGTTATTTAGTGTAATCTGTGCCATATCTCAGGTCACAGGTTAGCAGGGAGCATGTCAGAATTAACGCACTGATATGAGTCTCTCCTTATAATCTGTCTGGTTTTGGGCTGTCTTAGTGTAACATATTGCCCTCAAAATTTGAGGATCATCACAGTCTTCTGCCTCAATCATTTCAGATGACATATTGGTGATTTAGATATGTTCATGCAATGTATGCCTGGTTTTAAAAGAGCCATTTTTTTTAACCAGCAGGAACTGCAAAAGACCATCACTTGCCTGGCTGGATTTTCTCATTTTTACCAGCAGGGTTTTTACGAGGCCAGAGATCTATTCATGTGAGAGTAAAACCCCTTTCACGACACTCCAAACTGTCCAATAATATGTGAATTTAGTCAAAAGTGGTTCTTTTCTGCTGAATTCTACACTAAAGTCTAACGCAAATCAATACTCATTACCCACTTGAACAGTAAAGGTGAGCTGGACCCCAGAGAAATCATCCGTCTCTACCCTGACATGCAGTCGGGTCTCAGCGAAGACTTTAAGTCTCAGCTTGATCAAGGGAACCAGGGCTGGGATCTCCAGGTGCTCTGGCAAGAGGACAAAAACACATTTCATCATTACCTGGGCTTCCTGGGAGATTTTCTCAGAGCAGTCAGGGAGATGGAGCAAGGCCTCAAGTGCATTAAGGAGGTGGACTGCGCCCTCCTGAGGCTGTATGTAGAAGTGGGAGACACTGAAAATCTGCAGCAGCTTGTGGCATTTCCCAATGAGTGCAGTTTGGACCACTGTGTTCCTGTTTTGGAGCAACACAACAGGTGAAAATGAATAGTTGTTTGATGGATAGGTGATTTGATATAATCCTTACTTAGAGCACAAATATGGTTTGTTTTTGTGTTGACTGACAAATTGTTCTTGAGGCCTCAATTCAGTGTTTGAGGCATTTTGTCTAATTTTCTATTTGATCTCTTTTTATTTTCAGGTTTTTTGCGTTAGGTTCCCTCTATCAAAGCCATGGAAATGACACTGATGCAATTAAGGTGTTGCTTCCCTAAACTCCACACATTTTCTAAATATGCTTTACGCATAAAAGACGTATGTTTGAGCCTGTCGTTTTCTTCCAGACTTGGGTGAAAATTGCAGATGGCATCCACAAAGACCCCTCTTGCTCGGATGTGTACGGCCACATAGTGTGCACTCTGAGTCACCTGCGAGACAGAGATGTAGTGTGGGAATTTGCAGACTGGACTGTGCAAAGAAACCAGGAGGTGCCTTTTTCATTTTTCATGCTTTCAGTTGAAACTACAGAGGGCAGAGTTGCACAACACAACTGTGTGTTACAGACAGAAATGCACAACAAAATACCACCCACTATATTTACTAAAATGTACTTAGAAGATAATTATTGGTAATCAAATGGCCAATAACAGCTTTCCTTTCCTTTCCTCCTGAAAAAGGTAGGTGTGCAGATTTTCAGCAGGCGTCCACCAGATGATCCAATTGAGACCCAAGATGTCCTTGCTCTCTTGGAGAAGTATCCACTGGCAATGCTTTTGTATCTTGAGTTCTTAATCCATGATTTGAACAGTGTGGTAGGTACTGCAGCAGCTACCTAATCTAATAACCTGACTCCTTTATTAAATCCAATGAGACATGATTTGGGTAATCTGCCCCCAGGACGAGAGACATCACAACCGTCTGGCCCTGGCATATGTTACTCAGATGCTGCAAGAGGAAGAGGAAGCAGATTTGAGGAAGACCAGAGGGAAGTTGCAGCAGCAGCTATGGGAATCCAAGTTCTATGATGTCTCCACTGTGTATGGTGTGTGGATGTTGTGTGAGGAAAACACATTGCTACTGAATTATTATTAAATCACAAGTCATGTTTTATTCCCATTACAGAGAGAGTCAAGTCAACAATCCTGCACACAGAGAAAGCCATTCTCCTAGGTAGGACTGGTGATTACTCTCAGGCACTGCAGGTGCTTGTCCACCAGGAGCGAGACCCCCAGGCTGCAGAGGCCTTCTGCTGCAGGGCTGCCCAGGGTCGAGACTCACAGTTCAGACAGACCCTGCTGCTCACCTTGCTCCAAATCTACCTGAGCTCAGGGGATCTCGCCAGTGCTGCTGTGGATCTGCTCAACAACAATCCTCAGTTCTTTGCAGCAGAGAAGGTCATCCAGCTCCTGCCTCACTCCTGGTCTGTTCAGCTGGTCTCCCAGTTTTTAGTTGGATCCCTCAGAGAAACCTTGCACCAGAGGCGGATGGCAAGGCTGCAAAAGGCATTGAGCCAGGTGGAGCTATTGCGGCACAAGGCCATTTGGGTGAGTTTAACGACATATTTCACATTTTTATTTTGCTCCAGTGAACATTATGTGTTTTCTTGTTTCCTTTTTTCCCCTAAACTCTCTCTCTCTCTCTCTCTCTCTCTCTCTCTCTCTCCTCTGCAGACGCAGGCCTCAAAAACAAAGTTCAGTGTGGACAAGGGGCAGAAGTGTAAGGTTTGTCAGAGAGACCTTGCTGAGCCACAGTTTGCTTGTAGTCTCCATGGTGAGCTGATGCACACAAGCTGCACTGGTCTCTCATCATCGTAAAGACACAGCTAGAGCAATCTGTTGTCTGTTTATGCAAATATGTGCATCCCTGCACTCTTGACAATCACATTCATTTCCAGCCGGATAAGTGTCTGCTTCCCACCCGATAATTTTTCTAGATGAGACTGTGTCATCCAGGCAAACTCTGTACAAGGATTCAATTCATGGACCTTGGACCTGACACTTTCCTTAATTAGAAAAAAATAAATACATTGTGTAAATAACTGGTTGCAAGTACAAAAAAGCAAGCAGTGCATTTTTTCAGGGCGGCATGTCTGAGCCATTTCCTACAGACACTGCAGACAGCAATAACTATAAAGTGAATTGTGGAGGACACTCAGGGGCATATATTCACTGATCAGACAGTGGTGTTTTACATGGAAACCATCTGTGGTCAACCTGAAGCCCAGAAGGAATTTGTCCATAGTCCAATGCTGTATATATGTATCCCCACCATCATGGTTTCCACTGACTGTGTGTATTTGTCTGCATAGAGCTGGAAATAGAAAGTCAACAACGCAGAGGCTGCACGTGACAGACTGTTTCTTTCAACCCGTGCATTAATATACATTTACAACCAGGGGGGAAAAAAATCACAATTACAGGTTTAAAATGGAAAAAAAAAAAAAAAAAAAAAACAGGTCGAGGAGGTGCAGCTTTGGGTCATTTCTGATAATTTTACAAGCTACCAAGCAGACATGTCTGTGCTGTGTATGGAACATGAAATCAGAGGCAATTTTTACCAACATCATCCCTGTATCATTAGGGAACATGACAGACATGAGCTCCAAATAATAACACACAAACTCCACTGTCCACATGTGCATTATGGAAATCTTGTAAATACACTTAAATACATATCATTAAGCTAAATGACACTCCAGATGAATTTGTCTATTTTTGTTGCAATTTAGTCATTAAGGCTAACCATAACTGAGAGTATTTCTTTATCCTGATGCATTTTGGGACAGGACATAAGGAGACGCCTAAGTACGTTTTTGGCCTGGAGTGAGTGACTAATTGTAATGTAGATAAATAGTGAATTATGAGCATGTTCGAAGGGATTATGTCTTTGTGATGCCCATGCCAAGATCTCTTCAGTTTTTCTCCCCTAATGAGGTTTTTGTGGGAGTTTTTTCATTGTTCTCATTGAGAGTCGAGTTGTATCCATGTAATGTTTCATACTGTGGGTGCTATGAAGCTTTTTGAGAGTCCAATTGGGATTAAGGGCTACAAAAATACACTTGATTTAAGCTTTGACTTGAAATTTCTCACTTTGAGAGTTTAAATTTAACCTCTGACTCATATAAATAAACTGATTCATATCCCTGAAAACCCAGGCAAACCGCATTCCTAGCTTTTTCCCTTTTATGTGGTTGCAGGAAAATTGCCACATCCACTCCTTATCGGCTCCTTGTAATTTTGATAATCTATGCATTTCATTTTAATCTACCGTTCAGTCGTTGTAAGCCCTCCTGGATAAACTGCTGAAAGGTATCAGTGCAGAGAAAATCACATGGCATCGACTTCTTTCTTGCTTCTTTTGAGACGTGAAGGAGCCACTCAGTTTATATGGACTGACTGAGGGCTGCCACTCTGTGACTGGCTGAGCTTTGGGCCGTGCCTGATGACCAGTGACCACTGGGTGGACCCGGAGATGGGATTTATGTCCACTCCTTTCCCTTCTCACGGACATCCTCTGGGAGTATTAGGTTGTTTTGAACACCTGCGGTTATGCAGGCCACAAGTAACCAGAAGCTAAAAATATACACACACAAATACAAGCACACCTTCTTCCACCTAAATTAAGACTCCTGAAGGCCTTTTGCATTTATGCACCCCTCTCACTGCAATGAAGAAGCTGATATGAGCAGTTCCTGGTCATGTAATGCTCTTGCAAACAGTGTATGAGTAGGCGGGGGCACTGGATCTCTGCAGGGTGCTACAGGGTGCCGGCCAGATGGACATTTCACACATGAGGGGATTGGACTGGATGCAAAAAGTGACTGTTTTGGAGCAAAGTATGGTGGGGTATCCAGACATTGGTCTCCCATTATAAATATCCATGCTGCCACAAACTCAGTCAGGAAGGAAAACAAGAACATTTTCTCCTTGTGCTTTTCTAAGTTGGCTGTCTGAGCTGAAGGATGTCATTGTAGACATAGAATTGTTTTCTATAGACTACAGAGAAAGTAATCAGCGGCCCTCCAAAGTCCCAATAAGTCATTTTTTGACTTTTATTGCTTTTTTTAACGGGTTGTTCATGTGAGAGCTAAAAGGGAATGTCGACCTGCCTGGAGTCTAAATGACCTTAAATAATGTCACTGTGAAGAATTACATGATGTACATTATTTCATGACAGTCTGGAAATTAGTTTTTGGCAAACAAAAAGAACATATGTTTACTCATTATTAACACTTATAACATGTAAAAACTTGAGCTTTCTCCTTATTTGACTAATAATTGTGCTTAATGTAAATTTCTGTGATCAAATGTGCAGGCTCAGTTTGTGGCAAAGTGTTACTGCAATACTATTCGATATATTGGATATATATTGGGTTTTAATATTAACACAGTGGTTAGAATGTCCACTTTTAATATATTAAGTCAATTATTTGTTTAATATCGTAAAATACATCAAGATATATTCCACACTTTAGCATCAACTATACAAAAACACCATTAGTCAAATGTTGCCACAGGATTATGAAAATTGCAGCAGGTACCTCACTAAATAAAACTTATGGGGGAAAACGATTACACAATGCTTCTGTGTGCATCATGCATCATATTTATAGTCAAAGCCACAAATTGCTGTATCATGTCCCTTATGACGCATTTTTCAGTCTCTTAGTGGTTGCAGAGTGACAAGGAGAATCTTAATTTGCAACCCTTTTGGTAGCAATAATGGTAAGGTAGCAGAAAACCTAAACGATTTAACTTGAATTCCCACTTTCTCCAGCTAAACTAATTCTATAGATATACAGAACAAGTATGGGAAGAAATAGATGAAGAGGATGATCAAAACATATCTTTTTTTAACTCTAAGGCTCTCATTTTCATGGCTTGCTACCTTGGGGTTTGGCAGAATGCCACTGGGAAAAATGTATAGGGTGGCCCACTGGAGACACAGATGGCTGAGACAGCAGCCACAGACTCCCACCCTGCCCTGCAGCTTGAAGGCATGGGTGACATACGTCGCACTGTATGGTATAGCAACCCAATGCAACCCTGCAGAGAGTCAACCCATGGCTACAAGGATGATAGTGTTGGTTGCTGGCCTCTTTCAGTGCTCAAAACTGTTTTCTTGACTGGATATCTTGAGGAACATAAAGTATATTTAATTTTTTGCTGCCACTTTCAGAATAGTTATCCTGACTGCAAAAATATAATTTCCAGATAATTAGTTTACCTGGAGAAGAAAATTATATTATTACAAATATGGGTAAAGTGTGTAGAGGCTGTACAGAAATAACAAGGGAGAGGGGTCATATTTTTTCTTTTTCTTTCAGTCAGCGTTGTCTGTTTTTTGAGAGAACAGGCGTTTTTTTCTTTCCCTATATTCAGATCTTAATTTTGCCTCCCCTTGTGACATTTATTCTAAAACAAAGAGGTAAAAACGGCTACATATAAACAATGGCTCTCATGTGCGCCTCAATGTGGAGGACAGTTATTTACATGCATGCACAACCAATGTGATTGGCAGTGCATGCATGTTGTCAGTGCATGGCCGCGTTGATCTCCTTGAACGGTCTGTTCTTCCACCATTAACCAAGACATTCATTTATATTGATATATGGGAAGACAGCCTGTGACACCTCAGATGAAAAGTTCAACACTTTGAGACTAATTCTTATTTGCTTTCTTGCCTCAGAAGATTAGTAACACCCTCATGTCTGTACAGTAAATGTGAAGCTGCCCCCAAACAGCTAGCTAACACAGCTTAGCATTAGTACTTGAAACAGGGAAAAAAGACTAGCTCTGTCCAAAAGTAACAAAATCCACCTTTCTGCACCTCTAAAGCTCACTGATTAACATGTTTTATCTCATTTGTATAAAACTCAAAGTGTAAAAAATGTCTTTGTAAGAGTCGTACAGCTCATTGTGTCAATGCACTCAACATGCTAACTAATTAGCATGTTTTCCCAAAATGTCAGGATCAAGTGCTGATATCTCATCCTGCTACTAGCAAGGAATGTGAGATCAACCTCAGGAAGTGGTCTCTGATAGGGTTAACAAAAAAAAGATGTTGCACATCATGCTCAGCCCCCTCCCCACCCCAGTGCTTTCATAAAGTACGTCAGAGCTTCTATTTTTCAATAAACTAGCCAGAAATCTCCCAGAAATATCAAACAGATGTACATAGAAACTTCACTTCTTTCTCCAACCTGAAGTCAGCCATAAACATATTCCTAAACAACTTCAGTGGCGTTCACTTAATGTCCTGCACTGTGTACAACTAATGACTCGATTTTGGATGAAGAATGAGAGCTCCTTTTTGCAAAGTCTTTCTGGCAGCCTCATGTGTTTACGCTGCTCTTTTCTAATGAGTACATTTCAGGTGGAGACTTAAGTACTCGGCCCAAGGGGTCTAGTTGTGGCCGTCCACCTGGGGTTTTTTTTCAATCTGGAGGCTTGCGTCTCATTTCCAGGTCTAGCACCTTTCATCTCTGGACCATTTGGGTTTCTGGGAACAGAAACAAACAGACCTGCTGAGTAATCTAAAAGTTGGGTGGAAACTGCAATCTGGCACTGTAATTGCTTTGTTGTTCTGGCACCCATTCATACAAATAAACTTCATTATCCATATGGTGACTGGTTTTTAATAGCAAAACATGCCAGAAAACAAATAAGATCGTGTCACCTTATGCTTGGACTTAATTTCATACAGCTCAGTGTAAACATATAAGTGAATGAATCTTAGTTAGGCCTAATTTAGATTTCTACTCTTGTACATCTTAATTCAGAGCATCCTGTTGCTGGCATTCAAAGACGGCTATTTGGCAAGCTGCAGGTGATGAATATAGTACCACAAAAATGGCTTCATGGTCTGTGTCATGTGAAACAAACATAATTAAAGCTCTGACAACAGGAACGTGTGTTATGCACCGCAAGGTCCAAGCTAGCTTCTGAGCTTTATCTGTAAGACTGCGCCTCATGTGGTGTTTGACATCGCTGATTACAGAGCATGTGTCACATTAAGTTTCTGTTACTGTACCCTGGGAAAGTTGAGAACGCAGGATCATGTATAATTAGACATTTTGCACCAATCCTGCCCACATATGAACACACCCTTAACCACAACAGATAGGCCAGGGAGTTAAAAGTGTCCCAGCGCCCCCTGATATCAACTGCTGGAGTCAAAAACGCCCTACCTCTGCTATCTAGGACTAAACTTACTGTAACCCACACAATAAAGGCCCAAGGGGAGCATGAAAGCCAGTTCTAACCCCAAAAGGCCACATTCAGTCTTCAAGCTGAAATGACTGCAGTACGAATCCAAGTAATCTATATTTTAGAGCAGAAAAAGTCTCATGAGCTTATATATAGCAATCAAAGCTCCAATCAGCTCCAACAAATTAGAGGTATATTGTGTTTTAGCATAGAATTACAATTCTATTTCTACAGATCGAACATCTCTGTAAGCATCATACGAAGGACATCTCAAGGCTTTCATTAAGTCTTTCATGAGCCATAACCACCACCGAGCGCAGAAGAATAGACCAATTCTCAGCTGGCGTGAAGCTGCATGACATCTCTGCACTCTGTGGTTGTGTGCACCAACAGATACCCATACTTGAGGGTATTTCAAGAGTGCCTGAGCATTTCTTTGCATCTAAAAAAAAATACAAAGAACAATTCCCAAAGAGGACAAGTCGTTCTCTGACCGAAAAGTACACAAGCTAATAGCTAAAAGCTAATATTTGTAATGAAATTAAATGAGTTTGGGTCATATGTTGGTTCATTTCTACTGTGTGGTAGAAAGCCACTACTAGCATAACACAGCAGAAACTCTGAACTGTCAATGGTCAAAGGGCATTACGGGTAATGTTCGCACCAGATTTTGACAAGGAAAAAGAAGGATACTTATCATTTTAAAAGTTTACCAATCAAGCTTTATCTTCTGACCCTTTAAAGGGGGGCCTTCTCTAAGTTGGCAACCGCTAAACTACATATGTGTGCATAGAGTATTAGAAATAGTTCCATCTCAGCCAGCTACAACAGTAAAATGCTTCTTACACACTGATGATATTTTCACTTTTTGCACTACACAAGTAAAGTTTTGAATGCAAGGCTTTTTACTGATATTTGTGCTTATTTAAATAAAAGATGCTGTTTGGTCCTGCCTGCCAATGAGACACCTATCTATGATGGATTATTTGCTGGGTGATGTGTTCACTCAGCTTTCAGCATGTGCTCAAACCCTGTGGGTCCAGATTCAGCAGTAAATCAAAGAGCAGTCATTGTGGTGACAGCACAGTGAATCACAGCGTCCTAAATAAAGCTTTCAAGCTTTCCATTGTCTAAACACCAAAACCAAATTCAAGCTCTATAACATAACATTGTGTATGCTTAACATGTTGCTTAATGAAGCAACAAAACCATGGTAACAGCCACTATTATATGGAAGAGTAAACCAGAGAGTCAGTGTGTTCTTTAGGCCCATAAAAAGCAGGCGCAGTGTATTCGCTGTCTGTTCCAATCCTGAGGCAGAGTACTTTAAATGTTTTATCAAACCTTTCTCGTTATGCATAATGAAATTTCAGTGAATGTTATAGTATTAAACACATAAGAATATTTTTTGATCTAAATTTTCTTATTAAAGCAGGATGGCTGTGTCTTATTTTGCTGCTTATTCTTGCATAGTGTACAAAACTTGTTGGAGGGCAAAGCATAAATCACAGAACTTGAACTGTGTTCGGGCTTGTGTTGCTCTTACACTGATCATTTCAGCCAAACGATTTCTAAAAAGAAATCAAAATTACTAACTTTGTTGATTAAAAGCATGAATTGAAAAATAAATGGTTCGGGTTTCAATGAAGAGCTTCAGGTGCGTGATAAATAAGCTGATTAATCGTCTGTCATGGCTGTTTGAAAAGGCTGAAAAATACCTTGCAGGAATCTGTTTTGAGAACGTGTCTGACAGAGTGTGTGTGTCTGTGCACCTCTGTGTGACTGCACATACTGGTCTTTTTTTCTTATCCCCAGATGATCACTGACATTTGGAGTTTATTGCTACATTTCATCACAGAGCAGAGAGCTTAAAACGTCTGCAGGAGCTCACCTCGGCTCTCCTGCTCTCTGTGCAGACTGGAGAAGAGGACTGATTTGCACAAACTGAAGCCCATGCTAAGCTCTCTGTTGGCAGCTGATGTCAAACTGGGGCAGACTGTCAGACTGGAGAAACTGGGCAGCCTTTTACTCCCAAAAAAAGCTCCCCGGCTTATAATGTCAGGTTTTGGCACATTTCCGACCTTTAATTTGGAGAGGGTGTTTCACAGTCACGAAACCTTGGAGAGATAATAGTGGGTGAAAGTATAGCTTACAGTAGCTGCATGTGTACAGGCGTGGAATATAATTAGCTTAATTTCAATGAAGCAAACCGCTTGTCTGTGAGGTATAGATGGGATCAAACTCCACAATCAAGAGGGGCTTCACGCTGTGTGTATTAAGTGAAAGTGAAGGGCTTTGAAATAAGAGTGCAAACATGAAACTAATGTCATCTATGTTTCCAGTCTCTTATTTCAGGTCTGTTAAGAAAACTGTTGATGTCTGCAATTTACACTACAGAGCAGCAGGAGAGGATCACTGTCTGTCACTAGGAATCCAGCAAAATACCAGACTACAAACATTTTCCACCTGTGTGAAATCCCTCAACAACCATGACCTTAAGTTTGGGTCAACTTGGTCAAGACACTCATGTTCCCCTCGTGACAAGGTAAAATAACTTTTGTTTAGCGCTGATTAGTAAATGTTAGCTTGTGAACATGCTAAACAGATGGATAGATAGATAAAACTGATAAACACTATACCTGCTTGGCATTAACATGCTAGCAAGCTAACCATAACATTTAGAAGCTAAGAGACAGTGAAAATCAAACTCATGGCTAAAAGGAAGAGTGACTATTGAACTCACATTCATCACTGTTGCCTGAAACACAACTCTAAATGCTAATCTAATTCTGTGTCTGGTGGAATCTGCAGCCTCACCACTAGATGGCACTAAATCCTACACACTGGACCTTTAAAGCTATGAGGCTATATATGAAGCAATGTAAACTGCTGCCCTCCTACCCCCATTGATCCCCCAGGAATGGTCAGATTAATGAGCTGAAAGCAACACATAGCCTACTGTAGACTGCAAGATTTGTCTCACAAAAGCTGATGCCATCAGAATAATTTGTGAGCTGCTTTGGTCATATAAAAAACTACAAATGCTGGCTGAAAGGAATGGACTCATCTCTGTATTGTAAAACAAATCCATCCATCCATCCATCCATCCATCCATCCATCCATCCATCCATCCATCCATCCATCCATCCATCCATCCATCCATCCATTTTCTATACCCAACTATCCCTTTCAGGGTTGTGGGGGGGGGGGGGGGGGGGGGGTGGAGCCTATCCCAGCTGTCAACGGGCAAGAGGCGGGGTACACCCTGGACCGGTCGCCAGTCGATCGCAGGGCAACATATACAGACAGACAACCATTCACGCTCATACTCACACCTACGGGCAATTTTAGAGTCACCAATTAATCTAATGAGCATGTTTTTGGTCTGTGGGAGGAAGCCGGAGTGCCCGGAGAGAGTCCATGCATGCACGGGAAGAGCATGCAAACTTCGCACAGAAAGACCCTGCCCGACCCGGGGATCGAACCAGCGACATTCTTGCTGTGAGGCATGCGCACTACCTGCTGCCCCACCGTGCCGCCTTGTAAAACAAATCATTAGTGGAAATAAAAGCAGATGACTTTGAGTAAGGAATGTTTTTTTATATGCACTCCCACAACCAAAGAGGTTACAGCCTCCTGGACATGACTGGTTTGGCTCATTGAATGAGATGCACAAAGCAGCACAGTCTGTTAGCGAGGCCTGTTTCCTTCTTGGAAAACATGCTCGATCAAATGTTCTGCCCCTTTATTAGACAGCCACTTGAGAAAGCTGCTGCCATTTAAATGCTACTGCAGTTTCCAGACACAGTCTGAGTCCACCTGTCTGTCTGGCATAAGTTGGGATTCAAGCAGTGCCTGCAACCACAGTTTTATTCAACCACAAGCTGCTGCAATCTGACCAGAATGTGACTAGACCAATGTAAACACTGCAGCAGAAAAAGTGCACCAGTATTAGCACTGTAACCCTCTCTTCCTTTACCACAGGACCTCAAACTTCCACATTTGGAGATTTTGTTTGAAATACAAAACTGTAAATAGCTGAGAAAAATACCAGCTGGAAGCTCTTCAAAGTGTTATATGCGCCAAATTAGCAGTTCACCTTGTGCCATCCAGTCTCGATTGTCCAGCTCTGAGTCTGTCACCAGAGAGAAAGACATATACTTACAGGCTTCTGCTGTGCCTTAAAAGCAAAGGCCATACCCTTGGAAAAATGGTATTTACAGTAGTTGCATTATCCAGGGAAAAAAGGAGATTTGGTACAGGAATTATAGAAGAGATTAACAGAGGCTCTTTGTTGGGAGAAAAAGGTCAGAGACCCAAAATAGTCATCAGGCCTGTCCTAGAAAGATCTTCCAGCAAGCTGTCACTTTAAACCTATAGCCTGCATGCTGCAATTGAGGGAGAGAGCTCTGGGAAGTGACATTATAATTATTATGTTAAGAGGAAGGGAAAGTTTTACATGTGGATCAGTCTAGTTAACAGGTCTACAGTCGTGGTCACTTAAGACAGCTGCAGTGTGCCGAAATTACAGAGCACAATGACTCACACTCTTTTGTGTTTAAGACCACTTGGCTCTGCTCGGGACGGGACAGTAAAACAGGCTCTCCACAGAGAAACTGTTGGCTCATCAAAATAACAAACTCTTTGTTCTGCTTTGCAACACTGGCCTTGCAGACCACCTGGAAGAATTTATTTTTGTTGTGATTACACGCTAATCAAATCTAAGAGAAATAACTCTGAATGTTGCTCACAGGAAGGAGCAGGCCACGCTGGTGTATTTATGGAAGTCGTTCATCAAGACCCCCCAAGAAGCTACTCTGATTTTCATTAATAAAATTACATCTCCATAGCTTTCATCGGTGCAATGTGGCTGACTCTTAACAAAACTCTGCCAGGATTCAGCCCATTAGACGCCTCGGCCGAAATGCAGGTCTAATAGCTCCTTTAAAGACATGCTTTTCCATGGCTTTTCTTTGTGAAAAAGGGTTAAATCGCTTGTAATTGCACAGCATCCTGCAGAACTGCAAACACAAAAGTTCATTTATTGTGTTTCTGTAAAGGTCCAAACACTCCAAATTTAGCCTGTGAGATCTTTTAGACTTTGACTTCTGTTTGGTCTGAACGTCAGGCACAGTCTCAGATGACCTGTGGTTAAGCATGTTTAATGCTCTACAGTTTCCCTTATGGTTCAAAAGACACCGAAGGCAAGAAATAGCCTGGACCCATGCTGTGTCAGACAGCTTTCCATGTCAACAATCACAGGCTACGCGAAACTCCGGACAAACTCACAACAGTGTGTTTTTGCATTCAGGATCCACCTTTGGTGTGTCTCTTCAAAATATCCTGCAAATATGAAGTCCGGTCCCCCAAACCCTTTAAACAAACACAACGAGAAGCCAGCTACCAGCAAGCTAACCATATGGAATGAAACTTCACTTTGTGTGTTCTTGTCCAGATTTATTCTGGGATGTTCTTGTGTCTGTGGATTACCAATAACAAACTCCGAAACATCTGCAGCAAGCCACTGGTCTGAATGGGGATTTTTTTTTCTTAATGTTGTCAGATTGCAGAGCCAATTCAGTACTTTGTAGGTTTCTGGCAAAACACATGCAGACAATGTTACATTCTTGGTCACATCTGAAATCAATTGACAAACCAACTGCATATTTGCCATTTTTATAATACTTTGATTTTGTGGAGAGTTGTACACGTGGGACTTGTTATTGGCTCCAGTTTAAAGCATAAGAACTAGACCTGCAAGCAGGTGTTTCAGGGTTCAGTCACTCAAGGTAACTCAGACCCAAAGAAACACTGACTCGGGGCAGCTGGAGGTGCTCTTCTCTGCTACAGACCTAATGGGCAAAGTATGCTAAAATAATGTATACACAATATTAAAGGCACCCTGTGGAGTTCATTACCACTAGTAACACCATGGAGCAATGTTTTTACATGCAAGTCCCTGTTTGTTTGTTCTCGTACATCCTCGTATGGTTTTATAGTATTCCACTCATTATAAGGTGCCAAGAACCACAGCAATTCGCCAAAAAAGACGTGGAAGAAGAACACTGATTGCAAGGGAATGTGGATTTAATTAAAAGGCAGGTTTCAAATGTTTAAAAAGAATTAGCTTTCCAAATGTTTTATGAGGGAAGAAACGCACTCAGCAAGTTTGTTAGACAATATCTGCAATAGCTGCTTTTTGTGGCCACTTAGGGGCAGCAGAAACAAGCTTTTGGGTTTATATAACAAGTTGCTTAATAACAGCAGTTATGGACAGTGGCTGAAGAAGTATTTACATTCTTTACTGAAGTAAAAGTAGTATTGTTGCAATGGAAAAAAGCTCTGTTACGAGTATCGTCCTGTTTTCAAACTTTTACTAAATTTAAAGCATGTAAGTATATCTGTAAAAATGGCTTAAACTATCAAGTAGCAGTAAAAGTAAAAGTACTTTTTATGGAAAGTGGAACCTGTCAGTTTTTTTATTATACATTAGTGATTTGTTGCTTCTGACACATTTAACTATAAGTAGTATTTTAAGGTTGTAGCTGGTCATGAAGTACTCTTTACTGTTACTGTGATGTTAGTAGAGGATCGACAGGATGATATTGTTTGTGTATAATGTGGCATGATTTCCATGTAGACTCAGTGGGGCCACTGGTTCTGACTCAGATCAAAGTATCAGCCCACGCACTGTCCATCAGCCAGCAAAGCACACCAAACCACGAGACCTTGACCCGAGCATTGTTGTACGTTAAACTCCAGCTAACTTCCTGTGGTCATGTCTCTACGGTCAAACACCATGATCAAAGATATGTCAATTGTGTGGCCTCTCATAAACAGTTTAGCTCCTACACTTATTTAGAGACAGACTTGACTGGAAAAAAATATAGTGTACAGAAACAACACTTGTCTCGTCTCTCCGCAAGTCATTATGGTGCAGTGCTAACTATCTGCTCCAGAAAGAGAGGTGACATTGTGTTGTATAAACATTGTTTCTTGGCTGTTGCTCTGCATTTCAGGCACAGAAAGTGTAATTCTCCACGACACACATTCCAGCTGCAGTGTGTGCTTAAGTCAAATGTAATTACAAAGTGACAAGTCAAATATGAATGCACCTCTGCTCTGATGCAGTTTACTCAGCAGTGAGACAACTAGGCGTTTTCATCCAGCTGTCTTTCACAAAGACTTTCTCTCCACTCTTTCTGTCTCTCTCCTTTATTTTATGGCATTTATTGTGAAATGACTGACGCTGCCTGATACAGACGGTGAAACCTGACATTTTCACAGGCTTGATGTCATGGATTAGTCATTATCCTTAAATACAGGACTGCACCACCTACACTTAAGCGCTGAAAATCCCATTAAGGTGGTTTTATTTAACTTTGATATCTTTAAATGATCCCACAATAAGTAGATACTTCTAGCAGCCTGTCTTCTGTTTGACTGGGATTTTTTTTTTACTTTGAAGACAAGGCGAGATGATCCAGAGACGTGTGGAAAGTTATAATGAAGTGAACACCAAGCAAAGAGTGTTTCTTTGCTGGACTACAAAACAAGAATGAAAACAGTATCTATATATGTTGCTCTGAACTTTTTACCTTTGCAGCAAATTGTGTGCACAAGTGCTGTTTTGCTTCACCCCATAAACTGTCTGGCTGAGTGCTTCTAGTTAAATTAGTTTTTGGCTGCTGCAACTCTGAAACTCTGGTTTCCCCCAACCGGCGACAGAGTCAGACCTTTCCAGAAATAAACAGCAAACTGTTGCTGCAAATTGAACTATGGAAACAATCAAGCCTCAGAGTCGAGATAATGTGGCACTCGGTTGACTGGCAATAAGCAAGTTCTCGCTTTCAGAAGTCTGTGTGACAGCAGCCGCATCCGGCAGGCCGGTGATAACATCACAAGCAGCGTATGAGCGCAAATTTCCAAATATTTCCAGCATAATTGCAAAGTAAATTTTGCATGTTGACACATTAAATACCTTAGCTGTCTCTAGCTGTTTGGTGAACCTCTGGAAAACTTGCCTGGAACATTCATACAGCCACACACATTCACACCTGAGAGTTGTTGAGGGACATCCAACAGTTGCTTTCTCATCCATTCCCCTCCATTTCCTGCCATTCTGGGGTTTCAGGCTGGTTACCTCCCATACATTAGCCCTCTTCTCTAGGGCTACCATCGCCATTTTTCAGTTACTTTTACACTTCCGGCTCCATTTGGGTCCATGTTTGCTTTCGGGACCCTGTAATTTCCCCACCAATCACTCAAAAGGGCCCCCGTCAAGTCTGCCATTCATAAAGTTTAAAGTAGCTCTTAGTGGTCCGTAGAGTTTATTGAAACATTAAATTTGTATCCCAGCCGTGATGGTGTATCTTTAGCCGTTGCTTAACTCACGTGCTCGGTCGAGTCCCCTTACATCAACCACCAATTATGTTCTCCTCTTGGGTGTGGGTTGAGCCTCGGTCAGCATGGCAAAGAAACCAGAAACATCAATTCCGGGGCAGTAGAGCGAACAAAAACAGACAAAATGCGAAAACCTTTTCTCTGAAACACTGTTATCATTACAGTGTACAAGCACATACATCACTAACATTGCCAGTAATACTGTCCAGCAGCACTCTCTGGAGAACGTAGTGAAATGTACGGGCTGCTGTTAGATACGGATGAAGGCCCGAACAACTAGCTGGACCTCAGAATGACAGCTTCTGGCCTCTGCGGAGGGGTTAGACAAAGAAAAGTTGCCCCGTCACAGCTTCCCATGCTTGTTCTTTGTCTTTTTTTCAATCTATTTCTGTAGAGAATAATAAAAAAAAGCTGAGTAATCCTTCTGCACAGGCACCAGAGCCAGAAGTGCTTTACTTAGACAAAAGCAGCAATACTACAGTGTTGAAACACTAAATATGATACTGAAAGTAGAAAATTATGCACTGTGCAGAATGACTCATTTCAGAATAATATGTATATATTGAATTATTGGATTAGAATTATTAATGCATCAGTGTGTTGGCGTCACTTTAATGTTGCAGCTGGCAAAGGTGGGGCTAATTTCAGCTATTTTATATATTGCTGGGTAGCTTAATCTATAATGGTACATACATACTTAAGTAAAGTACCTTAAATTGAACTTAAGCACAGTACTTGAGTAAATGTAGGAGCTATCACAAGCTATCACAAAAAAAAACAAAAAAACCCACCTAAATCTGAACTAATTGTGATCCTGAAACAAGAGACTGTGCAACCTCCATGTGCTCTCAGTGATTTTGGGTGTGTCGTGCTCATAATGAGCCATTTTCTTATTTTTCTAAATTCAGTAAAAGTTTTTTAGGTCATATATCAAGTGTGTATGAAGTGCCACGACACTGAAAGCATGTGCATATTTTACAGTGAGGGTCCCTCGACAATATAAGAGCAAAGCAGCGTCACCGCCTTCTGTTTGAAGACCTAATTCCTAATGGTTATTACAATGAAGCCTGCCGACCACATCAAGCTGCTGCGGTACTGTAATGAGCCGAGCAGAGAGAGCTCTGCCATGCACTTTCACAGCCTTCAATTCTGCCTCTATAAGCACAAGGACATAGAGTCCTTCGCAAATAAGTGCAGTGGCGTGTTTAGAAAACAAAAAAATATGTTGCGAGGTTATAAACAACATCCAAATTACACTGTTAATTCAAGTCTTCCTCAAGCCAAAGTACACTCTGGTTCCAAGACTCGGCATGAACGTGTCTGCTTCTTCTCTGGCTCACATGCAGATGCAGGTTGTTGTTACTTTTTTATACATAAAGAGATGAATCATTGTTCTCAGAACATCGGACTAAAAACGGAGAACCTCTTTTGGCGTGGTTTAGCTGCAGAATGTTTGACAAACATAAATAAACTGAAATCATATGAAGCTATAAACATATAAAATCCTAACTCCACCCTCTCTTGCTCTGTCATTTCATCTAAATTTGACTAAATCTGGCGTAGCTTGGCCTCCTCTGGGGCACAAACATAAAGAGATTTTTAAATAATACACTATGACTATAAAATATCATAAATGATGGCAGAAGGAACAAATTGTGTGCCAGCCACCAATAATTTGATCAAAAAACGGAGAATTTAGCTGCTGAGAACTTGCAGATGATTGTGTTCAGCTGATAAAACGAGACCAAACATGTTCAGCCAAAATGAAAAATATGACTTGCATTTATGATACTGGCGCAAAAATTATCCTCCTCTTGCTTGAGTTGCACGTGTGCATGTAATATGACATTTCTCCATCATCACACAGCCTCAGGTAGTCAGTCTGCACCTTTGCTCTCAGCCATCAATGCTGCCTTGGTTAAGAACAGAATTTCAAACATTTGGAAATGAAGATCACAAATTATATTATGTTTTATTTGACAGGAAGGGCAAACTTAAACAATGCTTGCCAAACATGATTAAGTGCTATAAGCCAGGCAAGGTAGCACTTTGGAAAATTGCAGATAATTTGGTCTAATTTACAAAAAAAGGGGGGGCGGTGGGGTTCAAACAAGCTTCATGTCGTAGAATCTTTAATTATACCACCGTGGAAGAAGCCTGTCACACTCACGTGTTGTATAGACGCCTCATATAGAAGCACTCAATCAGGTGACTCGTCATCATCTTTCCTGCCAATCCTGTCAGCGGTATGTATGTACATTATAAGAACACAGAAACCATAAATGGTCTCATGTTCAGCAAGATCCTGGGATGGCACCCTACACATCGTTCATGGCTACTCGTGTGTTTGAGAACATGTGATTATTTGGGTGTATGCATTTCCTATGTGGCCGGGCTGAAATTGAGAAATTACAGTTGGAGGATCTCAAAGTAAGCAAGGCAAGGTGGAGGGTGGGGGCGAGGGAGGATAATACAGGAGGACAGAGCTGATTGACGAAATACAACATCATGACAGAAAGCAGCTGTAATTGCAGGAACAGGCCTGAAACCTCTGATGATGTATATGCTCCAAGAGGACCAAAAATAACAAGTGACCACAGGGGCATGGCCCCTTCTCCTCAACAGCAGCAGCAGCTCACGCCATGTAAAGGAGCTATGCAACAGTAAAAACTGCCCTCTGGTGTCCAAACACCAGTACTGCATGTGAGGGCTGTCACACTGGGCTGCATTCACAAGGCTGCACAGAAACAAGCCCAAATGTCTTTTCCAGTGGCCCTTTATATAGTTTTATTAGCTGTTTTGAGGGTGAAACACTTACAAAAATACACAAGTTAAGAAAAAGTGTTCATCCTGAAATAGAGACTGAAATCAAGGCCACTTTGTCCCCAATAAGCCAAAATGACAAGCTGACCAAATAATACCCAGGAAATGTACAACACTACATTTATGAAAACATGTAAATCCCTTAAATTTGGGGATTACATCAGGAATAAACATAATTAGCTACTCTAAAGCAGCTTAAATCTTGTGGCACCTTTCATCCACCGCACTCTGCACCACCTTTCCCCACCATTTCCCTTGTTTACCTTATCATGGCAGGGGTGGAGGTGCCCAGACGGTCAGGAAAGGTAAGGGCGAGTCTCAGCCAGCCGGCTGGACGAGATGTAAATTTGCAGATGAGTCTGGTACTGTACATCCTCAATGCAAGCTTTGTGAGGCCGTACAGGTGCCACTGCAAGTCTGGTCTGTTTTTTCTACACGTGTTTAGACTATTTTCAGACGTTGTCATATTTAAACAGGGGGTCTTACAAACATTCATAAAAACAAAAATACCCCTCAATGTTGCTGGAAAACTCTAAATATAAGTGTGAAAAGAAAAAGAATGTGAAGATGTTACTGGATTAAATGTATTCCTCCCACAGAGTGTGTTTGTATTCTTTTTCTTATGTATTCATTTATTTTATTTTTTTTCTGTACTTTGAACATGATTATTGTCTAGTTCTGAAGAAGACTGAAATAAGTGATAATCATGTGTCTGGATGCTCAAGACATGGAGGCACCCTGATGTGACATGCCCGCTTTGGGCAGATCTGTCTGCTAATTACAGCCTAGCTCTGAGGAGGGAGGTACTTGCGTGGTGGGGGCTTTTTTTTTTTTTTTATGATGCGAGGGGTAGATATGGTATAAATACCCACATCATTGTGCTAGAAGGCAGCATATCCTCAGTTGTGCTCGAACCCTAAGGATATACAGCAGCACCAAGGACCACTGGTGCTGAAGAGATTGCCTTTCTGCTCTTTTGATGCTGGTATGTGCGCTCTCTCTTCCCCTCTGAACAGCTCTATCTCTGGAGGAGTGTAGCGGCAGCATCTTGGCTTTGTCTCGGCCTTGAGTTGCTCCTGCGGCAGGCTGGAGATGGGAGGCAGATTTTGGCCAGCTTAGAGCCTCCTGGCTGGTACTCAGAGGGTCCTGAAGCATCCAGGATGCTCTGACTGAATCAAAAATTTAACTTTAAACCCTGCTACTCAAACTTATCCTATTTTATTTGTTGTGCATTGAGTTTTGGTAAAGATGTGCAGCCTGTACACTCAGCTGAGAAAGTTTTTAAGCCGTTTAAAACTCGAGAGAAAGCTTGCTGACACTTTGTGCCCTGAGAGTGGTTGTGCTGACTGTTTCCTTGTTTTCTCCTGCAGGCTGGATCTTGCAAGATGGACATTCGTGTAGCAAGCATCCTCCTCCTCATTGTGGCCTCAGCTGCAGCCCATGGCGGGTATGTGGTGAAGAAGCTGGTGAAGGCCGCCCCTCAGTACCAGCCCTACTCTGTGAAGAGCCATGGTGAGAAAACACAGCCTCCTGCTCTCAGTCGTTTTGACAAAGGCACATGCTAGCATTTTTCCAATCTTTTTCAGTTTTGTCCTCACAAAAGTTGCTTCTAAAGTCAGATTTTCTCCTCTAAAGACGATCTCTACTTGGGCAACTTTTTGTCATTTTAAAATCTTCAGCTGGCAAATTAGCATCTTTGTTGTGGCAAATAGGAGCTGCATAAGCAGCCAAACAGATGCTGCCCACAGGCAGCTGCACTTTACTTTGAAAACTGAACTCCACCTTGCTCTGGAGCTGCCTTGTGCTCTGATTGGCTGCAGCAGCATACATGCTTTTCCCATCACATCCAGTCCATTTGGATCAAGGAGTTGATGCTTACTCACTCAGTGGAGAGCTTCGCATAGCTTAGCTTTCACATTTTTTTGTAGTTTCAACTGAGATCTTTATTTCTTCCAACATTACAGCATTTTTTAAATGAAATGATTTTTGGCTCTTTCTGAGTTTCCTTTGTTATCTATCCTACTACAAAATGCACTTTGCATTATCAGCAATTCTGAGGAATCACTCATGTTTTTCATCTTTTGTGTTCTCGTTCACATTATCTAAACTTTTAACATTTTGAGGAGCACAATTGCTACCGATTTGACATAGATGCTTTTTAGTCATTTTAGCTGTAAATGTTGCCTGTTTACTTGCTTCCAGACACTCGTGCTAGTCTCTCAAAACAAAACAAAAAAATCTGTATTTCTAGCATTTTCCATCACTGTATTTAGTCCCACAAAAACTTATTTTACGACATTTTAAAGATGTTAATTATGGTTTGGGCTTGTGTGATGGCTAAAATGCAATATAAAATATGAAATGTTGCTTTTGTGTGAATCAACATGCTGCTATTTTTATTTGAGAAAGTAGCTGTTAGTGAATTATTTTTAGTTTGACACTGACAATTACAGTCCAGTCACCCAGCAGTGTGGTTTGTTTGGGTGTGCCCACTTCACACACAAGTAGAAACATCTGTTTTGGCTTTATCCAAACTCCGCAGCAGTTAGCCGCGGAGTGAGCCTTTTACACTCAAACGCATGTGACCACATTAATGCAGCAAATAAAAAAAGGCTCCTTTTCATTTAGACCTACTGTTTGACAAAGTCACAAGATACAGTATCTTTCTTTACAGTATGAAAAATAGCAGTAAAATATATCATTTTAAACCTATTCTAAAATATTTCTAAATTTCCACCACAATAATCACATAAATGTGCAGATAATAAAATAGATATTCAATATAAATATGTATTTTAAATGCAAACCACAGTCAAATTTCTACATTATTTCAAAGGATTTGCATGTTTAAGATTTTTGTAGCATTGTGTAGTCAGACTTCAAAACTGCAAGATTGGCACCTGGAAATTAAAACTGCCCCACCTCCTGGCATCAAATATCAGCAAATTCAGACCAAATGAAATTATTTGTTGATACATCCATCATTTTAACTCTGATACAAGAGCAATGCTTGAAAGCAGCTGGAGCATTTTCCTTGAAATTTGAAACTTACTACTAAACTCATTTACACTCACACACACTCAGACCTGAGAGCTGACCACTACATGCATGTTCTTGTAATTTTTGTCATTTTTGTGGGATATAATTAGAGATACTACAGATACTAGACCTTTATTCTAAGATATCAGTCTATGAACATGAAGCACAGGCTGTAGGTTTATATGTCCATTACCATGTAATGAAAGAGGTTTGAAATGCACACGATGGATTTCTGCCCCTATATCATAACAAGACATTACAAGTGTAACTTTTATAATAACAGTAATATGCAATGCAGTTGATGAGTGCTTCCTCATTGCCTGTTTCCATTATCATCTGTTTGTTTGTTTGCTTGTTTGCCTTTGGTGGTACTGATGATGGTTATTCTTTCATCCTTCACAGTGATGTCAGTGGCAGGTGAGCCTGGTCCTCCAGGTGAGCCCGGCCCTGAGGGACCTGCTGGTCCTCCTGGCCCCGCAGGTGATAGTGCTGAAGGTATGCCTGGACCCGCAGGACCCCCTGGAGCTCCTGGAGCTCCTGGTCGTTCCATCGCTGGCAAACCTGGATCCCCTGGTGGACCTGGCAAACCAGGCAGCCATGGACTACCTGGTGAGAAAGGAGACACCGGAGCACCTGGTCCTCAGGGACCAAGGGGTGCCCCTGGATCTCCTGGAAGCCCTGGACCCGCTGGCCTCTCTGCTACCGGCAAGCCTGGACCTTCAGGTCCTTCTGGAGCAATGGGACCTAGAGGAGAACCTGGTCTGAAAGGACATCCAGGTGTACCTGGACTGCCAGGTCCTAAGGGTGATAGAGGGGTAGGAGCTCGTGGACCTCAGGGTGAGACAGGACCTGAAGGGCCTATGGGCCCAACTGGAGCACCAGGTGCAGATGGAGTTGGAAAGCCAGGAAAAGCAGGTATGCCCGGTGAGCCAGGAAAGCCAGGTAGCTCAGGTAGAGATGGTGCCCCTGGTCCCATGGGACCAATGGGACCTAAGGGACACACTGGTGCCCCAGGTGTAGGTCTTCCAGGTAAATCAGGCGAGAATGGTGCCCCAGGTCTGCCCGGCCCAGTTGGTCCTAAAGGCCACCAGGGACCAGCTGGAGCTACTGGTGCCCCAGGAGTCCCCGGATATGGAAAGCCAGGTGCAAATGGAGAGAAGGGAGAGAGGGGAGCTACAGGTGCCACAGGTGCAACAGGTGCAAAGGGTGAGCAAGGTCCAACAGGTTATACCGGTGCTACTGGTGCCACTGGCGCCACTGGTCCTGCTGGACCTCAGGGTGCAAGAGGTTTCCCAGGTGAGCCTGGCCCTGCTGGCTCTAAAGGTGACACAGGTGAAGCTGGACCTCAGGGACCTAAGGGAAACAAGGGAGATCAGGGACCACAGGGATTTGCAGGCAAGCAGGGTTATCCAGGCGCAGCTGGTCCTCCTGGATCCAGAGGAGCCACTGGACCCTCAGGTGAGAAAGGTAATGTAGGTGCCCCCGGTACCCCAGGTGCACCTGGTATTCCAGGGCCTGCTGGACCCAAAGGTCATCCCGGTCGTGCAGGTGAGCGAGGTGCTGCTGGTTCTGATGGTGCTCCAGGTGCCAGAGGACCCGCCGGACCTCAAGGTCCCGCTGGTGCTCCTGGCCTTAAGGGACACCCTGGTGCCCCTGGTGCTCCTGGCCCTGCTGGTTTGGCTGCTAAGGGTGTCCCCGGACCTCAGGGTCCTCCCGGTCAGCCCGGTGAGAATGGCTCTGATGGAGAAGCTGGCCCACCTGGCCCTCCTGGTCCCCCTGGTCCTCCTGGTGAGGTTGTGTTTGAGAAGGGCATGGGAATGGGTGAGGTTATGGTCAAGTCTCCCATGTCTGCTTTCACTGCATCTCTGGCCACCCCCTACCCTGCTGATGGCACCCCCATCAAGTTTGACCAGATAGTGTACAATGCTGAGAATCACTATGACCCCGAAAGTGGCATTTTCACTTGCCAGATCCCTGGAGTTTACTATTTCTCCTACAGCATCCATGTTAATGGTGCTCATGCCCTGGTGGCTCTGTACAAGAATGGCCAGCCCGTTATGTTCACTTATGATGAGTACAACAAGGGCTTCCTGGACCAGATGTCCGGTAGCGCTGTCCTCTTGCTGGATGAGCAGGACACAGTCTACGTCCAGATCCCCGATGAAGAGGCCAATGGCGTCTTTGCCGCCGAGAATGTCCACTGCTCTTTCTCTGGGTTCCTCATTGCTTCAACGTGATACGTTGATACAGTAGTTCCCAAAAGCCAACCAACTAAATTTGCAATCTATTTCTCAAATTAAAGTAAACTCCCTGTTATTTTTTCCTCAACCAAACAGACAGGCAGTTCACCCTTCTTTGAGGAATAGTAGCATCTCGACTTGAAAACTACAAGAAATAGGTGCTTAGAAGAAGGAAAACTAATTTATGAAAACAGATGATCAGGGATGGGGGATGCAATCCACAAAGTTAACAGTGAGTTTTTGTATTGGAGACAGCATGTGAAATTGAGGTGTTGTAACTGTGTTGTGTCCTGACTTTTTCTTTTCCACTCTGTTCCTTTTATACTGACATCAGCTGGTGATTCTTAATTTAGTGTTTGTCTGGTTGTTTTGTTTGTTTTTGTACCTGCTTGTTTTTGTTTGAGTGACCAATAATCTTATTAAAATTACACAAATACTGTCTGTGCAACATGTTGTAACTGTTATCCTTGTATGTGACTTGAATATTGTGAAATTGTAATGGTCAAATTGACCATTAAAACGAGTCACCAGAATACTGTCATGCAAACACAGACTACCAGCAACATTGTTATATCCCTGAACAAGCATTATGTCATGTAAAGCATAATGAATTAAATAAAAGATGTCTAAACACATGTTTTGTCTAAGGAGCACTTTTTAAATTTCGAGCATCTTACCAACTTTTAACTTTAGATGTGCATATGTAATAATACAAAGTCTTTATGGCATCTTGTGCAATTATACACTGAAAATTCTGTCAAAAAAGCAAAACTTAATGAATCATCTGTAAAGAAAATTTCTCCCAACCTCCACTGGGGTCAGTGGTCAGCTCAGAGTAATGTCCCTTTGGGCTGGTGGGGAAATCTGGCCTCCCTGTACAGCTCAGGATTGAAGCTTCAGGAAATTACCTGGTTGCCAAACTCATTTTTTATAAGATCACCAAAATTTTAAGTAAATCCATTCCAAAACATGAAAAGTAAATAAGATGGTCAAAAACAATTAATAATGCATGCTAGCCTATTGACTACAGATAGCTATACATGGACTGAGCAAGGTATTATATGAAATATACCAACATGTCATATAGTCAGATGTAGTATTCATATCATTTTTATGTAAGTAAAAGTAGTAATACCACAATATAAAGACATTTATCAGAATCAGAAATACTTTATTGATCCCCGAGGGGAAATTGTTTTCGATACAGGTGCTCCTTACAAGAATAGAAGAGAAAGAACAACAGTAACAAGTCCCACTTTTTAACATGTATTAACAACATATAAATATCCAATAAATGGTTCATAGCACCCTGCAATGTAGTGTTAAACAGATGTTTGTTAATGTACTTGTCAACTACTATGACTCCTCCTGTCAGGAACCCATAAGTGTGTATAAAGAGATAATGAATGATAATGTGAAACATAGTTGAATTATGCATGTCTGTATTAAAATTGCTGGCAAATACTGCCAATGTCTAAACATTTAAAATGTCCTCATATCTGCTTACAATAACATCACAGTGTGTTATAAACCATTTAAGAAAAGTTTGTATATTGCCTATAAATGCTACAGGGAGACTTCAGTATCACCGAATATTCAAAGTATAAATTCCTGCAATCAAAACTTCAATAAGAATATAATTGCAACACAAGCGGTATTAAATATAAATCTACTTTGAGTATCAAAAGTGAAAGTACTCAGTCATAATTGATAATGTAAGCACTAACATAAGGTTGTGTACTATTACGTATTTTACTCTGTAAAAACAAGCAAATGTAAAAAGGTTTGAACTCTTGAATCCAGTAGAATTAGGTGTGTGCAGCCAAGATAAATAGTCCTGTATCATAGAACAAAAAAAATTACACTGCAACAAAGCATCATATTGTTTTAATCTGATCTATGTTTTGCATGTAGAATCTTAATCTGCAAAGCAACCAGTCATTTTAACAAATGTGAAGGAGTAAAAAGTTCAATATTTCTGTCTGAAATAGTAGAGTAGTAGTATGAAGCAACATGACAGGGAAATATCAACATCAGTGCAGTACTTGGGTAAATGTACTTAGTTACTTCACACCACTGATTCCTTTACAGAAGTTGAGATGGATGAGGGTCATGAAGTATAAATATCTCCCCACATCATGGCCACTGGCTGCCTGCTTGGCAGCCAAAGTTTACAAAAGCTACCATGCACGTCTGAATATAGGTGTGCTGAAAATAGTTGGCATGTGGGATGAGGGGCAGGGATGGTCCTCTGGCTGGGCAGCAGCTGTTTGATCTTCCCTGAGAGAGGGCGAGCTGGTGGTTAGGTGAGGGGCCCAGGGGACAGAAGAGAGGAAGCTGGTTGAAGGAAACCGCTGGGAATTGCCATCTGAGGGGACGGCCATTCGGAGACGGTCTGCGGTTGGTGCATGAGGTGGGACCGACAGGAACACAGACGGAGCGCTGCCTCTGGTCCACTCCACAAAAGCCACACTCCAAAATAATCAGTTGCGCTTGAAGGAATATTTTTCACTTTGATATATTTTTGTTTTTTAGCAGCGTCTATTTATTTGTATGGAGCTATACTCTCGTACATCCTTTTGTCTAGCAAGAAGCCAGCAAAGGAAGACCTTTGAAGAGGATGGAGAGTGGTGTGTGGCATGATGGGATACTTCATGGTTATGAGTTGCATGTGAGGCACACTAAGGGACAAAATGGGCAACCAATCTCCAAACAATTTGACCAAAATGGACATGCAGACCAGGAAACAGAAATAGAAATATTATGTGTAAAACACACCCTTCCTGTGGTGGCCAATGGCTGCAGTGCACAGGGTTAAACTGGCTGCAAAGGAAATAGATGGTTTGAAATGAGCATGGGTGCAGCTGTGGGTGGCTAAAAACACCCTGCAGCAAACTCCTCTACTCTTACAAAGATTCTGGTGTTTTTATGGGCTTTTGGGTTTTGTAGAATGGATCCTAACATGTCGATGGCAAGCTCAAGCATCAGGCCTGTGCTGCAGTCGTTTGCTGTAAATGCTAAAACTCTAGACGCCGTAAAAATGTTTATTTCAAACACTATCATTTAGGGTGCAAAATCAGCATCCCTGTGATGGAATCAAACACAACTTACCCCAAATCTCATCACATAATTATGTTGTGGCTGTTTCCCCGAGCAAGTCAGTCATTTCTTCAAAATACTGCTGGGCAACAAGCACGTCTCACTTTGTCTCCTTGCAAATGAGGCTGGTATAACTGGGATAATCAGACATTTTGGGATGTGCTGACTGGGGCCTCAAAGGTGCAATTCACCAGCTTTTTTTGTCATTAATTTTGCACCAATCACTGCATTTGATGATTGATTTATGTGAAAGTGTTTACTCAAGAAAAAAGTCATATCTTTGCATTAGAGGCTGTACAGTATTTAATCCTCATGCTAATGTAATTACACAACCTGCTGAAGAATTTCACTTAGCACAAACTGCTCACATTTTCTCCTATTGATACTCTGAGACTCAATCTCACCCAATACAAATTTAATATACTTACTTCAGATTTATTTTCCATGGTGCACCACACGGGGGCGATGTAAATCATAGAATTGGTGTGACTATTCCCCCGGGAGATAATCTGTCACAAAACACTCTCACATCTCCCTCCTCAGTTAACACAGACATTTGATGTCTGCTAAATATTATGAATAAACGAGCCACGTAACAGTTTATTCCTTTATTCTTCAGTGCTCACAGAAAATAAACTGAACATCTGTAAACCAGTTTGTAGGCAGTGTTACATTCCAAATCGAATAAGGTGAAGCCTCATTTACAAAAAGACCCTGACCCCCATCTCGTGTGCTCTCCCGTGTCTTCAAAGTGGTGTTGCAGTCATCACAGCTGGATGCAAAAATTTGCTTAAAACATCTCCCAATTTTATTCAATCTTACAAATGGTGAAAAACAAGAAAACTTCATTTACAATGGGTAATCTGTTAAAAACTTCAGTCATTTAGGTACATCTCAGTCATAAAACCAGTAATATCAAAGTCTATACAACGTGCATTACTACAGAGTTTTGAAATGGTGGAATCTAAATGGGAAGTGATGAGCACCTATTGGCTTGACAGTTATCTAAATCTAGTTCATTCAGGAATGGTTGTGTCCACAGGAGCATTGAGTTTAAGAGTTGTAAACAACTGTGCACTGCAAAGACAACATTTAAGACTTGGTTTAGGACTTTCCCTTTAAATATCACAATGTGTCAAATCTTGCAGACACAGCTTTAGCTGCTACATCCAATTGCCCAGCACCAAATACTTTGATAAAATATGTCAAATTCAGCAACGTGTCAACACAGTCATGGTTTCATGTAGAAAAACATTCGCACTCACATTCGCACCTTCACACTCACCCACGTCACAAATGCAAGCACCAATGAGCAGTGAGGAAGCAGCACACTCTCCAGTACACCTCCTGTCCATCACTGCCAAGGACGTTGCAGTCATTATGGATGAGATGGTTGCAGAATAGTAAACAAACACCAACAAAAAAAATGAACAAAAAAAATCCCTGGTTTTAGACAAGTCCTCGCATTCCTTCACACGGGCTCCGTCGCCCCCTTCATTCCGGTGTCTCGTTCGGCAGGGTTACTCGGCCGCGGCCTCCGGACTGGCTGCCGTCTCGGGCTCAGCAGGTGAAGCTTCGGCTGGTTTCTCCTCTCCTCCCTCTGGTGCTGCTGCTTCTTCTGCCTTCACCTCCTCCTCGGCCTTTGGCTCCTCAGCTGCAGCCTCCTTGGCTCCTTCCTCACCAGCCTCAGCTGGCTTGGCCTCCTCAGCAGGTGCTTCCTCTGATGCAGGTGCTTTCTCTCCTTCGGCGGCTTCTGCTGCTGCTCCTTCCTCTGCCGCCTCCTCAGACTCCTTCTTGGTCTTCTTAAAAGAGAAGCCGCTAAGCTTGAAGGAGGGTTTCTTGAAGGAGAAACGCTTTTTCTTCTGCTTGCCATCCTCGCTGGTGGATGGAGTGCCCTCCTCCGGCTTGGCGGAAGCCTCTCCGTTTGTGGCGGCGGGCTCCTTCTCGCCGTTGGCCTCAGCGCCCTCTACTTTCTCACCTTCTTCTTTTGGGGCCTCCTCAGTAGGAGTGCTTCCATTGGCCTGAACTTCAGCTTTGTTGGCTTCGTCTGCAGCTGGAGAAGCATCCCCATTGGTCTTGGCATGGCCGTTCTCCTGGAAGGAAAATGAATAAAAATGTCTTGAACATGCACGGTACTATTTAAGTAAAAAATGAGTTGCACTTGACTTCCTGTAATCATGTATCTCCTCTTGCCTACACTTAAACAGCTACCCCCTGCAGAATCTAGTGTAATATTTAATCAAATTCAACCACTAGTGGTGACCAATAGGAAAATAGACCTAAAACTGCAGCAACATCTGTTACTAGGAGAGTGACGACAGATCTGTGGCTTTCAGCAGTAGGCTAGTCGGTTAGACTGCAGTACCGCCGGGATCCGCCAGGTGGCGTTCAGCGTGGAGCCGGCGTCCAACACAGGAATTTGGGGATTTTTTTTTTCTTCCTTTCTTTTAACGACCCGTTTTATCACCCAGTGTGTTTTATTTTAATTTTACACGCTTCTCTCATCCCATTCAGTGTGCTTTTTATGATTTGTTGCTTTTGTGGGCTGCGTGTGGATGAAAACGTGGCTCCTTTCTTGAACCTGGCAACAAAGGCGTGGTAGCGTTTTTTAAAATGGCCATGCCACCAGTGAGAGCGGCCACAAACCTCCACGGCACACATTTCAACCAAATGAATTTAAAAAAAAAAAAAACATCCATAGTGTTTAGGAAGCTGCAGCCTCAGAGAAACCGAGAAATGTGCATCATGAATCAAAAATGTCATTTCAACATTTCTGCGATGAATTAAAACATCTATAATAGTCGTGCAGCCTGATATTAATGTTCAAGTGATGAATTTAAAAAAAAATTAAAGTCTTTCAGGGAAAAAGCTGCAATTGTTTGAAACAATGTGGCTGCAAAACGCATCAATTGTAACAAAGCGCTCGCCGGTGAAAATGGATCCATGTGGCCACTTTCCCTGAACGCCGGTGAGCGTGGGGATGCGCTGCAGGAACATGGGGCACGCCATGGACGCAACACTTTGCTAAAATGAGACAAAATTCCGCTTGACTTGAATAATTTAAATGTGCTCTACCTGTCCGTTTGTCTTTGCTGCAACGGCTGCACCTTCTGCAGGCTTTTCCACCGCGGCTTCCTCCTTTCCAGCGGTTTTGGAGATTTGTGCTCCCATGCTTTTGGTGCAACAAAGGAACCCAACCGATCAAATGATTGAACAAAGACCGCAAGCTTCCTCCCAAAAATTCAAGTCAGGCGCCGACACCTCCTTCTCCGAGCGAAGCCGAGGAATCAGCCCGAAACCGAAACGACCGCAAAGGGACGGCTGGGAACTTGCAAAAAATGTGGCGAGGGTGCAAACGAAACGCGAATTCTTTCAATATTTTCACGAGCGGAGTTTGTAAATGGAGAAATTGGCTCCGCCGCAAATGAGATGCGGAGTACAACGCCCAAGTCCACTGATGAATGGGCACCGGGGCTATGACGACAAAGCCACCCCGTCTCCACCAATCACAAGTCCGAAATCCGACGAGTGGGGGGGTCACGGTGCTGGGGGGGGGGCACGGACAATAGGAGAGACACAACAACATGGCCAGCAACTTGTTTTTACATCTACTTCTGAGCTAAATTTGATTTTATTTCTGACTAAAATAACGACTGAGATTTCACAGCGCCTGCGACAGGTCCTGCAGATTTACCTGGAAGCTGATCCCAAGGAGGGAATATCCCAGAAATCTGTCATCAGCCCATAATGAAGGAAACAATATGCTTACACATGTGCTTAAAAGCATAAACATTTGTTTTGATAGGTTATACTGTTTGAGATTTTAGATATTCATTCTCTCCAGTGGCAAATATTCTGCTCTCTCTTTCATATACACTAAATTCATTCTACAAGAGCTATAACATTGTCTATTTTTTACAATAATATACAATATAATATGCACTAAAACAGTGTTGCATATATTTGTAAACATACTATATCTCATAACCCACAGTTAAACATATTTATTGGCCCATAAAGCTGCAACAAAAGCAGCTAAAGAAGTTGTTTATCACCACTTTTAAATGGATATGCGAGTACCAAAACAAAAGCATGTTTTGGACAGCTGAGCTGAGAAAGCGTCACTCAGCTGGTCTCATATTATATCATCACGCACCCTCCTGACATATGCTTCCCTCAGTAAACAGACGTCCCCTGTAACCATAAGCCCCTGCGCCCACAACTTCCCTCATCCCTCTTCTTGCATAATAGCGTCTTGTCTGCGTGCTGCAGCTGGAGCATCCCAGTGACCCAGATATAATGAGAGTTTATGGCCCTCTGCTTCAGCAGCCTGCAATGCTCCGACTCCACCACCAGCCACAAGTCTCCTCTCCCTGCCATCACTGCATGACCCACATCTCCATGGTTACCAGTCCAAAATGGCTCAGAGGAGGAGGCTGCACGTCGAGCACTTCGGCGGTGTGTCTGTGACTCCTGGTTATGGAGAAGTAGGGTGAGAGTGAGTTCAAACACTAAGCAGCGCAGACAACAGTTTGAGGATTAGGGTGACTTCTTTCAGCCGCCCTCCCTGCGTCGGGCTAACTGGGCCACACTCATTGTTGTTATATTCTGATGATATGCAAAGCTGTAATTATGATGGTGAGCTGCCATGAATATGTAAACCAGAGGACAAAGCCGGTGGGGCATGAAGTGTTTTCGACAACACGGTGCGAGCCAGACACTCAGACATAAAGACTTCACCTGTCAGGGAGACGAGGCGTTAGCATCCCAAGTCAAGTGTGTGTGAGCAAGGTGAATTTGCAAGACAATTACACACACATGCGTAAATCAACACACAATCTTAAACATATTTTAAATCACTTGAAATTTAACACTTTACTCTTCGAATCCAGGAAAGGACAATAGAATATCTTTCCTTCTATATTACAGTTTTTTTAGTTTTCTATTGTAGCAACATTTTCTATAACTCATCATCTGTGATGTCTGCAGGTACAGACACACTGATGGATGTCTAGTTGGCGGCTCCCATTAATTTTCCATGGAGAGCAGGAGATATTGACTGCACAGTGCATGATGGATACAGCAAAGCAACCGTTAATGGACCATCGGAATTGTTGTAACTGAATCTGCATAATCACAACTCAGCCTCAACTTTCTGCAAATGAGTCCATCCAGGGTGATGCAGCAGGCCCTCGAAAATCTGATCAAACTGTCAAACTATGCAGTGCTGATCATATCGATCAAGATTCTGTTACTCTGTCGCCTCTTTCTGGCCTACAGTGTTTTCAGGAACATATTTTAGTGAGCTGTAATATGAGATAAGTGTGTGACCCGGGCGCCATGTTGAAAAACAGCCAAAACCAAGCACCACCCAACTCACACTACATCACCCTCCAGCTGGAGCTTTCTGTGATCCGGTGCGTTCAGGCTCTGTCCATCTGTACCTTTAAACTCATGATTAAAAGATTTTTCCTCTCTCGTAAATATGCATCATTTTTTTAAGATAATTTACAGTGAGATTTTACTAAAGAAATTTACTTTGAAACTGAAATCTGGATTTTGATGCATTTATTAATATAAAAGTATTGATCTGAAACCGCAGACTAGACTGTTTAATGATCTGCTGCCAATATATTAATCTTTAACTTGTCTAATGTGAGGATTTGCATTGCATTTTTCTGTTTTATATTATTGTATAATTGAACATCGTTGGGTTTTGGACACTCTGGGAAACTGCAGTGGACACTTTTCGCTATTTTCTGACAGTTTCCTGACAAAATAAGGAAGTGATTACTAAAAAAAGTTTATTTGATTGTAAAAATAATTGTTAACTGCAGCCTGAGTGATTTGCTTGAAGACCATTAATTGTAAGGCTGATAAATTGATTCTTCCTGTCCACCAGCCAAAGCACCGACCTCCAGTGTGTGTGGAAAGGAAACAATTGAATTATTTTGGGCGAACACCAAATTAGTGGGCCTGATAGCACTGTATTGTTGATTTTTTCTCATTTCCCTGCTCTTAAGTAGCTTATTCAGTCAACCAAATAATCTCAGTTTGTGTCCGGTGCTCAAACGGCTGCAAAACTGGAGGAATGTTAAACGAATGGAGGTCAGAGATCAGCGTTGTGTTTCATAATTACAATCCTGAGCAGGTTTAAATCGCTGTTAATCCTTGTAAAGTATCAAAAAGTAGAACATAAAGAACATATTGTAATCTGGATGAGGACTGTTTGCTATAATTGTTGGAATCCATGTTGCGTTTTGCACCCAGTACTCCCTCCCATTGTCTGAATGTGGCTGATGTTTGTTTCATACAGAAGGAGACACTGTTTAGAGAGATTCCTGTGGAAGCAGTTTATCACCTGAATATTTCCTGAAATGTTTGCCGACGGGCTGCACGGTGGCGCAGCAGGTAGTGCACGTGCCTCACAGCAAGAAGGTTGCCGGTTCGATCCCCGGGTCAGGCGGGGCCTTTCTGTGTGAAGTTTGCATGTTCTTCCCGTGCATGCGTGGGTTCTCTCCGGGTACTCCGGCTTCCTCCCACAGACCAAAAACATGCTCATTAGGTTAATTGATGACTCTAAATTGTCCGTAGGTGTGAGTGTGAATGGTTGTTTGTCCTTGCATGTGGCCGGCCCTGCAATCGGCTGGCGACCGGTTCAGGGTGTACCCCGCCTCTCGCCCATTGTAGCTGGGATAGGCTCCAGCCCCCCGCAACCCCGAAAGGGATAGGCGGTATAGATAATGGATGGATGGATGTTTGCCGATTGATTGGTAGTGTGGGACTTTACTATGTTACTGTATTATTCATGGAGGGATAATTGCATATGGGGTAATTGTTGCATACAGAGGGTTGAAACAAACATTAGACTCTTGATTTATTTATTATTTTAGCTCTGATTTAAATGTTAAACATCCCCTCCATATGCCTTAAAGGTCCAGTGTGTACGATTTAGGCAGATCTATTGGCAGAATAAAGGCAGAAATTGAAGATATGATGTTTTCATTAGTGTATAATTACCTGAAAATAAGACTTGTTGCATTTTCATTACCTTAGCATGAGCTCTTTATATCTACAGAGGGAGCAGATCTTCTTGCACCGCCATGTTTCCACAGTAGCCCAGGCGAACACGGACTCCAGAGAGCGCATCTCGTTTTTTCATGTGTTTTTACCGGCCACTGCAGGCAAGGGGTATTCAGTTGGTTGCAATCTGCAACCTCATCACTAGATGCTCCTAAATCCCACACAATGCTCCATCAAGGCAGACATAAAAAATGTCTAATGTACGTCTGACATTGTGCTTGCAGGGAAAAAAAGTAGAATCATCACATCAAAATCCATATTTTTCATGTCAGAAGTTTAAGCACTGGATTCTCCCTCTTCCATTCTCAGTGTTTGTGCACTGGAGGCTTCAGGTTTCCACATCACACTTTTGCATGCTGAATATTATATGTCTGTAGTCAGAAATCATGCAGAGATCAGATTATCAGTTAGCACAGAGATCAGACACACTTTCAGCAGATGATGGTGAAAGAAGCCTTCTAGCCTCAAACTCTGCACATACATCACTCTGCACAGACACGATCAAACATTCAACGAAAGGAGAAAAGCACATTTTTGGCTGGAGGGGGACTTTAAGCCTGATTAATTTCTCTTTCTCAGCATGGGATTCTGTGATTTATTCCAATTTAAACACTCCAAATGGAAATATATGAAGAAAGCCCTGAACACTTGAACAAAAACAGAAAATTTGCCAACCATGCCCCGTTTTCCAGTCGTCCCACAGAGGAGGAGGTGTCCCACTATAAATTGTAATCTGTCATTGGAGGAAAGCGGTGTCCATCACAGCTCTTGGTCCGTGTGGAACCGCATCAGGCGCACGCAATCACAGCTGCGTCAAGACGCACGCAGATAAACCGGAAAACAGCCCAGCGTTTGCAGATCAAAATAAAAGCACAAACGTTAGTAATCTATAAATCAAGTATCGGGCGTCCTTGACATAATTTTACTAATGCAGAATTATAGGAATCACTATCTTTAAATGCTAGATTCGTTTTTCTTTATTCGTGTTGTAATCTTGAAATGACATATTCTATCTTAAGGGGGAAAAAAAACACAGCTTTATTGTAAAAGGATTAACCGGAAACTTCATGTATTAGTCGTTGTGAACTTGACGCTGGTCGCCGTCGTCATCATCTGTACGCACGGCGGCGACAGGAGCCCCTGAATCGGCAGGGACGGGTATCCCACCGCTATTCTCTGTCAATGCCAAGAAAAAACACTAACAGAGAGTAGAAAAATATCGGCGATTCCCCCCAACGAAAGCCCCTCTGGAAACTCCGATGGATTAATCTTGATTTTTCTGCGGTAAGCACGCTTTTTTCCCCCTCCTGTGCTGAATTGCAATTGGTGCACCCGCCTTGTCCCCTATTTTGCGCTGTGGTCTGCGAGATGAATTCATCTTAGCAGAGACAGAAAGACAGAGAGCAGAGGAGATAAATAACACAGTGTGGGTCGCTGCGTTCACTCCGGTCTTTGCGCAGATTGAGGTGCGTGTATTTGACGGATAACTTTGCCCTCAGAGGGGGACAAAGCAGAGAGAGTGGTAGTGGTCTCGGTAATTGTGGATGGTGTTTTGCAGTGCTGTGATTGTGGAGAGGGGGGCTCTTGTGTTGCAGCAGCAGGGATGGATGCGCTGCAGAGCTGAGCTGACCACTGAGGCCATGCACACACATGATGAACGCCACCACGGCCTGCACGTTGATTCACCTCAAAATAACTGTCATATGCTATAAGTTAACCGCACTGCCACGCTGGTGGATGCCCAATTAAAGCAGCCCTAATCGGGTTATCTGATGTGTCTGGAGGTGCAGCCATCCATCTTGCAGGCAAACACCGGGGATGTTTATAAAGCGCGTGTGTAGCCTCAGGTTTGTCCATGCGCAGTAAGTTGGGCAGCAGTTGTGTGTTGGTTTGTAAATATGCACTCAGCACCCTGAAGCTGTGAGTATTCAGCTTGTTATCAGTCCATGAATGACTTCAATTGATGTGCGTGATATGTGTCGAATGTGAATGAAAGGAGCCTGGTATTATGGCTCATGAACCATGTGCATTTGCCCTCAGGTCATCTCTGTCTGTACAGTTGAGCTTAACAAACACTCTGGCACGTAAGCTGCTGCCTCTGACTCCAGGGCTCTACGTTCACATGAAATGTCTCAGCACAAAGGCGAAATGTTTGGCCCAGTTAGTGGTTAATTAATCATTTTGGTTAAAGAAGAGTTCATTTCCAAGACGTCCAGTTGTTGTTTGTCTGTTTTTGTGTCAATCGGTAAGAGTCACAGAGCTGCAACAGTTAGCTGAGTTCATCCACAGAAAATTAATCTGCAACAGTTTTAATCATGGATATTTCGTTAAAAGTCTTTTTTCAAGCAAAAATGACAAACATTTGATGGTTTCAGCTCCTCACATGTGATAGTTTGCTGCTTTTTCCTTTTCTTAACATGAACTGAATACATTGAGGTTCTGAACTGTTGATCAGACTCAGCAACATTGTGATGAGCATGTTTCATTTTTTCTGATCAGTCATTCCAGTAAATAACCTGCAGATGAATCAACCATAAAAATAATAGTTAGTTTCAGCCCTATTTTCTTTCTTTGATGAATTGAGTAGATAATCAGGACATTAATCTGTAATCTTTTTGTAGTGTCAGCAAATGGTGAAAAATATCCATCCTGGAGTCCTTGCTGATGTCCTCAGATGGCTTGTTTTTGTGTGACAAGAACATTTTCAGTTTCTAATGATATAAAACAGAGAAAAGCAGCAAATCCTCAGAGATCAGCCAATTATTATTTTTCATTTTCGTCAATCCACTAATCGATCAGTCATCTAGTCGTCGCAGCTCTACACACAGCATCTCAGTCTGAACTTTCTATCAACCCAAGTGTCATTCAGCTCGAGCAGAAAACTTCCAGCCTCCATCGCTTCAGACCCACCGCGTCATTATTTCCAGTGGATTCTTGCATTGAACATTGCCCTCCACTGGCACCAGGTTTGGAAAGAACCGTTTAAACCCCCCAGCGCAGACTGAGAATCGGCTCCTGTTTGTGGAAAGAAAGAAGAAAAAGTTCATGTTTTTCTAATTTGCCCTTTTCTCCCATTTGGAAAATATTCATCCACTGGGCGCAAATATCAGTGAGTGAATGGATATTTACAATGGGCTCGATGATTTAACAACATGACTCAACACCCTCAACTGTGAACACTGTGGCACAAAACACAGCGAGTCTTAAACCCACACGGACGGACTGTATGAAGCTCAGCTGTGGGTTTTATAACTCGTTCATTCAGTATGTGCAGAATGCTTTGAAAGCCTTAACAGTGCGTTTCATTGTGCTGATAATCTTGTAGCACAGTGAAATGTGGCCATTGTCTCGTTGTTGATCTGCTGAATGAACTCAGTTGTCCAACACAAGCAAATATTGTAACTATTCAGAGAATGGCAGCCATGAGGAGGAGATTGTCAGAGTTGCACCAAATCCAGGAGAGATGCCAGCGAGTTTCATAAAATGATCCTCTTTGGGGTCGTTTCTTTAGTGAAAGAACAGAAAGTTGCGTTCAGGAGGTGAATAAGGTCGCTGCGAGTGTGACTTCAGTGGGAGGGCTGTGGGAGGTTTGACCTTGTTTTGTGCCATGTCAGTGATCTGAGTGTAAAGGGACCCCTCACGTCAAATTAGACAGAGCGGTCTTGTTACAGGCTGTGTTGAATTGCAAGATGATTCTGCAGAGATTTGTAAGTTCATCAGGGTTAAATAATGAAGAAATACTGAGATGTAGTGACCAGCTGAGCACAGTTCAGTTTGTAAGTCAAGTTCAAAGCTTTGAAGCTTTTCTGTCTCTTACTTTTATGGTAACTAATATAGAAAGAAACGTCAGACCAATTAGATAGTTTGTTCCCAAAATTAGCTTATTACTGTGAACTATTTAACCCTTTCAGTCATTTTTCAAGCAAAAATTACGAAAAAAAAAAAAAAACCCAAACAAACATGGTTTCAGCTTCTTATATGTCAGGATTTGCTGGATTATTTGATTAATTTTGAGAAAAAGGCTGCAACTAACAGTTATTTTCATTAGCAAGCAATCTGCTGATTGCGTTTCTTGTTCATAGATTCATCATTTAGTCCAGTCTAAGGTCAGAAAAATGATTAAAAAATAAAATATAAGTCCTGTGTGACATCTTCAAATGTCTGGTTTTATTTATATTTAATCTACATTGATTCAAAACATGAAAAAAGCAGCAAATCCTCATATTTGAGAAGCTGTTTGGTATTTTGTGTTGATAAATCAACGATACGATGAATGAATCTGTCATGATTGTCATTGATTGACTAACTGATTCATCAAGTAAGTATACGAGTGCTCCTGATCATTTCAGACCACATGTTATTTTCTCAGACCTCACATATGTCTGTTTCTCAGGCCTGACTGTCTCCTGTTTAATCCATCAGTTGCGCTGCGTGACCCTGACATGTCTGTCCTTTTTAATTTAGTATATTGATCTGGCGGCTTTACTATAAATGGCAGAGTATCTCATTATGGCTCCCAGCTCTCCGTGTTACTGTAGATGATTAACACTCCTGCCCGTGTGGCATCAAAATAAAGGCTGTCATTTGGGGAAATGAATTTCCAGTTGATCGCGGCGGCTGTGAGTGATGTGGTGGCGCTCGCCCCGTCCTGTTGCTCTGTGCTCGGGTAATATTGGCGTCTTCGTTTCTCTCCACTTCCTGATGTGAAGGAATCCTGCAGCAGCGTTGACAAATAGTATCCAGCAGATTTGGCCAGACATCAGAGTCAGATTTCAGACTTGAGCCAGTCAAGATGAGGAGAATTAATACGATACCGCTGCCTGTCTGTGTTTTCGTGTGAAAGTCGAGCCCCCCCCCCTCCCCCGTCTCTGCCTTTGACTGTTAACTGTTACAACACACCACGTAGCTGCCATCCTGTCCCCCTCGGACCTTCCATATCACGCCACTGTGGTCCTCTCAGAGGCAAGCTGTTCATTTGGGTCTGAAAATAGCGCGTTCTCGCAGGCTGAGGTGGCCATGCGATACCCAGGCAGTGCAACGGAAAGGAACAAGCCCCGCGGCTGCCATGCCATCATCTGCTTTTTTGGGGGGGAGGAAAGTTGTGCCGCAGGTTGGGCATGGAGCGGTCTAGTATATGGCTGTGTGTCTCACCTAAAATCATTATGTCACAGGGCCTTGTCCTGACATTTTGACGTGATCCATAGTGTCGATTCATGCGTGTAATTGAATAACAGAGAGCTGTCGTCCCTCGGATCAGTGATGAACGCCGGTGAAACTCGTATCATTGCGAAAATGTGATAAATCTGCCTGTTGCTGTCGAATGCGCCGGAGCTAAACTCGATAAATCCAAATTGTTTATCTCCTTTAAAGAAAAGTGTTTCTTCGGTCCAAAGATGGCGGGTTTTCACAGCACTCATCCAGTAACTTCAACAACAGCACATGATTCATCAAGTCAAGTGTTTACTGAGCGAGCACCGTGCCAAAAAATAAATAAAAAAAAGGGGACATATGTATATAAACAATACAAGATGGCCTAGTTTCTGTGCAGCAGAATGGTTACAGATATGTTGAAGCTACGGTAGTCCCTGGCCTTTTTACTTCAAGAGCAGGAAGATGTTCATAATCCCCACAGGCAGCACAGCGACGTGAGATCTCCCCTCATTTACTCTGATCCCTCCAGGAAGGGATGCAGTGCTATTTCAATCACTGCAGTTAGGGAGAAAATTCGTCAGAAAACAGGCTTTACCTGTGTTATCCAACTCAGTCTAATGCCAGTTTTTGAATACTGTGCCTTTGCTGTGGTTGATTCTATCAGATTTGTTTTTATTTTGATTAATTAATTCACTGTTTGGTCTATAAATGGTTTAGAAAATGTCAGAAAATAGCGTAAATGCCTTTCACAGTATCACAGTAATGGCTGCTGAAAAAACAGCATTATTTTATGAACTCCGGCCAGTAAAACATTTTTCCCTCTACAATATGTTCGACAAGTTCTTGTTTAGGAAAATTGCTGTTTGTGAAAGAGCTCCAGAAAGTGTCACGTTGACATTGTGACGGCGAGCTGGCTTCACTCTCATTTCTGCTGTTTTTGGAGTGGCTCGTGCCCCCTAAATGGAAATTGTCGGCTAAACGTGTTTTAAGGTGGATTTTTGCGCTGTGAAAACCGGGAGACAGATGAGGAAATGTACATATTCATGTCAAGGAAGATTATGTGTTATTTTAAGGGCTACCAGAGAATCAGCAGTCCTCCTCCTCCTCCTCCTCCTCCTTCAGTCTGTGGTCTCAGCTCCGCTCTGGGCTCATACTGTAATGCCGCCAATGGGCTTGTTTCTTTCTGGGTATTTAATGGGCTTTTATTGGCAGTAATGAATCACAATGATCTCCTTCTATCTGCAGTGGCTCCGTTCCTCTGTTTGTTAAGCTGTGTGGAGCGAATGTAGGACTGGAGAAAGTGAAAATGCTGCACACAGGAGGTGAATTGTGTGTTTGGTAGGCATGTGTTCTGTGTTTCCATGCACCTGTGGGCTGCAGGTATTTGGATATTTGGACTTTGACGATGTGATTTATGTGTGATTTGTCTGGTTTTCTGCGTTCTGCTACTTTAAAGTCTTGTTCAAGTGGAATTTCCAACACTAGCATCAAGTCCACAGATGAACCCATAATAAAAAAAATTACTTTTTTTCATTACTTTCCATTTGTCTTAAATATTAGGTGCTTTTAAGAAACACTGATGCATTCATTTTACTCCTCGGCGTCTGCACCCTGTTGCAGTACTTGCAGTCTGCAGCAAGTGACACATCTGTTTGCACTTTTTCCTGATGTAGGCATTTGGGTTTCTTGCTAGTAAATGTAAAACAGGCCTGAAGCTTTCCTTTTAACCATTAAGCTCCAGCGTCCTTCAGGACATGCCTCTGATTCCAGCTCATTTGGGGCTGCAAACTAGTTTCCGAATAGGAAAAAATGTCCATCACATGTTCCCAGAGCCTATGGTGACATTGTGAAATGCACAAAACTGCTAAATATTTAGTTTACTACCAGAAATTTTCACATTTGACAGGCGGAACTGGTGAATGTTTGCGGAAACAGTTAGTTGATTATGAAATTGACTGAATTATTTGATTGAAACACCTAACTGTTTCAGCTCTGAACCAAATGCAATGAGCTGAAGCCTCCGACATCCTCTTTAGATATGTGATGCTGCTGGTTATTTTTTTCTTTTTATCATACATCGCTTATTTTCACTTATCCTGGCCTGATATTTTCTCTATCATTGCCGGAAACATTTTTCATAAGACACAGCTGCACTGTTAGCGTGGATCTGAGCAGAGGTCAAGAGCGGCGCGATCGTTTCCCTCTTCCTCCGTCTGCTGCAGTTTGCCCCCTAGCGCCACCTCTCTCCATCCACGGAGACTGTAAACAAGTGTGTTTCCAATTAGCCGTCTCCAAAGTCAGCTGGCCGCTGAGGCTGATGAAAGACAACGGTGCTGTCAGCGGTCTCTTCCCAGCCCTGTTGCACCAGCTTCATGAGCCTCCAGGGCTTAAAGGGGGGCACGGTGAGCCGAAATGTGCATTAGTTTAACTGGGTCTATAAAGACGGTAAGGCTCTTTTTAATTGGCAAAGCAGATTGCCTCACTCCTTACAGAAACTGGTTTAGCTTTGCTTTAGTGAGGCCAAATGCTCCGTCAGTCCCACTCATGAGACTCAGAGTAGAGCCAGGGAGTGGTTTGCTGTTCAAAGTCTCTCTGTGCATTTTAACTGGCTGCTGTGTGTCTATAGATGGGTGTGTGGCTCCTTGTAAAGAAAACAAAAATAAAGCGCATGCCAACTGGTAAAGGCAATGGCCGTGTGTGAATTCTTCTCACAAGTGCGGTGGTGCAATAAGACGGAGAAGTAAACCATAACAAGTGCTTTTGTTATGTTCTTTTCATCCAAGACAAACTGGATATTCTCAGCGTCTCACGTCGACATGTTTACATCAGTGGCCACATGAGCCGAACGCTGCAGCTCTGTCACATTATGTTCCTCTGTATAATTAGTGACGGAGTTTAAAGCATCGTGTTTAATTTCAGCCTAATTGAAAGATTTTTCACGAGGCTCCGTGTAACTCTCAGAGGAAGCTCTGAAATAATGGAATATTGAATCATAATTTTCCCAATGGAGACGGCTTTCGAGCTACTATTTTACCCTCGTGCTAATTTCATCTGTCTCTGTCTCTCTCCACCCACAGAAAGTAGAGAATGGGCTGTGTCCAATGTAAGGATAAAGAAGCAGCAAAACTCACTGATGACCGGGAGACCAGCCTCTCACACAACTCGGGGTACCGCTATGGGTCCGACCCCACGCCGCAGCACTACCCCAGCTTCGGGGTCACCACCATCCCCAACTACAACAACTTCCACAGCGGCGCCTCGCAGGGGGTGACCGTGTTCGGAGGAGTCCACACGTCCTCGCAGTCTGGGACGCTTCGGTCTCGGGGCGGGACAGGTGAGGTTGAAGAGGGTCTTTTGAAATAAGTCTGTGAATGCGTGTAAGATGGTTCAAATGCAAGGCAGCTGTTTGGTACCCAGAAAGGTTCAGCTGGTCCAGGTTTGTGAATGACGTAGCTGTTTTAAAAATAATATTTTGGGTTGCTAATTTCATGTTAAAATCTCATACTTATTTAGCGCTATTGCCAGAATAGAAAAGCTTCAGACTGTGCATTTAGACCATCATGTATCACCAAAAGGACTACAGCCAGCAGCTGGTTAGCATAGCTTAGCAAAAAGACTGGAAACACTGGGAAACAGTTAGCCTGTTTCTGTTCCGAGGTAAGAAAGTCCACCGGCCAGCTCCTCTAAAGCTCTCTAATTAAGACGTTACATCTCATTTGTTTCCTCTGTAGACAAACTTAATCGTAAAAACAAGCTGCAGCTGTAAAAGGTGGTTTACGTGCTGGACGATTTCTTAGCTGGAGGCAATTAACTTCCATAAATTTTCTCTGCCTGGCCAAGAAATACCTTTGAACAGAGCCAGGCTAGCTGTTAAGCTAAGCTAACCAGCTGCTGCTTTACCTTCATACTTACGTTCCAGACAGCAGAGAGTGGTGCCGACCTTTCCATCCGACTCTCTGCAAGAAAGCAAATTAGAGTATTTCCCAAAATGTCAAACTGTTTAAAGAGGGACCTTCAAGGCGGGGTGACATTGTGAGTGGAAAGCTCTGAAATATGTTGCTGTCACTAAAAGGGGGTCAGATTACAAACAAATCAAATGTCTATGTTGGAAAGCTGTAAACTTCTGTCAGGACCACTCACTGTTTGGCACCCATCCAGCATTCAATAAAAAGGCTGATGTTGACTGACCAATGGACAGTATCCGTCTCGTAGTTAGCTCTAGCATACTGGACTCCATCAAAGGTTTTTCCTCCTGCATTGCAAGTAAATATGTGATTCATCTCGTGTATGTGTGCTGATATTGTGTTCTGCAGAAGATGGATGTCCACTAGCTGAAAGTTAATGGAAAACAGAGTGACCTAAATTATCACCGGTGCTCTTTGAGGCACATCTGACGACCGTAGAGATCTCATATTGTGCTGAATGGTGCAAAAGCCTTTCTGTGGTGGAGAAATGGGCTTTACCGTCCCACACTTATGATTTTAAAGATACATATGATGTGCGATGCATAAATTAACAGCATCTTCTTGCTTTGATGTTTTTTTTTTTTTAACCCAGCACAGATAAACACTCTGTGGAGTCAGCAGCTTGTATGAATAAGAAATTACTCCAGGAGGGCAGCGCTAAGCAGCATTCATATCTGAGACTGTAAAGAGAAGCCTGGAGTTAAAAAACGAACACTCAGTCAACACGGGCCGAAAACCTCATCTGCCCCCTCCGTGAACACTTCGACGTGTTTGCCTCTGAGACGGCGAGCAGCTCCGGTCATCGTGAGGCGCGTTTCAGAGGTCACTGCGTCGACAGGGAACCGTGCAGGGCTTGACTGCGGCTGTGGAGCTCTGACTGTCCAGGGGATGATTCAGATCGAATCAGAAAATGAAATCATTTTACAGTTCCAGGCTTATTAAGAGATACAGGCACTCGAGGGCTGTTGCAGATCACAGCAGATGAATTTGATTGGCCCCAACATTCCTCAAGGATGCTGTGTCTGACGAGGCTGAAAGTCTGATTTGTTTTCTGTATGCAAAACAAAGAGTTTCATTTATTTGCATATTAAACCTGCAATAATTGATTTTTTTCAGGTAGGGGCACAATAAGCTGTAAACAACACTGAAATGTTATTCGCTTTGCCAAGACGTTCACTATTCCAAGTGTATAACAGTTGCTAATTTACACGCCCAGCAGATACAGGAAATCCAATATTTAGTCTCCTTTTAACTCTGTTTTGGTCCACCAACTCCTAAGGGAAATAGCTTGTTCTTTACCTGCTAAATCCTCCAAGATGTCAACAGCTCTGCTCACCTTTGGTGTCAAACAGGCAGAGGACAGTGGGCCTATGAGAGCAGCTGCCACCTGCGCTGAAAACAAGACTTCCAGGAGGGTTGAGAGTGAAGTAGAACAGTACAGTAAAAACAAAACAATGAGCTGAAAGATGCTTTTATATATAAAAGCTTTAAAATGATAAACTGAAAAGTAGCAGAAGAGACAGAAGAGTGCAGAAATTCTTATTCCCACAGCATGATGCAGCCCATGTGTTAAACCCTCAAAGGAAACCCCGGCATTATGCTTCATCCATGCAGCTCACCTCCACTAACTCTGCCATGTCGCTTTGTTTTCCTGCAGGGGTGACTCTGTTTGTGGCTCTTTATGACTACGAAGCCAGGACCGAGGATGACCTCAGCTTCAGGAAGGGGGAGAGGTTCCAGATCCTCAACAGCACGTAAGTGTGAAAACATCTGCATGAGAACATGAAGGGTGGCGGTCGTGTTTTCTCTCTCTGGTTCTCGTCTGTCGAGAATGTCTGAATGCCGCGTTTGGAAATGTTTCACAGACACAGACGCAGGGATCGGGTCTTTCTGTTGTAGACCAGATCCGGCTTATGAGGGTCATGTTGTAATGTTAAGTCTGACAGATACTGACAGTTTGCATCATAGAAATAATTGGAGTTGTGATGTAGAAAATAGTCTGCTTTTACACATGTGTTATCTCATAAAGTACGTGCGTGTTTTTAAAGTCATCCCTGTTGGACTGAAATTTAAGTAAACACAGGTAACACAAGGGCGGCACGGTGGAGCAGCAGGTAGTGCGCGTGCCTCACACGCGGTTCGATCCCCGGGTCGGGCGGGGCCTTTCTGTGTGAAGTTTGCATGTTCTTCCTGTGCATGCGTGGGTTCTCTCCGGGCACTCCGGCTTCCTCCCACAGACCAAAAACATGCTCATTAGGTTAATTGGTGACTCTAAATTGTCCTTAGGTGTGAGTGTGAGCGTGAATGGTTGTTTGTTTGTGATCGGCTGGCGACCGGTTCAGGGTGTCAGCTGGGATAGGCTCCAGTCCCCCTCGCAACCCCGGAAAGGGATGGTCAGGTATAGACAATGGATGGATGGATGGACAAATAACACAAGAGCCACAGACTCTGAGCAACGAGCCAACTGGCTTTCCTTAACCTACAAACATGAATGCGCATCTTCTGCTGCGCCTGAACTCGTTGAACGAGCCTCCAAATCAAGATTCACTTGAGCAAAGTGTTTGATAGTTGATTTAAACAGCACGTAAACGCACCTTCAAATGTCGCTTTGGTCCCATCAGATGCTGCTGTGGTCTGCACAGGACGCGTCACCGTGGCAGCCTGCTGTCAATCAAACACAGAGCAGCGGCGTGCCCCTCCAGCTGAGACGAACAGGAGCATTTCTAATATTTCCCCAAAGACCCTCGTCTTTCTTCCTTTTGATAAGAAAAATCTATTAAGGACGCATTTAAAAAACAGGGTGACATTATTCTTGACTTCAAAACAGGGATGACTAAATGTGATTTCAGTCGGACTTTAAAGGGATGATTCACCGCAGGAGCCCACGCTCCAGAAAACAACTGCTTTAAACGTTGGTTTTTATGTGCTCTCCGCTCAGCTCTCAGAGACAAGACAGCCAATAAATCTGATCACCCACTACTGAGCCTGTCTGCAGAATGTGTAAATGTTGATCTGTCTTCCAACCTGCCTCCATCATCCTCCGTCTCTCCGTCTCTCTCTCCACAGCGAGGGGGACTGGTGGGAGGCTCGTTCTCTCACTACAGGTGGAACTGGTTACATTCCCAGCAATTATGTTGCTCCGGTGGATTCGATCCAAGCTGAGGAGTGAGTAAAACTTTATTATAACACGAACACGCTCTCACGGTCTCGGAGGCACGGCAGCTTCATCAGCGGAGAGCATATCATAAATATTTGAGGGCTCGTCTCGCTGCCTTTTGTTTAATGTGACGTGGTGGCACGCGTGCAGAGGATAAAAGACAGAGTTTGAAAAACCAAACATTGCTCCACAGTTTGATTCCTCTCTCTTCCCCCACAGCTGGTATTTTGGTAAATTAGGCCGAAAGGACGCGGAGAGGCAACTGCTTTCCAACGGCAACGCCAGAGGCACTTTCCTCATCCGTGAGAGTGAAACAACCAAAGGTACTCTGACCGAGCGGCGTCTCACATGCTGACATGTTGAATGCTTTTAAAGATTAGCAAACACAGAGAAGTGTTTGTGAATAAATGAATATTTGGGAACTCTTCATTTACATCTGCAGTGTAGCAGTAGAAGCTGTTTACTTTGAGGCAAACTTATCAGAGAATCAGACCAATGCTGCAACTTCAAATTCAGTTTAATATCAGGTCATTAGCTATGTAGCTGCTCCATATTCATTGTCCTATTTCTGCTTTATTTACACTCATTAAAAACCATCATGCACTCCCACATGAGCTGTCATACCTTGGTTAAGTCTTAGCAGAGATTTTGCTTGAATCATCGTGTTGGCTCTGTTCCAGGGGCCTACTCTCTCTCCATCCAGGACTGGGATGACATCAAGGGAGACCATGTCAAACACTATAAGATTCGCAAGCTGGACAGCGGGGGCTACTACATCACCACCAGGGCCCAGTTTGAGACACTCCAGCAGCTCGTACAGCACTACTCTGGTGAGGCTCTGCTACAGTAACGCTTCCCCGCTCTTAAAATCATAATGTCTTACGGTTCTGTACTGCTTTAATGTCATTTAAAATTCAAACTGCACGGTTGATCCAGCCAGGGCTGCGGGTCTGTGCTGCCGACTGATCGTGCCATGCCACAAAGGCATGCCTCGCCTGACTGACCTGTCCGTCAAAACCAAAGACGTGTGGGAGATCCCGCGGGAGTCGCTGCAGCTCATCAAACGTCTCGGCAATGGCCAGTTCGGAGAGGTCTGGATGGGTGCGTACCTTTTTTGGCGTCCTGTTTTGGCGCAGAAGAAGAATTGGACAGCTGTGAGCAGTTGTGTGAAACATGCTGTTTGTGTTGGATCATTCAAAGCTAACACCCAGCTAATGCTACCCACAGAGAAGAGTGATTTCTGGAATTTCCCCGTGCGGGACTACTAAAGGAATATTGAATTGAATTGTCAGTGATTTCACTTAGAAGTTAGATGCTGGATACATCTTCATCATCAGTGTCTACTTTGACTGAAATAAGTTTTTTTTTTTAACTGATTCCTGAGTGGATTGCAGATCTGAAAGGATCAGTTAAACCTCGGTGTATGTGGTGTTTGTTATGTCTAATTAGGTTTTTGTGACATGGCTCATCTCAGCTCAGTTCAAACACATGCTGTTTAATTCCTTTGAGTTCAATGAAACTTAATTTGTCCCACATTGGGTGGTGAAATGCTCCATGTGTGTCTGATTTGCAGAGATGGGAACATGTTGTTTGTACATGTATTCCGTTTTAATAAAGTTTTCAACTGGAAGCATATTTTTAGGGCAGATCTAAATTCAGCCTCCTGACAACTTGTGAAGCATTACTTTACTCAATGCTAGATGTTTTCAGAATGCAAGGAGAAAGATTTTAATTATCTTTCTGCTTTTTTATGATTGTTACCCTGTTGCACCACACTATGCTAAGCCAAGTTTTGTGCCTGAACGACCTCCAGCCGCTATTTGTTGCCAGTTATCTGCTCTACACTTCATTTAAACACAGTCGATAACAATCTCAAGGGAACTGATAACTTAAGTAAATTTCAGTCACACATTTTACATGACTTTCATATACTTTAACTTTCTCAAATGGTGAATGCCTCCCTTTCAAAATAAAATCCTGCTGAAATGCCAGTAACTTCTAAAATCCTTTTTGTTTTTTCTGTGTCGTCAGGCACGTGGAATGGCACCACCAAAGTGGCGGTCAAGACTCTGAAACCTGGCACCATGTCGCCCGAGTCCTTCCTGGAGGAGGCTCAGATCATGAAGAAGCTCCGACATGACAAGCTGGTGCAGCTCTACGCCGTGGTGTCCGAAGAACCCATCTACATCGTCACAGAGTACATGAGCAAAGGTAGATTTTAATCTGACGCTAAAAAAAGACACTATGAATATTACATACATGCGTTTGTGCACGCACCTACATGTTTTGTGCATGATTTATGAAGCTGCATGGACAGCACAGTATGTGTCCTACTTCGCCGCTCCATCGCAGAGATCCTCAGTTGCCACAGCAATAACTAACAAATAAAAATCTGAGCCAAGTGTGACGTGTGGCAGGAATCCCAGAGCTGATGTCACATTAGCCTCAACATTTTGCTTCATCCAAATCTGAGTTAAGATCTGGCAGCTGAAGACAGCATGGGAAACAGATCCTTACTCATGTTTCACCCGTTTCTTTCTTTTAGGGAGTTTGCTTGACTTCCTTAAAGACGGAGAAGGACGAGGCCTCAAACTGCCAAATCTGGTGGACATGGCAGCTCAGGTATGCTGCTTAAGTAATCCAGAATCTCGTTGCTGCACACTGTGGATTTGGGCGCTTTGAAAGAGATTTTCAAGAGCTTAATTCCCTTTAATCGTCTCCAGCTGTTACCCATTTATTCATTTATGCTCAGTGTTGCACATTTATAGTTATTTCCATCTTGATGTGATGTCGTGTTTACACTTTCAATAAGCAAAATGGCCCTATTGGAAAAGTCTGGTGCACATGTAGCACACTGTTAGTTACTGGACTGGTTGGTCTGTGACTGCTTTATACTCAGACCAAATGGACAACAGCTTATCTAAAGTTATTGATTTAGCATTACTGTTGGAGCGCTCAATCACCGTTGGATCGTATTCCATTCTGGAGCTGTGATTCATCACTTCCTGTGGGTCAATAAGTAATCAGACTTGACACTTGAGTTTATCTTGCAATTATGGCAAACCTGTGGGTTTCCAGTGAGGAGAAGCTCCTCTCTCGTGCAGCCAACTGTTTAGGCTGTAAATCTATGTGAAAAGTACAGATTTAATCACATTGAAACTGTTCAGTGGTACGATGTTCACGGGAAAAAATAACTCCATTTCCCAGGTGGCAGCAGGCATGGCATATATTGAGAGGATGAACTACATCCACAGAGACCTGCGCTCTGCAAACATCCTCGTCGGAGAAAGTCTGGTGTGTAAGATCGCTGACTTTGGTCTGGCCAGGCTCATCGAGGACAATGAATACACAGCCAGACAAGGTAGGCCTGCAGGGTTGGGTTTTTCAAGTTCGTGCTAGTTTCAAAGACTTAAGACTTAAGCATTGTGTAAATTGCTTGCAAGGAAACTTCTGCTATGCTAAGTAAACAGGAAGTATGTTGTGATGCAAGTCACATCACGTCGAAAATAAACAGTTTCAGAGTGCCAGAGGATGTGTTAATGTATTAAACTTAATTGTTTCCATTCATACATACATGCATTCATGGAGGAATATGTGTTTCAGGGTTTGCAGTATTCATGCGCTTCAGACCAGGAGTGGCACACAGCGCATAGAGGCAATTAAGGCACTTTAAAACCCACAGTGCCCCTGTTGCCACAATTTGCATAAAAATTCTGCTCCTTCTCAGAGTCATAAATCAGTCAAATCCGAAAACACAGACATAAAATACATATTCTTACATTCAGCCTGACTCACACTCCCGAGGATACCATTATCTGAGATTATCCAGTTCGAATAACTGTCCATAAATCCACTCAGAAACGATGGAAAAAAGACGCTCCGTACATTCCAGGACACATTTTCAAGCTTTCTTTGGCATTAAAGTAATCCAGTGGTAGTTTTCGGTACATCCATGGTTACACTGCGAACAAGAACAGCTAATGGTGCTAAATTTGATGCCAATATCAAGCAATTACAGGCTTAAAAAAACAGGCTCAAGTTGTAGCCCACAGTGTAATTGACTGAATCCACAGCAACATTACACTTCCTGTTTACCTCACTCACACACTGAAACCCCCTGGTTCATGAGTGGAAAATCTGATTACACTAATGCTAACCTAACGCACATAACTTTCAAACCAACTGTCGAATGTGGCGACCATGTTAACTCTTTTACTCGTATATCAGCAAGCTAACCGCTGATGCTAGTGCTGCCAGTTGGTTAATGCATCACCTGGTGTAACATCACATATTTAGTAACAGCTGATCTCTGCTTAAGAATTAGTTGTGTAGCATTTTAAATCAGTGTTTTAATTCAGCGATGTGTGAAATAAGAAGCACTTACGTTCTAACTAGGCTAAAGGGTGCGCTTACGAACAGCTGCAGCAACCAGCAGCCGCAGTTTAAAGAGAGCACTTTTGATTTATTGGTCCCAATCTGGAAATGTATTTCTTTTTTTACATGACTTTGTTTGGAATAGCTTGTGTGTACATATCTGCTGTCTGACTTTAATGTTTCTGTAGTATTCTCTGAGTCCCCAACCACAGCATCTTCTGAAAACCTCAGTGTCAGAGGAAAAAGCCGGCGGGCTGGCAGATGACATGTTCCATTTACTCAATTCCAGGACACATTTTACACGCGGCCACATACACATGTGCACACTCACCACTTTTCAGAATAAGGGCAGTAAATGAGCAGGAATTTGTGTCGGTGACACCAGTGGAAAACCGAAGCACATGTGGTTACAGCATGGCGCAAAAACAACAGAATAACACGTTTATGTAAGGGCACAGTGGCAGGATTTAAGACACGTTATGCACAAAAATCCATCTGTCGCTGTGTATCTCAGTGAAGGGATAAGGAATAAGTGGCCCTGCCCTGAGAAAGACATTGTTCTCCCCTGACTGTGTTGGCAGACGTGAACTACACCAGGAGGACTTCCAGACTCTGTTAGTCACTCTGTCAACATGTTCAGTCACTCATTTTTTAGCGATATAAACGTTTACTTGTTCAACTTGGGCCAAGTGCAATCTGAGGAGAAGAGAGATAATGGAACTGTTCCGTCCCCCCCCCCCGGTGGGACGTTATCACATACTCACGTCTCTGCACTTATGAAATCACAGATGAAGAGAAGAAATCCATACAGAAGAGACTGACCTACTTACTCCTGCTTGCTTTGTGAACAGTGAAATAACAAAAATGTCACAGCAGAAAGTTAATAATCGTGCATCTGGTTGTCTTTTAGGTGCAAAGTTTCCTATAAAGTGGACCGCTCCTGAGGCCGCTCTCTACGGGAAATTCACCATCAAGTCGGACGTGTGGTCGTTCGGCATCCTGCTGACAGAGCTGGTGACCAAGGGCAGAGTGCCCTATCCAGGTGAGTGTGCTCATCAGCTCTGTGGATTATGCAATCGCATCTCATTTCCAGGTGATCGCTTGTGTGTGATTAACGCAGAGTGTGCGAGAGCCACTGGAGACACTGGCCATTGTTCTGTATGCTAAAAACAGAGCAGCACGTTGCATAATGTACATCACATTGTGCATTATGTAGCGCGGTGTTCTGAATGTTTTCCTGTTCGTCTGCCATGCACATTTTGACATTATATTTTCGGCATTTAAACTAAACTCTGTGATGTTTGTTTACTGTTTTATTGCTATTTCTTTGTGATGTCTCTTTAACAAATGTCTGACTTGTGACCTGCCAAGGGACTGCAGATGTAAATTAGCTCTGAGCTAACTCTGGTACAATGCATCAAATGGGAACAAATATTTATTTACAAATAAACTTACTAATAATAAATAAATTGTTATGAACCAAATAGCGTGGATGGAAAATAACATTAAGTCCTCTTATTGCTGTATATGACAAGTTTTTTCATATACTTGAACTGTTTAAAGCAGCTTCTAAAGTCAGCTTTGATTTAAAGGCCCTGCAGGTGCAGTGCAGTCAACCTCGTTAGTTTAATGACAAACTCACATGTATAGTGATAGTGAAAGATACCTTTAGTGATGTCCCACAGCCCAAAGTGAAATATTCAGTTTGTTGTCATATATGGACAAAAAAAGCCTCAGTCCTGTTGGTGCATGCTGTCTCGTCATCGCGCTGTCGTGGTTTATAGGGACAGAGAACAGAGCAGCTGTTAATGGTTTGCTCCTCCTGCTGTGACAAGTCAAAATGACTGCTGTGAAAAATAAAAGCTGATCAGAGAAGAGGCCACAGCAAAACCCGGCGAGCTAATCAGGCACTGGAGGCCTGTCACAATTCTTACATCATGGCCTGATCACAGTTATTCGAGCCGACCACCGCTTTGCATAATCACTAGAATCGTTTCTACTCACCTGTAAAAACAGCTGGAAATGTCATCCGGTTGCGCCTCCTTCTTCTGCTGGTTTAATGGCACCTGAGTGGAGAATTAGCGCTACCAACCATAAGATCGGTGTAAAGGTAGCAGATGGAGACGCACATTACTTTACAGTTTCTTTTGCTGATTTTCTGTAAATTCAGTTAAAATGAACCAGAAGTTAGAGATGCTGCAACAAACAGAAAGTGAATTCGGTGCGTTTCCTTCAGCTGGTTGCAGCAAATAAACTGTCAACCTGAGCAGAGCAAGAGTTCAGCTGCATGAGCTGGAACAAAAGAGCGTTGGACACACTCTTTTGTTCATGTGAGGCCTTCTTTATAAGTGGCATAAAATGAACAGAAATAGACGTTAATCGCAATAATTTGTATGACAATTTGTCATCAATTAAAATTTCATGATTATGAGAGCAAACTTTGCAGTACTTAAACTGTCAGCGTTCACTATTTTGCCGTCACGCTTGCCACTGCAATGCTCGCATTAAAGCCATGCTGGAACTGACAGCAGTCGCCTCCTGCTACTGTTGCTCCCTTGGCTGTCATTCATGAGGCATTTTATAAGCTCCAACATCCATCTGTGGGCTCTGGGTCTGCCCTCCTCCGGGAGAAAGTTCGCACTGTCACTCCCCAGTTTCTGCTGTGTGTAGCTTAGGTTAGCTCAGCTCGGCCCAGGCTATATATTGTCCTTATACAAATAAACATTTTTTTTTTTTTTGCCTTCATTCCTCCATGTTCCTCTCTAAGGCATGAACAACCGTGAGGTGCTGGAGCAGGTGGAGCGAGGCTACCGGATGCCGTGCCCGCAGGACTGCCCCACGTCCCTGCACGAGCTGATGGTGCAGTGCTGGAAGAAGGACCCGGAGGAGAGGCCCACCTTCGAGTACCTGCAGGCCTTTTTGGAGGACTACTTCACTGCCACTGAGCCTCAGTACCAGCCGGGGGATAATCTCTGAGCACCGCTGCCTTCATCTCATGTCATTTCGCTGGCGTTCCACCAGAGGGAGCCAGACTCCACCTGTTCTCTCTCATCCTGTGGCTGTGACGATCTTAAAAGCTCATCCACTGACTTCCAAGCTTCATACAAGTAGGGACGGTGCGGCTCTGACAGCATACTGACTATCAAATCAAAGGATGTTTTGGAGGTGGGAGGGGGCGCTGAGACGAGTTAAAAATGACTGCCATGGATGAGCGAGACGTGTCGTGTAACTTGTATGTAGTGTAAATATAAATTGCTTGTTTACTTATCTCTTTTTTTTGTTTATTTTATTTTATATTACTTTTGATATTTTGGAAACGTGTGGATTTTTCTTTTTTTTTTTAATCCAAGGTCCAAGTAATTTCAGATTTACAGCTTGTAGAAAAAACCCGTGCGTGGCTCACAGCTGGTAACAGATCGCGACATAATAATTGTAGGAACGCTAACAGACATCATGGACCGAGGAGTCTCAGAAGGTTTTTCTGGAAGTCCACTGACCTTTTTTACGAGGTTAATATAACAATACTGCTCTCCTCTTCTCAAGGAACTTAGATGTACTATAACACCTGTTCTTGCCTTTTCATGTTTAGTAATATTCTTATAATGTAAGGGAATGCCTTCATGCTTTCTACACACTAACTTAGCGCATCATTGACTCTTCCACCCAAACCTGTATGCCATCTGCACTAATATTAAGTGCATTCATCACATTTCAGCTTCAGCCAATGATTTTTAGATCGGCTTAAAGTAACTTTTAGTTTCTGCTTCTTGTAGTTGAAAAGGAGGCCGACTTCCTCTCCAACTGCAGCCATTGTTCGGCTGACTGCTTATTATACTGGCAATATTTTAAAATGTATGTCGCATTATTGTATGGCAGCAGGCTGTGTAAGAAATTCTGCATTGTCTTTTCGCTTCAGCAGCCGAACGTACGACCAAACTAACTGCCACTCCCATGACAGGAAATGAAGGATGCGTATCTGTGTTTGTCCCTCCATAATGTGTACCTGGAAATAACATGTTGTTTACGAGACCAAACATGTTTATTTCATCGTATTATTTTGCTCAACATTTCGGCCAGTCTTGTATGTCGTCACACATAACTGTGTGACTTTATTTTATTTTTTTCCAGGGAAATCTGCAGCTCTGGATGACATTTTTATCATCCTCAAGTATCAAACTTCTCTCTGTTGGTGAGAAGGTGCATTCCAGGACAAGATGTCATTTCTGTGTGTATTTAAGTTGCTTTTCAGGGACGGGGAAGTGAGCAAAAACTAGTTTTTGAGTCACTTTGTTTGACCCTAATTCTGTAGATTATACAGAAAATGTTTTTGGTCTCTGCATTATTTATTGTCTCTGTCTGTTACTTGTACACAACTGGTTTTGAAATAAACAATCTTGTCATCATTGTCTTGTGGACTGCAAAACAATTAGCGCTGAACACTTGTCAATAATGTCTGGTTTGGAAGCTTCCCTGGCTGCTGTTTCGCAGGCTGCACCTTTTCCAGCTCTGGGGGAAAACTGACAGCACATATCAATCATTAAGGTGTGAAGAGCTGCAGCCGAAATGACTGCGGTGTTTGTGAGAGTGTTTCTTTGTGGTTTGCCCTCAGGCTGAATTTCACACAAAGACAACATGACTAAACTCAGGATATATGCAAATCAGTTCGTGGGTGTCTGCCAGGCAGTTGGACAGCAGTCAATCGTATACAGACTAGTAGATCAGAGTTGAGCTTTTTAATTGTTTGGAATTTCTTTTTCACCTAAAACATTGAACTGTCAAATTGTGCTCCCATATCACCTCCTGTTAGCCATTTGAGAGTGCAGCTTTACTCCCAGAACGGAAAAGAAATTCTGCCATCAACCATTTTAACTAAACCTTTTCCAGCCTTATTTTCAAGAAGTAAACACTTCTTGAAAATAGGTTATCCTCAGCTAAACTGTACTGGCTAATCTGGCTGAGCAACACAGACGCTACACTCTTGCCTCTGATTGGATGCGACTGAAGCTTGGAAGTATTTGCATAAAGCAGGCTGTAACACACACAAGCCTCTGCAGCCACAGGAGTTGAAAGAATCCAGCAGAGAACAGGTAGGTCATTCATACCCTCTCTGTTTTCACACTCCTTGGTATGTACAGAAGACATGTAAGAATATGCTATCGTGGTATGCGCTGTATGTATTGACAACTTTCTTGAGAATAATCCACTCGGATTGTGCATGAAACTCTAATTATTTCATCTGTTCTTTCTGCTGGACGACAGGCTCCACATGCAAGACTACAGAAGAGTCCTGGACAACATGGAGAAATCTGAACATCTACCAGAACTCAAAGTGTTTTCCACCGCAAATAAATCAGAAAATTCCTTTCGACTTTTGAGCCCTGAAGTCACAGTAAACCAAATATTTCTTGCTAATCCACATCATGGTAGATCTGTACCAAACTGTTGTGTGGATGCAGATTATCTCTGCCAAACAAGCTCATGTAGATTTGGACAAGTGAACCAAGAGCCTGCTCGTGCAGCGCAGCATAAAGAGCTGATGCAGCACAGAGAAGGCAGATGGGGGGCCACTCCCGACAGGATGCACCTCCGTCATCGACCTCCCGATGGCTGTTGCCCTCGTCCTGCAGGAACCAGGGAGGGTGACACGAGAGGAGACTGCTGTTATTGGGGCTGTGGACCAAACCAGTGTGAAACAGCAGGGCCGCCCAACAGAGGCACAGCTAGGTGAGGAAATCAATCAAGGAATGGAGTAAAATTAGCATGTGCTTCAAGGTTTATGTGGGATTTATCTATATTTTTAGATTCAGCGGGGAGGATGAATACCATTCCCAGCTTATGAGTGATGAGGAGGATCTCGAGCCTCCTTTGCCGCTAAAATCTGACGATGAGTGGCAACACTGCAATCCCTGTCTACCTCCTCACTACATGCACAACTGTGGTAAGGACATTTCTATTGAACATATGTAATTATTTTTTACACTGCATGGGGCAAAAATGATGGATATGTAGTTTGATGCCAATAAAAAATGTTTGAAGAAATATTCTGACTTTACTGGAGAAAGAGTGGGAGCAAGTCAGTGTAAAAATACTCCATCACAAGTAAAAGTTCCAAATTCAAAATCCTACAAGTAGAAGTATATAGCTATTACAAATAGCTATATACAAATTAGCTTTTTGCAGAATTGAAAATAAAAATACTCATTATACATCAGAATGGCTCCACTCAGAATTGCACTATTGTATGATGTTGGATTATTATTACTAATACAAAAATGTGTAAGCAGCACTCAACTACTAAACTAACTGTTCGGCTGTTTTAACCTGCGACAGTGGATCATCTTTTATTAGAGGATTAAATGTTTTGTCTGTAAAACTTGAATACTTTTCAATTTTTATCTGTAAACTACAGCGGAGTTGTTCCAGCAAAGTAAAAGTAAAAGTAAAATTGTACAATATCTGAGTGAATGTTAAGTTGATTTTCAGCACTGAATTAGCAGCAGTTGCATTTTTATAGTTATTATGTATAATTCATATTTTTAGTTTAACTGACCAGTAGAGTCTACATTTGTTCGTTCCTCCTGTGGCTTTTTTAGGCCTATTCTGCCCTGTTACTGACAGAAATGTTTATACTGTGTCTGCAGACCTTCCTCCCACTGCGGATGTCAGGTATTATCACTCTGCAGGAGACGGGCAGTACGACTTCAATCCAGTCAACAGATACCCACAACAGCCATGTCACCAGTCTGCTCCCTGCCGGCACAGAGGACCCTGGGATGACCCCCAAAACTGGTAAAAACAATAATCTGACCCAGCAGGGCACAAGCTTCCTCTGAGCCTCACTGGGAAGATTTAAGAAAGATCCAGCATCCAGCAGCAATTTTCCTGTTTTTTTTTTTTCTTTCTTTCTTTCTTCCTGCTTCAGGATCCGATCTCACGGTAACTTTATGACTGACAGCATGGCTCAGGGAAGTGTCTCGGTTAACGTGCCTCAGTTCTTCGTCCCCTCTGCAGAGGAGGTGTCGCAGGTCAGTGTGATGAGCCTGAGCTCAGCAGCAGCAGAGGCGTCGGGTTCACATCCGCAAGAGAGAAGAAGAACCATCAGTCTGCCCGAGGAGTGCCGTGAGTCACTTCATCGTCTCGTTCAAAAGTCTACGTTGACAGCTCAGTTTAAATTTGAGCAAAATAACTCTCGTCAGCACAAGAGATAATTGTGTACACTGCAAAACCTCAGCTCACAAAATTTAAAAGAAAAAAAGGGCAAGCATACATTGCCTTGATTTAAGATATTTAGAGTTTATTTTTTTTACAGTGGAGGGCACTTAGATTCAGGCAATTAACCTTATACTCACAAAGGGTGTGTTATTGAAGTATGTTGCTTCTATAAACCTGCCAAGCCTGTTTAGGGGCTTGTAAAAAATGAAACAAAATAAAATTTAAGTAAAGGATACACTCAGTTCATGTAAATTTGTCCAATTAAGACTCTCTTTAGAAACTTTTTGTGTGTGTGTAATAGTAGAAGAAGAGTAAAATAACAATAAATACTACTTGTTGAAAGATGTAGCGATTTTATGATGTCTTCTCTTGTCAGGAAACGTTTTCATAACTTATTCTTCGGACCTTTCTTCAGAGATACTCCCCTTCGTAGACTATCTGACAAAGCAAGGATTTCAAGCCACTGTAAGCTACTTCCTCCTCAATCAAAAGTCGGATATTTTAGGAAAAGACACACTGGACAGCTCACTTACATCCCTGAATTTAATCTCACAGATTGACATATTTGACAGTCCCATCAGATGCATGGACATCAACAAGTGGAGGGACAGTTACTTGAAAGATGTAAGTGAAAACCACAGTTAAAACCTGATTCTTGTACATTTTTTTTAACGCTAATGTTCACATAAAATCTTTGTAAGTATTATTACAAGATAATCAGTGATGACTTAGAAGACAGAATCAGACTAAATATGACTTTAGTAGTTGAATAAATGTTTCCATGTTTTGTGTCTGTTTTAACGTGAAATAGTCTTTTCAAGCAGTGAATGGATCTAAAATGTGTGTTTCTTTAACAGCCTTCAACCCTGATTATCATCGCCATCGGTCCAAAGTATAAGGCGGACATTGAAGGGTCTGTGCTGGATGACCATGGTTTACACACCCGATATATTCACACCATGGTGAGAGCGTATTTCTCTAAAGGAGATATAATTGTGAGAGGAATTTCTAAACAGGCAGTTAAACTTTAAATCTGATTTTGCCAGATCCAGAATGAATTCATCCAGCAGGGCAGCTTGAATTTCAGATTCATACCGGTTCTCTTCCTCAGTGCATCACAGGTCAGAAAGTTTTTCTTTTCGATAACGAAATATTCTTTACTCTGACATCCTGCAGTTGCTCAATTTTTCCCATTCTTTCTCACTTCCCACCACTCCTCTCCCTGAAACTTTTCCCTTCTACAAAAAAAAACATGTATATACAGAAGCACGTTCCAAGCTGGCTTCAGAACACACATGTTTACCGATGGCCGCGGGACACTGAGGATTTATTACTGCGGCTGCTCAGGGAGGAGAGATACGTTCCTCCTCCTGTGCCTATGGAGCTCACCCTCCTCATCAGGCCTGTGGCCCCCAGCTCTGCAGCTACACTGTGAAGAAGACACACCTGTGTTTGTACGTGTGTGTGTGTGTGTGTGTGTGTGTGTGTGTGTGTGTATTTGATGATTTCTTTCTGATGATTTGTGCGTTGTGCAAATCAAAACCTCAGGACTGGTCCAGCCAAAATCAGTAACAGCTCATGTTCTGAGATGTGTTGTATCTAATGTACAGCTGTTTTACAGATGTTTCAATAAAGTTTTTTTCTTTGTGTGCCTGTGCACAGCATGTCCAAGTGAGTGGTGTGGCTCAAGGGATGGCAGAGTCTGTCTGTGGGTCAGTCCACCACTTTCATCCAGACTGAACTGTTGGATGAACCATTGTGAAGTTTTGTACATTCACGTTCACTAGATGACGAATCCCAGTGACTTTTCCTGCAGCACCTCCAAGAGGTTCATATTTGTGGTTTTAACTGACGTGTGTGAACAACGATTGGACGGACTGTCATGATTGACGCTGAAATTTATGTTCCTCTCTCACAAAAAAAAATATCTAGTCTCAAAAGCCCTCAGTTATCTTGTATGTAATGTGGCCAGATTAAAAACAAGAACATCTGACTTCAACAAAATGCTCTTCAGTCACTGTTGATCAAACAACTTTGTAATTCTGGGCAAAAAAAAACAAGCACATATATAAGCAAATGCTAGCATGCTAACACGCTAAACTAAAATGGTCAGCCTGGTAAACATTATACCTGCTTAGCATCAGCACGTTAACACTGATGTTGTGAGCATGTTAGCATGTCAATGTTAGCATTTAGCGCAAAGCACAACTCTGACAGTGTGACAGAGCATCTAGCAGCAAATATGTTCATGCCTTTCCACTTATTCACTTTTTACTTATTTACGATGTAAATATTGCATTTCAAGCTGTTGCAGGTTGCTAAAGGGGTCACAAGATGGCACTCTTTTAATTCACATGCTGGAGCTTAATTTGGTTCATTGAGGTAGTTCGTAATTTTGGAGACGTATTTATTTTGAAGGTGCCACATATGAGCAAATGTGAGAACCTATAAAGAAAGTGATGACCGATGAAAAACTCCTGAACAAAATAAACCACATTAGCACCAGAAGAGGTAGGAGGACGAGGCCAAAAATGTTGTGAGCGTAACATTTGACAGTGGAACTTGTTAAGGACAGTTTCCACCTGTGTTGCTGTCCATTCCTCATCTTGGACACCTGATTTGTTCCAGTTTAGTGGGCAATTTCCACACCAGTAGGGGCGCCCAGTTCAGCCAACTGATCTTACGCACACCCCTTCCACCGCCAAAAAAGGTCTGCCAGAGTGGCTGGTGTGCAGAGCTCCAGCTAAGAATAACCTTCTGGGGGATAAAGTTACCTTTAAGCCCCCCTGTGCTGTGCTCTGACCTATACCCATGTGAGGCACCAATAACACTGGGTGGAATATTCTGTCTGTTCCCCCTCACCCTACCCAGCCCTGTGCTTAGCTTGGCTCTTTCCTTCGCCCTGCGTTGCTTTGCTTTGCTTTGCCCCACCGTCCCCAGACCCCCCTCTGCAATGCTGCCGCACTGGCAGCTCCAAATTCCCAAACCGCTGTGAAGCTTTATGCTTGATTTTCCATTTTCTTCGTTTTTTAAATCTTGGAGGAGTTTGCCCTGTGGAGTACATGATTCAGTAAGCAACTGATCACCAAGTGGAAATTGAATAATCTACCAACGGGGACATTTTCTTTAAGTGGATGCTGACTGGATTCATCCTGAAGCTGTGATTTTCCATTCACTTCTGCATGAGGACGTTTTGGCCCCAACTCAAAGGATAATACCTGATATTGTCTCCATATCACCATGGCTGAAGGTAGGACTGTTAATCTGCATCAGCACTGAAATGAACATGTCTCACTGCATGCTACAGCACAGAAAGTCTGAGCAATATATGCTAAGTGATAAATAAATAAATGGCAATGTTATGATGGTGTTTGTCCTCTCAGGAGAATGTGTTGAAAGTTGGTTGCTATAAATACAGGATATCATGTAGCCAGAGCACTAATATTGCTCTGCTGTGACAGACATGACTGCTGCTGGGGGTGACCTCTGCTTTTCCAACCACTTTCTGCCTTTGCTGTTTGAAAGCTAAGCCGACTTTTCAGGCGACCTGCTCAAACAAGTGGTGTGCAACAACCGTTTCATGAAGCTTAAGGGCTTAAAAGAGCCGAACAGGCAGCAACAGGCAGTTTTCCTTGAGAATCAAATTTGTGGTAAAACACTGGCACCGCCTGTCCATTCTGAATAATTCAGGTGTTTGAAGGGACTGCTTGGGTTTTCATAACCCGGCATTTGTATATGAGGAAGTGAATCATGAGGCAGGCATGGTCAGATAATTCATGGTTAGACGGTGTCTCTAACAGCTTGGCACCAGGGCCAAGTTGGAAAGCACAGCAGTGCTGCTGCACTCACACTTTATTAGCTGATGATGTTAAGGATATGGTATTAAATACATCACAAGAATTTTCCACTGTACTAAACAGATGGAAATCGTGCATATGAACCATCTAATGAAATAAGAATGACAGATGGTTCCTGTCTTCTCTGATTTTTAATCAGAAATCTCAGATGGAATCTATGTTGATCAGCGTATGACACTCTTAATCAGCCTCCTAAAGCTTTCCTGTTGATACAGCAGTAATTTGATAAATGCAAAGGTGAGACGCACCTTTTTTTAAGTTTTGATCCTAAATCATAAAGGATTCACCCGTCCTGGTTTAGCTGCAGTGTATGAGACAGGCAGGGATGTTATTCTCCTAAACATGCTGCTGTGTTTAAGTTATGACTTGTTGCTCACATGAAATTACTTCCGTCAAAAAGCTTTTTTTCAAGATGTTTATATGTCATTGTTCATCAATTGCTGAACCACAACCTCAATTAAAGGCCCTAAAATTCAATATTCATCATTGCTTTTTTTAATATGAGCGATGTGGTTCCACATGAGCACACACATTGGAAAAGTTTTTGCACCGGACATTTCTGTATTTATGTTTTTGTCCTTGTTTCTCTCACTGATTCAAAGTGAACTGAGCTCAGTTGGAAAAAGGTGATGTCATGTATTTCCGTGCACCAATCAGACCATTCGAATTTGGTAGTTTGCTGATATTGCGCTGTCAATCAAGGTGATCTAACCACACCCAAAAAAAAAGGCAAACATACACACAAGCACATGTATATACAGTATGTGTGTGCTTTGAAGGTGCAGGTTAAAAAAGAACAGAAAATACCTGCATATGACTCTTTCCCAGTGCATATACTGTGTGAATGTAGCCTATTTGATAATGTGATCGGTGTTACATTATTGACTATAAAAGGACAAACATCTTCAGTGTAGCTGAAGCAAAAGTTGGACCAGGTTTGACCAAACAGGAACGTCTTGATGATAACTTTCTCCTCCTCTGCAGCCACCGGGTCCAATGGCGCGGCGGCACCACAGACCAGCTCCCTCAGGTCCACGGGTCTGGGGCTCCTCGGGAAGCTGAAAATGTCTGCTGAGCTGCTGATTGCCGTGGCTGCCCTCCTGTCTTGGCTGGTGGTGGGAGTGGTGATGTTTGACTTTGTGGAGTACAAAGCTGTCCCCGGTGGGTCACAAATACCCAAAAATGTGTCCATTTAGAAGTTCAAATATCAAAATCACCAACGTCTGTTATTATTTTCAGACGTTCAGCAAATCATGACGGACCCCATCCAAGCTGTAAACGATGCTGTTGATGAAGTATCCAGCCTGCTCAATAAGTTTCAAGGTACATGAGCAAGAAAGCCACGTTTTTTAGCAGGGTTAAAGCAGGTTTAATGACTCTTATTCTGGGCTCCTAGAATGTGCACCTGATTTAAGTGACCCCATGTCCGTTGCCACTTACGCCGCTGAGGAAATATCGGAAGCAAAAGATGGATTTGTTCGCTATTTTTCAGATGAGGAAGGTATGAAAACAAACTCAACCAGGAAATTTAGCATATGTGTGGCGTAACCATGACTCTAATTACCTCTCTCCCAAAACCACAGGGAACTTCTACCTCAGCTATATTGACCCTGTGGTCATTGGAAGACGAGCTTTCCATTCGACCAATGATTTCATGGGTGCAGTCGGGGGCTCCTTCAGGGACACGCTGTGTGCTATCGTGGATACTGTATTGGATATAAACACAGGTATATATTTCTAAGGAATTTGCTTTCCCTTTTTACTCACAAGCAAATAAGATGACAGCTATCCTAATTTTACCAGTTAAGAGGACTAAACATTGGATTCATTCAACTAAAACTGTACCTCAATAACTCTTGCTTTGTTTGATTTTTAATAAATTAATTTCCCCTCACAAATGTCTGTTCTCAGGAAAAACTGACCTCAGCTACATTGACCCTGTGGTCATAGGCAGAGGTGTCTTCCATGTTACTAATGAGTTCATGTGTGGAGTGGTGGGCTACATCCAGGATGTGCTCTGTGCCGTCCTGGACACTATTCTGGATGTAGTGAAAGGTATTTACTCCTCTCATTTAACATGTCTCTAACCTGTAAGCTCTTAACAATGACTATTCAACACAGCATAGAATATTGATTTCACATATTTGTACTTTGTAGTTATGTTTTTACCATTTGTTTTTACGCAGGATCCACGGATATTAGCTTCATGGACCCTGTGGTAATTGGCAGAGATGTCTTCAGTGTTACTAATGACACCCTGAGTGGAGTAGTGGGCTACATCCAGGACGTGCTCTGCGCCATCTTGGACAATATACTGGATATAACAAAAGGTACCTGCTTCATATTTACCCTTACATTAAATATTATTATGTCTGTATTGTTGAATCTGTATTTCTTGCCTTAATTCATTACTAAATCGATATTATTACTTTTAGCTTGTGTTCGTTATGGGTGTATAACAGTACTTTTTAATGATTTTTATAGTGGAAATTCATTCATTAATGTCCATTAACATTTCCTGTTCATCCCAAATTGTCTTTTCAATTGTCTGCATAACAAAAAATGTTATTTGTTGACTGAAGTTACTCACCGTGGCTTGTACCTGCATGTGTGTCGTTCTTCTCAGGAACCACTGATGTTAGCTTCATTGACCCTGTGGTTATTGGCAGAAATGTCTTCAGTCTTACTAATGACTTTGTGAGTGGAATAGCAGGATACATCCAAGGAGTGCTTTGTGCAATCATTGATGTGATACTGGACACAGTACAAGGTACAGTATCTGTCAAGGTTTTTAACATGTACCTAATATATGCATGCGACCCACTACAATGCATGGAATGTATCTCCAAGTTTGCTTTTGAATTTGGATTTTTCTCATCAACTGAAAGATTAAGAGCTAAATAAAGAATTTTAAAAGCCTCTTGGTTTATCTGGAAAATGCATCATTACAGAGGTGAGAAAAGGGCTGTTTTCCTTCTTACAGATACGTAGTTCTCACAGGACAGTGATGCTGCAGACATCTGACGATTTTATAGAATATCATACATTGATGTAGATTAAACTACCCAACATAATATAAATTATAGTTAAAATGTTTTAACATCTACAGCAGTAAAAAGCAACATACACATTAATGCAGCAGTAATATTGATCCAAGCACATCATAGAAAACTGTAAAATACTGACAGGGATCATTTTACTGCACAGTGAGTACTTTTACTTTGGATACTTTCAGTAAATTTTACTCATAATACTTTTATAGTAAAGTAAGGTTTTGAATACAGGACTTTTACTTGTAGTGGAGTATTTTCACAGCATGCTATTTGAGTACATCTGAATACTTCCAGCTCTGGTGTAATGTATACTGCAAACTGCAGTTTTCACTGTGGCTTTTCTGCTGATCAGATATCCAGCATGCTGTGGGATTCAGCCCCATGTCAGCTCTGAAGAGAACAGCAGAGATCACCACAGAACAGATGAACATGCTTGTGGGCTACTTCTCCGCAATGCTGATCGGCGAAGAAGGTCTGCTTTAACATGTGACGACACATCGCTGTTATTGGTGTCTATCTGAACTGAGAAATACAAAGATATGAATAAGTGTGGTAATGGAAGAAAATACTAGCCTAAACAATCTGAAGATGTGTTTTTTTTAGCATTATGAACTTTGACTGACATTGTGGTGTGCTGGCATTTAAGGGATCGTGCCTGAAGTGTCCATTGACCCCATGAAAGTCGTCGAAGACGCCATGTTGGAGTTTACAGACAAGAAAGATTTATTCATGGCTTACATGTCAAGCATGCTTGTTGGCGATCAAGGTAGGCTTGTTTGCATTAGTCATATACAAAACTTTTCTGATTTTAATGCTCCAATGGGCTGGGGAAAAGCTAAAAATACTGACACCTTGATGCATATTTTACCGTATTTTCTTCTCTTGTTTTAGGTGAACCTGTTGCTACACCAGTTGTAAATGTAGTGACTGAAAAAGGTTTAACTTTTTATTAGTTTTAATAACCCTAAAAGCATCTTACCAGCATATAACTGCTAATTTGAACATGTCTTTTTCCTTGTCTTTGTTTAGAGGAAGCTGTAGCATCCCTCGCTGATATGAAACTTGTACAAAGGAAAGGTGAGTAATGACAATATTTTTCTATTTTTTTGCTGAAACACTAAAAATCATCTCTTAAACATGAAGCTAATTGTTTTTCATTCCTGTCTGTGAAATGTAGGTGAATTTCTGCCACCTTTTGAAAAAGGTAAGAAATACACCATCACATTTATTCTGGACATTTTTGATGTGTGCTGCCAGCAAATAGTGGCGTTTCGTGCATGTTTGCATTGATTTTTGTTTTTCTTACCACTTTGTATGGACTTGTCTCAAGTCTGCCCTCTGGCATGTTCGGCATCATAAAGCCAGCCTGAAGTACGATGGAACTGTATGTCAATTTTGTTTGATTAAATTCCATTTTGCACTTATTAAATTTACATTAACAAACATGCATCATAATAACTACTGTATACCTTCATTGTAATAAATGTTGAGATGATCTGCTGACTGCATCTCTCCCTCTGTTTGTCACAATGACCATTTGTTCAGTTCATCATTTCATGCATTCACCTGTTTTACAATTAAGTTGTTTTTGTTCCAATCATCATGTTTTCATCATCATTTCTGTTATAATGAGCATGAAAATTTGTCTTTAATATGTGTCCCTTTGAGTTGCATTACTCTGTTACCTCCTCCTGCATCATCTGTACACCTGACTGTCTGATCACCTGCCATTTGTTTTTAGACTGTTTAAACATTTGTGTGACATCCTGTGTGTATGTTCATATCTGGATTGTTTGTACTGGGTGACATACTTTCGTTTGGAATATTTAATTTTATTGTTGCATGGAATCACACACTACAGGTCTACATCACATGTTTCAAAACTTAGCCTTCAGAATATTATTGACTGCAGTCATTTTGGGTGGTAATATTTTGAGGAGGTGGTGATGAAAAGGAAAAAAACAGTCTTAAAAATTCTATATGGATGATTTTCTCAACAAATCACATGAAAACCAACAATTAATTGATCCAACTAAGTCTTGTATTAATGTGTTATTAATGTTCATTAGTGTGTATTAGTACGCAGCTGAAAATAGTTCCCAGTAAATGAACTAATTACTGCTGTTTGAGTTAAGTTTGCTAGAAAGTACGAGTGCCCATCTGTTTGAAATTATCTCTGTGACAATTTGTTAAAGACTTACATCTTTCTAAGTGAATGTGTACTGGGAGATGAACTCCTAATTGTTGGTTTTCGTTATTTCTTACAGTTCGTTGACAACAAGCTAATTTTAATGATATAAGCTTATGGGGAAAGTCATTAGCATGTGGTGTGAACCATGTAATGAATGGTCATTGTCATTGTTCCCATTTCACCCCATGAAATTCCTTCTGTACCTTAAAACAAGTTTGGAGCTGCTTTTCCATGTACAAGTCCAAAGATGTGACGGTCAGATAAGACAGGTCACATGGGTTGATGATACAGTTACAGAGATCATGAATGCTGCTAAAGACGAAGCTGCTGCTGCTGCTGCAGAGTTCAGTGAAGCTCCAGACTCAAAGATGGAGGAGAAGGAGGAGGCTGAAGCTCCCACTGAAGCTGCCCGTGAAAATGAGGGTATTCATATGGCTTTTCTTTAATACTCACATTCATTATTCAGATACAAGATTGGTTACAGGCACTAAATTTGTTACCATCACATATAGTGAAACATGTCGAGCTTGAAGAAACTGGACATGAACCATCACTGGAAGACGAGGGAATCCTCGATGATGACGGCCAGGAGGAAACCAACATGGAGGTGGAGGTGGAAAAGCTTGATTCTGAAGAGGAGGAGGAGGAGGACGAGGAGGACGAGGAGGACGAGGAGGACGAGGAGGACGAGGAGGAGGAGATTAAAGCAGAGGAGCATGCAGCATACATGGAGGAAGAGGAGAAGGAGGAGGGAAAAAAAGAAGAGGATGAAGGTATTGGTACAGATGAGGAGCAATTAAAAACAGAGGATGACAAAGAAGAACAAGAAGAGATAAATATTAAAACAGAGGAGGAGGAGGAGGAGGAGGACAAAACTGAAGAAGCTTTGGTAGATGAGGAGGAGGAGGAAATCCAAACCAGAGAAGAAGTGGTAGAAGATGCTGAGGAAAAGGAGACCGAAGCTGAGGAACCGCCTTTGATTGATGGGGAGGAGGACAAGGAGGAAGATCAGGAGGAGGAGGAGATCAGAGCTGAAGAGGTTTTGGTAGACAGGGAGGAGGAGGAGGAGGAGGAGGAGGAGGAGGAGGAGGAGGAGGAGGAGGAGGAGGAGGAGAGAGAGGAAGAAGAGACCAAAACAGATGCTTTGACAGAAGAGGAAGATGAAGAGGAGGAGGAGGAGGAGGAGGAGGAAACACAAACATCAGGAGAGGTGGTAGAAGATGAGGAGGAAAAGAAGACCAAAGCTGAGGATTCTTCGATAGATAGGGAGGAGGTGGAGGAGGAAGAGGAAGATGAGGAGGAAACAAAAACAGTAGAAGAGGTAGAAGACAAGGAGGAAGAGGAGACTGAAGCTGAGGAACCAGTGGCAGATGAGGAGGAGGAGGAGATCAAAACAGATGCTATGATAGAAGAGGAAGAGGAGCAGGAGGAAACAAAAACTGAAGAAGATGCAGCCGAGGAGGAGGAGGAGGAGGAGGAGGAGGAGGAGACAAAAACTGTAGAAGATGCAGTAGAAGATGAGGAGGAGCAGGAGGAGGAGGAGACAAAAGCTGTACATGATGCAACAGAAGATGAGGAGGAGGAGGAAACAAAAACTGAAGAGGATGCAGCTGAGGAGGAGGAGGAGGAGGAGGAGGAGGAGGAGGAGGAGGAGGAGGAGGAGGAGGAGACAAAAACTGAAGAAAATGCAGTAGAAGAGGAGGAGGAGGAGGAGGAGGAGGAAACAACTATCGATGATGCTGCAGATCATGAGGAGGAGGAGGAGGAGGAGGAAGAAACAACTATCGATGATGCTGCAGATCATGAGGAGGAGGAGGAGGAGGAGGAGGAAACAACTATAGAAGATGCTGCAGATCATGATGATGAGGAGGAGGAGGAGGAGACAAAAACTATAAAAGAGACAACAGAAGATGAGGAGAAGGAGGAAGAGGACACAAAAACTGAAACAGATGCAGTAGCTGATAAGGAGGAGGAAGATGAGGAGGACACAAAAATAGATGAGGAGGATGAGGAGGAAATTGAAGATAAAGATCCTCATGATAATAGAGACGAAGAAAACATTGACATAACTGACACTGATGACAAAGATGAGTTTGTAAAAACTGAGCAGGACGATCAAACTTTAGACCTGGACGATGATGAGTCTGTGGAAGAGGAGGAGGAGGAGGAGGAGGAGGAGGAATTAGAAAAACAGGATGAAGTGGAGATTGACATGGCGATGGATGATGAAGATGAAGATGCAGAAAAAGAGCCATCTGTCCAAAAACTCGATCTTAAAATCCTGTCATATGAAAAACCTGATAATGCCAGCATGGCAGTACCTGAATCTGACGATGAGGAAGAAGAGGAGACGACTGTTCTCGACCGAGACGAAGCCTCCGACATCATCGACGATCGTGACGAAAACAACAACAACAGTGAAAGTGGTAAAACTGAGCTGAAACGAAGGAGGAAGCTTCATATTCCCTTTGAGAGGCTCAGGAGAGTCGGATCCAGAACTGAGCACAAGCATGAGAAAGGTACCATACTTTTACCATTATCATCACATTTTTTCATTCATTCATCAGATAACTGAATGTTTCTGAGTGCCGGCGGTGTGTTAATAATGATAAAAGTGATGTGCACTGATCATCTTTCCATTTTCTTAACCTGTTTTCAAAGGACACACTGAATGCTTTGTGACGTGACAGATATTTGTTCACTGACTGATGGATCATGTTTCATTTTCACATTTCAGCGCTGCTTTTTTTTTAAATATTGTGTTCATTTGTGACTGTGTTAATCAAGAAGCAAAGCATGAATGATTTTCATCACAAAAGGTGTTTCATCACAGATTAGAGAGATTAGATTACAACATTTCAGGAAACGCTCTTGTTTGTTATTTACCCAGAATCAGAGAAGATTGATATCAGATTAATCTCCGTGTGTCCAATACAGACAAGCCTATCACTATCAGAACTTGCCTGAGAATTAAAGGTCCAGCGTGTAGAATTTAGTGGCATCTAGTGGTGAGGTTGCAGGTTGCAACCAACTGAATTCCCCTTGCCTCACTCCTCCCTTAATGCGCCCTCTAGAGCCAATGTTTGGTTTGTCCAATACACCCATTTGAAAACCCCCTGTGGTGGGCTAACTGCCTGCACCTGTAGTTTTTAACTAAACTCCACTAAACCCATACCCGCGTACATTTGTGGCTTGTGTTATTTCCTCAGATTTGATTGCTGGACTGCTTTTGTTTATTTGCCCTAAACAGCCTATGTACTGTCTGTAAAGATTACATTAGCTGTAGGTGATACGTTTTTCTTGCTGTTATTTACCTCCACCTCTTCTTTCTTCTAATCTCTGTACAAAAATTGTGCCAAATCAAAAAATAGGCTGAGCTAGCAAACTCGTCTGAACATCTTCATCTCAGTTTGTGCTGCCTTAAGGGGATGCTGGTCGCATTAATTGTTGTCTTTATATTGACTGTACTATAGTGGTGTCTCTAAATTTCTAATATGTATAATATACTTCCACTTCCTTGACGGAAACAGTCCCTTTTGCCACCCACATTCGTCGTGGATGGCGTCTATTCTACTAAGTTTATGTGCCTGACCAATATCTGTACTGGGCACACAGGGACTGAATTGATCTTCTCATCTGATCACTTTTCACTGTGCTAGGTGTTTTTGATGACTCAGTAAAGACAAATCTATTAAGTGCTTAACTTTTATACTGAACAGCCATTGCCTTAGACAGTGAACAATTTCACTGTGCTAGGTGTTTTTGATGACTCAGTAAAGACAAATCTATTAAGTGCTTAACTTTTATACTGAACAGCCATTGCCTTAGACAGTGAACAATTAGTACAAAGGGCAGCTAGATGGAGCTAATGGGCTGAGAACAGCATTGACAGATTTCTGGATGAGTACATGAAACAACATTGTGATGTACTGGAGGATCTTCCAGTCATCACAGTGAATTACGTACTGTTGAATAATGATGACTATCATAGTACTATTATTACTATTACATTATGCACATCTCTGCAGTCAAGCTCTAATACTTCGGCCTGATTGTCTTAACAATATAAGCTTTTGGTATGTTTTTAATCATGGTGTTTTTAGTGTTGTAGTGCTTGTAGTGCTTCAGCAAGCATGCTTATTTGTCATGATAACTGCATTACAGGTCTGGTTACTGCTTACAATTGCACTGTTATGTACTGTTTATTTTTATATGATACTTCAGTTCTCAAAGAGACAAAGGAAAGACACGCAATAAAAGAAGTTAAAGATGCCATTATTAAAGGTAATATTTTGGAAACTGTATGCATCCTCTTCACTTTTACTCTCAAAATCTCTTTTATATTTCAGATTGTCCTCATTAAATGCATTGATTTGGTATAGCTTAATTCAGTGAAAACAAGAATTTACTCACTGCACACGAGAGCCTGATAGTATTGCTTATGAAAATACATTGTTGTTTACAGACCTCAAAGCTGTAGAAACTGTAAAGGAGGAGAAAAAAGAGAAGGAAGCCAAATCTAAGGAAGCCAGAGAGATAAAACTAAAAGAAGAAAAGCCAAGGGAGGAGCCCAAACCCCTTGAGAAGAAACCAAAGCGGAAAGGTAATTACACTTCATGATAAGAGTACAAAATAATGAACATGAATATGTGTCAAAAATAAAAATCAAAAAGCTGTTACTTTTTGTAGAGTTGATGTACAAAGGATGAAATATGTCCACAATGGGATGCTGCTGGATCATTTGTTTGTTTAACTGTACAGTATATGCCTATTTTATCACTATTAGTGCATATCGCTAGCAGTATTCAACATGAAAAACAGATGTATACCTCATGTTTCTCTAAACAAATTGTGGTTCATATTAGTGATGTTCTGATATGTACACAAAGAACATAGGATACTTTGTTCACTGCTCCACCTTTAAGTCATCTTATGGCACAGAAAAACTGATACTTTGATGATTTGATGAACTTTTAGAAGAAGAAGCAAAACCTTCTAAAGACAAAAAAGAAGCAAAGAAACCTCCTAAAGAAGAAAAAGAAATCAAAAAACCACCTAAAGAAGAGAAAGAAGTGAAGAAACCTCTCAAAGCAAAGAAAGAGGTCAAGAAACTTCCCAAGGAAAAGAAAGCAATGAAAATTCTCAAAGAGACAGAGATGAAGAAAATTCACAAGGAAAAGACAGAAATAAAGAAATCCCTCAAAGAAGAGAAAGAAGTCAAGAGACCACCTAAAGAAGAAAGGGGAGTCAAGAAAGCTGTCAAGGAAGAGAAAGAAGTCAAGAAACCACCTAAAGAAGAGAAAGAAGTCAAGAAACTTCTCAAAGTAGAAAAAGAAGTCAAGAAACCACTTAAAGATGAGAAAGAAGTCAAGAAACTTCTCAAAGTAGAAAAAGAAGTCAAGAAACCCCCAAAAGAAGAGAAAGAAGTCAAGAAACCACCCAAAGAAGAAAAAGAAGTCAAGAAACCCCAAAAAGAAGAGAAAGAAGTCAAGAAACTTCTCAAAGTAGAAAAAGAAGTCAAGAAACCCCAAAAAGAAGGGAAAGAAGTCAAGAAACCACCCATTAAAGAAAAAGAAGTCAAGAAAACCCTCAAAGAAGAGAGAGAAGTCAAGAGACCACCTAAAGAAGAGAAAGAAGTCAAGAAACCACCCATTAAAGAAAAAGAAGTCAAGAAAACCCTCAAAGAAGAGAGAGAAGTCAAGAGACCACCTAAAGAAGAGAAAGAAGTCAAGAAACTACCCAAAGAAGAGACAGAAGTAAAGAAGCCACCCAAAGAAGAGAAGGAAGCCAGGAAACCCCCCAAAGACGAGAGAGAAGTCAAGAGACCACCTAAAGAAGAGAGGGAAATCAAGAAACTTGTCAAATTAGAAAAAGAAGTCAAGAAACCTCCTAAAGAAGAGGCAGAAGCCAAGAAACCACCTAAAGGAGAGAGAGAAGTCAAGAAACCATCCAAAGAAGAGGCAGAAGTAAAGAAACCACCTAAAGAAAAGAGGGAAGTCAAGAAACCTGTCAAATTAGAAAAAGAGGCCAAGAAACCTCTCAGAGTAGAAAAAGAAGTCAAGAAACCACCCAAAGAAGAGAAGGAAGCCAAGAAACCACCTAAAGATGAGAAAGAAGTAAAGAAACCTCTCAAAGTAGAAAAAGAAGTCAAGAAACCTTCAGAAGTAGAAAAAGAAGTCACAAAACCACCTAAAGAAGAGGCAGAATTTAAGAAACCTCATAAAGAAGAAAAAGAAGTCAAGAAACCATCTAAAGAGGAGATAGAATTGAAGAAACCCTCTAAAGAAGACAAAGAAGTCAAGAAATCGCATAAAGAAGAGAAAGAAATCAAGAAACCATCCAAAGAAGAGACAGAAATTAAGAAACCTCCTAAAGAAGACAAAGAAGTAAAGAAACCACCCAAAGAAGAAAAAGAAATAAAGAAACCTCCTAAAGAAGAAAAAGAAGTCAAGAAATCACCCAAAGAAGAAAAAGAGAAGGTGAAATCTCTCACAGAAGTGAAGGCAGAGAAGAAATCATTCAAAGAGCAAAAAGAAGAGAAGAAATCTATCAAAGATGAAACAGAAGTCAAGAAACCACCAAAAGAAGAGAAAGTCAAGAAAGCATCCAAAGAAAAGAAAGAAGTCAAGAAATCCCCTACAGAAGACACAGACTTGAAACCATCTGAGAAGAAAGAAATGAAAAAGCCTCAAGAGGAGAAAGCAGAGAAAGAGGTGAAACCTAAAGAACTGAAGGAAGTAAAGAAGCCCTCTGAGGAAAAGAAAGAAGTGAGGAGAGCCACTGAAGAGGACAAGGAAGAAAGGGAGACACCTAAGGAGGAGAAACAAATTAAGAAACCTACCGTAGAAAAAGATGAAAAAGAGGTTAAGAAGCCCTCTAAAGATAAGAAAGACGTGAAGCCTTCCACTGAAGAGAAAGACAAGAGGGTGGAGAAGCCTACCAAGGTAGAGAAAGAAGTCAAGAAGCCTTCTAAAGAAAAGAAGGAAGTCATGAAAGACAAGAAGCCTTCGAAGGAGGAGAAAGAAGAGAAAACGCCTTCCGTAAAAGAAGCAAGGAAGCCCTCTAAAGAAGAGACAGAAATGAAGAAGCCTCCTGTGGAGGAAAAACCTCCCAAAAAAGAGAAAGAAGTTGCAAAAGAAGAGAAAGAACCAACAAAGCCTACAAAGGCCAAAAGGCACCTAAAAGAAGAAAAGGAAGAAGTACTGCCTCCACATGAAGAACGAGAACCAAGGAAGCCCTCAAAAGAAGAGGAGCCAGAAAAAACACCTAAAGAGGGCAAAGAAGTCAAAAAGCCTACCAAAGAGGAGAAAGCAGTAACAAAACCTGCAAAAGAAGAACCAGAAAAGATCTCAAAAGAGAAGAAACAACCAGAGGTAAAAGAGGATGAAAAGCAAAAGAGGCCTTCCAAAGAAATGGCTGTACCAAAGAAGCCCTCCAAAGAACAAGACCAAGAGAAACCTTCCAAGGTGAAGGTCGAGGTCAAGAAGATTGCCAAAGAAGAAAAGGAACCAAAGAAGATCTCAAAGGGAGAAAAAGAGCCAACAAAGTCTTCCAAAGAAGAGAAAGAAATCAAGACAACTCTCAAAGACAAGGAACCTGTCAAGAAGAGGGACACTAAGACAGGTATGCATGGATTAGCCATGCAGTGTTTTTAGCAATCAAATCCATTAACAACACAATAACTCTATGAGGCTTTTGAGGCTTTGTTATACTAAGTGAAATGCTCACATAATCATGCTAATACTCTCACAGTGAAAATGCCAGCATGATTATGTTGATGTTTAGTATGTATAATGTTCACCATCTTCACCATCTTGGTTTAGCATGTTAGCATGCTAACCTTTGCCTATCAACATTAAACAAAAAGGGATGTTGAGGCAGATGGTAAAATGGTAAGTAATTAATAGTTTTACAACTATGAATGTCTGTAAAAAGCATTGCCATCCACTGAGCCATACCTTGACCACCTTCATAACAATACAGTATTTGTAAGCATTAGTTTCTGATGTGCTTATACATAGACGGTCCCAAAGATTTCTTCTCCACTATTTATGTGGAACTGTTCAATGACATTTGACTTTTTATTTCAGACACCAAACCCAAAAAGGCTGCAAGGAAGATTAAAGTAGTCAAGAAGAAGGTTGTGTCTGTCCTGAAGAAGGAACATCTTAATGTTACAGAAGCAGGTCAGACAATACAGTAAAAGAGCAGGTCACAGTGATGTTTTATCTTTATGGTTAGTATTTGAACAATGAAGTAAAAAATCATAATACTGAAATTGTAGAATAATCTTTCTGCTTTTAATTTCAGCCGATGAACCAAAGAAGGCAGTAAAGGTGCTGAAAACTGTGAAAAAGCAAAGAGTTCCTATCCTGAAAAAGGAACACCTTAATGTCACAAAAACAGGTAAGTAGCAATCCACACTTTGAGACACCAGTGTGTCAAGAGGAATCTGCCTGTTGTCAAAACTACTGTTCTAGTAATACATTTACATAAAGTAGGTGAATTAAGACGGATGCCCCTTTGTTAGCAAAATGTTAACCATCCCTTCTCTCCATGCCCCAATAACAGAGAGAGTGAATATGTTATTCTAGTCTGCCTGACTTATTGATTCGTTATCTGACTGAGGTTTGTGCAAGTTAGAATCTATGGAAATATCAGTAGTCTAACTGTGCTGTGTATTGATCGATCCTGTCCATGGGGCTGAACAAGCAGATGGATTTTTTTTTCTTTTTTCTCGGTCCCACCTTTGTGTCAGTTTTGTCTTGAATCTATAATTTTCTCTAAAACATATTACAAGTTCTTAATCCTATATTGTAGTCTATGTGCAGTATATACACTGTACTTTGCAGAGTAGTGTCACTTTTATGAGCAAAGTAACAAGTAGGAACATATAGTCATAGAAGAGCAACAGGATCATAGAGACACACTGTTGCCTGTAGTATTCCTATAATATTCCTATTTTGCACAGAGTGCTGCTATTACATGCTACCTAATGCTTGCAGTGATGCAGTTTTGTAAGTAGATGGATTTAATGTGAAGCTCAGATGAGCTAATGAATTTTATTTTTAATATTCCCCAATGATAGAGGTTCCTGAAGTTCCTAAAGTGAAAGCCAAACCAGAACCTGCAAAGAAAGGTATGATGTTATTTAGCTGTTTAGAGGCTCCAAAACCTTAAAGCTTATTAATCTTTAATCAGCCCTTTCAATAATCACAAATGATTAAATAATGAATGACATTTAACTATATTTTAGGCAGATTTGCATATTTTATGTTTGCTGACACTGATCTTTTATGTGTAGCACACATAAAAAGATATATATTCAGTGTCACATAATTAATTACAACTAAGGCTTTTTGATGTCATAATTTTCCACCAGTGGCAGCTCCCAAAGAGCCCAAGAAGGAACCAAAGCAAAAAATCAAACATAAACCTGTAAAACAAGGTAATGCAAAGACTCACCAATGCTGCAGTCTAACCCATTTGGGGAATTTCTCACTCAGAGAGAAATATTTTTCAGTAACTTCCAGGGACAATAACTTAAATCAGCAATGTTGCAGTGTGCCAACATAAGTACATTATGTCAAAAGGCAAAGCTACGCTAACTTTGTGCCTTATTTTGTGACACAGAAGTTCCAAAGGAAAAGGCCAAAGCAGCTCCTGCTAAGAAAAGTAAGACACACACACATTATTATTGTATAAGTGACATTTTTATGATAATGTTTTCATCACTAAAATGATTCATCATCTCAATGAAATAAAACTATCCTGCTGTAAGAAACATTTTGCTTTTGAAACACAGAAGCTGTTCCGAAAGAAAAGGTCAAACCAGTCATCTTGAAAAAAGGTGAGTGTTACATGTTATAATATATATATATAACTATCAAACTGTACACTTACTGACTGTATGTGTTTGTTATTTTCTCATGTCTGCTGACAGAACCAGAGGCCACTCCCAGAAATGCCTCTCTGGTGAAAGAGAGAGTCAAAATAGTGCCTATGAAAAAAGGTCATTCTCTTTGGTTTGGATGTTTTATTGGTTTCAGTTTGTTCCATGTTTTAGTGAGTTGGGTAAATGGTCTTAAACATACATCTGTTTTTTGTTCTTTTTTAGAAGTCAAGGCACCAAAGGAGAAAGTCAAAGCAGTCTCTGCAAAGACAGGTACGACACACTTCAGATACTGTATTTCACAGATTTGGTTTTACTCATTGAACATCATGTTACCCTTTCTCCAACAGCCGAGGTTTCAAAACAGAAGCCAAAGCCAGTTCTTACAAAGAGAGGTAAGACCTAACCCTTTATTTAGCTTTATTGTTCCAATGTGTCACCACATGTCCTGGTATGACAAACCTCAAATCTCTTTACATAGAAGCTGCTCCACTCAAGACAAAACCAGCCCCGGTGGTCAAAGGTAAGAGGACACTGATCAACATGTGTGCTGGTGTTTAAAAAATGGAGCCTCCTGCTCATTCACTTTGTCTTACAGAGGCAGAAGCACCACACAAGAATGTCTCGCTAACAAAGGAGAAGGTCAAGGTTGTGCCGCTGAAGAAAGGTTCGTCTGTTTGTTAACAGATAGTTTTCATTTTTTGGATTTGCTCACCCCTTTTATTCAACTCAGATCATTTCGCTGTAATATTTTGTCTTTCATAGCACCTGTAACTCCAAAAGAGAAAGTCAAACCAGCACCAACGAAGAAAGGTACTTAAACTAGTTTCACCAGTCAGATATAATTTATATTCATATAATGCTTAACTTTGTGCCTTATTTTGTGACACAGACGTTCCAAAGGAAAAGGCTAAAGCAGCTCCTGCTAAGAAAGGTAACAAACACATTATTATTGTATAAGTGACATCTTTGTGATAATGTTTTCATCAGCAAAATGATTCATCGTCTCAGTGACATAAAACTATCCTGCTGTAAGAAACATTTTGCTTTGACACACAGAAGCTGTTCCTAAAGAAAAGGTCAAACCAGTCGTCTTGAAAAAAGGTGAGTGTTACATGTTATAATATATATATATATATATATATATATAACTATCAAACCGTACACTTACATACCATATGTGTTATTTTCTAATGTCTGCTGACAGAACCAGAGGCCACTCCCAGAAATGCCTCTCTGGTGAAAGAGAGAGTCAAAATAGTGCCTATGAAAAAAGGTCATTCTCTTTGGTTTGGATGTTTTATTGGTTTCAGTTTGTTCCATGTTTTAGTGAGTTGGGTCAATGATCTTAAATATACATCTGTTTTTGTTCTTTTTCAGAAGTCAAGGCACCAAAGGAGAAAGTCAAAGCAGTCTCTGCAAAGACAGGTACGACACACTTTAGGTGCTGTATTTCAAAGATTTTGGTTTTACACACTGAACATCATTTAGTGTCTTTTCTTTAGCAGCTCAGGTTCCTCACATTCTCACATCAACAGCTTGCTAAAATACACAGCATATTGTTCACCCCATTTATATTATTGAGGATGGCCTAAATAATAGAAACACCTCTCTTTATAATGCAACACAGTTAAACAGCAGCACAAACTACTATCTTACAGCTCAATCAGTGCCTCTTAAAAACAATTTAAGCAAACACTTATAACCCTCATGAAGTGAGGATTTATTGCAGGACTTTTGTATTACACTGCATTTGTTTTAGAGAGGTGTACCTAATAAACTGGCAACAGAGAGTATATAAACACTGTTTGTGGTTGACACAAATAATGTTCTTCAACACCTTCCAAAAACTACAACTCCTACTAAAAAGTATTCACATGGACAAAACTTTTGATTTCTCTAGAATGTGATTGTTGTGTTTTCGTGCAGGGATACGAACTGAAATCGGTGATGTGGCGCGGTACCAAATGTTTCTGATGTAAACACTAACATTAACTTTGTGCTTTTTTTATGACACAGAAGGTCCAAAGGAAAAGGCCAAAGCAGCCCCTGCTAAGAAAGGTAACACACACATACAAACAAGTTATTCTATCATAAATTAAATCTTTGTGATAATGTTTTCATCACCAAAGTGATTCTTCTTCACAATGAAATGAAGCTATTCTGCTGTAAGAAACGTTTTGCTTTGACACACAGAAGCTGTTCCCAAAGAAAAGGTCAAACCAGTCGTCTTGAAAAAAGGTAAAATAAAATAAAAACCTGCTAAAATACACAGTATATTGTCCACCTTATTTGTATCATTGAGGATGGCCTGAATAATAGAAACACCTCTCTGTGTAATGCAATACAGTTCATCAGCAACGCAAACTACGATCTTACAGCTCAATCAACGCCTCTTAAAAACAGTTTAAGCAAACGCAACCGTCATGAAAGGCAGGATTTATTGCAGGACTTTCGTATTGCAGTAGTTTTTGCTAACTGAAATCAGCAATGTGGCGCTTTACCAATTGTTTCTGATGTAAACAATAACAATAACTCTGTGCCTTATTTTGTGACACAGAAGTTCCAAAGGAAAAGGCCAAAGCAGCTCCTGCTAAGAAAGGTAACAAACACATTATTATAGTATAAATTAAATCTTTTCATCACTAAAATGATTCATCGTCACAATGAAATAAACCTATCCTGCTGTAAGAAACATTTTGCTTTGAAACACAGAAGCTGTTCCGAAAGAAAAGGTCAAACCAGTCATCTTGAAAAGAGGTAAGAGTGTTACATGTTATAATATATATATATAACTATCAAACTGTACACTTACTGACTGTATGTGTTTGTTATTTTCTCATGTCTGCTGACAGAACCAGAGGCCACTCCCAGAAATGCCTCTCTGGTGAAAGAGAGAGTCAAAATAGTGCCTATGAAAAAAGGTCATTCTCTTTGGTTTGGATGTTTTATTGGTTTCAGTTTGTTCCATGTTTTAGTGAGTTGGGTCAATGGTCTTAAACATACATCTGTTTTTTGTTCTTTTTCAGAAGTCAAGGCACCAAAGGAGAAAGTCAAAGCAGTCTCTGCAAAGACAGGTACGACACACTTTAGGTGCTGTATTTCAAAGATTTTACAGAAATGTTTCTGATGTAAACATTAAATTTGTGCTCTGTTTTGTGACACAGAAGTTCCAAAGGAAAAGGCCAAAGCAGCTCCTGCTAAGAAAGGTAACACACACATTATTATTGTATAAGTGACGTCTTTGTCGTAATGTTTTCATCACCAAAATGATTCATCATCTCAATGAAATAAAACTATCCTGCTGTAAGAAACACTTTGCTTTTACATGCAGAAGCTGTTCCTAAAGAAAAGGTCAAACCAGTCGTCTTGAAAAAAGGTGAGTGTGTTGCATGTTGTGATGTACATATAAATATCAAACTCACCACATACTCTCTGTTGAAAGAAAGGGTCAAAATAGTGCCTGTGAAAAATGGTAAAATAAAATAAAAACCTGCTGACATACACAGTCTATTATATTATCCACCCCATTTATATCATTGAGGATGGCCTAAATAATAGAAACACCTCTCTGTATAATGCGACACAGTTCAACAGCAGCACAAACTACGATCTTACAGCTCAATCAGTGCCTCTTAAAAACAATTTAAGCAAAAACTTCTGACCCTCATGAGGTCAGGATTTATTGCAGACTTTTGTGCTATACTGCAATAGTTTTTGCTAACTGAAATCAACATTGTGGCCCTGTAACAACTGTTTTCTGAAATAAACACTAACTTTGTGCCTTATTTTGTGACACAGAAGTTCCAAAGGAAAAGGCCAAAGCAGCTCCTGCTAAGAAAGGTAACAAACGCATTATTATTGCATAAGTGACATCTTTGTGATAATGTTTTCATCACCAAAATAAGGACTTTCGTACTGCATTAGATTTAAACACTGTTTACAATTTAGACAAATAATGTTCTTCAGTTCCTCCCAGGGACAATAACTTAAATCAGTAATGTTGCACTCTGCTAACATCACTACATTATCAGTGTACAATGCAAATGTTTTATCTGTAAACCTTAACAGTAACTAATCAAAAGGCAAAGCTACGCTAACTCTGCGCCTTATTTTGTGACACAGAAGTTCCAAAGGAAAAGGCCAAAGCAGCTCCTGCTAAGAAAGGTAACAAACACATTATTATAGTATAAATTAAATCTTTTCATCACTAAAATGATTCATCGTCTCAGTGACATAAAACTATCCTGCTGTAAGAAACATTTTGCTTGGACACACAGAAGCTGTTCCTAAAGAAAAGGTCAAACCAGTCATCTTGAAAAAAGGTGAGTGTTACATGTTATAATATATATATATAACTATCAAACTGTACACTTACTGACTGTATGTGTTTGTTATTTTCTCATGTCTGCTGACAGAACCAGAGGCCACTCCCAGAAATGCCTCTCTGGTGAAAGAGAGAGTCAAAATAGTGCCTATGAAAAAAGGTCATTCTCTTTGGTTTGGATGTTTTATTGGTTTCAGTTTGTTCCATGTTTTAGTGAGTTGGGTCAATGATCTTAAATATACATCTGTTTTTGTTCTTTTTTAGAAGTCAAGGCACCAAAGGAGAAAGTCAAAGCAGTCTCTGCAAAGACAGGTACGACACACTTCAGATACTGTATTTCACAGATTTGGTTTTACTCATTGAACATCATGTTATCCTTTCTCCAACAGCCGAGGTTTCAAAACAGAAGCCAAAGCCAGTTCTTACAAAGAGAGGTAAGACCTAACCCTTTATTTAGCTTTATTGTTCCAATGTGTCACCACATGTCCTGGAATGACAAACCTATAATCTTTTTATATAGAAGCTGCTCCACTCAAGACAAAACCAGCCCCGGTGGTCAAAGGTAAGAGGACACTGATCAACATGTGTGCTGGTGTTTAAAAAATGGAGCCTCCTGCTCATTCACTTTGTCTTACAGAGGCAGAAGCACCACACAAGAATGTCTCGCTAACAAAGGAGAAGGTCAAGGTTGTGCCGCTGAAGAAAGGTTCGTCTGTTTGTTAACAGATAGTTTTCATATTTTGGATTTGCTCACCCCTTTTATTCAACTCAGATCATTTCGCTGTAATATTTTGTCTTTCATAGCACCTGTAACTCCAAAAGAGAAAGTCAAACCAGCACCAACAAAGAAAGGTACTTAAACTAGTTTCACCAGTCAGATATCATTCACATTCATATCATGCTTTAGACTGGATGCTTGAATTATGTGTTGTCAGGAATATTAGTGTGTAAACAAGCTGCATCACTTGTGAATGAGCTTCAGTAACATACACACAAAGTGGCCAACGGATGGACATTTTTGTTGTTATTTGCTTCAGACGCTGAGGCTCTCAAGGAGAAGAAGGCCGAGTCAGTGACTCCAACAAAAGGTTTATTTGTCATTTATCTCACACTTTATTTTTCTCTCTTTCATCTTTAAATGAGGTTGTAGTTTTGCAACAGTGGCTTCTTTCTCATTTATTCAGTTATCAAAGCAAAACCTAGATCTGCTGAGAAGAGGAAAGGTACGCGGCAGACGTGTGCTCCTGTAGAGCTTTAGTCGCTAATATTAGCATGTGGCCGCTGATACAGGCAATGTGCTTTACATAATGCAAAATACGACCCAAAATTTGGTTTTGCATTAGTGTTGTCAAGTGAAAACTGATTTATGTCATTTTCTGTTTGGTCATTTTCATCTTTAAACTTGATTTGAACATTTGCATGCATCGCTATAAGCAGGCAAATCAGCTGAACTTCCAGTCTAAGGTTGCACAGAATATAGTGTGCGTGCAATGTCTGCTTTTCACATTAAGAAACCATAACAGCTAGATTGTCACGACATGTTTCTCGTGCCTAATAGCACAAATTTCAATCACATTTGAAAGAAATGTGATATAATTTCACTGGATAGGTCATCTGTCACTCATCAAAAAGCAAGAATAATCACTTCTTTTCTCTCCCTTCAGAACCAGAGGCCAAGCCGGCTCTTGCCAAAAAAGGTAATGAAGCCGTGATCCATCATTATGTAGCAACAGGCTAACTATGCTTCACACAACTGAACTCATTTTCATCCTGTGTTGCATAGCACCTGAGGTTAAAAAGGAGAAGCCAAAGCCAGAAAAGAAAGGTATATATTTCAATAAACATGACGTCATCTTTTAGATTTATTTTTAAGTTGTGACAATTCACAAGTTAAAAAGTGTTGAGAAGTGTTTTTCATTTGAATCAGCTCCGTCTAAAACAGAGGCTATGAAAAAGAAGGAAAAGGTCAAATCACCCCTGAAAAAGAAAGGTAGCCTGGCAAAATCATCTGCCTGCAGATGATTTTCTGACGTTGTAGCTTTGAAGGAATACTGTTATCGCCTACACACAGCTGCCAGTTTATTCGGTACACCTGGCTAAAGCGATTGCACTCTAATACAACACAATCAATTCTACCTGTGTGAAGGTTACAACGTTCAGGTATTCAAGTATAATGCTGTTGAACTGTACTGCATTAGTTTTAGCCTGCTGTACCTATCATAATACTGTGGTATTACAAAGCTGTTATCTGAGAATCAGTGAATGCTCGTATTCTTATTTACTCAGAGTCCAAAGTACCAGGAGACAAAGTCAAACCAGCTGTTAAAAAAGGTACAAAACAATAACAGACGTCTCATAAAGTCATGTTTGGAAATGCAACTAAACCTAAACATGAAAATCCAATCTTTGGGTCACTGAGGCTTTTTCCTTTAATGTGCTGTAATTATATGGGAAGCACAATTAAACATTTCTTGCATTTTCTCCCTGATGGCCCTGCACTGAAGAGAAAAAGGCCAGTGGACATTAACAATATGTTGTAAATGCTGAAATGTGTGGAACATATCCAGACGCTTTGCAGCTTCTGATTAGGCCAAATAAAAGCTTCTATGGTCGAACATGTAGAGAATATGAAATATGGATTATATAGAGCCAAAAGCTCTATAATATATAACAGGGAACAAACTAAATAATCTAGCTGAGTGGTTTTGTCAGATAGCTGGTAATTTCCTTTATATATAATGAGGAAATAGCATCAGACTGTGTGTCAGTTTTACATTTGAGGAGATGATGTAAGGCCTAAAAGAGAGATAAAACAGCACCGAGAAATAAAGATGCATTAAGACGTTTTCCTCATAGTCATCTGATGGAAAACACAAAGCTCTCTAACACTTATTGCAGCTTTCTAGGCGCAGATTCTTCACGCTGTGCAAGCTGCTTTAAGTTTTCACACATTCACTTTTGTTGTGCTGATGCTTTGGCTCAAGCTGCCATATGCATTTTTGGACAATGAGCTTCTGCTGTCGAGTTCCTGCGTGTCCCACGTGTGACCTCAATTTTCCTTTTGCAGAACCAGAGACTCCTAAAGAAAAGGAGAAACCTGCTGCAGTGAAGAAAGGTACCATTACTTTACATATCACCATTATTTAGATCGGTTTATTGTGCGACAAGATTCACAGTCAGTTCAATGATGCATTTCTTACTCATATACTTACTTTTATACATCCATAAATAAAGTAATGTATGTTTGATCGGTTGCATTTTCTTCCTGGTGATGCAGCCATGTTTAGGAAAAAGACCAAACCGGTCCATGTGAAGAAAGGTACATTTGCGGTGGTTCAGTAGAGGCAGCCCTTCATGTAACCCGCAGTGGTACATGTAACATGTAATCTGATTACAACATGAAGGCCAGTAGATGCAGTTATTGGGTTATTCTGAGGGAAAAGCTGCTGCTGCTGAAGCCTGAGAACATTTTCCTGCTGAATGTGAAAGTGTATTTGAATCCTTTATATAGAAAACATCTGAAATAAAAATCTGTAAATGTGTTTATATTCAGCAAGAAAATATTCGGTTAGAAATTTTAGATTTATAGACAATAACTTACGAAATACCACAATATTGATCTTTTTGTCTATAAATCTTAAGGCTTATAGACCATAATTGCACAGGGAGTTGAATCATATTTTCCAGTATCTTACTGAGCATGCATGCTGGTAATGTTAACAAAAGAAGTCTCTTGGTGGTGATGTTTTCAGTCTTTGGCATGTCTGCTCATAACCACTTGTATATCATTTTGAAGAGATGCTGCAGTAAATCAGCCACAGCCAACATCAATGTCATTGTGAAACTACTGTAGTAAAACAAGCACATGCTACTCTGGCTTACACAAGGCAAACAGAAACCCCCTTTTGCTTCCCCTGCGGGAGTAAACAATATTGTAATTGCTCTCACTTACTTGGGTTTCTTCTGTATTTGTGAAACAGAACCAGAGATTTTAAAAGAAAAGGTCAAACCCAGGGCAGCAAAGAAAGGTACTGCATGCAATCAGCCATGAGTGCATCAGTGAAGCTACAAAAAGGTGTAAATTTATGTAAAATATTAAGACTGCAGCTGCTAGATCATGGGGACTAATCATGGCTTGTAACCATTTGTAATTTATTGCAGAGGACAGAGTTCTTAAAGAAAAACCAGAGCGTGTAAAGAAAGGTATCTTGATTGTTAAGACATATTGTGACCAGAGAAACAGTTTGCTGTGTGACTGTACACTGGACGTCTGAATTATGTACGAACCTTTATTTATCTTAGAAAAACCAATTGAGAAGAAGGCAGCCAAAGAGGAGAAAGCTAAAGGTAGGGTGTGAAATCACAAGCAGTTGTAGGCTGCCTGCGGGAAGCTAACAGTTACTGATCTTGTGTTGGTGTTTACAGAGGACAGAGTTCTTAAAGAGATACAGGAGCCTGCAAAGAAAGGTAGAAATGTTTGTTCAGCAACTCAATTTTGCATGTTTGAAATAATCCACTGGAGCTTCATTTCACTTATGCACAAAAATTCCTCTTTTTGTTGCAGAAAAAGCTGCTGAGAAGAAAGTTGCCAAGGAGGAGAAAGTAAAAGGTATCGCACAGTGGAGCTGTAATTTTGGCTGATGTAACACTGTACTGCTTCATGGTTAACGTCATGCTCTCTCTCTGGCAGCAGAGCCTTCTGTGTCAGACAGCTTTCTTATGGAAGGTAAGTCCAAATTCCCTCCTCATATGTAAAATGCAACACAAGTGTGCAAACCCTGTGTGCCCTCAGTTTCCTCCCGGGATGCCAGAGAGAGGTGAGGAACGTGATGTACTGTCTGTTCCTCCCTCCTCAGATGAGCTGCCCTACTTCCAGTGTTTCTTTGTGGACGAGGACGAGGCCCAGTTCCCTTTCTACGCCTTCTCACCGCTGCAGATTTGAGGCTTCAGTCTGATCCGGTCTGAGGTTTACAATTTAATCAATTTGCTGATAAGGACAAGGTCACGTCACGCCCTGCGCTGCGCTGCTGCGACCGTCTTCAGGAGAAAACCCTGGGCAGCAGAGGATGATGGGTGATTTTATGTGATGGACCGGTTTTATTTTTCTTTCCAGATTTGGTTGAGCTCTCGTACCAAATACATGCAGCCAGGGTCATTCCTTTCCATTTTTTTTTTATTTATTTATTTAGTGTGAGTGTGAGCACTGGATATCATGAGGGTATTTAAATGGAACAATATGAACCTTATGTGGGGCATTCATTGAAATCCTCACGGCAACACACGCAAATATGAATATGATGGTGCATTTTTTATGGAATATGTTCAGCTATGCTGTAAACAGGGTAAAAAAAATGCCCACTGTTGCTGATTCAAGCCGGGCAGGCGTTCAATTCCTCAAAGGCCACATTTACTTGAGAAGTGGTGTGTACAGTAATCTGCAGTCATCTGTGTAACTTTAGCTTTTTCATTCATTGCATTGCAGATGGCAACGTTTTTCACGCTCAGCTTATCCTGCTCTTGAATCAACAATTGGGCATTTGCAGTGTTTCTGCTTAATTCCATAATTTCTGTCATTTTAAGGAAACGTCTAACACATATTCCTCTATTTCTTCCCTCATGGGTACAAACAAGGAGTGAAAGCATTAACGAAAGGAAAGGGTTGTTTTGTCTGTTTCTGTCCACTTGTTATGCGTCAAAAGGAATGACCATGCACTGTGTATGAGAGCTCCCAACACTACCTGAAACACCACCTTTAAAGTCTTATTAAACTGTAGACATGCAGACGAGCAAGCATTGCATTGCCTGCACTGTCAGAATGAGGTTTGAGTTCACGTGAACTTTTTCTACCATCCAGGATCAGATTCATTCTCCAGTTGGACGACACTTTGTTTTCCAGCTGCTCGCTCATTTGAATCTGATGCCGCGTGTTTGAGTCGATGACGAGAGGGCGAGCTGAAGTCTATTCCTGCACTGTTATTGAAGATGCTCTACAAGCTGGAGCATTAAAAGTAAAGTAGGGCACATGTGATTACTTTTTTTGTCAGTCAAAAGGGATGACCGCTGTGGTTAACAGCAGTTCCTTGATAGACCAAAAACACACTGTCACTGAGTGAGTGGCTGTTTGTCTGTGTGCACAACGTAGAAACACGATACACTTTAGCAACCTTTTGAACATGTTCTTTGAAACCAGAAAGGGTCAGAAAATGTTTAAAGGTCTTTGAAAATATCATAGATTGTATGATTTTAAGACATATAACATGATATTAATGCATATATCATTGTATTATATCATATATTATTAACACAAAGGGTCACAGGAGTCACATCACAGTTCATGAGTATTCTGTGTGTGTGATGTACAGAATGGGTTACACGATTTCAGATTTTAAATACTGTAATTGGTGAAAAAATGAAACGCAATCATGTGTTTGAAATCTCTGAAGTGATGAAGAAAGCTGCAAGAATCAGCTCCTCTGCAGGTTTATTTATGAACCTTAATATTTCGAACGCGGTGATGTTGAGTGTAGCATTTCCATCTTTGATTAAACCCACACACGGCGTGATCGCGCAGGGCGTCTCGTGTTCGGCCAGACGGTCTCAGATGTGAAATGGTGCATTATTTCTCAGCGTGTACCAGCTGCTGTTTACATATGGCTCTTTACATTTTTGCTCCATATGCTGCATAGAAGACAGTTATTTTAAATCCACTTATCTTTTTTAATGAAATAACAGAAGCACACTCTTTATCAGTCTATAGATGGCACATAGGGTCCTCTCCAGTAACTGCACTGTGACAGATGGAGTTTTATGGAGATGCTCCACTATCACTGATGAAGCTGTAGCTGTTTTGTCCCCAAACTGACGGTGTCTTTGAATATTTATATGAGCTATTGGATTTTAGTAAAGGATGTTGTTGCTCAAATAATTTTACTGCATTATATTTTAGACTCACTTTAACAAAGTAACAATGTGCAATACGTACATTTTTAAATATCTGAGTGATCAAAGCACTGTATGTTTGTCTGATAGTCCTTAAATGAAATGTGCATGGTGTGTGTGTTTAATGCTCTCAAATGATTTTGTGGCACTTTTAGAACAGCAACACTAAATACTTGAACTTATTCGACAGCGATAACTGACATTTGTCCCTCAGTTGTGTCGCTAACATGATTTAAGTGCCCTAGCCGTTCATATTTAAAATGATCTCATTGTAAATAGTCCAATAAATGTAAAAACAGACAGTTTAACTGCCCTTTAACTGCAGTTCAAATCGCATGATGTATCATTTGTCCGTTACATCGTCCTTATGCTTGTGAATAGATGCAATTTGGCATTAAAACAGCAGTGCAAGTGTTTCTTTTGTAAGCTTTGTCTTTCCCTGAAAGTGTCAACAACAACGTTTCTAACAGTCCAGCTTCTTTCCCAGGTGATGGCCAAATTTCTCAGTACTGATATGAAGATTATCTAAATCATTATCTTCATCGTTTATGATGAGGTTATTGTCATTTCTCCGAAATGTGAATGTTGTTTGCCTGATAATGATCTATTATAAAATCATTTTCTTTTTATTTTTGATTACACATATTACCTTATGTTCATGTCAGGGCTTTACACAGGATACTGTGAGAAATACTGAGGTCATGAGTCCAAATGACCCCAACAGAACCCCAATCATCTAAGAAATTTATGTACTAGACACCAACCATACGAACTATTTTTCTGGTGATTTTATGTATTCATTTCCCTCATATTTTATTACATTTCTTCGTCTAAAAACAGCCAAATTTTAAGGATAAGCCTAAAAAGAAAAGACCAGAATCAGCCTTAAGAAACCTAACATGTCTATGTGTGTTATCAGAATGTAAACTCCCCTTCATCTCATCATGACATGAGTCTACTCAGTTCCCTACAATGAGTGTTTGAAATAACATGAGTGGGACAAACTGAAGAGGACGTACCGTAGATGGTCTTCAGGTCTTCACTGTATTTCACTAATGAGGCCAGAGGGGTTACTACAGGCCGGTTTGCACCACTGACACACATTCCCACAGAGGAAACTCCTCCTGCTCTCCTGGGAAGTGTACTGAGGACAGAAGAAGCTACACTGAACTATTATCTCTCACTGTTTCTGCAACATGGAACATGATAGCTCCTTTATCAGCGTGATAGCGCTGCTGAGAATATTGTGACACAAACTCGCTTGAACTTATCGTTTCACTGTTTTCACCCCGAAATACTTATGCAAATGACTTGAGCAGGTATTGTGAGAGCAGAGGCGATTTTGGGCATACTATAACTGGAGCATAAAGATAGATTTTGATTGAAATTAATTCAGTGGGCAACGGCCAAATGAGTTCCACTCCAGTTACCATGGTTTCTTTGTGTTGCATGCTATTCAGAGGTGGCCAAAATCTTGGCAGCCTGTGTGTTGGGATGAGAAGAATGGCCGCTTGTAGTCCCAGTGGCTCAGTAGGCTAGACACAGCTCACAGGGGAGGACAGGGAGGATTCAGCTTGGCTGCTTAAAATGTGGGAAAGATGGAGGATAGGAGAGGGAACTCTAAAATTAATGCAAGCTTTCCTCGTTTTGAACAGTTGGAGCTCACAAAGTATTTATTTTACTCTGAACTACAAACTGTCCGCACCCTGTACGCAGTGTCCCTGTTATGTCGTGCCAGGGCAGCATTCAATCACAGTTGGTCCACACATCATCGAATGATGCCTCTACGTAATGACACCACAACTAACACCGGATTATCCCAAGGCCGGTGACATCACCGCCCCCAGCACCCCCCTCCTGCTCTTCTCTGACCATCTGGGGGTTACTACAGGACACTCATTCCCCATGAGTTCAATGGTCACACTGGCTGCTGCTGCTGCACGGCCGGCTCTGGCCTGCACCGTCACCCTGCAGCTGTCACCTGGAACCGACCCATCACAGGGAGAGCACTGTTCCCACAACTTAGGTTGATGTATTTGAAAAGAAATGCAGGGCTTCATTCAAAGTTGCATGCAAAAAAGCTGAGATGAAGCGGTACTGACCGAGCTCTTGTGACTTTTAAATACCGGCTGAAAAGTCTGAGACGTTGAGAACGTTAATCAAGCACTTTATTTTTCCCTTTTCGAACGGTTTAGGCCCTTCGCAGTCTGAATTTCTTACAAAAGATCTTACAAAAAGATTTCCCAAAATATTTATCTCATGTTACAACAACAAATCAAGTGCAAATCACTGGATATTGTAAAAACACTTTGTTAAAAATTAAAAATTAAAAAAAACTGGAGAACACCTTGCTGCAGTGCAGGGGTGATTTGCTCATTCAGGTGGATGGTAAAGTAGGTTAGGCTTTCTCATATTTGCGGACTGCCTGGACTCCCTCAAAAGTCAAAGTCTGTGAGAAGAGAGGAAGCAAAAGACAGGCTGTGTCACATGACAGCAGTCAACACTGAGGAGGGGTTTTAATGCAGCATCTAGAAATCATGCATACTGAATGTAAAACAAGTTTTATTCAATCCCTTTGGATGATCTGATATCAGTTATTGCATCATTGCCAAGGTGAGGCAGTTTTATTTGTATAGCACAACAAGGCAAAAGTGCAGTACATAAGATAAAAGATCTTTTTTTATGGATGAAATGGCTCCATAAACCCATAAATGTAACCACAATGATGGCACAGAAAGATTTCACTTGTCACTGGGGTTCATATTAAGCTGTGTCACTCAATCTTACCACCACCATCTTCCCATCCTTGAGTTCTCTGACTATTTTGGTCTCCTTCCCATCCCACTTCTGCACATGCACCAGTTTGTCTCCCTCCAGGGTTAAGGTGGACTGCAAGCACAAGCACAGTGTGATTTCAACCAGGTCAGTCATCCTCCAGTTGCAGCACATGTCAACATGTCAGATTATATGCTGACTTTTACTCTACTGACTGCTTACTTTGCATCGCCGGTCATCAGGTGTGGTCTCATCAAACTCCTCCCCCAGCTTGGTGGAGATCTCACTGTTCTTGAAGGTGCTCAGGGCTTTCACCACCACTTTGTCCCCATCCCGGCCGATCACTACTGTTGTTTTGGTCACATTGCCCACTTGTCTTGTGGCAAAACCAACACCTGTCCCAAAAAACGGTGCATTTAGTAATGCATTATATTCACAAGCTATTTATTTTACTTCTTTTCTGCACAAAAGTGAAAACACAACTGCAGAGTAAGTGCAGCCCGCAGCACACAACCATGCTCACACTACAATTAACAAGCAGAAAAAATACATAAAAACTAATTAAACTTGCTCACCAAGTGCCTTCATGTAGTCATCAAAGTTCTGGCTGTCCACCAGTTTCCATGTACCGCAGAGAGCATCAACCATTTTGCAAGTGTTACTGGTCTGTTCAGTATGAGACTGTCAGAGTACTGCTGCTCTCCCTGAAGTAAATCTTCAGCTTGTCTGCCGGCCAAATTAATACTGTAACAGAGGGCGGGGGCTCAAGCTGCAGCGTGAAAGCTGATTGGAGGTGCCAGAACATTCGTGGGCTGTGATTGGTCACTGCAAAATGGGCTGTTAATTGTGTATAAAGGTGAATGTCAACCTTCCTGTGTTATGTCTGTGATTACCATAAAAATTAAGATAATTATACAAATTACTTATGACAAATACGCATACTATAAGCATTTCCCCTATTTACATATCTAATTATTCCAAAAAATCTTTTTTTTTTTGACAGCCACGCTAGCAGCTTTGTAAGGCTAAGGTGTAATATTCCTCATGTTAGCATCTGCCAGTTAACATATATGCTAGTTAGTGCATTAACACGAAGAAGTAAATAAAGCTAAGGCTGGTAGGAACATTATCATTAATGTGCATACTAATTTTCAGCCATTAGCCAAAACCACAAATATCAAGTTTCTTGTGGTGCTAAAGCTGAAAGATGGACCAAACAACCAACACTGCCATCCGGGATGCTAGCATGGCTAACACACTGTTACAATCAGCATCAAAGCAGTTATTCAGCCTGAGCCTAATAAACACGAAATGACTGACAGTGACTACTGTATACCTTTATTGTTGATAAAATACTTCCTGCAGATACAATCTGACACAGTTACAAACAGATGGCCACTGTCTGAATAAAGTAAATCAGTCCTGATCAATAACACCAAAGAAGTAATCAGTAATACTAGTAAATTATACAAAATTAAATTTCACTATTGCTGGATATATTGTCAGTTTTTCTGCATGTTTAAAAAAAAAGGGAAAAAAAATCTACTTGGCACTGATCAAGGCCAGATTAATACATGAAACAAAACCTGCAAGCAGCATAGAAAACATACCACATTTCACACAGTAAAAACATTTCTTTGTCTTTTTTTACCAAATGAATTATCTACAAGAATAATTTATTACTTCCCTGAAGTTCACATATAGTGCATGCAAATGAAACATTACATGTTCCACAATGATAATTCAGATTGCAACTCAGGGATCTTTGCTTTCACATAATGAAGGAGGGAAGTAACAAAGAGTTTGAGTGTATTGTTTTACAGTATATTTCTGGAGCAGCAAATCCATCTGGTGTCATGGATGGTTACATAACGTAATGATGTCTGGCTCCATGAAATTTGAATGTAAAATAATAGGGGAAAGGGCTATGTCCAATAAAAGACAATTATGCTATTTAATTATTTACAGAATATGACTTGAAGCAAGCAAAGGCAGATGTGTGCCAAATTAGCAAACTGTGTCACTGTAGTTGACTCTAATAAAGCAGGGGCTTGAACGGTTTGAGGTTTGAGGAAAATAAAACGATTAATTACAGCAAAAAGTTGGGGAATAACAGAGGGCAGCAGAGGTAGAGCGAGAGAGGTAGAGTGCGAGGTAGGGAGGACAGAGCAGCACCGAGGCTGGTCTATATTAAGGCCTATCTCTCCTCTCTCTTATCAACCTAAAACAAGCCCGATAAGGATAAACATCTCAGCTCTTGGCACACAGTGACAGGTTTATCATAAAAATGAGCCACATGAGACAGAAGTACCCTCACGAGCAACAGCGAGACCTAATGATGGTTGATTTCCTACGATAGCGGCTTGTTGTGCTGCACATGTCAGAAGCTAAAAGCCACTAGTTGATGGCTACCAGTATGCTTTTTTCACTCTGACTGCTACAGTTTATACAAAACCGTATAAGAGATAGAAACGCCTGTTAGCACAAATGTCAGTATATAACTACCAGCCTGTAATAGCATCAAAAAAAAAAAAAAACACTCCACATAGAAACTGTTTCCTCAGGGCTGATACTTTCAGTATAAGATACAAATTATGTTTCCTGAATGTCACACAGTCTACAAATATGCCTAAGAAAATAAAAAAAACAGCAATTTAATTAAATAAAGGGCATATGTGGTGGTTTAGAGCGCCTGTAGTGAGAGGAAGCAAGATAATAAATCCAGTAATATTGCATAGGCATGATGCAAATTAGAGTCAACTGTTACTTAACAGCAAATCAAAAAGTAAAAATAAAATTCCTTCAACACCAAAGAAGGAATTTCTTTACAGTTTTAATTCATTTTAGCCTGGTTTCAAAGATTTGTGGAGAAATGCACTTAAAAAAAAATGGCACAACACTGACGTCAAAGATTGTCCTGCAATGTGGCATCTGTATGTGTCTAAGTGGTTTTATAGGTAGTTCTGATTTGTCCTTTCACCAATGGGAGCTATCTGAATACCCCAACATTGATTGACAGCGCCACCTCTGGTTTCCTGGATTTGGTCGATCCAGTCTTCTTCTGTGGTCCAGCTCCATCAGAGCCTGCAGCCTGCCCTCTGAAAAGATGCAAGGGTAGATCATTTTACCACAGGATCTATGATTTAGGGTCACAGTCCAGTGTTACAGCTACAGTACCAAACAATGTGGCCATAAAGATGGTCAGCAAATAATGGAAAGCCATAAAAGGTTTGAAGTCCCACCCTTTCCTGCGCTGCTCTGCCTGCTCTCGGAGCCTCTGCTGGCCCTGCTCGTCCTCCAGGGTAACAAAGTCCCTGTTGTTATCAATCAGAAGATTCTGGGGAAAATATTAACAATCGATTCAGTGTTTCTCGAACAAATCAAAAACAAAACGGATTCATTTTTAAACAAACAAACAAACAAACAAACAGCAGTCATCCCTCAAGCTGGCTGTTTAGCCTTCTGGCTCAGTAGCTAGTCTTGATTTAGAATACTTGGTCACAATGACAGAACAAATAACTGCTATTAAAATCTCTAGATAAATATACTGTATTTACCCAAATATAAAGTGGGAGATTGCTGAGCTACAGAAACTGATTTAGCGAGGTCCAATGGCTGAAAAACGGACGCATATACTCCCCAGTTTAATTGTGTAATTTGTGACCGGATGTCATCAGTACCTTGATGCCGATTGTGTCGCCATCTTTGAGGTGAAATGGTGCTCCCAGTAGTGATTCAGTCTTTTTCTTCTTCTTCTTTTTGGAAACCTGCTGGCTCTGGAGGTGAAAGGCAGGTGACACATAATTCACTCACAGTGTGACAATGAAGTAGCAAAATTTCCATGACTATTGAAATTTTGGAAAAAAATTCTGAACTGAAAGATCACGACTGACTCTCCTTTTAGTCACTATCAACACTTCTTCTTCTTCTCCTCCAAAAACACAAACAGGAAAAGCTCACAGAATCTTACCCAGTTTGAGATTTCTTCCCAGGTGTGTTTGTCTGGCTGGTGTTTGGCCAAGAGTATAGAGTCGGGGGAGAGGCCGTACATTGCAGCCACACATGTGCGTAGAGAGCGAGGAGAAGAGTCACGGGATGCATCCCAAACCAGCTCCTCTGGAGGGTAGTAACACTTCTCCCCTGGTACTCCCATTTTAACATTCAACAACACCTCCTTAGGCCTGAGAAACAGGAGGACATAAAGCATTTAACTGAGAAATAAAAGAAGGACCGTCTCGCTCACACCACGGACAGATTCTGCATAACATTATGTATGAATCAGAAAACTTGTGACATCTCAAACCTTACCCAAGATCTTCCTCGTTAAGCAGCTGTTGCACACAAAGGTTTGTACCAGTGGTCAGCTTTAATTTCCTGATCAGGAGGAAACAAGCAATGACTCAAATACTCAAATACTCAGAAATACACCCTGAAACAGGAAAAGAGCTCACACCTGAGTGTCAGTTGCTGTCCTCTGAGGATGCGCGTCAGCCTCCGTCCCTCGAGCTGCCACACACGCATGAACGCAGTGGTTGGCACACACACATCCTGAAGGGCAGGCAGTGTCAGCACCTGATACACAAAGAGACAACAGAGCAAGAGAAATTACGAATATAAATGAGAACCAGTCTTAGACTGCAATACCTACTGGAAAAAACTGTGAAGTAAAGCACAATCAGATTGAATCCTATCCCACATGCAGGGCTCACTTCATACTCATTTCTTTTATTTTGTTGTGGGTCTTGGCGTCTTTGATGATGACCTTGTACGAATGGACTTTCCATTCCTGCCTTCGATGGACACATAAAATGACCTTCACATTCTACCTGAGTCTTCAGATCGTCCAGTGTGGCCTCGTCAGATATCTCCACCTGTCCGACACTTCTCGGCTCTGCCGGTGACTGACTGTGTGTTTCACCTGCAGCCTCCAGCATGTGCTCCTCAGTGTGGCCGTTGTCAGTGTGATTAAAACAAGCTTCCGTGGAGCTGCTTCTGGGATCCAGGTAGAGCCACACAGACAGCTTGAGGAAACCCTAACAGAAACAAAAGACAACAAAGGCTGAAGAGAGATGTGAAGCTATCGCATGTAATGAGTCTCCAGCCAAAATAAACATTTCAGTACCTTCGGAGGAAGCTGTCCTTCTGTGACGATTAATGTCTCCCCATTGTTTATCTTCAGCTCTGACAGAGGAGCGTCCTGAGAATCAAAGAAAAACTATTTCAAACACTTCAAACACATATTTTCTCTATGAATTTTGTACCGATACCCGATAAGCAGGGTACACGAAGCAAAACAAAAAAAGATACCTGCAAACATCCTTTGATGTAGGAATGACATTTTGCTATAGTCAGCCACTCACCTCATCCATAAGTGGCTCTCCAACCTCCTCGCACCAATCAAGCCTTCTCAAGTGCCAGCAGGTGCCTGCAAACACACATTTGGATGACACTAACAACCAGATATTTTGCATCAATGTACTGCATTTTTATATTTATGTTTCTATGGACAGAAACACTCAATGCACAAAAGTTGAGTTTACAGTACATGCAAGTTACACACAGGACATTCGGAAAAGAGAAAAAACTAGTTTTACCATCAAGTCCAACAGCATCCAGCATTGCCTTCAGACACTGCAAATGACAATCAGAAAGTAAGAATTTTAAAAAGTATGCATACATGTTGCATGACCAATGTTTCACAAAGTGCATGAACACTTTTCCGCCTCACCTCTTTGACACTGCAAGTATTCTCCACGATGATGTCCATCTCCATGCCAGCAGAGGGCGCTGTTCCCACAGAGAAGTGCAAAAAAAGCTGCACGGCAGAGAGAAAATCTCACATCAATCAAGCAGTTTAAAATCTCGTAACTCCTTGTCTCGATTTGTTTCTAAATGTAGGGTGTGGACGGTTTACTGGTACTTAAAGGTAACATCCACCTGTGCAGCTGCAAGAACAAAGGATTTATTGAAGATTTCAAATAAAAGACACACCTGTGATGCCTTGGGGGCATTTCCCGGACAGAGAGTCAGTGTGGTCATGAGTCGCACCCCGGCGTCCCGAACACTCAACTCCTCACACACTGTCAGGTAAACCAGGGTAAGTCAACACCAGTGCACTCAGTAAATACGCTGTAAAACTTCAAAGACAGATGATGAGACGAAACATTACATGGAGTACCTTTTAAACATTTTATGAGGGGCAGTGTACAGGAACGCATATCTTAATGTTTTTGATAAAATGAGGGGGATTTCCAGCTCTTAACTTATCTGCACCATTAAAATCACCCTCAGGTAACAAATGGCACAGTACCTGGAGGAAGGAGTTTCCCTGAGCAGTCCACCTGTCTCAGACAGTACTGTGCACCTGGTCAGCGGGAAGAAAAACAAGTGCTGATTTCAGAATGTATCCAAACACAAATAAACAAGATCATATTACATGAAGAGACGAGGGAGGTCATGAGACAATCTTCATGGTCTATCATCGGCATATAAGAATTAATTAAGATCTTCTATAGTAACCTTGCTAAATTCTGATCCTTTGATCCAGGATTAAGAAAATATGTGCATCATAAATAGACAATATCCAAAATTTAAAGCTGTATGGCTTCAACTTTAAATTGCTTCAATTTGATGGACTCTGATTTAATATTTTGGAAGAAACGTTACGATATGGGACTCTGCTTCTGCACGTATAACTGACTCTTACTAATAATGGTGAGGCTGACCAGGACACCCTTTGCAGACAGTTATATTTAACACCGAGCAGCTTGCCTGGGGGTTGCTCCTGTAGCTGCAGCTCCTCTATGGCCCTCTGTTTCACCTCACACAGCAGCTGGAAGAGAGACACATTTTACATTAGACATGAGTCTTTTTGGAAACAATGATGTGATGCTTAAATAGAGAGATGAAGAGGAAGAAGAGACAACCAAAGAGTAAAGACAGCAGCAGAAAATTACTGACCATATTTCCTGTAGCTAGAACCTTGATCTTCCTCCTCTCCCCTTCTCCTCCTCCTCCTCCATGTGGTTGAAACTCCACCTGGAGCCAGCGGCAGTCAGACGGTGTAGTCACAGTGACGATGTTTCCGTTTAGAGTGAACATGCTGCACAAAGTTAAGAAGACTACGGTGAAACACACACCTGGAGAAAACCCACACGCACCCACAGTGCGGATGATCTTACCTGCTGTCGAACGATTGTGGCTCCAGCACCAACAGCGCATCTCCGTCTTTCAGCGACAGCTGCCTTAGCGTCCGATGCATGTCATCGGGGGGGAAAAGCTTCCATCCACTTGCCCCTCCTCCCTCCCCTGCCCCCGGCTCTCCCCTCTTTCCTCCTTTATGCTCCTGGCACAGCAGACTCTCCTTAGGCTCCCCAAGTGCATCCCTCACCTCCCCAAGAGTCACAGCACCTGCAAAACCTCTCGCCTCCCTTTTAAGCCCCTGGCCTCCATTTTCAAACCCTCCTTTGCCATCCTCACACTCCATCCCATCCTTCATCTCTGGATCCTTGTCTTCCCCGAAAAGGGGACGGACTACAGTCAGCAGCACCGGCTCCCACTCGGCTCCGCTTGGGACAGTCACGCCACACACCTGAAGAGATAAAAACCAGCACACAAGATTAGGGATATGAAAAATGTTCTTGCGTGAGGCTGAATGTGTGGGACTATGGCCTTGCTCACCTCTCTGCCGTTCCACACAAACAGGTCAGAGTTTGTGTGAATGCCTGCACTGTACAGGGAGACACTGTCATCTGCAAAGAGTATCACAACCAGAGCATAGTTACAACATTTGAGAAACTTCTTCTGTCCTCTTCAGGTATTTTGCATGCACGGGTCTCACCTGTCACAGTACTGTAGAGGTGCAGACCTGCAGGAAACCTCTTGGCCACAGTCAGAGCCATATCTCCTTCCCACAGCTCCTGCATCTATATAAACAAGTAACAGCTCATTTTTAACATGCTTTGCAGCATAATAAAAAGCAACAGCTAGTGTTTGTGGGAGTGACGTTACCTGATAAATAGCCAATCGAAGCTCTCCCACGGTCTTTCTACGGTCGAAACTCAGAGGGGTGCTCTCGTTCTGCTCCTTGCTGATTGGTTTCAGGGCTCCATTTTCTAGCCTGTAATTGGGTGCCAGGTGGAGATGCAGCTCCACAGTGTTATTCGTGGCTTCAAACTTCTCACTGTAACAGAAACAATGTGGACTCATGTTAATATAACTTTCCAAAAAAATGAATGCAAGTGTCTTCTTTTTTCTGAGCATTGATGTGTTGAAAGTGCTAAAAGTGTCATGTGACAGAAGCGTAATTTGTGAATGTGTTTCTGTACCGCATTTGCTGCAGTTTGATGTTCTCCTCCTGAGCCATCTGGATGAGGTGAAGAGGAACTTTATATTGGGGATTGTTCAGAGCTGCAAATGCAGAACACATTTTTTAAGACATTTTTTAAGTCATCTAACTCCTTCACCTTCTGTGTACATTAATTGAATTCAATTTAAAATGACCCCGCTGAACTTCCTCCTCTGTTCTTCACCTCTTCCCCATTTCGTTCTCTGCTCCGACACATCTTTTCAAATACAAATGCAACACATGGTGTCCATTACCTTCACTGGGCCTGTGCAGCTGTGTTTTTCTGTAGAACAGCATGTATGCGCTCTCTTTGCCCTGGAACTGCTTCTCTATGTCAGACTCCCTGATGGAGGTCACCGTGGAGTCGTTCAGGTCAAACCAGTGGCTACCCTGCTGACAGACAGAGGAAACGCCGTGAGAAACCGGCATCAAAGTAATCACAACATGTCCAACGGGGACTCAGATGAATTCTTCTTGAATTCCTGCTAAAAAGTGGCTGCTACTCCAATACCTCTGGTTCAGGCTCTGCCAGTTGTTCAGCAGCTCCGGGGTCTGAAGGTGTTGGAGGATCAGAGTTAGTGGTCTGCTCTGCTGGGCCGGGGGCCTCAGTCACAGGGCTTGGCGGGTTTGCTTTCAAAGCCACTCGAGTACCATTGGACACCAACATGAAAACATCACTGTGGGACTGCAGGAACTACATCAGAGGAGGAAAAATGAAGAAAGGACAATTATTTGTTTAAGAAATAAAGCGGAATAAGCACCAAAGGAGGCCAGCTTTAATAAAAACATTACATAACATAACACAAAGAAACCAACCAGACCTTTCCTATAGGACCGTAGTGTTTTCTGAACTTCTTGCTCCAGGATGAACCAATCTTATCCATGAGTTTCTGTCCCAGCTGGTCCAACAGGACACTCTTTGATGGCTCCTAGTGGACAGGAAATCACCTAATTAATTAACTATGACTGTACAACTGCCTCAGCAAATAGAAATACATGTATGACCGAGACAAAATTCAGACTAAGGAGGCCTTCAGATTCGCAGTTACTGTACCTGAGCAATAATAGCAGTGAGGACAGACAAAGGGTCGTCCTCTTGCAGGTTTGGCTCAGACACTTCCTTCTTGACCACCTCCTCCTTGACTTTCTTCTGGGTCTTGGGTTTGCATTCCTCCTCCTGACAATGAAACAAAGAGGTCTTTCCTATCTCACATGTTAAAAGGTTTGCAGGTTTAGCAGATAGTAATACAAGATTTGCTAATCTGAGTATTAGCTGTTCATAGGGAATGAGCAATCAGTCACTACTCATCTCATTACTGCCTATAATTGAATAAAATATGCATTTTTTTTTGTTCTCATCTTCCATCTTGTTTTCTTTTTCCTACCGGCGGCTCCCATTGGCCCAGCTGGTCAATGTCCCTGATATAAACATGGTAATGGCCACCGTAGCAGCCGCCCTTATGGATGATAACAGAGAACAACTCGTAGGAGTAATCAGAGTCCTCTCCATCAATCTGTAAAGGAGGAACACAGGTCAAGACATCTTAGCATAAGTGTAAGTCTGGAAAAAAACAACAACAATGAAGAAAAGTCATGTTAGATGTGGCTGATTATAAGAAGTGAGGTGCAGTACCTGTTCACAAAATGGCTGTAGGTTGATGGTGAGGGGGAAACTGTAACGTCCCGTCTCCTTGTATCGCTCACATTTGGCAAAGTCAAAGCTGAATCTCAGCAAAGACATGGTCATGAATGGAGGAAGCTTCCTAAGCTTGGCTGACTGAATGAGAGCAAAATAAATAACGGAAAGTGAGAAAAAACTCTATTTTTTATGTTTGTGTAAAAATGTTAATACACAGATGCCGTTCTTTTCTCTTCTCTAGTTTTAATCTTCTATTCAATTGTTCAAAAAGGGAAAAGGGAGACTTTTAACGTCTCTTAGCGGTCACTGTAATATTACTGTGTTCATTCAGCCTGAAAGCTGGCACTGACCTTGGCAGCAGTGACCAGCCTGTCACACTGTGCACAGCGGTAAAGGTTATTGCCCTCAAACAACTCTTCCTCCACAAACATGCTCCACAAAGCATCCTCCAGGCTAGACATGCCACAAACGCACACGGTCAGGTCCAGGAAGTCCTCCTACGGAAGAAACAAAGAAAACAGAGGTGGGTTAATGAGTAATGTTGGTCTTTGCATTTAGTAGTGACATTTATTCCACGTGGATAACTCCTTTAGTGTCCGTCTTAGCATATCTTACTGAGGCAAAGACAAAAAACATATTTCCAAGTGTATTTAAAGGTCCAAATACAAAGAAACCCTGCAAAAATTTACACACCTGTCTCTGGCTGACGTTGCCACACTCCTTGCAGACAATGCTGTTGACAATGGTCCCATGGTACAGCCGCTGGATAAACGTACTACCAGTGGTGTCCACAAGAGAGTGCTCCAACGCACTGAACAGAATCCTGTTCAGCTCCTGTACATCATGCTGGTTTGTTCCCTATAGAGGACAAGAGAAGAAGGATCAAATTACAGAACGAAAGACGCCGTTTCCCAGTCACATACTATGTTCTAGTAGCGTACAGTATATAGTTTATTACACTTTTCGTAGCATATTGTTTTTGTAGTTGATATAGAAGAAATCAATGTAGGCTGCTTCACCGTTTTTATATACAGGACATTATACAGGACTGAACATCAATCAAACTTTACTCATACACACTTTACTTAATTTTTTAACTTTATCATTATTGAAACACCAAATATATGTTTAAAGCCTAAAGGGATTGGGACATATGACCACTGCTGATCACTTGAACACAGCAACTTTGCAATATTTTTGCTTCTTATGTGCATAGTCATTCTCGCCTCCCCCAGCTGGAGCTCAAGTTACACTTTCCATTTCGATGGATTTAAAGCTCTGCTTCGAGTTTAACCACATCACTGTATGCGCATTCTTGACCTGGAAAGGGTGCTTATGCGTATCCTGAGGCAAATTCTGTTTATGTTTCTGTCTGTTCTCCCTCCTCATGTACTTATTTTGTGTGACTGCAGCTGGGACGCCTCCAGACAGAACAGAATGCAGTTTGAAATCCAGTTTTTGTGAATTTCTGCATGCATCTCCTGAAGGTAAATCAATTTCTGAAATATGAAGTGCAACCTGAGCCTCTCTTTCTCCTCCTCACTGACCAAGATAATGGGCACAGACCTCGCTGCTGTTCCAGCCAAAACTGTCGGTGAGGTTGGCGGTGGAGGCGCTCTGCTGGTCCACCAGCAACAGAGAGGCAAACAGCCTCTGCAGCTCCAGTGGGATCACTCTGACCTGCAGAGAAGAAGGAAAAAATCTCAGTACATGTCACACACACACACACACACACACACACACACACACACACACACACACACACACACACACACACACTTCCATCTATGGTTACACCTACAGTGCAGGCACTTACTTTGGCCCCTGGTTTCTCTTTGTCTTCCAGACATCCTAATTCCTCTGGCCCTAAACTGAACAGCTCCTCTGCAAAGACAAACAATGAATAAGGAAACATAATCAGTACATAGCTGCCTTCTACTTGTCCATTGCAATGGTGAGCCTGAATCTCACCACACTCTAAGGAACTGAACCCTGGCCTCACCTCTGAACTCTGGGGTGAACAGCAGGGTCTGGAGCAAAGAGTTGAGGTAGCAGGTACCCCCCTGGTTCTTGATGCCGCACAGATTGCTTCTTCCACGGGGTGGAGGAGGCTCGTCTCCCCCCTTTATAACTCTCCCTCTGGAGGGAGCCGAAGCGAAATCTTCCTCCTCTTCTTGCTCGAAAAGATTCCCAAACATGCTGTGTGAGTTATTTACTCCGTTTTCTCTCTGTTATGCCGGGACTCGCAGTAAATCGTGTGTTAGCACGCCGATGTGCCCTCTTGCTATCTCATCTTGGTCTTGCCGAGCTCTCTGTTGACAATGGCCGGGCTGACTCTGAAATAAGAGGACTTCACGGGGCTAAACATAGTGACTATCACCGGATATATATGCGTTTGACGCGCAGTTACGCTGTTTAGCTAGCTTACCAGGCTAACAAAGGCAATTCAGCCGCAGACCGACACTGACGAGAAGCTTGACAGCTCAGCGAAAACGGGAAAAAAAAAAAATCAGGCTGTCGGTAACGTTGGCGGTCAATATCACTACGACTGGAAAAATGGCGTCTTCTGAAAGAAACTCCAACGAATGATTTAATCGTTACACAATGTCACTTCAGTTTCTGGCTCTGTCTTCCTCTCTCTGTCTTAAACCAGATAACAAACGAAACGTAAATAAAAATACCGTCGGTGAACAGTAGGCAGCCATGTTTGTTCCTAGCAGGGGATTGAATGGTGCATTGTGGTACTTGTAGTCAGACCCTCCCCGCTCACAATAAAAATCAAAATAACTGAAGGTATTTTCATTACTGGGCCGATGCATGAAAACATCATGAATCTGGTTTAATGTAATTTCAATAATTTACTGTCAACTCATGATACAGCCATGAAAATGGTGTTTTATGACTGCAATTCTTCTCTCACCAACAATTATTGTATCGACGAAAACTACATTTCCGGATAGTCTAGTCTTGTCTTGAGGTCATGGGGTTTGTAGTCCACTGGAACAAACATGTTTTACAGTAGTTGGAATTTAATGAGACTGGCAGCTCTGTGCCCAGGGCCATGCGAGGAGGTTTGCATACCAAAGACCTCACCAGGTATTTCATTAGCCACAAAATTACTTGAAAACCGTGAGTACTGTCATTTGATCCTGAAGGGTAGGTTAACAACCCTGATTGCCACCCTGCATGCTCTAAATGAACCAAGCTGAAGGTTACCCAATCAATGCACAAATAACTCTTATTTTGCATGTAAACTTATTAAGTCTTGTTTATTGCAATTTAAATAATTTACTGTCACTTTGTATATATATTTCATGCAGTCAGAGGCAAACAAGCAACAATCAGTCCAATTTTCCATGAGAACACACATTCTGGTTAACAAACAAAATGTTAAATATCATTAATATGAAATGAATATGAATATGGAAATCTTACAGACTGTCTTTAGCTGTATTCAGACAATCCAGACAAACAGATAAATATATTCTCATAAAAATCTTGCCCATGATATTTGTGTTAAATTGAGGTATCAGTTGTTAACCAAGCCCAAGCCATCTATGCTGTAAGGTAACTGTGTGCAGGGCTGGTCATTATACCAAATTCCCCAGCCAAAAGCTGTCTCTCACATTTTTTTCAATCGATTAACTGTTAAATTTTATTTTCAGTAAGTTTTTATCTCCCCATGCGATGACTTAAACCGTAGGATAACCTAGGATTTTTATCATATGTCAATGTAATTCAATATTTCTTGACCAAAACTGTCAAATTAATTGGTCAATGTAAAATCCTCCCTCCCAAATTTCTTGAAACAATACTTAGGTCATGACCTTATCATGAGCTTAATGGCTGCTATGGTCCTGACTGTATGTAAACTGAACAGAAACAGTATTTCAAACATTATTGCAAACATTTTCAATTTACAAAGAAAAACAGCATGTGCAACACAAATAAATATAGTACACAAAACCACACGTACACTCTTTTTTTCTTTTTTGCTCAGTAGGTTTTCAGCTTGAACACTTTGGAGAGAGGTGCTTTGGCACTGGAGTAGATGAGATATGATTCCCCTTTAGAGCTGAAAAACTCCCAGTCACTGCAGCCGATCGTTGGGAGCCAATGAACCGGAACAAAGCCTTCATATCCCTGCCACCTAAAAACAAACAGAAAGGAGGAATCAAATCAAAAGCGTATTTGCATCTGCTTAACAAAGGCTCCAGACCCAAAATTAGCCCTCAGCCAGTTCCTATTTCCTAGCAATTCCTCACATGTAAAAAGTGCTGGTATGCTTTCACTCATCCAGCCACAGGAGGAAAATACATCTGCATTACAACAGTTCAGGTGTATGTCTCAGCACTAAGTTAGAAAACCATCAGAATATATGAATTATTTCACACTGGCAGGGGTGATGTTGACAAGTTGAGTACCTGTACAGAATGCTGTTGAGAGAGTAGGATTCTCCGTTAAAGGAGTTAGCGACAACCAGAAAATATTCCTCCCCGAGGCTGAAGAACTCCCAGTCCACTGCACTGGTGAGACAGAAAAGGAATGTGGTGATGACGAGACGCTGACATGGCAGCAAACGGGTTATTATTCAGGAAGTGCTCTCATGATCTGTCTGTGTGTACATGCACCTGGCATACTATAGAGTTTGCATATCTATACCTGTAGGTGACAATATCCTGGAAGCGGACAAACAGCTGTCCATTCATGTCCAGTTCGTAGATAGTGGAGTTGATGGCATATCGGCTTGGTCCATTAGCATGGAGCCTGTGTCCGTTGGCAACAACTAAGAAGACTCTGCTGCCAATCTGAAACATCTCCCAGTCTGTGGCACAGAAGGTCTAGATTGACAGTGAGAGAGAGAATTGTGCTTAACGTGTTGGCAGTGGTAGAACGTCACAGTATATTTAATCAAGCACAGTGCAAGTACAATGTTGAGGTACTCTTACGTTACTAAAGTATATTCAAGGAAAGAATATACATTTTACACCACTGCATATATTTGACATCTGGAGTTACTTGTCAGACTAAGATTTGACAAAACAACAAAAAAAACAACAACATTGTTTCAGCATGTTTGGCTCGGGGGCCTCTTACAAAAAACCAGTGACTAGTCGGGGCCCCTTGTCATGGTTCAGATTTCTATGAGCTGTTCGCAGTTCCACCAAGGAGATATTTACCCTCCAAACTTCTCAGATGGTTTTATTTAAATATCTATGTGAGGCACAAAGATTCAATATTTCACAAAAGAGTAAAGATTAACCTTTGGACAGGGAGTAAAGGCAGCAAACATGTCCCCGTTTCACATCCTAAGATTAGAAAAAAGTCTAATATATTTGTGCAGCAGGACACATTAATCATCTTATGACCCTTTCGAGGGGCCTTCACTTCTAGGCTGGGAACTACTGGTCAGATTTCCTAATTGTATTTAAAGTAGTTAATATGTCATCTACACATTTTTGCATCAGTGCCAACAATCTGATCACTCAAAGGGTCATTTTCAGTGCAGTAAGTACTTTCCCTTTGATACTTGAGTATGTTTTGCTGATAGTACTCAAGTAGGATTTTAGATGCCGGACTTTTACTTGTAATGCAGATTTTTTACATTATTGCCACTTTTACTTAGAGAAACAGCTAAGAGAGTAATACATGTTCTAAAAAAAAAAAAAAAAAGTATTTTCACTCATTTCTGGATGATTTTACATGATTAATTTCCACCTGCCCCAAGGTGTTCTTCAGACTCCTCACATCCAGCTGTGGAGTTCCCCTAAATCATCTCCTTATGGTGTCTTATGTGACTATCAACGTGTCAACACACTTTTCAAATGTGGCTGGATTCAAATATATGATTCACTATCAGTTACATGTCAAAGCGCTGCTATTGCTCAAGCAAATCATGGCAAACCACACGCTCTATTTTTGGCCCTGTCTTAAATGTTCCTTGCTTTCCATCTCTCTTTCATTACCCTGTTATCTCTCCCCATTTGTGTTCCCTTCCCTCTGTGTGTACAGACGAGAAGGTTTTTCATACTCACAGATACAGATCTCATCAGAGGAAATCAAAGCCCAGCCAGTGACAAGATGAATGGTATGGAAATCAAGGAGAAAAATGCTACATTTAAGTGCTATTAAGCCTAATTTCCACCCATGCTCAAAACACCATCCTGTATTGTGGTCGGGCACCAAACCAATGTTTTTGATAATCAAGAAAGTGAGAGTTTTTCAAAGTCAGTTACACACTTCCTTTGCTCTTTTATGTTTACCACATACTTTAATTGTCTGGAACACCTGGAAGCTTCCATTGACCCAAATGTAGATGACTGAGTCCACAGAGGTGGTTATTCCATCAAAGGCATTTGCCACCACCAGGAAATGGTACGGTCCGACTGTGAAGAACTCCCAGTCGTAGGCTCCTGAGGTGGGCAGCATCTGCTGGACCTCAAAAGCCTTTGTTAGCCTGTTCCACTTGTATATCACACTGTCTATAGTGTGATTATTATTACCTGGAAGACAAAAACAAAGACAGAGAATGCAACCGAGTAGTTTAACATTTTGCGGATGTCATGCAGGAATTCTGGATGTTAGCAGGCGGATGTTTAGTTTTTACCTTGTCTATGATTGGCCACAGCGAGATATGTTTGTCGATTGATGTTAAAGGCTTCCCAGTCCCGGGCACAGTGCGTCTGCAGAGTCTGGAACCGGACAAACCGTTTTCTTTTTTTGCTCCACTTGTAAATCACAGAGAAGTCCGTCTCTGATTCTTTGTTGAAATGCTTGTCTGGCCCTCTGCCACAGTTAGACACCACCAGAAATATCTAGATCAAAGTAAGAAAGCACAGAGAATATCAGCTCCCCAAACTGTTTTTACCAGGTGGATGTATGAGTGTGCTCGATTCATATTCTGAAACGCATCTCTTGCTTTTTGTCACCTTCTCGCCCATGCTGAAGTGTCTCCAAGCCAGAGCTCCATATGTGCTGATGTTCTGGTAGAGCTGGAAACCTGTTTGGCTCCACAGATACACAGCAGAGCCAGAGGCTGTAGACTGATGAGCCATAGCAGCCATCACACCCATGCCAGGTACCTGGAACACCTAAAGATTGGATGAAAAAAGATCTATAAAAAAGCACTCATAGACTTTTTGGACAGAAGATGGAAATCGCAGGATGGTGAAAATTTATGCTGCACAAGATTTTGTGCTGAAATGTAATCAGCCTCAGTGCAACAGAGGAGAGCATCGACCACGAGCAACTAAAATGGACCAGATTAAATTTCAAGAGTGGATGCCTTCGGTTTCCAAGTACAATGAGGATCTTCGCAACCGTAGAAACACCACAAATGTACATAAATATTCTTTTTTTTAACAAGGTGTAAGGATACCTCTACATCGTGTGTCTCTGAGCTGGTGGTGAGGACCTGGTGTTCCAACACGTAGTCCAGTCGTTTATGATCTGAGCGGATGGAGAGGTGAGGTTTCTGTCAGGTTTTCAACCGAAGTTGAGTAAAAACTAGCTCATCAGTGGCTGATAGCTGGATTCTCACCCTCTAACACAGCGATCCACACTGTACCATCGCAGAGGTAGAGGCCTTTCTTCAGCGGGTTGAACCACAGCTGGCCCTGCAGCAGCTCTGAGCACGACCGCTCCAACCCCACAGACACTCGCTGCTCTGTTTCTGACGGTTCGTGATCAAAACACAAAGAAAAGCAGGTGATCAAAGAGGCGCGGAGGCAGGGAAGCACATATGTCATGCCTTGCTTCATACTGTATCAAATGTCCTGGAAAATCTTGCATGTGCAGGTTACCGGAGGAGGGTACATGGCTGTCATCCTCCCTCCCCGTGACAGGCAGGTCTGAGAGGAGCGGCGGTACTGACAGAGCTGCTAGCTGGGGCTCGGACGAGGGGCAGGTGTAACGGGTGGCATCCGAACCTGGCACCAAAACCAGCTGTCGCAACAGACCCTGCACGCAGATCAGAAGGGAAAGATTTAAACAGTGGTTTAGCAGCTTACCTTTAAGGAAAGTTAATGATGAAGAAATATAACTCTTACTGAATACAAGCCTTTCCATCTCCCCCGACTGCCGATGTGGAATCTTGATCCCTGAATGTTGAGGTCTGACGGGAAAGGCCTGGAGAGAACGCTGTTTGCCATAAAAAGACATAATTATTTCTAATAGCTGAGGTAAGTTGTTTTTCTTCTGTAAATGAACTAAAAGTCTGCAATTAAAGTAGTCTCTTTTCTGCTCCTATTTTTAGGCGACAGGAATTGTATTATATTGCTGCTGATATTCTTCCCTTCTGTGCGCCAGAGGGAGTTTCCACTAAAAACCATCTATCACATGCTGTCAGGCCACTGTGATATGGCTGCAGGGTGTGAGCAGATTTGGAGCGGTGCCATTGTATTGTGGTGACGGATCTACTATCCCTGAAGGGAATTCAGAGGGAGCAGGAAGAGAGCGTGGTGGGAGACAGACAGCATGCCCACCCAGCAAACGGTAGCTCTCAGTAGGAGCAAAACAAAAACTTACATTTCCAGGGGTGAGCTGCAGTCCACGGTGAGCCTGGCGTGATGACTGCCAACGACTAAAACCAGTGTGTGCCACTGGTTATCAGCCAGCCGGGCGCCTCGAAACCCCCAGCGCTCCACGAGCCCTCCTTCACCCCTAAAGAGGAAGTGCAGACGTTTTCTGGAGAACCTCAGTCCCAGGATGATCCGTCCCTCATTACTCCTCACCCGCCTTTCCTTCTCCCTCTCGCCATGTTGCGCCATCTCTTTATCCTTTTCCAAAATGTTCCCTTTGCCGACCTCCTCCTCCTCCTCCTCCACCCCTCTTTTCTCTAGCTTTTTTGACTCCATCAGGGAAAAGATGTATTCATTTCTCTGAAAAGCAAACAGGAAGTACATTCACTCAAGTACTGAGGTAGTTTTTTTTTAATTTCAGAGGAAATTACTGTACTTTATACTTCACTACATTTATTTCACAGCTACAATTAATTGTTACTTTTCACATTATGGGTTTATAAACCTTTAATAAGCTTATAAACTTTGGTGCATTGTTATAAAGTATATAAAATTACCCTAAACTGCTGCATTCTGCTTCACAATGAGCACTTTTACTTTATTTAAGTACATTTACATGATATTATTTCTTTCTATTCTGATTTTTACTTCAAGTATCATTTTGAATGCAGGGCTTTTACTTGTAACGGAGTATCTTCTGACTGTAGTATTGGTATTTTATCTGAAGTAAAGAATCTAAGTGCGAACATTCAGTGCCAGCGTCTCACCTTGGCTGCACTGCGAGTGACTTTTAGTGTCACAACAATGGAGAATTCTTTGGGGAAGAGGTCGCAGTTTGCCAGCAGCTGGGAGGAGGGGAAGCTCATGGAGGTATGGGGGCTTGAGAAGTGTACACCCCTCACCCCTTCAGCCTGCTTCAGGTGCACCCCTGGTACAAGTCTGGAGGTGTCCCTCTCGAGGACAAAGGACAGGAGATCCAGAGGGAGGAAATCTGCAGACAATGAGCAGATTAAGTTACTGCTTTGGTTTTTTATGCAGAATTTATTATAATATAAACCACTTATTCAGAATCTTGGGGTTGGGAGGTGTCACAAAATGAATCTGAGGGGCCCTGAGATGATTAATGGATTAATCTGCCACACACTGGAAAAGGGAAAATCATTCATAGGAAGTAGTGGAATTTAAGTAAGTGTTAATACGTAAGTACTGTGCTTAAGTAAAGTTCTTCCTACTTTTACTCCACTGCATTTATTTGACAGTTTTAATTGCAGACAGATTTCTGCAGACAAAACATCAGCAAAAAGATTATAAAATATGATGCTTTGTCATAAATCAAACTACCCAACAGTATATGAAAGTAGATCTGAAACAAGATTCACTGGAAACTCTTTTCAGAATTTTTCATGCAAAGTTGTTAAAGATTTTATGGGACAGTTTGTGCTTTTTCTTGTAATTACCTTCATGATTTTAATCTTTTTTTTTTATAATTTAGTCAAAATAAACATCGTGAATGGGTAATTCTGGTATTCTGGGTAATTGTGGCAGCATTTCTCACAATATTCAGAATTTTTACAAAGCGAACAACTAATCGATTAACCGAGAAAATACACAGCAGATTGATCCATAGCAGGAGATAATCATCAGTCGGAGCTTTATATAAAATAGTTAGAAAACTAGCTTCACCTCAACCAACAACAAGAGTAAAATGCTGCTTACAAATGAATGAATCAGTGATAATAATCTAATGATATCGTATATAATAGCATAAGAGTCACATTGAGTACTTTTAATACTGCAAGTGCATTCCGATGATTAAACAAGTAACATTTTCACCGTCTGACTTTTACTTCTAATAAAGTACTTTTACTTGAGTAAAGGATCTGTAACCAGCACTCATGGGTTAATATATGAAACCGAGGGGTCCCAAGAAGACATGGTGCTGTTTTAAGGGGACACACGTGAAAAAGGTCGGGAACAACAGCTATAAACTAATAAAGCACTTAATGTCATAGCATGCTTGAATCCCTGACTCCCCTGGTGTGTGAGAAATAGCCTCGGGTGGTGCTGGAGCTATAGGAGGTTTTAGGAGGGGTAGTTATTAAGAAAGACACTCACAAAGACCTGATGAGACATCATATAAACATGCACACCGTTAATCCTGATTTTCTGATGTGTATAGAATTGTTGTGGAATCCTAACCACATCCAATGTCTGTACTTGTTTGTGGATGTTAATTTAAGTTAATGTTGCACGCCACAGTGCACACACAAACACTTCCACTGTACTGTAAGCAGATGCAGACAGTTGGAATTATCCAAAAGAATTTTAGCCAGAGGGGTTTCTCAAGTTTTTAAATGAAACCATAAAACCCATTGACTGAATAATCATTAACTCAAACATCAGATGTGCTGAAGAGAGCTGAGGCAATAGGCAGTAAAGCTGAGGCTGGGAGAGGTGAAATAGAATAAAATGGTACAATACCTGCACAGTGTCTCCATGAGTCTGTGGTGCTCTCAATGACCCTTAACCCCAAAAGAAGGAACTGCACAAATATCAGTGATGACATTACAAAAAGCATGTTTGGTTCAGTTGCCAGCTGGTGCGAATGTCTCCATATTGAAGGTATTTCTCTGTGTCCTGCTCCCTTTTGTCTCTATCTGAAGTGACAGTACACACCAGGCGCCTGTGTGCTCTTCATATTGGTACAAGTGAGCATTTTCAGATCTTCCAACTCCAGAGAAAAACGTCCAGTCAACAGACCAGAAGCTGAAACTCATCAAAGCTCCGCCGGCTGCCGAAGAGTCCCATGTAACAGTAGAAGCAGACAGTCCCAAAGCATCTGAGCTTCAAGAGGAATCCATTCATCTGTGTGGAGCGTCCTGCACCTGCAGCTCCTTTTAAACACCAGAGCCATGCAAATCACCACCCAGCCTGTCACTCACCCCCCACCCCCCCCAACGCCTCTGATGACACAGACCTGCCAGAGGGGTGAACTGCTCCAATGTGTGTGTGTGTGTGTGTGTGTGTGTGTGTGTGTGTGTGTGTGTGTGTGTGTGTGTGTGTGTGTGTGAGAGAGAGAGAGAGATACAGAGACTAACAGACAGACAGGCAGACAGACAGACGGAATGCTTTAATGTAACGATATAGAAAATTTCTGTCTAAAGACAAACACGTTCACTACATTAAAAGAGGCTTTGGGAGGCAGTGTGCTTTTTTTTTTTTTTTTTTTTAAATTAAAAAACAACCTAAAAACAGCAGCAGAACATATGTGACCTTTGCTCCACTGATGGATGGATGGAAATGAGCTGAGCTATGATCATATTAGCTCTTATCCTGTAGTTTATTACCTGAGAAGCCAAGGCATGTGCATGAACTCAGCTCTGATTTTAAAGTCTCAAACAGGATTATTACTTGTTGAACATGTAATGAAGTCTCAGGACAGTGAAATTAGGAAAACGCTGCAATGGCAAAGTACACAGTTACTAAACGATACTTTATTCCATTTGTTTTAACAGCTTGCTGTGGGTAAATCACAGGAATTTGACTTTCAAATACAAGGGAAGTTTTGATTCTCCGTGGTCACCCAGCAATTTGATACCTCCTCAAATAACTTGATAAAATCATGCTTCAACGTCCGGTTGAGTCCGGTTTGTTGGTTACCAGGCAAATAATCAGACTGCCTTTTGAGAGATGTCGGCATCTCTGCCCGTGTCAGATCTCTCTGAACGCTCTCATCCGCTGGCCGGCACATTTACAAGGCAAATGCGCTTTGTCTCTCCTCCTCTCGCCCACATTAAGATCATAGACTGCACAAAGATCAGGATACGAGATAACAACTCCTTTCCTCTATCCATTCATTAATCTTTCTTCCTTCCAGGCATGGCATGGAGTGGGTGTTGCTCCCTCCTGTGTGGTTTCAGAGGGATGTTTAGATGCAGAAAAAGTTGATGTAGATTGTCTTCTCATGCACATGCTTTTCCTTATTCCTGGTTTGACTCATCACCTGCTGCTATTAGCCTTATCACTGTTCCACTTGTGCTGAATGCAAGGTTCAGTCAGTGTATCAGATGAGATGTCTGAATCTTTCTAAATCAGGCATCGGGTGATAACAGACCCCACAGAAGCCGATATCCCTTTTTGTAACGTGCATCATTCACTTCAGCGATCTTCTGTCTCGATGTGAAGTCTAATGTACATTTGTGTTTCAGGACCACGATGGAAATAATACCTTCTGTGTTTTTATCCAGTGTCACACTTCAATCTTATGCAGAACTTTTGTCTTCATTGCTTTTCTAGAGTTTCTGTTGCTTTCTGCATGTCCATGTTTGCCTCGTACTGAATCTGCCTCGTATTGTTTTGCTTTGTTTGTTTTGTGTACATAGTGTGCTCTGACATACTCATACATATTTACATACACTGCTGTCCATATTGTGTATATCTGACCTATAGTGTATATTTCATATTCATATTATATATCCAGCTGTTCATTCTGTACATATCTTACTATTAGCATTAAAGTACACTTGAACTATATATTTTACATTTAAACTCCCTACTCTGACTGCTGCACATGCTCACACCGTACAGCCTATCTAACATATGCATACACCTACTACCTATCCTCACTGTCTATTCTGTATATTAGCACCATATATGATATGCTATGTACATTATTCTGCACTTCAAATCAGATCCAAAGCTGCATTTCCTTGTCTCAGTATTAAGTGACAGTGAAGTTAAAGCTAATCTAATCTAATTGTGTCTAATGTGTAGGTTTTTCAGGAGAGAAAGCAAACCAGGCAGAGACATGAGATTAAGAATAGTTCACTGGCACCACCTAGCTGGCTGTTTTCTCCAAGCCACATGTGGCATTTCCACCCATAGTGCTGCTTGTGCACACATTTTTAGCAGGCAGTGCCCCTGCAGGAACTGAAAGCCCATCTTACATAATGAACCACAGAACAACTATATTTAATTCAATGTCAGCCACGTTCTGACAAGTGACAGGATTTACAGCATGCCAGGCAGCTGTGAGGTTAAATGGTTTAAGACCCATATGTCACAAGACTAAATGTCACAGATTGAGCTTCATGTAAGACATGCACTGAATCTCTACATGCAAGTAATTCAGCACTTATTTTTGAATAGACAAAAAATGATGCACATCACAGCAAATCTGAGTACCAAACTATATTTATTGTATACAGTAGTAAAAGACCACAAATAATGTACAAATCAGTAGAGAAACAAATAACATGACAAGACCTGGGCCCCCTTCTTCGTACATTACATAGTTTAGCTTGTGTGTTAGCCAGCTCAGCAGCTCTTTGTCCAGCCAACTCATTCATTCAGATGCAAATGGCGATGTCTTGATAGCTGTGCTCTTGTTTTGTGAGACCACAAAGATAAAACCATATCGTTGCCTATGACTCATTCATCACACAAAGATTTAACATGTCTTTGTAGAACATCATTTTGCCAAATTCTTGCTGTTGATGACTGGGAAGGATGGTGTTTGGTTACTCCTCAGATAAAATGTCATTTCTCACTGGGGCCAGTGTGGACAGTAGTGAGTATCTCAAACAGCAGGTGGCAGTGTAGTGAAGCTTTTGTCATTTCAAAATTAATTTCCATTAGATAAAATGATACAAAATACAACGGAAAAACATGATTTATTTCAAAGATAACGTTGGTTTTATTTTGTTGTACTTTTAATATGACTACTTAAGCGTCAGTTATGCCTTATATGACAATTAAAATTGGTAAACTTAAAAATGGATATCATGAAGTGATTCACTCTAACCTTGCATTTCTGCAGGTTGAGCAATAGGACTACTTCCTTCGATAACAGATACATTTGAATCCTGATTGAACTATACAATCCGAGCTCGCGTCAGGCCCTCAACAATCAAATCAACTCAGTTACCCGTGTACGAAGAATGAGGCCCTGTGGGTACAGAACAATTATCTCCCAAACTCCATTTGTCAGCCTCCCTGTCCTCCCGATATGCAACAAACTGTATGCATCCTTCTCCGAAATTGTATATTGGAGACACGTCACCACTGTTAGCAATGCTGCAGTCAGGTTTTTGAACAAATGGCCTGCAACTTTTGCCTTTTCCACAGAAGCAAACAGCTCGACAGCTGACACAGCAGTGAAAGGTGTCTTCAAAACGTGCTAAAGATACTGACTTTTGTTGGATATCATCTCTAAAACTGGAAGCTGCGCCTCTTTAAAACACATCTAGAGTCAGGTGTCCCATCAGTCTACATTCGCAAGGACGATACAGAGATGAGATAGCTGACCCCAAAAACAGTGTGGAGGAACGACCTTCCAGTTACTCCCACCCACAGCCCACCCTCGACCCCCCTCCCCATCCCCCCGTCCCCAAAACTGTAAAACCCACAAGCAGAGCCGCTTGCAAGAATGTCATTGGGCCTGGCCACTGGCCAAATCGTTGAAAAATGGGGAAAGAAAACAAAAAATTATGTATTCAAAGTCATGAGACTATTTTTACACAGCCAGACTCCAACCAACTCCAACAAATGATGAATTCAATTTCCCACCCCTAAACATCATGTCTGGATGTGTGAATAATAGTCTGTACCGGACACCCACAAGGAACTTATCTCAATTAGTAGAAGTCATAGAGGAAGCAAATAACAATAATGAAATACAAACTGTTGACTGTGACAGTTTGGACCTTGCAAGTTTGCTTTTAGAGTAATCCAAGTACATCAAATATGAAATAGAAGTTCAGTCTTGGGAGTATTGGTCCAAGCCCCACAACATTTATCTAACATCCACTCTGATACTTCTGTACAGGAAAAAAAAAAAAAATCAACAAGCCCCCTGGGTGTTAATTCTTAAAAGAAAAAAAAATCCAAAATACAAAAAACATTGCAGAACTCTTTAGCAAAAGCACCTAAAATGCAGAGAGAATTAAAACCTTTTTGACAGAAGAGCAGGAGTCACCGTTCAGACAAAAAACACACAAGAAAGCGAAGTGAAATGGAAGGCGGGTGTGTATTAAGTTCAGATCGTGCTTCCACTTCAAAACATTTTCATGCCCACTGACCGTGACCCCTGGAGAAAATCTTGCAGAGCCTCACAATCGACCCAGATGGATGAAAACCGTGACAAACTACTGGATACTAAGCTTTCGCTGGAGAGTGAATAAGAAGCACTGACGAACCAGGAACAGCTGTGGCGTGCTGTTGGTCCAATCACAGCCTGCAGTGCCGGAAGGAAATGTTGTCCTGATTGGCCAGCAGAGACTGTGGACGCGCACAAAAGTTCAGTCCTGGCTGAGACAGTATATAAACAGCTGAGGAGCTCCCCCCCAACACCTGATGAAAAACCATGACAGATATCTTTAAACTGAAGAAATAATAATAATAATAATAATAATAATAATAATAATAATAATAATAGTAGGCTGAGGCGCGATGGGGAGGGGAGGGACAGTGAAGGTGGCTGAGGGCGTGGTCTGAGGGTGGCTGTCAATGAGGTGGGGAGGGCTTAGCAGCGCCCGCCTGTCTGCTGCTGGAATACATCTATGGTGTCCTCATCTTCCATCTCCAGCTGAGAGGAGCACAGAGAAGAAGGTACAAGTTAGTAGACGTAAACATTCACTGAACAGGTAAACATTTCTAAGACTCCTCAGAGACGCTGAATGCCTGAATTGTGCAGTCAGTGCTAAATAAACGGAATACGTCTCTGAAGAACTCTCTCCATTAGAGATAGCCATCTGTAATGTGCTAACATCATGAAGTAAAATCAATTCAGTGAAGTTTAAAGAGAATTATGATGCATAGGGTATAATGTTACCTGTGCAGGTGTGTCCGTCTCATTGATAGGCTGGCCATCAAACCTGAATCTGATCTGCCTTATTGCGAGGCCCTGCAGGAGCGACACAACAGACACAAAGATGAACCCATGCGTGAAGGACTTTTGGTACAGAAAAAGGAAGACGAAGTGTGCAACTAACTGGGAGACTGAATGAGATTTTGTAGTCAATGCAAAATCATTTGAATGTTGAATGTTGGAAAACAGAAAGCAGCCATTTGGGCGTTCAGCTCACCTGTCGTTCACAGTATGCCTTCATTAGTTTGCTGAGGGGTGTGTGTCTTTTGATTTTGAACTGGACCACCGACCCATCTTGCCCTGCAACCTTGAGATTGATGTGGTCGTTCTCAGTTTTTACTCCCTCCTGCAGAGAAAGACGTGTTTGATCACAGTGACCAGCCGGTTAAGGTTTTAGTTAACAGAGAAACCACAAACATTGCACTCGGACGTTACGTACAGAGAAACAGTTCAAAAAAAGAGCAACGCTATCAGAGACGTCTGCCAGCCAGGTAACGTTAAGTTGACTGCAAGCTACATAACGTTACAGCCTGCAGCTTTAAAAGAAATGTCACAACAACGGTGTGCGACCCCGATGCGTGGGGAAAGAATACGGCTACACCATTTTGTACATATATCAACCAAAACAAACTCACATTAGTAAGAATGAGTCAGGTTACAATATGTTGCTAGACGGTCAACCACAGGGGCTAACGTTAGCAAGGTTAGCTTCAGGCTAAGCGGTTAGCTCGCCGGCCCTTTAAGACCGATGCTGAGTTTAGCTGCCGGCTAACGCTGCTAGTAGTTTTTTGTTGTACTGTGGCTAAATAAACACAGACACACCAAAATAAGCAAGAATAGCACGGCTACGTTAGTTTTTATACGAGTGCGTCATCTCAATTTGCGCTCTTCTGTCGCTGCGGCAGTTACGGCGTTGCGGACATAACGTGGTCCCGTTTCGACAAAGAAAAAAAATCCGCAAATGACAATCATAGTGTAATTGACATTTGTGCTCACAATCTTCGAGACCCTCGTTAGTAAGGCATCGTCTGTCCTAATTCAGTCTACAGAGTGTCGTCTAAACGCGTTTGAATTCAGATATAGATGTGCGGGTACTCATTCATTTGCGAAACAAACACTGCGCCGATTTACACAAACGTGCAAACCAGGCCATTTCAGATTGCACATCTCAGGAATGGTTTGGCAGGAGCTCGACTGAGCCATCACTACAAATCTACAGCTCTTTAACCCTCGATGTCTTACCTTTGGCTTTTCCTCTGACATCCTGGCTGTATTTCGTGTGCGGGTTTTTAGAATAAGCGGTTAATTGGGCTTTATTTGTCTTTCTGCCGCCTTCTGTCCTCCCTTCTCCTCTGCTGACGGGTGCGCGCTTTGGACCGCTGTTATAAATAAACGATTGGATCTGACAGGACCATGTGACGATTCAACCGCGGGAGCGCGGACGCGGGAGCGCGCACCGATGTAAAGCTACTCGAACACGCGAACTGAAGAACTTATGAAGGTAACGACAGTGTCAAAACCTCGCGATACTCCTACAGTAGAAACCGCACAGTAAACAATCCGTGCATGTGTTTGTTGTAATATTCACACATTAAGAAGTTTTTGGGAAATCATTATAAAGTAAAAACTAAAATAAAATAATGCAATAACATCAGCCAGCTGACAGAATCACTCTTAAAGTTGTAGCCTGTGCTGTATGGTATATAACTATCGTATATGCTTTAATACACCAAAGAAAATGTCATGTTTTGCATTATAAAAATGTATTCAACCATACTGAAATTTGTTTACCCTTCACACACCCTGACTGTCAAGAATTATGTTAAGGTATTTCTGTAAAAAATGCTAATATTATTGCTAACGATATAGACCATATAGCATGTTCAAGTCCTTTGTAATATTAACCATGTCTTAGCAAAATTACAAATTCAACAATGTAAGATATTTTACAAAAATTCACTCACACAGTATTATAATTTAGTTGTATTATCAGATTTAATTCATGTTAACAATAAATCACTGAGTCTCTGTCATATTGGGCATTCTGAGAATTTTAGCTGTGCTTTTAATCAATTAACTTTCACTAATTAATAACTCAGATACAAAATATAAGGCAAACATTTTACATTTTGCATAGCACAATGCAGGTAAAAACAAAAAATAAAAATCCAGAGCCATTAAAGAATCAATTATCAATCCAGCATTTTATTAGATCTGTGTGTCTTTACAGGAGGTAAATGTAAAAGAGGGTAGACTTCAATCTGCCTATCCAACAATCAACCCATTCACCTGAAGTAAATGATTATTTCATAAATTCAGAATATACGACTGAAGATTTTATTTTGACTTCATAGTATGAACTTATTTTCCAACCTAAAATCCAGCAACAATGCAATAAAAATTACCTTTGACAGCATCAGAATAGGAATAAGTCCATTTGAAACAAGAGAAGAAAATCACAGAAACTACAAAAACAGATTTAAGTATATAGCAGCAACTCAGAGGAACTGAAATCTGAAGATTTGCGGATGCAACACATTTTCTTAAGCAAAAGGAAAGTATTGTTCAGTAATCAAACTGGATTCTTTCCATTCTGTACAACTAAACTTAAGACTTACACATATAAATAGTACAAGTATAGTGATGCAGTAGGAACCACAGAATAGACGACTCTAGTCTTGAAGAACACTGCTGCTACATGTGTCTATTCTAGCATTTGCTTACAGCCTCGTAGATCATCACATTGAACACAACATTCCTACTTATAGGCTGGATGAAGCCAGAGATTGCCTGTACAAAACTGTCACTTTTTCGCGACACTCTTAGTGGTAGTTTCCATTAATTCTAAGGTCAACTATCCTTTCACAACCACAGGACAGCTTATTGATGTCTGTCAGAGTTCAGGGGAAAACAGAAGGGTCATGACGTAAATCTCACTTCACAGATCCTCTCATGCAAATTTGGAGTATGGATTTGGCCCACTTAGACCTGAAGAAACACAAAACACATACATCAGGAAAGCCATGGATTGATTTAAAAGAATAGCTTCAGATTTTTGGGAAAATCTATTTATGTTCACACCGAGAGTTAGATGAGAGGATCAACACCACTCTCATATCTGTCAGTTAGCATGGGTCTACGTGAATGTAACAAATACCCCTCATTTTCACAATTTGCTTTTTGAATGGCTTAAACAAAGATATAACATCTTATTCATACGCTCTACAGGGGCTGGTACCTCCACTTTGTTACCTGTGGACTGAGCCAGGCTAGCTGTTTCCCCTCGTTTCCACTCGTTGTGCTAAGCTATGCTAAATGGCTGCTGTCTGTAGCTTTGTATCGCCTCTACAAACATGAGAGCAGTAAGATTCTTCTCATTTAACTCTTGGCAAGAAAGCAGATTTATTTCAAAAAAGAGACAAGACACAGACACACATATCTGCACAGTGAAGTACAGATATACAGAAATACAGATAAAGTTATTAAAAATGTCAGTAAGTGAGAGAGCTCACCATATTTCTTCCTGATGTCATCATGTCTCTGTTTCATCTCTGCCTTCCTGTAAGAACAAAACATTTTCTTCTGAGTCACACAATGACTGATAATATTTTTCATTCTTGCAAACACTCCCAGGAGTCACATGGCCCGCAAACCAGTTTGGGCTGGTAACAGTCTGACGTGTGCATTTTTCCCTCATCTGTGTTGCTTTTGTGTTGTGCTATGAAGGAAACTGATATGGATCATGACTAACAATGCAACAGGGGCAACTGGTGCGTCAGGTGTCCTGCAGATTGTAAACCATGCAATAAACCTGCAGATTGGGACTATTAAATGACTGTTAAATAGGTAAGACAGGGGAAATGTTAAAATGCCCCCTTTCATTCCAAGAATTACCAGCTCTGCTGTGTTTGAACCAAACCTTTAATTCACCAAATAGATGTGAAATATTCTGCTGTTTTTCCTGCTGTACATTAGTAACATATTCAGCTTGTTCTGGAGCGATTTCTTTGATCAGCAGTGACCTAAATCCATGAAACGTAATTATTAACTTGTTAGCTATCCCGCTAACACTAGCCATCCAAAAGTACCAAGTAAAATATGCTGGAGGTAGTTAAAGTTTGATGGTTTCAACTGAATGTGAATACCTTCAGCTAAATGATTTTGAACTGCACTCTGCCATCTTGCTTTTACAATGCTGAGTAAATGTGGGGAAGGGTAATGTTTTCACAGGGACCCACATGTACCAACATTCATGTGAGGCCAGACTGGCTACTAAAGCAAAGAACACGGAGGCTCGGATTACAAGACACACAGAGGGAGTGTGACCTCAAAACCGCTTAACTTCCAAACCACCTTGGATGGATGGATGCCGTCTTGTGAAACGTCTTTTTGTACACGACAGCTGTTTCATATACACTTCCAGAAGAACAAACCAGGTCACGCTTGAAACTGTGCGCCAATTCAATGAACATTACTCCTCACCTTTCTTCCTGTTTGGTTTTCATCTTATTGGCTTGTCTCTGCATCTTGGCCTCGAACCTTTGGGATCTGACACACAAGAACAAGACCAAAGTGAGGCTGTGATGGGTCAAGGGTAAGTACACAGTGAATGCTTGTGTGCATCTCTTAGGTGCAGAAACCTTAAGGTAACCATACCAAACCTCTCAGAAATGTACAGTATGTGGCCACACGACATGAAAAACTCACATGACTAAGTGACATAGGTTGTCATCCTACAGTAAGTTAACCATACCAAACCAAACCCATACTTTAACCATGTGTGACAATAAGCATGTACCTGAACCTAACCATTTCTAACCGAATACATGATGATAGCCATTTTTGCACCTACATATAACTCTCAGTAACATGAAGCCTAAATCTAACTTTTTCTATATAAAAGTAAACTTGGAGACCTGAACCCAGGATCAAAGACAATCCACACACCTTCTCATCAAAGAAACCTCTTCGCCTCTTCCCAACTATAAACCACCCTGGAGGCACCATCGTCCACATTTCCCCCGCTAAAGTTAGCTGTATGCTAATTAACTGACATTTGATGTTGTAGTTTCATTCTGTCAGGAGACAACTTAACAAACCACTAAGAGCAAAACCCAGGAAGCAGATTAAGCACATACAAGAAAAAAATTACATAGTTCAAATATTTACTGAATAAACGTTTCCACCTCTCATGAAATGTATGATTTTTGAATAATTCACATTCAAATATACTTTCAAGAAAAGCCTGCATAATAAGTTATTGTAAGCGTGTGTATTATTTTGTTCATGTCTCATGTCTAACAAAAGGATAGAAAATTGCATCCAGTAACAGACAGTAAATAATCCTTCTGGCATTGTAATTAATTATAAGTACTCTATCAATACAGCTGTCATAAACACAATGACATGACACAAATAAACCACAAGTAAATGATGCCTCAGCCTCATGCTGAGGAAGATGAGTTTCAGTTACTTTTCAGTCACAGGGTCAACCACAGCTCACTGCACACTTACCCGATGTTCTCGCACTTGCAGCAGCAGAACAGGCACACCAGGAAGGCGATGATGAGAATCCCACCAATCACTGCCAAGGTGATTATCAACGCCTGGAAGTTCACTACAGATGGACAGAGAGAAACAGTCGAACTACTTAATTTTTGTGTTATATTTATGATACGAGAAATGAAGGTCAGACCAGTATTTATTGTGAGTGGTGACAGACAAGTTTAAGGACTAGATTCTGCATTTAAAGTCTAAGCCTACAATTTATCTATTAATTTTGACTACTTTTTTAAAGCAATCCTCCAAGTCACACTCATTATTTATTCATATCACAGTCTGCAAGCCTTCATGTGCACGTTCAGACATGCTGAGAGTTTCTCTTGTCTTTGACATTTCCCTGCACACTTGTGCTTAGTGAGTGACATCAGAAAGAATACCACTAAATAGGTGTGTGTTCTATCTTATCATAAAAAAGGCATTTAAAATTTGCCATCCACAGACAATCAGTAGATAAAAAAAACTGGCAAACGTCCAAAAATGCATGTATGTCTCAGATAACTGTCTGTGTCAAATGTGGAGCTGACAAGGCTAAGTTTAAAATAGTTTATCCAGATAGATAAATCCAAGGTCGACACAGTTGCTGTAAGTACAGTAATCGTGTAAGTCCTCACAACTCAATATAATCAATGCATTCTTCACCAATCTTTCCCCTTTTCTCACTGTCTTTGTCCTCCCCCTGTACCCAGCTGCTCTGATGAACCCTGGTGCCTTCCTCCATCTGAATGGGAAACTTCAAAGCATTATGCTCGCAATAATACATGCTAGGTTGTCCTGATCTACAAAACTTCAAGTGTTGTACTCTGGTCACTTCCTATTGGCAGAAGCTGTGTTCACGTCACCATCCACTGTTTTCCAATTTAACCAATGATAAGCTCTGCTGCAGCAGTGAAAGTCAAGTTGTAACGCTGCACAAAGAAGAAGTGCTGTAACTACGATTACCTGGTGCAGTTCAATTTATGAGCTTATCACCTGTTTTTTGTACAAACTACATTGGGGGGGTGATGGATGATGTAATTCTGTTTATCTTACTTTGAGTCTTAGGGGAGGTCTTTGTCAGTTTTTAAATCTTTAACATCTGACCTTTCCTGCAAAAGGCTTTTGTTTACTTTTAATGACTGTATATGGATTTTCCTGTGAAATAGATGCCTTTTCAATTTCAAAAGGCGATATGTAAAAGAAACTTTGAATCATCACTTTTTGCTTTGGACAAAAGACAGTTTAAAATGACAGAAACTGTCTTCTTGGGGACACAAATGGTGCTGGGTGATTCCATGGAATGACCCAGTAAGGCAAAAGTGTGGTTGTATTTGAAGACGTATGTGTATATATCATATCTCTTACTATAACTATATAAAACAAGCTGTGTGTGTGTGTGTGTGTGTGTGTGTGTGTGTGTGTGTGTGTGTGTGTGTGTGTGTGTGTGTGTGTGTGTGTGTGTGTGTGTGTGTGTGTGTGCTCTCTCTTACTCCAGCAGAGTCCCCAGCGTGCATCATTCAAAGGGCAGAGTGCATGCGGTGGAAGGATGGTCTTCACTGGATATGTTATACATGACTGGGTTTTGATACACCACAAGCACTGCAAAAATACCACAACACATAACGACCTCTCTATTATCTGAACAAACATTGAATCCCCAAGTATCCGGGGCAAATGCAGGATACACTGATGAATACAACACAAACACAAAAATGAGAAAATGGAGGAGGAGGGTGGGGATGAGATCAGTTACTCCTCAAACCAGTCTAACAGGTGTGTAGGTAGAGGGGGAGCCACTGGCTGTGGTTCCTCCACCTAACACACTTCTTGTTCCGCACACACACGAACACCCAAAATGAAATCAACTCAGCAGAAACAAAATGCTTTCTCTGAGGACTTACTGTCACGTTTTTCAGGCATTCCTCACAGTTTGTCCCATTCTTTGCCTCACAAGCTGTGGGGGAAAAGTCAGTTTAGTTTAAAACACACAAAAAAAATACTCCAGTTACAGGAGTAAACTTCTCAACATGGTGTCTTTGAGAGGTACAAACATTCTGCCTCGCAAGAGAAAATTACAAGTGCCTCATATTGGAGAGAGGAGCTGAAAACATTATGATACGCAGATTAAATGAGGCCTGTAGGTTTTTGTTCACTGTGGTTTTCATAATTACTGCTAGTCCTCCTGGGACATTTTCCATGGAGACAGAGCACAATAAACACCCAGACTTCAAACCAGTCATATTATCATCAGCAGACTATGCAGAACAACAGCAGGGTTTGTGTCTGTGTGGCCACAAATCAGTAAAATTCATGTGAAAAGGAACAGGCCCTCATTCTAGTGTGGTTAGTTTGTTTGTAGCTACTCCTGGTTTATTTACTCTGAAACAGTGCAGGACCTGAGGGGGGCTGAGAACTGAAAAGACGCTTATTGTTCCTGCTGAGAGGTTTCAACAATACTGTGAAACTAACAGAGAAACAGTGACAGCAACAATCAGTGTTAATCTGACTAATATGTGTAGCTACATAAGATGAAACGCAGCCTTCACCTAAAATGTTCTGAATTGTAAATTTTTAATATTTAATTATTAAATACAAACAACGAAAGTGTGATTCAGGACCAACACAACTCAACTGTTTTAGTCCTGTTCTATTCCTGTTAATCTTTGTGATGTTAAGACAGGAGAGAGCAAAAACAACACTATCCTAAATTGAGAAAATCCATTGTAATCTAGCGCCAAAGGAAAGTCCCAGTAAATCAGGTGAGGATTTTGTACCATTTAGAGCCATTTAGCCTACATTTTTGACTTAAAAAAACAAAACAAAACAAAACAATGACGCAGGTAGAAGCAATTAAATGAAAGGCAGAGATTATTTCAGCAGCCATTAATTCCTGTCACCACAGAGCTGCGGATTTCCACTCCTACCTTGTGTTTGAGGTGCCGGAGTCTGAGCAAAAACTGTCGCCAAACCGAGCACAAGCAGGACAGCAGGGACAAACATCCGTGAGTCCATCATCCAGCCACTTCGATTATTCCAGGTGTTATTTCTCGGACTTCTCGTCTGAAACCTGTAAGCGCAAAAAGAGGAAATGTTTCAGGTGCTACAGTCGGCAGCTGAAACTCGGTGGGAAGTGCGCTTGCCTCGAAGGAACCAAACGCTGGATCCTGACGCAAGATCATTACGCACTGAGGACAAAGGAGGGGGAGGCGAGTGTGTGCGTTTCTCCTCAAGGCTGTGGTGCAAGAAGTGTACTTACATACTTTACTCAAGCAAAAGTGCAATTGCAGAAATGTAAAAATACCTCTGGATTGTCACTAATGAATCAAACTGTAAGCGACATTTAACTTTTACTTAATTCTAAAACTACATATGCAGTTGGCAGCAGCTTCACAACATAAATCTGGTGGTTGTGTGATGTTAACATTTTCGCTTATTTTTATTCATTTTTTTTAACTTCTCTTTGTTTTGTGAAATATTGGATGATATGAACCTTTAACAGCAACTGAAATGAAATCCTGTGTGAAGTTTAGAGGGGACAGCACTACTTTAGTGAAACTGCTACCAACTCAAACATTAAAGGGCCTCAACCAGGCACTGTTGAGACAAGCCAAAAACAATCAGGAAATGTGTGTTTTAAAAGCCAATTTTCATATAAAATGTCACTGAAAGTAATTAACCATTTCTGGTTAATCACTTTCTGGTGGAGAGTTTGATGAGAAGAACGAAACTGCTCTTAGTTTCGTTCATTGAATATGAAGCTAACGTTATAGCAACAAGCCATTTATCTTAGCTTAGCTTAGCTTAGCTTAGCTTAGCTTAGCCCTAAGACCGGAAACAGGAGGAAACAGCAATCCTGGCTCTGACCATAGGTAATAAAATTCACCTACCAGCTCCCCTGAAGATGATGAATTAAGACGAATTAATGAATTAAGTTTTAACTTTGTTTAATCCATACAAAATGAAGCATGAACATGACACGTTGTGGCGTTATGGGGAGTGATGTACCAGACTTTCTTAACCAGGTGCAGTAACTTCCTGGAGTTTGTGCTGGTTGCCTAGCAACCTCGTTTTTGCTCCTCAGTGTTTGGATATGCACAAACGCATTGAACGCAGAGACTGTCCAAAGCAGACAAAATCCACCTACTTCACCTCTAAAAGGCACTAATTTGCATGTTGTCTTTATTGTTTAACCTGTATAAAGTGTAAAAATGACAAATTGCAAAGCTAACTGGCTGCTAGCTTGTTAGCACACATTGTGAGAGCGATATCAATCTCTGTATAAACTACATAGCAAATAAGCAATCTGTAAAGTAAGCACTGTTAAAGTAGAAAATTGTCCAAAGCTAGCTACAATACTGAATAAATGTCTTTGTTTGTCAAAATAAATTCACAAAGATGGCATAAAGTAGAGGACAATAATTCCAATAATTTATTAAAGCATAATTTTGTAAAGCCAGTTACAAATAAAAAAGAACAACACACATATCTCTCTCTCTTTCTCTTTTTTTTTTAACAAGCACAATATGTTTTACTATGTAATGATGATAATAAGCATAACACAAGATAAGAACGGGCCCCACTCTGGCCGCCTGCGGCTGATAACAGGACCCTTTGTGATGAAGTTGCCCTCTGAAACAGATTTGCGATCAGACGCTGCAAAATCTAACTTCAGTGGGTTGTTCTCGTTAGCCAACACTCTGATCACATTTCAGTGACGACGGGGCAACTTCTTCCTACTGTAATATCAGTGACAGACAGAACCACAGATGTAGAATAACTAGAACAGACAGCTCCAGGTTCCTTGTTAAATATGGCTTGTGGCTCTGGTTTTCCTCTCATTTTAGCCAAAACTAAAACAACCAAAAGTTCAAAGTGGAACCTGTGTGTGAGGTCTGCTTATTCTAACTCTATAGGCAGGATCCCAGTGGGCTGTGTGTATGCAGACAGGGCCGTAGCTACCATTGAAGACACTGAGGTCAGCAACTTTGCACAGTTTAGCAAAGGTAGTCAAGGGGAAACACCTGAATACTTGAACTGACTGACTAAATACATATTTTATATTTGAATACTTGCAGGCCAAATAAATGGACTTTTTCTCAACAGAATTGAATTCCTGGTCATGTGGGGGGGACTTTGAAACAGTATTTAGACCATGTTGGGAAATAAAATCTTCAGACAACATGACTGAACATCATTTTTGTCATCACTGACCTCAGTTTTTCTAAAATCCTGGCTTCAGCCCTGAACGTGGCACTCCAGATAAACAGCAGACAATTTAACCTTATGAAATTCAACTTCACTGACATATCTGACGAGCAGCAAACCATAACTGTTATATTGAAGTTATTATTAACACAGAATGTAGTTAAGAAACTTTAGCCAAACCAAATTAAGTCAAGTGCACCGTGTTTCGAGATTAGACAGATTTTCCGTGTTATTTCAGCACTCCCCTTGGACATTTGATGTGGGGAAACACCGTCCTCTAGAGGTGTTATCCATGAGCGATGCTGCCATCTACCTGCAGTGCCACAGAGTCAGGTGATATTCACTTTCAGTCCATAAACACACTCACACACACACAGTGCAGTGATGACTATCAGCATTCCCAGTGCACAATTAACTCATCTCTGAGCCCATATCGTCACAGTGTCTTATCTGCTCCTCTTACACCAAGACTGAATAATTCTGTTATATTTTTACTACAATACCTTCCCAAACACACCTTGCAATACATAGAGTTCAGTAAGAAATAAATACGCCCAAACCCTCCCTTCAAATCTCATGCTTTTCCCTTTAACTCACAACCACGACACCATTCTCTGCAAAGGTTAGTCATGTAAATACGTCTTATTTCCAAGGGATGATCTCAGTGAAATCACTTCTCTGTTCTCATTTCCCTTTTCCAACTTTTTCAGATTACACCATAAATACGCTCACACACACACATCAGCATTCCAGACACAGCACTTCAGGGTGGTTAAGATAGCAGGGGGCAAACAGTAATAAGAGTAGTATCAGTAATAAAAGTCACATGTTCATGAACAGGCTGGAAACACAGACAAACTGGAGCTTTTACGTATTATTGTTCAAGTCACTGATCTTCATGAAGAAAAAAAAGTGAGAATAGCATGAGCAGACAGGGATATACAGTATTTTATGGCTCCAATTTATGCTGCAGTGCGAGTCCCACAGATAACAACAATGATAAATTCATCAAAACACTGTGAAAACATGACCACCACAGCAGCCAGCCTCATTCTGGTCTGTGTTTCTACTATTAATTCTTGTTTCTCTGTGAGTCACATTAATGGCACAGCCAGTGAATGATGTACAATATTGGCATCATATTCAGACATACAGTGGTCATTATTAACACCATTCACTTGCATGTATTATACACAAGAGGTGTCACATTGCATTTAGTATGGTATCTACTGTATACACTGTACAGTGCAGTCAGTGGCCACCGAAAATTCAAGAATAACTCTTATAATGTGTGATATACAGTACAAAACAATACATGTTGGTTCAGTTTATGTGTATGTGAATATACAGTAGATAGTGTGTGTTATATGTCGACATAGATAGGGACATGTTTTGTTTCATATAATTCTGTTTGATAATGTTCTCCTTGTAGAGGCAAGTGAGGCCATGCACAGACTCTCCACGTCAAGCTAAACATGACCAGAGAGCCTCCAAAGCAGAACCTCGACTCTTTCTTCTCAAGAATATCTATTTGATATTGTTCAGAAATATTTAAAGCCGCTTCCTTTGGCTGTGTTGTCTTCTTGTGGCCACACGGTGGCGCTGACAAGCGAGCGAGTGAACACTGTGCCGGGCAGGGAGCTCGTGTTCCCCTTTAGCGGCCCCATCATCGAGTCCTTTTTCTCAGTCACAAACAGATGCAATAACAGCTGATGTTACAGATAAACGACAGAGAGAGAACAGCAGAGAGAAAGCAAGCAAGAACAAGAATTCAGCATTATAACTTAATACCAAACAAAGATGCAACAGGAGTGAGGACACGTGAAGAGAAAGAGAGAGACTCTGAAACTGGAGGAGTGAGAAAGAAACAGATTTAACTGAGAAAGTGTGGCTTTCTTCTGTCTGGCAGTGCACTGGCGGAGACCCCGCCTGGGACAGACTGGGACTGGGCGGCTGAGTTGTGCTTGTTATTACTGAGTTTTGTCCGGAGAGGAAAACGGAGAGAAGTTTGGAGTGTGCTTGAACATCTACATGCAGGACTACAAGTGGGAGGTTATGTATTTGAGAGGACCGTCCCAAAATAAGGGTTGTTTTTCTATGTCATGCTCATTTCTAAATAGATCCCTTATCCCAAGTGAAACCCAGGCCAGAGGAGTGTGCGTTTGGCTTCTGTGGCCACTTCTCGCTTTTCCCCATTCGATCAAAGACGCTCATCCCCCGCCCCCTGATTCAACCTTCGGGATTTGCTGTTTGGTGCGACTGCCTCCATCAAAACCGACCAACAGATGCAGGGAGGGGCTGAGGCATCTGTTGCCACTGGATGAACCAAGGGCTCTGACTGGTTGGTGGCGATCACCTGACCCAGGAGCTGGAGACGCTGGTCACTGACATGATGCTGCAGCGTTTCTTCACCATCATGTTGATGTAGGCCCTCATGATCTTGGTGATCTCCCCAACCTAAAGACAGAGAAAAAGGGATGGATTAATATGTGTCCTGATCTGGCAGCACAGCTTCATATATATATATATATAGCCAATCCTACATATACATGACATACAAATAAATAAATAAATAAAGGGTAAATAATGAATACTGAGCTCTCACCAGCAGCGTCTCAAAGAACATCTCCCTCTCGTCCACGATGATCTTGTAGGTGCAGGACTGTGAAGCCCCGAAGAAGGTGATGTGTTCGTACTGGAAGGTCTCCAGTGGCTTCGGTTCACCTCGTTTATACACCGACACGTTATCAGCGCTCACACTCAGCCACAGATCATGAGGGAAACCGCCTTCTTTACACTACAGAGAAGAGAAGAGGTTAATTGTCACAGGTACTGGCACAAATCTCACAAATCCATCGTTTCCTCTGTTATTTACTCACCTCCACATCAAACAGGGTAGATCCATATCCAGGCCACTCCTTGATGATGCTCATATATTTAAGCATGGCCTGATGCTGAGGCATGCCCTGCAGCCGGGTCCACTTCTCCAGAACACTGGTCCGCGTGGCAGACGTCTCCTCCTTCACCCACATTTCCAGCATCTGCTCCTCCTCCACCTGCGACAACAAAGGTCAACCAATGAGCGAGGAATACTCTGAACTATCAATGAAATCAAATACACATCGTTTGCAGTAAGGGGGCAAAAACCTCCACACTGACCTTCTGCTTCTTCAGTGAACCCGTCTTGAAGCTTCTCCTCAGGGTGCCGTCCAAGAAGCTCGGGGTCTTTCGTTTCTCTGTTCCGACCGGGACACCTCCCTGTCCTCCTATCGTGCCCTTCCCATCTCCCGGTCCTCCTCCGCCAGCTCCTCCAGCTCCACCTGCTGCCCCCACGCCTGGCTTGGTGGAGTGGAGGATGCGATTGCGGAGACGTCCGATTGGATAAACGGTTCCCAGGCTCCAGCCGGCCCGACCTGCTCCGTCACCGTGGAGATACTGGAGACGTAAAGCGGCCAAGTGCTGCAAAGTCTCCTCTGATGCCGGGAAGTGACCGCTTATCAGAGACTCATGGGCCTGAGAGCGAGAGGAAACATCACAGCAATCACATGTAGTATTCTGAGCTGAATACTGAAGCAGTACAACATTTTACTTGTGCTATGTATTCCATTGATTCAACATGGTATTCCCTGATGTGTTTAAAATCGTCTAAGAGTAAAAAATGGAAAATACTTAAGACATAAGCACATTTAAGAATGGCAGCAGAGAGTGGGTGCTGCTGGGTAATTACTTTTAACAAAGAAAATGAGTAATCTCATTTAAATTTCAAGAAAGTCATTAGTGATTAGTAATTTTCCAAAGAACTATCCCACAGCTATCAAGCAGTTATATTTATTGCTGTCTGGAAAAGCTTTCAAGCATTAGTCCTGCCTAAACAAACACTTCACACCTACACCGTGCAGCAAGGCTCACCTGCTCAAACATGAAAGCAAACTCCACTCCCTCCTTTGGCATGCTCTCCACATCCAAGAAGCAGTAGAGCTTAAAGTAGAGTTTCCATTCTCCTTCCTCCTCCTCCTCTTCACTGCCTGCCAGTCTGGAAAAAATAGATAAAGCAGAGCCGGGATGAGTTACCATACGCAGATCAAAACAACCACAACATACTTAACAGCGTAATTAGACAGATGGACACCTACCTAAACCAGTATTTAGAGAATTATTACAGATTAATCCTGCAGGAAAAACGTTTTATATACGGTAGAAAAGAGATACCTTTCAAACTTGGCCAGAACGTCTGCCACAATCACCCTGCTCTCCAAAGCTCGGTCTGTGCAGGCGTTGTGTTCGAACAAAGAAAACAGGTTCTTGCTCTCCTCCATGGCCAAACCTCTGATCAGCTTCTCCACAACCTGCAGCGGCGACACAAAAATACAGACCAGCACACTGTAGTTAGAAAACTTTCTGACCAGTTACACATGTCCATCTAAAGGTTCACTTGCATACACACACACAGTGATGCATTCTGGTCACCCATCACCCAGACAGTGTGCCGTATGATGGAGACCCACTGCTGCCAGTCAGTGTGACAGAGGGTGAGAAATTCAAAGAGCTAGTTCGGCACCTCGAGCCTGAGTATGTTATGCGATCAAGAGCTACAAGGATGGAGCTAAAAGCTAAAAAAGCTAAAAGCAGGTTAGCTCTGACCACCGACTGCTGGACAGCTCTCACAAACAAAAACTACAAATCAGAACAACCTGTCATAGCCGGTTATCTGGTAATTACGACTATTTAAGAGGCAAAATCTATTGAAGTCTGACATATTTAGGTCTCTCCAGTCATAATGTTCGGTAAAAATGACTGCAGGGTTAGATGTGAAAATAGCTAGTTACAGGTGAGTGGGTGTCAGGCTATCCAAAGCAAAATGAACCAAAATTCACATCCCTGACTGGGTCTTAAAATTAGATCTGTTGCTTGACTGAGAGGGTGATGTACCTCTCCAGCTGTGGTGTGTGAATTGATGGAGATCTTGCAGGAGCCTCCTCCGTGGCAGTAGACAGTGGTGCTCATCTCCTGTCTCACCAGCAGGGCGGCGATCTCCTCCTGGGAGGGAACAAACTCACGAGTCTTGGTCTTCTTCAGGGATTCCCCGATAAAACTGGCGTAGCGCTCGATATCTGTGCCGGGAAAGCGCTCACGTACCCTGAATCAGATCACATTCAACATTTATTCCACATTTATTCCGTGAGTGATACACCAAAGTGTGATCAGCAATCCAGACACACACATGCAGACACACACACCTCTTGAGGTGGAAGCGGAGGTATCTGAGGATGGCTCGACTAGGTAGGAAGGTGCAGCTCATGCAGGTGAGCAGATGCCAGTGTGCCCGATTGGCTGGGCTGTTAGGCTGAGGCACATGATTGGTCTGCTTGATCACCTGACAGTATACCTGAAAAACAGAAGCATGGAGGGGATTTGCAGAAACATAATGTTCTCATTTTAAAGTGGAAAAGGCACTGAGACCATAGAGCCTGATGCTGGCAGGTAATACTATGACAGAGAAGTATTCCAGGAAAACTATCATTAATGTCATTTTTAGTACATGTCCTTTTATTTCTAGTGTGTGAAAGTGTTGCTGGAACTTAAACTCAAACTAAAAGAGACTCTTCTTGACTAAGGTACCTCATCCCTGAGAGGGCGCAGGTCCTGGCAGGTCTGCAGGATGCCCTGGATGATGGGCACCGTGTCTGCAAGAGTCTCCATCTCCTGCAGTGAGTTGAAAACTCGCACCGCCTCATCCTGCAGACTGGCATAGCCCTGCTGCCTTTGTACTGCGCACACAAACAGAAGAAGATGAGCAAAGGCAGAGGAATGATTTATGTCAGAGTGGAAGTCTGTGAGTTAGTTTAAGTTTTACTCACAGCTGGTGACCTCTCCATAAGGGAGCGGCAGTAGAGGGGAGTGCAGGGGATGCTGGGTGTATCTGAGGATGGGGTTTCTCCGGTACATTTGCTCCACGATGTCTGGGTTCACGCTGTTCTCCTGCGAGAGGACACAAAGAGGTCAACTTAGCGAGTGGGTTCACATTAACGGCTTTGAAGACCTGACCCTGAGTCTCTGTGTGCGTGTTTGACCTTGATGTCTCTGATGAGCTGCAGAGTTGGGGTTTCAATGGGAGTCTTGCTGTCTATGACTCCCTGTATGGCAGCCGTCCACCTCATGGCCTCGTTCAGCATCTTGGTGTAGAGGCGGTAGGAATGTTTCCTCCCGTACACGATGATGTTCCAGTAACCTGAGGAAACATTCATTACAGCATCTATTAGATACAACCAGTAAGGGGATACTTATTTAAAGAAATCCAGTTGACAGTATATTTTTCATATATAATCTTGAATCCTTTCTTTACATTTAGTTCTTGACCTCCGTCGTCTAATCCCTAATTAAATCCGCCCTCTCTGCCTTCCCCCTTCATCACTCTTTCCTCACCTGTCTCTCTGTGCACGCGTTCATCCGGCTGAATGACGGAGCAGAGGGAGTTGAGGACCAGAGTTCCCATCTTGGAGGAGTTTCGCTCTGAGCTCTTGTAGTAATCCAGGGAGTTGTGGGTCAGAACAAACCAGCGCTTCTTCAGCTTCAGGGAGGTGCTCTTAGCGTTCGTCTTCATCTCCTTTTGGAGCCAGCCTGAGAGATGACAAGGCAAGGAATATATGAATATATGAATTCAACAGATTACCTCATCTAAGCTTCATATTTATCAGCATCTATAACTGACTCCGTGTACACTTCCTAAAGAGTAATCAAATCTTGTGATTGTGTCTGTGAAGGTTTAATGCCCGATAAAATCCGTTCTCACCTCGGACAAGGAACTCCTGCCCGTCTATCCTGGCGTCTCCTTTGGGTTTCTGCAGCAGACTGATCCAGTGATGCATCTCCTCCGGTGTGTCGCTGTTGCAGTGGATCACACGGTTGGCCGTGATGATGACGAAGGAGTTGGGCCTGCAAAGATCAAATGACTTTTAAATGAAGAAAATCCACCATCAGATGCTTCAGAGATGTATAGAATAGACAGCTTTGAGTTGCAGTGCATCCTGGTCTCCTGACACTCAGAGGATGGACTGCATTGTCTACAATAGATTGGGAGAGAAACTGACCCCAAAACCAAAAGTGGATTATCTTTTCTATCATCCATATAATAACTGTCAATTAAACAAATTAGAAAAACATAAACAAAGACCAAAATGCATTTCCTTTCTTTTTGATGATTCGTCCGACTCACCGATCAGGGTTGTCTGAAGCACAAACGGAGTCGATCAGCCCCACGTCAAGAGTTCCCTGAAGGAGGAAAAAGAGCAGGAGATCAATTTAAAACATGAATCAATGGTACGCTATTGCTTCTGCACGTAAAGACATAAAGTTATGGTTATCTTTAGAGACTGACCACAGCGTTCTTCGGGTTGGCCTGTTCATGAGACATCTCCAGCAGCTGCTCAGGAGTGCACACTCGCACCTTGCTGAGCACATTAAACCACCCACTGCGCAGAAAGACAGACGTGAGAAGAACGTCTACGCAGATACAAACATCACCTTGTTGCTGTTTTCCGTCCCCCTCACCTCGCATCCTCTGGTGACTCAGCGAACACCTGATAGGTCCTCTCGTCTGTCACAATGTTCAGGGCGTTCTCCTTTTCGTGGTTGTCCACGATCTCCCTGTAAAGACACGAACAGTTCAAGTGTCCGAGAGACACAGCTGCGGTCTAGAAACAGAGAACGTGAAGAAGGGAAGAAAGAAGTCGTACTTGGCAGCTCGGATGTCGATGGTTCCCTTCAGCTTCTCCTCACTGTCGTTGTCGTAGTACATCAGCTTACTGTCCCTCAGTACAAACCAGCGCATCTTCCAGTTTCTGAGGGAGAACGAGACACAATGAAACCAAAGGCCAACACAGTCCACTCCGGACATAAAAAAGCTTTATGTGACTCTATAAATGAGACATATTGAACTGAGAAAGTAAAGTATCGTCTTAATGTAGAATACCTCAGACATACTGTACATACATGTGTACAAGGACAGAAAGAACTGTACTCAAAACCTCTTTATTTTATAGGTACATTTTCCTTAATGAACATTTTTTGGATATTTTTTTGATTTGGTATCATAACAATAATCCATCTAGATTGCCTGTTCAATTCATAAAGATCACACACTCGTTGTCTTTCATTTAAAATGTTTTCTTTCTGCATGTCCAGGTCAAATGTTGGACTGAATTTGTGTCTTTTTTTTTGTTTTGGGAATATTTGGGATAGTGTATTATATTTATTATGACAGTATATTAGCTCAGTGACTTCTACTCTAATTCATTCTAAAAGATCAACTTTCGTCTTTTTTAATTAACTAACACTTGAAAAGTAAAATGTCAGTAAATTCATCAGCAGTACATCAGCTTGAGTAGGACTGTGAAGTCTTCCAGCACTGCAGAGGGTTCAAAGCAGTTAGACAAACATGAACACCTCAACAGGACACAGGGGGCTCATCACCAGAGACAGAAGACATTCACATCCAGTCCTTCTAAAAATCAAGCCACCATGCGTCCAGCAGGCAGACTGCTTTCATGCATCATGCCATCAGTTTTCAAAGAGTTAAGAAGAAAAGCAGCGCTTTTAGTTGAATGACTGTGTGTTTTGAAATGATTTTGAAGGTTTGCAGGATCTTATTAACTTATTAACTCTTTTATGATCTTTTCACATCAAAATTCTACTGGACGGCACTTCAGGCAGAGATCTGGTACAGAGTTTCCTTCAGGTAGCATGCAGCTACACTCAGTAATAACTACAACAACCTCCGTGAGAGAGTGGAGAGGCCTCCCCCCTTCTTGTAGAGCCAGCCGGACTTGAGAGACTCTTGTTTGGACCGGAACCACATGAAGGTTTCATCCTTCAACACACACCAGCGCCTCCTCCATGGGATCATCAGACCAGCTGAAGGAGCAGGAGATAAAATTACAGTCATGAAAATATGTGATGCGTAAAATTCAAAAGGTGGAGATCACTTTAAAGGGATATTTTGAAGACGGAAATACAACATGCCCACCCTTCATGTAGAGGTAGCCGTGGAAATATGGCGGTCCGTTTCCATTAAGCAAGGTCACTCTGCCATTAGTCACTTCTTCATCGGTGTCCATCATGCCATCGTGTTCATCGTCACTGTCTGCGTACTGCAACATCATCCAATAACATGTATTAGTTTTTGGATTGTAACAAATGAATAAGAAAACTTATTAGATTTTTTTTAAACAATACTGAGTGAAATTTTGGAAAGAGTTTCACTGTATTGCCGCTCATACATATCTGCGTGCACGCGTGTGAGGATGCGTGTGAGTGTGTGTCCTCACAGAGTCAGAGCTGCCTCTGTAGGACTCGATGCTGGCGTTGGTGCAGGTTGACTTCCTTGGGTGCTCGTCATCCGCCACGGCGGCACTCCCGCGGTTGCTCCCCGATACAGAGCTGTCGTCTCCGGCGGTGACGGACCCCTCCTCCTCCTCCTGGTCGTAATCTGACTCGGTGTCGGCCGGCATGCTGTAGATCGGCTCCTCTCCGTCCCCCAGGCTCTCCACCATGCTCACCTTCCTCTCCGGCTCCGCCTTGGCTCCCTTCTCGGCCTCTCCTGGGGGAGGCGGAGGTGGTGCGACGGCGGAGCCATCTCCAGGTGGAGGGAGAGGAGGAGGGGGAGGAATTCCAGCGAGAGGCACGCCATCTGTGGGCAGAGGAGGTGGTGCAGGAGGCACCGTTCCCTCTGCAAAAGCAGGCGGGGGAGGAGGGAGGTGAGCAAATATTTCCTGATCCAAAACAGCGTCCGTCTCAGCAGGAGGAGGGAAGTCAGGGAGAGGGATGCACTCTTCTTCGGCATGAAACCCCTCATCGACCTCCTCCTCTTTGGAGGTACCCCCGGTGGCACTCGCAGCTTTCACCTCTACAGCAGGTTTAGCTGCGACTGCTCCCAACGAAGGATCCACGCCACTGAAGTTGAGGAGATCGATGAGCTCTGTGGCCTTGCGGGACGCCTCCTTCTTCATCCGTTTGAGCTCCGCGTCCCGTCGCAGCTGCAGCTCCTGTTTGGAGGACTCACACAGCTGGGACACCCCGTCCTCTCTCTTCTTCTGCAAGCGCTCGATCTCTCGCTCCAACTTCAGGATCTCCTCCATCTGGTCGGCCTCATTCTAGACGGGAGGAGAGGAAGCATCAAATCAGCTCAGAATGGCTTTTTTTTAACAAACATTTGCTTTATTGGGTAAATGAAAGGGAGGAGAGTGTTTGTGTTTCACTGCATTTAAGAAAGAAACGCACCGAAGAAGACGGCTTCTCCTCTGACGATTTAGGCCTCTTCGCGTCTCCTTCATTCACTTCTTTCTGCTCCCCGTCACCCATCGCCTTCCTCTCCTCTTCGTCTTTCTTCTTCTGCTCTTCCTCCTTTTTCTTCTTCTCCTCTCTGAGCTTTCGAACTCGAGAACGCGCCACCTGACCTCGCCTGTGTCTCTGCAGCACCAGCGCCGCCTTGCGTTGCTTCACGAACCGTCTGCGTTGGATGTGCTTTCTGAAGTGTTTCTGGAGGGTGACGACACTGGAGCGTACTCGTTTGAAGTGCTTCCTGTGGGCAAAACGGAAAAACAGTGAATATATTACCATTACAGAGGTACAACCTTGTACACGAACGCATGAAAATCAGTTCCTTCCTTAGTTTCTTACTTGGCAGAGAAAGTGAGTAAGTGGGCTCGAATTATCATGGCAGCTTGGCGTCGGATTTCATCCCTGTCTTTCTCTAAACGCTGCTCCAGAGACTCTTTCATAAACACCTGCAGAACAAAGGTGAAGATTTACCAGGAAGACATCGAATGCTATGCATAGCAAACATACTAAATGTACTTTCTATTGCATACAAAAACGACTAAATGTTACCTTGGTCTTGCCAAGCTGCCACTCTTTCTTGGTCTTGTCATACTTGGTCAGGAGGTCTGTGCTCCTCTTCTTATCATCAGCGGCTGGTACTTTCTCTTTCAGAATGATCTTATACCTGACAGGCAGAAGAGAAAGACAACAAAGCATGAGAGACAACAAAAGAGCGATCTGAGCAATAACATCTCAAAGGGTAAAAATCAGAGATATTTACCGAGAGGCGAAGTCTTTGAAAGTTCTTCGGACGGGGAACCCCGCCCGACGGATCTTCACAGTCTCCAACATCCCAGAATACCTCAGCTGGTTGAGGACGACCTCTGGGTCAAACACATTTGGATTCTGCAAGCGAAATAAGATTTTTTTAACATGAAAACCGACACTTATGTCAATCAGGCTCTGAGACGGTATGAGTTTGAGGTGCTCGTATAGGTGTGTGACAGAAACAGACCTTTTCCATGTTGGGCTTAATGCAGCGAATGAAGAACGGGTTGGATACACTCAGAGTGGCCATGAGAGCATGGAGGGAATCCTGAGGAGATGGAGAAAGAAAAAAAAAAAAAAAATTTCTTTGGGTTTGTGTCAGACAAGTCAAAACATTTGAAGGCGTCACCTTGGGCTGTGTGACAATATCTTTAAGACGAAGCTCCTCCTTGTACACCAGCATCTAATAATCTCAAACTGCTCGTATTGCTCACCCTGAACTGGGAGCTGACGGTAGGTTTGCGTCTGGCTGTTCCCATCTTCTCCTCATTGTTCCTACTGCCAACCTTCTCAAACAAGTCATAGATGAAGTCCAGTCTGAGAAGCAACAGAGACACAATGAATTACAGAATATATATATATACACACACACACACACACACACACAAACACACACACTCTTTCTGTATACTGTTTGTATAACTCAGGTGAAACCTTTAGATATGTTTTGATTTTACATTAGATTTTACAGTTTTGAGGGATTAAGTGGTTCTCAGACCTGTTTGGTTCAAAGCCCATTAGACACTGTCAGTTCATGAAAGCTGACATTTTGGATTTGGTTTGGATTAGGGTTTTCACCCAACAACAAAAGTTTGGTGCTAGTTGTTAAAATAAGTAGAATTAAATTGCATTTGTATTTGCAAGCCTAGCCAATTGTCTCTCCTCACGCCTAAACTTTACCAATGCAATCAACAAAGGCAATAAGTACTAGCCAATCAAAGGCAGAGTAGGGCAGGTTATCCACTCCTAAAAAGTCGGATTCATATGTAGTTAGGGATAGGGTAGGGTAGGGTTAGGGATAGGGTTAGGGACTCCACAGAGTCCGCCATTTTTCTACAGTAGCCCAAAACAGACAAACAAAACACTGGCTATAGGAAGTACCTTTCGCCTTTTAGCATTTTTAGCGCCCACTGAAGGGTGATGGCTATTCAGCTGTTTGCAACCTCACCACTAGATGTCACAAAATCCTGCACACTGTCCCTTTAAGATGGGTTTTCAAAGCATTTCCTCTTTGAATGACTGAAATGACCCTATTACTTCATATAATCTCATGAGCTCTTAAGCTCTAAAAAACATTTAGTGCATCTGAATGTCCTGCCTGCTGTCTTTGAGCATGTTCAGGATGTCGTCTCTGAAGGTGTCTCTGTTCTTCTCCAGGATCCCTCTCACATCATACAGGACCTGACCGAGACAGACAGCTTCATCATGAATCCCTGACACGATAACATACACAGTGTGTCGATACGAAGTGATTCAGTTGCATATAACTCACCTCCCCAGCATAATGTTTGATGCCGAACTGATGATCAGCAAGTCTGGGTTTGACATAGTAAGGGTTTGTCTGCAGAAAAGAGGAATAAAGCCCCCAAAATATAACATAATGTGACGTTTTAACGCCAGCAGAGCAAATTTTCATAATAGTTTAGGCAGTTTGTGTGTAAATAACTCACAGAGTGTCTGCTGTGCAACTTCTCCAGCAGAGTAAAGTCAGTTCCTTTGGGAAATCGACTCTCTTCGTTCACTAATGCCAACAAGCCCAGTTTCTAAGAGAGAGAGAGAGAGAGAGAGAGAGAGAGAGAGAGAGAGAGAGAGAGTAAAAAAAAAACATCATGTAATTGCATCAGCTTTATGAAATAAGCACCACTTGCTAAGAATCAGTCCAATATTATCAGATCAGTTTTGCAGAGAGCATCTGAGGCAGACGTCCAGCACAGCTCTTAACTGATAGAGAAATATTTTTCATTTGAACTCACTTCAACCCAACTCTCACAGACATCATTATAACTTTATTATATATGACGAGCAGTGTTGGGGAGTAACTAGGTACATGTAACAGAGTTACATAATAAAATTGCAAAATAAATGTAATTTGTAACATATGTAATTAAATTGCAGTTCCTAATCAATATTTTTAAGATTGCAAAGGTGATACATCTGAATATTTTCTTCTCTGCAGAAAGCTTAAAGGTAGAATATAACCTTCATCCCATTGCTTGCAGTAAAGACAAATTTGAGTGCAGCACCATCGAGGGATGGGTTTAGGATGGTTTAACCAGGAGCTGTCTCTACATCGAGACACGCTCTATTCATTTGGCAGCATGTGCTCAAATTTTGAGTGTTATTTTTGAGCCTCTCGTCGGCCAATCCAATCAACGCACATTGCTCTAGGAAACCTCAGTCCGCCATGGCAGCGACCAAGCGACCATGTCAAGGCGTGTGGTCATATCGTCGGGCAAGAACGCCTTTCAGTGCTGGAAATTCAGCAATATTTTCTTCATGAAATCAGAAAAGGGCTCTAACATTACTGCTCAGTGTAAAGTCAACATTCAGCTTCCCACCTTCTCTATGAGGTCAAGACACTCTGCGTTGTCCATCCAGTCTATGGCGTCCCACTGAACACCTTCCCTGCAGAGAGTAAACCCAAACAATGACACATGTAACTTCATATCACTGCACAACCTACAGCGCTACATTCACAATTAACAAAACACTTGTCAAAAGAGATAAAAAGGGATCAAAATAGCAAAGAGAAATTAAATAATAAATTATATTCCATCAATGCTCCATTGAAAGCTCGTAACCTGTTCGTCCAGCAGTAAGTTTTCACAGTTTTTTATAGATGTTCCACATTTAGAAGTGCACCTGTTGTACTCGAGCTGCTCCAGGGAGAAGATGTGCTTGTTGAAGTACTCCTGAAGTTTCTCGTTGGCGTAGTTGATGTTAAACTGCTCAAATCGATTCACCTGGAAGCAAAGACACATACCTCACAAACAGATCTGCCCGGCGCTTAGAAAACAGCTTCCGGCAAAACAGCTCAAAGCTCTGACCTCAAAGTTCTCAAAGCCGAAGATGTCGAGGATGCCGATGGATTTAAAGTTTTCCTTCCCTTTGATCTTCTGATTGATCTTGAGGATGATCCAGGAGAAACACTGGGAATATAACGCCATGGCAACAGAGTCTCGGGAATCCACTGCCTGTAACGGTGAGAAGGGAGTGTTAGGGTGGGAGTGTGTCAGAGATCGATCAAGAGAAGGAGAATAAATGTGTGTTTATGTGTGTGCTGGCCTGTTCTATAGTGAGTGGCGAGCAGATTTCCTCTCCTCTGAGGATTATGGAGCGCTGAGTCAGGACTTCAGACAGCTGGAAGGCGTCCAGGCCCAGCAGCTCACTGGCATCAGTGACCACTGGAAGATGGACAAAGATGCATTACACTTCTGCAATACATCTATCCAAGTTTTCCCAACTCACTGAACTGACCTTGCTTGGTGGTGATCTGGGCTCCTCCGGCGGTCATGAACTCGATGTTTCCCAGCTGTAAGACTCCTGACAGCAGCTTAAACATGTCTCTGATCTCCTCCTCTGTGAACTCTAACACCTTCAGCGCCTCCTACGCAGAGACAAAAGCGAGGAAAGAGATTAGATGCTACCAACTGAAGAGGTGCTTTAAAGGCTGTCTTAAATTATTTGCAAAAATGCCAAATTAAAATATTTGTCCTTTAGATTAAAAAACAGGTAAAGCAGCTGCTGTTAAGTGCGTAACCCTCAACAGTCAGCTCAGATTACCACCTAACCATGATCACTTATACTGATATGAATGTATTTTGATCATTTCTGCCTCCAAGCACTTGACAAAGATGTGGGCACGGGGAAAAAAACACAATCACACCGACCATAACACTGTTAAACAGTAGTTTGTCATTCAGGCTCTTGTCCTTCAGACATCCTGATTGGCTGAGGTAGTGGAAAGATTCAGGAGGGTCTTCCAAGAAGTAGAGGCCTAGAAATATAGAGGAAATAATGTGATGTCAGGAGACACTGAGATCCTTAACTGCACCTGCACTATTAGATGTAGTCTGGAAAGCTTGTCTTGCCTGTCTGTTGTATTACGGAAACACTTTCTTCAAAAGACCCTAGTGATATCTGTATGTTTTTATGCTTTTCCTCACTTTTATGCTCCTTGTTAGCTCCCGCCAGCAGAGCGTAGAAGATGTGGTAGTTTCGCTCTCCAGGGTTTTGTCGTACCACTCGGTTCTACAGAAAAATCAATGCAGCAAAGCCACAATTAACATTTCATTATGATTCACAAGGCAAAACTGACAAATCACCCCTAATGAATATGAACTTGATTTGACCAGGCTGCAGATGTGGACTTGGTTACCTTCTCCAGTAAATCTGAAAGGTAGAGAGTCAAGGACACAGACCTGAGTTCTTTACAAATATATAATATTTGTTAAGACATACAATAGTATAATAATAACAGCTCATATAAATTATGGTACATTTGATGTATGTAAATATAAGGATACAGTCGATGACGCAGCCTCCCTGGATGTTGCCGCCCTCAGAGAAGTGAAGTTGGATGAATTTCCCAAAGCGACTGGAGTTGTTGTTGTAAACAGTCTTAGCATTACCAAACGCTTCCATGATCGGACTGCAAAGAGAGCAAAAAGCTGCAGGTAGTGTATTTTCAGCATTTACATGTGCAAGCAAGCAGTAGAGAGTATAGTACACCAACCATGTGCTGCAGAGATCATTCATCATAAAGTATGTTCCTCCAAAGCTGTTTTACTGACCTTTACTTATCTATTAGTGAGGAAGAAGTCTTTTTCAGCAGTGCTCTGCTTCAGATTACACACATGCATTAGTGCCCAATACCAGCTCTCCCACAGTATCTGGGTTTGCTCATTGGCAGAGCTGCAGACTTGAGACTTGAGATTAGGGCCTAAGTGCTGTGACTCCCTCAAGGCTTCACTTGACTTACGAGTTTTAAATGGAAATGTTTCAGGTCTGAGGGTTTGACCTGTTAAAATAATAGACTTGAATGGGCTCTCAGCCATGTAAAAACAGTCATAATAAATTCAATAAATTCCAAGTCATTTTAATGACGGCGTTAATTTATCATCTGTTTGACAGAAAATGAATCTGCAACTGGTTTGACTGGTGATTCAGTGTTTTTTTTACACAGTTACAGGCTTTCAAATGTGGGGATTTGCTTTAGTCTATCTGATCTTACTGTAAACTTTAAGGTTTTGGACCATTAATTGAGCATAATGTGCTATTTTATTGACCAATCGAATGAATTGCATGGGAAAAGAATCAGCAGGTTACCCGGTTATGAAACCAATGGTTAGTTGCAGCCCCAATCAGCATTCAGAGACCTTAAAGACTTTCCTGAGGCTTGTCCTTGAAGACCTGAGACGTGTTAAAACTTAAAACTTGAGCTGGACTTCTTCCAAATCACTTTAGGCTTGACTCGAACTTGGACCCATAGACTTAGAAAACAGCTCTGGCGGTAAAAGTAGTAATAATAAAAGAACAGGAGAGTGTTTCTTCTTCATTCTGCTCATCTGTACCTGCTCTGTACGATGGCTTGCTCCACCCTTGTACTTTTCTCTGACGGAGGAGTCCCAGCCGACTTCTGGCTCATCATCGACAGGAACTGAAGCAACAGTTTAGTGCTCTCAGTCTTCCCTGCCCCTGATTCGCCACTGGAGCACACGCGCGCACACACAACACACACACATGCAACCAAATTTAATTAAATGCTCTGTGACCTTCTGCGACATTCTCTTATCTCAAACTGGTCCGGTCGTTTAATTGATATTGAGGTTTGATAGCTTCCGAGATATTGCATTAGCTCACAGTCTGTCTTGTTCAGGATACTAAATGAGACAAAGCCTGAGTGTAATTGAAAGCATGATGAGATGTCTGACCCGACAACCAGAGGATGGATGATGCTGTGCCTTTATTTGCACCATCAACCTCTATTTCATCTTGCTCTGCAGGAGCTAAAGCAGTACAAACACACTTCTTAGGATAACTAAACACATTATGTCTTCTATGTTTAAAAAGCACAAAAAACAAAGTGTGAAAATGACATTGTGCTCATACAGGCTTATGTACAGGACTATTTCTTGGCCTTGCAATCTCTCAAACAGACTCTATTCTTACATTTAATTCTATTGTACGGATTAAACAAAGAAAATGTAACAACCCAGATTAGCTGTTTCCCCTTGGTTCCAGTCTTTATGCTAAGCTAGCTAACTGACTCCTGGCTGCAGCTTCTTATTTACAGATGTACATCGTAGATCGATCTAAAGAAAGTGAATAAGCAAGACCACAGAAAGATTAAAAAAATACATTTGTATTCCCAGGTAAGTAGGACAGTAAAAACTGTTTCTAAAAACAGATAAACCCTCTCGTCTAATGCATGCTGGGACTGGCTGCAGCCCCGCTGTGGTACAGGGCTTAAGAAGTGGATGAATGCACGGGTGGCTTGGGAGATCAAAACAAGCTCCTCCATGGTTGAAACTCACCTGATGAGGACACACTGACTGTCATGGCGCTTCCAGATGCAACGGTAGCATTCATTAGCCACAGCAAAGATGTGTGGAGGGAGCTCCCCGAGATGGTGCTTGGAGTACAGGTCCACCCTCTCTGTGTCGTACATACCTGGGATCTGCTTGTAGGGGTTGACGGCTGCCAGGATGCTGCCGATGTTAGTCTGAAAGGAGAGGAGTGACAGTTCAGGTTCTGTTTCTGTATCATTTTCCAGCTTTTGCTTCTTTTCTTTTCTTTTCTTTTGTTGTACAGTTTTCCACTTAAAGGCACTGACATATGCTTGTAAAAAGCAGTCTCCCAGGAACACAAGCACCTGTGTTGATATGGACTGGAGGATAAGGGAGCACAGCAGACAGTGGGAGTGACAAATGACCAGATTTTTATTAGAGCTGAGGTCAAATCAGTGCGATGATGGAGGAGGGAAGCCAGATTTCCAATTTAAACTGTTTCCACTGAAACAGTCACCTTGCTTTCTATCCTTCTGCGTTAGAAACCTCAGGTCAGCGCGTCTTCCATCGTGTCATATTACCCTGTCTGTGCATTCTGTGCACTGCACACATTCAGGACTGTGCTGAAGGACACATATAGTACACATTAATACATGAATACACAGTGACACAGTGAGCTGACCCACACAGGGTAAATTTTTATGATCAGCTTAAGGGAAATCTGTGTAGGGACAATATTTCATCATCTAGATTAGGTCACACTCAGGGAGGCTGTTATTGGTCTGTTGTCTGATAATCTTTCAGGTTTTCAGGATTTCCAAATGTCTGGGTTTCAACCATAAACGTGATCATAATGTACTAGTTTTTGGCCGTGATGACAAGAAATGAATTAAACATAATATGTTACAATCCATTTTATAAGCACAAAGAGAGATTTTTGTCTTTTCAACAGTCATGGGTGTGGTGAAACCCCCAAGGTGAGGTGAGTGATTGGGTTTCATGGACACCAGCCAATGCATCTATTGATTTCAGACAGATACACACAAACAAATTAGTTCAGTAATTAATTTTTCTCATGATTATTGAGTCAGTTATGCATCAGGTTTACTGTAAGAGCATTCATGCCTGCAGACAAAACAAGAATCATGCCTGTGTTTGCTGCTGTTTCTTGTTATTTCAGTGTGCTGTCATTCAGTTTCTGTCCACACGGCGACTCCGTGCATTGAAAGTCTAATTGTTTGTCATCAAAAAGAGTTTTCAAAATGCTCTCAGCTGCATTGTCAGATCAGGAAGGCAACCAACTGTCCATTGTATTGACTGCTTATTTTGAATACGGTATATGCTGTGGTCAGCTTTAATGTAAAGTGTATAGGGTTAATGGGCTTAAACGTCAACGGCTTATACAAAGCCAGTGAAATCTTCTTTTCCTAAAGAAGAAAAGAAAGACAGAAAACAAAGCGTGACAGTGTGGTGAAATAATTCAAGTTGATCCGGATGTTGTTGTTTCAGTAGTTCGTATTAAAATAACTCTGCTAGCATTAAAAAAAAATACACTTGAGTTGTAAATCAGTGTATTTTTGGTGAACTACAGAAATGATCAAACTCCATTGACAGTCTGACTCGCTATAATAAGAAAATTAGGATTTTACCTTTACCTTAACTCCATCTTTTATGTCATTAATCTTTTGTCAGCAGCAGCCATTGTTAGCCATTGTTGTTGTTAGTGGCGGAGTCCACCATCCATACACTGGATTAAATTTGCCTTTGCACGCACGAGGGATTCAAAGGAAACAATGCTTACATGAAATACAGCATATGCAATCAACTGGAAGGAGCAGCCACAGTTTAAAGCAGCAGAGATTCATTTGTTCATTGTTTTATTTGACTGATTTGATTTACTACAATAATTTCACTTTATACGACTCTCGCCATCGCTTCCACTTAGAGCAGACTGGTCTGATGAGATGATTTGTGCTTCCCACTAAAAGCCTCACACATGCAAAGATTGCTGAAAGCGGGGAAGGCGGTCAAACACACAGAATGCACTTACATAGATGTTATCCTTCTGGTAGCGCTGGTACAGGTTGTGCATGATGGCGGCTTCGTGCAGCTCAGCCAGAGCTGACATGTCCTCCACCCCTTCGATGCTGGACTGGTGCATAGCGTACACCCGCTCCCTGGTGACCTCCGCCTGCTGCAAGTACAACACCTGGAAAACAACAAGGCATACAGATTGTTACCTATATATAAGTTTATTCAAATACGTGAGTTTCATTGTAATGAAATGCAATCATTTGCTCGTTTTTGTGCATACACACTTTTACCTCAGCCCATCTATGTCCACATCAGTAAGTGATTTCCTGCCATGGCTTTCAATAATCCTGAGAAAACACCTGAACTTGTTGCAGTCATACTGGAGGAAGTTCTAACTGGACCTGAAAGCGATGTAACCCAAAGCAGGTGCTCCTGATGGCAGGTAACCAACATCCACAAGAATATGAACTGAGAGTAAATGTTTGATTAAAAGTTGCAGCTGTAAAGTCTAGCTTTCACTGGCATTGTCGATAGTTTGACATCTTGGGAAATCTCTTTATTTTTACTGAGAGTCAGATGAGAGGACGGCCATTAAATATTAAACTACAGCTAGCAGCCAGTTAGCTTAACTCAGCACCTGCTGAAATGAGCTAGACTGTTTCTCGATGAGACAGCACAAAATCTCTGTGAAAGCCGCTGCTTATTGCTACTAAATTTATTTTTCTGTAAAAATATTTAGAGGTGCTGTTGGCAGCTTTCGTTACCTCCAGTCTTTGTACTAAGCTAAGCTAACTGCATGCTAGCTGTAGCTTCATGTTTATCTTCTCATCCAATTCTCGGCAAGAAAGCTAAAGCACATTCATTATTTTCTTATTGTTTTAAAGTAATATCCCTTGTAATATCTCACACACACTGAAACTGAGTGATGTGTTGTATTGCATCGAGATGGAGTGTATTGCATCGTGTGTTACGCTGTTGTTACTTGACACTGTGTGCGTTCAAGGGCGAATTTTTTAAAAAAAAGGAAAATATGTCTCATTAGTCTGCTTCATTCTGAGGCAGACGTAATAATCGAGTTTCAGATGTCAAGTGGGTGATAATGCCTCCTGGATAATCTGGTATCTGGTGGAGACTAAGGAGGAAGCAGATGTGCTCACACACAAATGAAAAACGATACCGACATTGGAAGGTCTTTCCATTTTTAGCATGAACGGGCTAATTGTGATGCAACGTGCAGAAAATCCACATGATGGGAACACAGAGCTTTGTGGCTCATTGTCTAAACGGACCCCGATCTCATCTATGTCATCCATCGCCATGGAAACTGGGGAGTAGGGGGACAAGATGGGTGGGGATCCCGGCTGTGGGAGGGGGAGGAAGAAGAAGAAGAAGAAGAAAAGGTAGAGAAACAGAGAAGAAGAGCCAGAGTAACAGATCTGATCTGGCAGGACCTGACAGGTGAAATCAGCTCGGTGTGTATTCATGTCAGGCACACACACGCACACACACACACACACACACACACACGCTGCTTCGACTGTCTTTCTCCATTGCATACATCCCACACACACCGGGATGTTTCAGCATAAAGGTCGTTCATTCATTCCAGCAAAATCAACTCTTCTAAGAATAGAAAGCGAGGCCTTTACAGTGCTGGTTTGTGAATATGTCAGCTTAGTCTCACAGCCAGCCTCCACCCCGTGTGTGTTTGTGTGTGTGCTGCTGCTCTAACAGATGTGTTGGACGTCTGTTGAGGGTGGCAGAGGGGCGCGCTGTAGGCGTTCAGACATCTTGTTCTTAAATAAATCTACTTCACTCCAGTCTTCCGCTGCACAAAGCTGTTGAGTGCAGACAAACAATGAATAAACTCGCAGCAGCATCATCGTTGCAAGTAAAACGCTGTGTGTGGCCAATTACAGCACAGGTTGTTCACTCCTCTTCCTCTCTCGTGTTTTGTAGAAGGAAACGCTGTTGATGAGGGTCTAGCCTATGGAAGTCACTAACCTTTCCCCACTCACTCAGCTGTGATGAAATGACCCAATTACCCCGCATCCTCCATTAGAGAGAGCAGAACTCATGCAGGGTTCACTGGCTAACAGCTCACCGCCTTCTCTATGACCCCGTCCACTTGGCTGTCTGTCTTCACCTTTCTTCAACTGTGCTGCTCAATCAGGACGCTGACATACGTACAGTATATAAAAGAGTACTGCAGCCAGGGTCAACATCAGTGGCCATCTTGCAGAAATGGCAGTGGAGTCACTCTCAAAATGTGGGAGGCATCACAGCTCTTTTCAGGTCACCGTGTCATTTTTACACAATGATACTTTACTTTACTCTCACTGCTCTCACTAACCTTGTTTCCAGCCACATCAGACAGCTGTTTTCAGTGAAAATAGCTCCAAAAAAAAAAATCACCACACACCACCAGCTCAGCACCAGACAGCAGACAGACACAGTTGCAGAAGAGCTGGTGAACGTAAATGAGCATTTAGCAGCCACAGAGCCACATGTCTGAGTTAGTGGAGACCAAAACAGAGCTAAAAATAGATTGAATATTGGCCTCACATTTGTCTGGGGGACACAAACATGACCACAAATACTGTTTCTATTGCCTACAAGTAGCCAAAAAACCCTAATGCAGGTCTAGTTAATGCTGCTCTCAGCCTTCAATGTTGAGTCAAGATCAACTTTTACATCTGCGTATGTGGTTATGTGTGATGTGCACGGGGGACACGCTGTTAGTCATGGCTTGAACAGCTGTACACATGCTTTCATGCCAACTGTACCACAACACTGGGGTGTACTTCTGTATCTGTGAGAACAGAGAGGGGACGGAAAGTCCCTCAAATTATACCCACGTCAATTAGTTTTCTATCAGGTTTTTCTCTCCCTCCTATCTATTTGGCTTCTCATCCTATTAAATCTCTTTTCCACTCTCTCACTTTCTGCATGCCTTCAGACATCACTTCTCTGTCTCTCTCATCTCTCTTTCTCTTTGTACGTCACTCCTTTTTCATCCCTCCCCCCTCTTCTCCGTCATTTGCCTCTCGATTCTGTCTCTGTTCTCTTGAGCTCTTCCTCCCTCACATCTTCCCACTCTTCATTAATCTACCCCTCTCTCTTCTGCCTGCCCCACACAGCTTTCCCCACATTTCAACCTCCCCTTTTCTTCCTCCATCTTTCCTCTTTTACTCTTTATTGCTGGTTCCTGTAACCTCCATACATAGATGCGCCCCCTCAGCTTGTTTTTTTACCAGTCGAGCTCTCTCTGTATACTCCTCTGCGCTCACTCACACAGACTCACTTAATGCCTAAATGGCTCAATCTGAGACCCCTGCCTGTAATTGAGGGCTTACTGAGAGCCATTTCAATGACAGTTGTGCATGTCTTTGCAGGGTAAATTATAGAGGAAAAAGAAAAGACTTCACACACACACACACACACACACACACACACACACACACACACACACACACACACACACACATACACACACACACACACACACACACACACACACACACACAGGGGAGGAAGGACTCTAGGACGAATGGGTTTTGGTTGTCAAAATTTTCTTCAAATCTTCAGACTTGTTCTAATTCTTGGTGGCAGATGAGAACCAGTGGCTGCGACATAGTTTGTTATGTAGGTTGCGAGTTATAACCGTAACTGTAAAATTCTTGTTTTATTGAGAGGAGTATCTCTTCACGTCACCTACAGCCACCAATCAAGGTTCTGATGTACAAATAGCACAGTGGAACACAAAATATGGGTCAAAACTTCTGTTCCTGTGAAGAACTAAAGTTAAAGATGACACGTTTCTTCAGTATTTCAAGTAAGATTACTGTTTTATTTCCATCTTTTACAGTTTTAAAATAACAAAATAGTAGACACCCTGCATGTTCAGTAACACCTGCTTTGGCCACTATCACAGCTTGTGAAGGCTTTTTGTCGCCAACTAAGAGTGTTTCACTTCTTGTTTGGGGGATTTTCGCCAATTCTTCTTACAAAAGGCTTCGAATTCTGTTCTGATTCTTAGGCCGCCTGGCATGTTCTGTTCTTCAGAGGTCTGTCCACAGATTTTCGATGATGTGTAGGTCGGGGGACTGTGAGGGCCATGGCAAAACCTTCAGCTTGTGCCTGTTGATGTAGTGGACTTTAAGGTGTATTTCAGACCATTATCCTGCTGTAGAGGGCATCTTCTTGCCATCTTCAGATTTTTGTGTGATGTTGGCTTCCAGAATTTGCTTTTGCAGTCAAACAGGAGTTCTGATTCACCTTTTGAGCAATCCTAAAGGCCCCTACACATGATCAGCAGTAAAAACGCTTTGCGCCAGCTGTCCCATTGTTTTCCTATGGAGAGAGCGCTGGCGCCCGATTAAGCGGCACCGCTACCCTCGGCGTGGCACACCGCTCGGATCTGCCGCTTACCGCTGCGCTCAAAGTTCAAATTACTTGAACTTTGACCTTGTTTACCGCTGACCTTTCAAAGCGCAACCAATGAGATAACAGCTCCAGGCAGCGTTTACGAACTACCGTTAAGCTAAATGCAATGCTAACGTTAGCTTAGCTGTTTGTGTATGTTTGCTATTCCAGGCAGACACAGTGACTTCTGTGTCTGCCTGGAATAGCGACTACTACTACTACTACTACTACTACTACCACGCTACTGCAAGGGCCTTCTTTTGCGACAAACTCAGATACATTGTGTATAATAATTTACAAACAATGATTAGCTTTCCGGAGTGAGAGGAAGTACTTGCGTTGCCTAGCAACAGTGAATCGCTCGCACTTGTTGATGACGTATACCTGAGCTCCGCCGCCTCCGCTCAGCGCCTTTGCGCCCTACCTGGCGGTGAGCGAAGAGCAAATTTCTTATCATGTGAAGGCCCCTTTAGAACAGCTCTCCAGACCTCAGCTTGACCTCCATCATTCCTGTTAACTGCCATTTCTTATGAAGACACTATGAACTGAGGAAACGGCTGCCTGAAAGTTTGATTATTTATAAAAATTTGCATCACTTGGCCTTTCCTAACAATGACTGTGAACAAGCCATAGCACTATCAAGCTAATTAAGGACAGAGACCTTGGCAAAACTTATCTAAGGGCTTAAATCTGGCGAGGCCAAACTTTTCCATGGTGCTCCTTTCTTTTTTTTTCACTCTAAAATTGAACAAAACAAAAATAATACCCTAATCTGTCTTAAAATGTTGAAGATAATGTTTCATCGTTAGCTTCTACCCACTTAACTATTCCCCAAAACATACATAACATACAACACATATGAGTTTTAAGTTAAGTTTTAAGTTTTTTTGTTTTAAGACCATGCAACAAAAACAACCACGTCCTAACCACAACCTATTCATGAATGCTATCATTAATTTCTAAATGTAAATGTAATGTATAATTTCAGGTGGATTTATTATTTCCTAACATACAGATTGAAGGGATTTAGTCTTGTAGGTTTAAGATAGGGGTTTGCAAGAGACAAGTTTTAAAAAGAACCCTCAAAATGAACAAAGTCTCCTAACTTTTAGTGCCTTGAATGAAAAACACTATATCCTACATTTCCCATAATTCAATTCAATAGTATCTCTTCATCAGAACCTTCAATTCTGTCTACAGTTTGTATCACAGGCTTTCTGTTATCAGAGTATAACATCCTCAGGGTCATTTTCTCAAACTAGAAAACTCCCTCCAGAGTCACAGACGACACAAGTGTTCAGTCGAACTCCTTATGACGAGGTAACTGAATTTGATCTCTGGAGAAAGATCTATCACCAATAGCGGTCTGTCTGAAAAAAAAAAAAACACAAAAAAAACAACAACCCCGGACATAAGATTAAAACAAACAAATGCCTGTGCTACAGTTTTGGGATTTATAATATGCTTCAAATGCCAAAGCTGCTTTCACATATAAAGGCCTTAAACTGCAGATAAAGCAGAGATGTTTAGGGAAAACCCAGACTCTGAGAGAGGGGATGCTGTGAAATGAGAAAGTGTGTCAGTGACTGAAATAAAAAGCAGCTGAAGTGGAAAAAAAAAAACGTTCTTGCAAACATCTCCATCTTCTTCTTCCATTGCCCTCTGGTGGGTTTTTAACACATAGACACACACAAACTTTACTATATGCGAAGCACACACACACACACACACACACACACACACACACACACACACACACACACACACACACACACACACAAAAGAACTATGACTACCCACAGAGTCAAAAATGGGATAACTCACATTCAATAATTCATCACTGAACAGAGGAACAGAAGATAGAAATGGAATTAGTGAGGGAAAAACGGAGAGAGAGGCTGACAGAGTGAAAGGGAGAGAGAGACAGAATGAGAGTAATGTAGAAGTAGAGCATGGTAAACCAACTCTGATCTGTCAATGCCACTTCTCACACTAGGACCTGATGTGTGGGAGAGGAAGCTTCTAAACTCACAAGACTGATGTTTTTCTCTGTTCTTCTTTATGGCAACAAATTCCATGAAAATACCAAAACCAACAAAGTGTTCGTCCGTCTCTCAATACTTTTTGACTTTCCTGCCACGTCTGTGCCACTCAACCCCAAACTCATACGTAACGGAGGATGTCAACGTCTGGAAACAGCTCACAAATACTGTTTCATTTTTTTTAATAAAACCTAAATAATTTCCTCAAATGGCTGGACATTGTAGTTTTAAGCAAGTGTCACTCTAACAGGAGTAAATATGGCATTTGTACAGGACTATTTTCTGTAAAGTGTCTCTATTGGATACTGTCTTGAAATTTGGCATAAACATTCACCGTTCCCCCAGAACGAACTGCAATAACTTTGGTGATACTTTAACTTTTCATCTTGCGCCATCATCAGGTTAAATTCTCAATATATCCAATTTTTTTGGGTTCATGACTGCATCCATTTTGAGACAGACTAACTAGCAAATGTTAGCATGCTAACACTCTAAAGTCAGATGGCAAACATGGTAAACATTACACCTAACACCAGTATGTTGCCATTGTGAACATGTTAGCATCCTGATGTTAGCATTAACTTCACAAACTACTGTGGGCAAGTCCCACAGAGCAGCTCGCATGGCTGTAGACTCTTCTTTGTATTGCAGAACAATGGAGGCACAGAGGAATAAGCTGTATGGCAATACTTGTTGGTAGGATTTGGTCCTTTCATGGAATCTGTTGACAATATTTACTCTCTCAAATACCCATTCTGCAGCTTCCCTTTCATCCTACTCTGTGGCTTCACTTTTTCAGGAAAATTGCTGCATTCATAACCTGCTTTGCTCATGTGAACACACTTTCACACTCACACACACACACACACACACACACACACACACACACACACACACACACAAAGTGCATGCCGCGCGGCCTTCCTGTAAAGCCCTCTCAAGTCTGAAGCTGCTTTGCATGATTCAGGAGGAGAGCCAGGGGAGACAAGCCTCTTCATCTGACTTCACAAATTAGCAGCAGCCAGAGTGAGGAGAGGGGGTGAGAGAGATGAAGACAGAGCATGGAGAGAGAGAGAGAGAGAGAGAGAGAGAGAGAGAGAGAGAGAGAGAGAGAGAGAGAGAGAGAGAGAGAGAGAGAGAGAGAGAGAGCTGTGGGCACAGTGACCTATATATTTTGCAGACCTTTTATTCAGTGCAAGATACAGTATCACACAGGACTGTACGCACCTGCAGCTCTCTTCACTGACCTTGGATCAGAACTGGCAGACCTCCACAGGTCAGATTAGGACTGGGGAATGCTGAGGGGGTATTTAGTATGATCTGACCATTCAGATTAGAGGCAAAAGGAGCAGCTGCGGCCAGCAAGTCACTTTATCTTAAAACCAAAGTGTTATAGTGAGCTCTTTTGGACTTGCTACAAGAGCCGGGTTATTCATTTGTTAATGTGCAGATGCCTACAGCAGTGATGAAAGAGAAAACTATAATAACGCAACTTTCCTTGTCATAAAGTGATGTGAAGGTCATGTACGTATCAATTCACATGTGTCAATATTTTCAGGCCTGGCATCACTCAAAAAAACGTTTGAGTTGATGAAGGAATGCTAAAAATGCTAACGTAAGGAAGAGAAAATGCTAAAGTGAAGGTGAACTGCCCATCAACCTAGATTACTTCCTCTCAGTTCCCTCATTGTTGCATGTGTGTGTGGTGTAAAATTAACTCCAAACCTGTGTTGTACGCATGTAAAAGTTCCCCCTACCCCTTGCCTTCTTGTTTCTTTTGCCAAGGATCTTGGTAAATTGGATTAAGAAAAGAAGGCTAACAAGCTTTAACTTTAACTTTATGTCTTCTCTGCCTCACAGCTCCCATTCAGCACTGGGGTGTTTAACACCTTTCACATGTCATCATCCTTTAAGATTTGGCACTCATCCCACTCCAAGGGGTGTATCTGCTTCATTTTCCACAGATAAGGGACACTGCAGAGAGACAGGGAAGGTGAGAGACAGACAGAAAGCAAGAGACGGACAGGTAGACGTGTGTGTTTGTGTGTGTTTGCAAATCGGTGTTTTTGTGCGGCAGTTTGACGTGTCACGTCAATCTGATCTGAAACTGTGAAGAGGAATGTGGGTCAGGAGATCACACAGCAACATCAGCTTGTCTCTGTGCCAAATCACACAAAACAAGTCATTTCTGCACTTTTCGTTTGGCGCATTTCAGCATGTCGGTCTTTCTGTGTGTGTGTGTGTGTGTGTGTAATCATTTTGTGTGCGCACAAGGAGAGAGGCATCCCTGCAGCATGTTCTGTGCTCGCGTGAGCTCTCGCCGCGGCTTTCACGCTAGCTACTGAAATCCAGGTCACGTAACACACATTGTGCCTAACTCTTCGCTAACGTAACCCGTGTGTGTACACATGCATGTTTGCGTGCGTCTGTGTAGGGATACAGGTGTGTGTATGTGCGTGTGTTTGTGTACTGTAGCCTTCTGTCTGTGTTTACATATTTTCCCGTGTGCAGTACGCTCCTGCGGGGGTGTAAATATGAGTCCAGTGGGGGTGTACTTCAGGATGTGACAAGTGTAGCAAATATAAGAAGGAGCCTGATGCTAACTATCAATTTACAGTAACAAACATATTAATGATAAAGCAGCAAATCAATGAATATTTGACATCGTTTGTTTAAAGGTGGCTGAAGCAGTGTGAGTGATATTCTTCAAACACGGTAGAGCTAGTTTCCTGCTTGAAGCCAACAGCACTGACATACAACACATCAGTAAATTATCAATGACTCAGAAAGATTTTATAAGGCAGCAGGAGCTCCGTTTCTTCAGGACTACAATGGGCTACGTCTGGTTTTTATGCTATCATCAGTATGCTCATTCATTATATCATCTTCATACCATCTATTTGTTCTATATTTATCCAGTTCTGACCCAGTTTCACCACAGCTTCATTAAAGTTTCATCTAATCTGATTTAATCTAATCGTATTCTCTACACAGTAAGCTATACGGACTTAAAAGACAGAGGTAAAACCTTGGATCGTGGATGAGACCGTATGTGTGCATGATCCAATCCAGTCAGAAAAGAGAGTAATGAATTGCCAAAAATATGTTTTTAAGTTAGAAATGTCGATCTTAGAAAGTGAAAGCATATAACTGGTAAAGGAAAATGGATGGAAGGATGAAAAAAATAATAAGAAAGATCAGTCAGCGTGCAGGATAAGCCTGCCACTATTAACTTAAACTGGAAAAGTGCACTCAGTAGAGAGTAGATCTCCACCAGACTTACAGTCAAGAGGGCAGAGAAGACATCAAAACCGTGGATCTATTCATTTGTTTGTGGATCATAACATATTGGTTAGGGAATTAATCTGCAGATGATTCGGTTCAAGATGAGACCAGACTTTCCTGTTTATGTCAATTTTTGAGCCATGACAATGGCTGAAATGTGGCCCGAAACAGCCTTTTGTCCCAAGAGAGGATTTCAACCAGCCCTAACCAGCCAATGAAGAGTGAGGAGTCATTAGTCAGTGGCAATATACTGAAAACACAGCAGTCAATAAAAAATGTATTTCAAAAACTGTGAATAACTACAACCACAAGGGGTCCTTAGGCATGCAGCCATAAATGGACACACATGACCAAACCCATTATCTCCACCAGGCATAATGAATGGTGTCGTGGCACAGGTGAGCAGCACGCCAGAATATTTCCTGATTCATGAGTAAAACAGACTATGACTGATATAAAGGCTTGCTCATGGACCCCTGATAGCTGTGAGTAGTGCTGAACGCTTGTAGACTTACAGCCACGGCATTTGTAACCCAGAATTGGTAATGTGGTGAACTGGGTCAGGGTCTGTAGATTACAGAATCAGAGTGACATGGCAGCTGGGGAGAGACTGTGAAAAAGGAAAGTAAAAGCAAAACAAAACAACCAAACGCTGTTAAATCTTGCATGTTTCTTGTTCTGCCAGACATGGCATGAATATTGGCTTAATTGTTTCAGCTCTTTCATCCTTTAGGCTATTTAAAAGCTTACAGGGTTTCACCAGCTTCTATGGACACTGGAATAAAAAATGTATTTATGACCAAGATCACGAGAACCATGGGCAGAGCAACAGGGAGTGATGGGGACCCTGGGACTGTTTGCATGGGTCAGATCCTGTTATAACAGGGTAAAGCCCCCCCATCCTGCTGATTCTCCATCAAATATTCACCACCTCCTGCAGAGCTAACATTTAAACACCAACAGTTAGGGGAGAGGGAGGGCAGAGGGAGGCAGGGAGAGCCGGATGGGGGCTGGGGAGGTTAAGGACATTCATAATCCACAGCAAAGAGAATGCCTGCTCCTATAACCAATCCTCTATTTTGGGAAATGCCTGTCTGTCCCCGCTGTGTCCTCCAACGAGAACGGCGAGGCAGCTACATGAAAAGATGATGCTTTTAGAGCAGCACTGGGCCGTTCTTAAATGCCATGAAACGTGAGTTCATTGCACATGTGAGAAAGAAAGTAGATGCGGATGGTCTTTGGGGGTATAAAGGGAGGACTGAGACTCTTGAATTCAGGCTAAAGAAGCAAGTCTATTATTAGCTCCATCTAAATGCTGCCAACTGGAGCGCATATGTGTGTTTGTGCACGTGCCAAACACATCAGCCCTCAAAAAAACATTCAATCCAATGAGCAATGTGTGCATGTCTTTGCTCTGATACAGATTAGATGAGCACACGCGTACTCATAATGAGATTTAAACATTCAATTCCATTATTTTGGCAGGGGGTGTGGTGTTAAAGGGCCGGGGATCGGTTCGCCGCCTGGCTTGGCCATTTAGAACAGCTACAGGCAATGCTGTCCTGACATCTGACATCCTGAAACGAGCATTTGTGCTCCCATAATGCTCTCCATCTATTCTAGCTCTCCTCTGGAGGCTGAATGTGTGTCAGAGATGAATTTTGCATATGCATGAGGAGGATGAGGAGGAGGAAGGAAGGAAGTGGGGCAGGAAAGTGGAGCATCATGACCAGGAGTTGCTATTGATCCACACAGGAGAGGATGAACCTGCACAGCTGCTTGACCTTCACGCTGACCTTTATCCCAAAGCTAATGCTCAGCTCAGGTGACACATTACAAGCGACGACTGCAGCTTTCGCTCAGCAGTAACATAACGCTAACAATGCTTTCTGTTTAAAACTAATTAAATATGTGTTCAATTTTCTTCCATTTTCACATTCACATTAAAAAAATGTCAGATTTTTTTAGTTTTTTGTTTTAATGAAAAACCTGTGCGACTCAGTTGCTGTTAATGATCTACCATCAAATCTTAATGAAATCAACTATTTTTGAACCACACGCTGGTACAACCTCTGCTGATCAGTGTGATTGACTCCTCAGCCTCGCAGCTAGCTACAGCTAGGATGCAGACTTTTTTAACTCTTTTGATTTTGTTTAAATCTACCGTTTTCACATCATATCACAAACAAATCCAAAAACAGGAGACTTGTGTAGGCAGTTATATAAAGTGAGGTTTGTCCTGCAGATGCACTGGACTGTACTGTAACTGGGCACATGAGTGAACCACAGGTAAGGTGTGTTACACAGTCAACTCTGAAAATCCAGATTTGGGGAACAGGACCTTTTTGTTGCACCTCATTTACTGTCATCTGTCAAGAGTCAACTCTATACTAAATGTACAAAAGGCCCTCAAAACGTGCACCTGCAAACCTGATAGCTGATTTTATTTGACCAAGTAAAAGCAGGGAATATGAAGTGAATGCATGTTTACATTTCTTACCTCTCCATAGTCGGTCGTGATGACAAGGGTTCCATCTCCGCAGGAGTTGACTGTGGCGGGAACCAGCTGCTCCTTCTCTCTGACCCAAACACGGGCCCCCTGCATCACAGACAACACAAAGACTGAAGTTAAGTAGTGCAACCAGTGCGGAAAAAAGGAGTATTCGGTTACGTAAGGTAATGAAACCCCTGGAGACCAGAGCAGAGGTCTTGGAGACAGAGTTAGTAATGCGGCGTGCTCTTATTTGGAAAGGTACATGAGTTTGGGGTTAACACTTTTGATTTCCCCCTGTGACCCATCAGTTTGTCGTCTACTGAAACCTCGAAACAACGTTTTTGGTTTTCAGGAGGCAGAAGTGACCTTATTCGATGAGAGGGTGGAGCTGGGGAGGATATGCATTGCTATGCCTCTACCTGAGGACACACCATGGTAACACCTTGTCAGTCACAAGGCAGCCACACCCTAAAGCATACCCTGCTTTATTGTCTATTATACTTTGAACAGGACCATAGTTTGCGTGCTGTAACACCGAAGACTTGAAACCAGCTACTGAGACCATAAACTAATGAGGAAACTGTTCATTGAGGTAATAAATCAAGTGAGATGTAAGAACATTTTCTCATACGCTTACATAAAATCTGACTTCTTTTCGCAACCAGTGCAACCCCCTGCTGGCCATTTGAAAGAATGCAAGTTCAAGGTATTAAGCACTGGCTTCACTTTTCAGATCTGGAAGGTCCATCCACTCCTTATACAGTCTGTGTTTGCAACATGATTGTACAATACACCGTACGAGCTAGTCTTATGTAAGCATAGCCGAGCCTCGATGCAGACACTTTCTGCAACATGTAACGCAGTCTGCATGTATGATGAGTGTGCATGGGTGCACAGACAGATGTGTTTAATGAGAGATGAAGACTTAAACATCTGGAGTGGCAACAATGCTTGACATCTGTGTGTAAGTGTGTGTGTAAGCGTGTGTGTGCGTGTGTGTGTGTGGTTGACTCAGGGTCAGAGGAAGTGTGCTCTTTCCACACAGACAAAGCCCTCTTTCACACAGTCGCTGACCTCTGACCTCCAACCCCTAAAAAGGGGCTCAGCATAGCAGAGGAGGAAGAGAGGAGAGGACAGAAAAGGACACAAGAGAGGAGGAAGAAGAGGAAGAGGAGGCAGCTGACAGGCCTACTGAAGCACTGTAAAGACAGGAAGTAGACTACATGCTAAGCTTGGACACGTAGAAGATGTGAACAAATGAAGTAAATGACATCACAATGAAAATCAACCCCTTATTCAGAGCTGGAATTTATCAAAGGTAAACGCTAACCTTGAATTGGTTCATTGCTAATGCTTGTTCAAAGCATTTCCCTAAATCTGTTAGATGATTCTGAATCCGAAAAGAAAAAGAAAGTTCCTAGAGGAAGAATTACTATTTCATTTTTAGAAAAATGACTCCTAAATACAATTTGTGATGGGTTACAGATACTCAGCAAGTGTCATTTTAATGATGTGGAGCATTAAAAGCACAAGATGGTCAATATTATTTGCAGGAAGAGTGTGATTTGAATTATTTGTGATTTTCCGGCATTTTATAGTCCAAATAAGTAATTGATTAAACAATAATGAAAGCAGCTCCAGCTTTAAAACTAAACTTAAAGCATGAAAGGCTGTTTGAACCCTGGGAAGACTCTGCGGGACAGATGATGTTGCATCTGAATGAAGTGAGCAGCAGAGGACGAGTGGAAATTAATTGTTTTAGCAACAGATGGTCCCAAACTCTCCCTGACAACTTCCATCCCTTTCATTTTCCACCTTCTCCCTCTGTTTTGGTCTCTTTCTTGCACTCTATATCAATCTGACACACACACACACACACACGCACACACATGCACACTGATGATAACAGAAAACCAGTCGTGCCCCAGGTTATGGCGTTAACCATGCAGAAATCATTCACACACACACATACTGTATGCTATATATGCACACACTGTTTGGTAGCTCGAGGTGAGGCTCAGGGGGAAGAACGTCTGAATGCTTTTGGATACAGACTTTAACACCGCTGGCTTTTGCCAAACATAAACTCTACAGTCTAACATTTGCATCAGTGGCAAAGGCAGAAATCAACACAAAGACAACCTTCGGAGGACAACATCCCACCCTTACCCTTAATTTTCACGGCCACATGCCTTAACCAAAACACTAAAACTAACTGTATTATTCAACATTTCTCAATGGGTGACTTGGATCAGAGTGAGTGAATTAGGACAATGTCTCCTAGCGAGATGTTTTGTTCTCACTTTTGTAATAAGACGATCTTTCCAGAATCCTCAAAGACCGTCCGTGGAAAAATAATCTGTTGACTGCCTGATAAAAAAGACTTAACCTATCTCCCAAGGTGTGTTCCTTGCTATGAAATTCTGCACGGTCATTAATGGACCCTTGACAATGAACTGTTGTAACTTCGGTGATCACTGACTTCTCCTCTACCGCCATCATTAAATCAAATTAAACACGACCAAGCACCTGCAAAACTAATGACACTCAAATCAGCCTCTGCTCTACTTCACGTTTAGTGCCAATAAGCAAATGTCAGACTAAACTAAGACAGTGAACATGGTAAACATAGCACTGATTAACAAATCAGTGCATGTCTGTGTTGTGATGGTGGTGTGTTTGTGTTTTCAATATTTCATAAGCTTCGCCCAAACTTGCCTCATTGAAATGTGCTATGAACGTCACATTTAATGCTAATTCAGTCCAATCTTTGCGTGAACACGCCTCATACATCTAGAATCACTCCGGCAGCTGAAAAATTCAAGAGCCTCCGCGGCTCTTTAGCTCTCTGTTGTTCTCTCCTCAGCAACTCCCTATATATAGCCCCCTCATCGCTCCTCTAGATCGTCTCTCTCCCTGCGGTCAGTCAGCCTGTCTCGGCCCTAACTCCAGCTCGTCTGCCTGTCAGATTCCAGCACACAAAGCCACTGCGTTGATGGGGGTGCCGTGACTTGACCTGATGGCTGCCCCAGCCTCAGGCTTTATGCTCACAGTTCACCAGTACATCACTACATCCTGTTTTACCTGATTAAATGACCTTTGACACTGCTTAAACCTCCTGTGCTGGACCTTTAGCACTCGTCTTGAAGCACACTAAAACACATTCTTCTTCTTTTTCCTTATGCCCTCCATAAACCAGACTATAATGCACATCTTTGCTTTCTGTCTGGCGCTCTGTCTGTCTCCTCTTTAAGTAAATTGGTCTCCAGTAGCAGATCGATGTACTTTGCCTGAGCCATGCGTTACCTCTGAGGCAAATGCAGCGAAGGGGAGACAGAGGGTTATAAATGACCTGCCAGCATCGCTACCTACACCCACCAACACCCTTGGACTTCTCCTCCTCCTCTTTGTGTCCTCCTCCCCTCCCCCGTCTATTAGTGGCCCAGACAGACAGGAATGGCCATGCATAACAACCAACTCCAGCGCTTTGTGTGTGCTGAAAACTACATGTACTGTACGCTGAAAACACAGGTTTAGCACAAATGCTTACATCTCTCTTGCTCTCCATTTGTCACTGTTTTGCCCTGTGAAATTCAAACCGAACCCCAGTCAAGCCCGGGCCTCCGGCTCCCTCCATCACCTTTTCGTCAAGCTCCATTAAACCTGAACCAACCTCACTTGTCACTTTACCCTCAAACGTGACCCCTGACCTCAAATCTCACACCATGCTCTCTAACCAACAGGAGATGAAAGAGTGCCAAAACATCTCACCCAAGGAATGCTATCTGATTCACTGCTTTGTGCAAGTTAAGGAAACAGTAACAGTAGTTTCACTTCAAGCACGTTGTGTCAAATGAGCTACACGTTAGGTGATTGCTTTTTGCTTCCCTCAGACATGATTCTAGTCTGCACCTGACTGGATGAACGCCCCAGTTGTTAGTTTCTGGATAGATTTGTGGCATAAAACAAGTCACACAGTTACAGAATCATGCCTCATATAAGTCTAACCTGTAACGAAATAGCTGTTTATTGATGAGTGGATGATTATCAATTTAATATCTCACGGCGTGAGAATAAATAACCAAATTCACATTGTGTTAGCTGTTAGCTGAAGCAAAGACAGACCTTGTCTGAAGCTCCGGACAAAAGCAGAACTTCTACAAAGCTGTAAAGGACAGGACATATTTGGTGTGAAGGGCTGTCTTTCTAAAGCAATTCCAACCTTGGTAATTTGATTTTACAAGCATTAACAGAACTCATGGGAAGGTAGGACATCTTTAACCACAGTCAAAAGCAATTTAAAGAATATACCATTTGTAATAAATGGGTTAGAACATGCAAAACCTCCACTGTCGTCCCTTATATGAAATATAATCCATGGGATCAAATCCTGTGGTTCAATTACATATTTCTGTTTCCTCCATGTATCAAGGCCTCGATGCGGATGAAAGGTTGGCAGGGTTGATTATACCGAGAAGAAAAATGGGAGAACTATTCAGAAAATCCCGATCATCTAATAATCTTTCATTACTGAACACACAAAAGAGAGGATCCCCAGAGCATTAGGCCCAGCCGCCTGAAAAGCTGTGTGTGTGTGTGTGTGTGTGTGTGTGTGTGTGTGTGTGTGTGTGTGTGTGTGTGTGTGTGTGTGTGTGTGTGTGTGTGTGTGTCTGATACAGGCCTCATTTCTGCTCAGGCGATCACATGGACGCCTGTGCCATTTGATTGTGGCGTTGCCCTGGAGACAGGGCTCTGATGAGCGACGCTCATGCCCTGACGAACACGACCACCGACCCAAACATGTGATTAGTATCTGCAGGCATGGGTACATTTTCAACTGCAAACTGCACATTCGACAGCCGCTCGTGACACCTCGTGTGATGAAGACAACTCAAACAGTAAATACAGATGATTTCTGATTAATACTATTTGAAACATTCACATGTCCACCTCAGTGGGACAAGAAAAGACAAATTAAGGTCGAGGAAAAGAAGAGATGGACAGTTAAGAACCAGACTAAAACAGACCCCCTCACACTGGGTGTTTTTGGGCCGCTCGAGATGTTTACAGTCCTGAGAGAAACATCTTGTTTGACAGAAAGTCCAAAGTGGTAATGGTAGAAAAAAATGGTAGAAATATTCAACCAAATGAGGCCAACCAATCAGAATACAACATGAAATGACACATAATACAGGAGCCAGTGCAACATTTCAACCTTTTTAGAATTAAGATTAGATATGAAAAAACACACAAAGAAAAATGATGAAGGCAAAACGAAACTTTTCAGCACTATGAGTAAAGTTTTGCTGCTTCAAAACACCCAAGTGGTGCAGGTGGATGGCCTGAGCTAATGACGTGCCTCTGCTCTCATATACTGTTACCCATTTACACTGTAGTGCTATGATTCACTGCAGATTTACTGCACAATTTATGCTAATTAATATTGTATAGTCTGACACAGATCAGCACATCTTGCACAGTGGGACATGCAATATAATTACATGATTGCTGCTTTCACACTGTTTAAACAAAAAAATAATATGCATGTAAATTAATTTTATAACTGTCAACACTTTTTATTCAAAACCACAAATGGGAATTTCATGGTGATGCCAGAGGAAAAGTCAGGGGATCGCCAAAGTCAGTAGGATTCATTCTCTGGGGGCCACACATCACTCCATGGACCAAAATAATGGACTGAAGGTGCAGTTCCTAAAGCCAAAGTAAAAAGGAAAAGACAGAAGTGAAGGAAAACAATAAAAATCCATCCATCATCTATACCGCCTATCCCTTTCGGTGTCGCGGGGGGCTGGAGCCTATCCCAGCTACAATGGGCGAGAGGCGGGGTACACCCTGAACCGGTCGCCAGCCGATTGCAGGGCCACATGCACAGACAAACAAACATTCACACTCACACCTACGGACAATTTTTAGAGTCATCAATTAACCTAATGAGCATGTTTTTGGTCTGTGGGAGGAAGCCGGAGTACCCGGAGAGAACCCACGCATGCACAGGAAGAACATGCAAACTTCACACAGAAAGGCCCCGCCTGACCCGGGGATCAAACCGGCAACCTTCTTGCTGTGAGGCACGCGCACTACCTGCTGCGCCACCGTGCAGCCAACAATAAAAATAGGGGAAATAAATGAGTGACAGACACAGAAAGAGAGAAAAGGAGTTACTCCCTGGTGCAGAAGGACATCTAACAACCTGGCTGTCAATGACTGACAAGAGGACAGACGAGAAGAGACGGACACGAAGGAGAAACAGGGCAAGAAAGGGACAATGGTGATGATAGTGGGAGACACGACAAAACCAGAAAATGGGGGCAAAGGTTAAAAGTAGAGGAGGTTGAGGAAGACACAGAATGACAGAAAGGAGGCACAGATGAATAAGTGATGAGCGAAACAGCTGACCAGTCAGCAGCTAATGGAAGACAACTAAAGACCGGCATGGAGGCGGGAGGACGCAGCGGGAATCTCTGGAGACTAAAGGTCAGGGGTGTATTTAGAGATGACTTTGAATGTGTGTGTGTTTGTCTGCCTCTCTGTCTAGCTGCTTCAGCAAACTCATTAACTACACATACGTCGACCACAGTGTTAAAATAGCACCCGATACACAAACAAGACTCACAAAACACAAGCAGCCATCAATAATTCAGCACGATATCATCTTCAGTCAAGTCCACCTGCCTTTCTGTCGTTAATTCTTTCTTTTCTTCTCTGTGTTTTGGCACTTTTTGACACCTCGGGGCCCAGACCTGGCAAAAAACAGAGGCTTGTATTGCTTTTAAACACGCAAAATACTACATCAGCCATCAAGCCGCCTCTCTGCCTGCACTGATGGATGTCTTATCAGAGAGTGGATGTGGGTGTGGTTGCAAGTGCTTACATGAGTTAATCGGGCGAGTAGGGGAGGGTCGACCAATATGGCTCTTGTCAGTGCTGGATGGAGGGCTAGTTTCTCTAATTGATGTAATATGGTGCGTTCAAGTGCAGTTGTGCTTCCTTTGTTCACAAGTCACATTTCACTGACGTGAAAGCTTCATGTTAATGCATGTTAGTGCTGTCAAAACATAAACCAGTTGAATGTCAACTGTTTCATGTCGAATATATAACACTAACAAGTTGCATTTGAAGGCAGCATGACGGTAACCGGACACACCATCTGCTCTGTGACACAGAACCATCTGGGGAGTTGTCCATGAAAACTTTCAAAGAATACTTGGCAGGTGATTGGATGAGCCATCTGTCTATCACCATCTATCATGGACTAACTTCAGCCAATCAGATCAACCAAACATGTGACGAAGCCAGCCAGGAGAAGAAAGAAAACATCTATTCCATTGAGAAACGCCTTCAGCAGAAATGCTCTCCAGTTCTGATCTCCGAGCATCTTTTCAGACCAAAAACACACCAAATGAAGATGAGCACATGATCCTAAAACCACGATGCTACAGGCTGCATCGAAATGTCCATCATCACATTATTAATAATCCAATCTTGTTTCCCAATTCTAACATTTCCTGAGTCCAATTGGATTGGAGAGTAGTTACAAGACTTCAGAAACTCACAGATGCACAAAATTCAATTTTCCTTCATTCCTCTCGTCAGTGAAATCTCTGTCAGAAACTTCCACTTCAAGTGTCGTGGACCGGCCCCTCTCTCGGTTGGTAATAACGGCCTGTCTGTGCACAGCTTGCCCTGTAAGAAGCACTGGCTGTCACGGACGCCATCGTGAAGCACGTGGATTTGTGTGTGTGTGTTTAAGGCACTCACTGCCTTCACCGTTTTAAATAACTGTGATAAAGCTGTCTGATCCATCTCCACTGGCGCGGGCCGGCATGTGTCTGGGACCTGAACTGTGTCAGTAATATTCCATTAAAGGTGATAACACAATCAGGACAGCGAGGCTTTCAGCAGATTACGGCAGCTGGAAGGAGAACAACAACATGTGTTTATGTGTGGGTGGGTGGGTGTGTGTGGGTGTCACCTGTCCTATATGAGTCACATCTGTCAGAGAGGGAGATTAAAGCTCAAATTCAAGTGTGAGTACAAAAAACATCTGGGGGCGAAAAACAGACAATTGTATCCTCAAACTTATAATTATCTTGTAAGCAAAGGGCTCATCGGACGGCTAACTATGATTCTGAGGAGTGTTTTATTTTGAAATTCTCATCTCAGCACACGTTCCACTGACTTATATTCGTTTATTGACTCTTAACCCAGAAAAATCTGCTCTTAGATGCTGTTAGATCCCTGCAGACCATCAATCTCTATTCTTTAATGCATGCTAAGATTTTCTAATTAAGTTCTGTGACTAGTTTTTTAGGTAACAAAAAGCAAGATGCACCTGTTACTTAAAGTGTGTCTTGTGGTAGCCTTAAAGTCTACAGTGGATTTCTTCCTGAGCATCTCACTGTGAGACTGTCAAGCCTCACTGTAGACCCACCTGAAACCTCAGCACACGGCACATTACTCCACTCTGCGTGGCTCGTAGCATTCCCAATGCAAACCTTTGGGGAAAAGTTAAAAAGTTATTTTGTATCTAGCATTGGGTTGTATCTTCAAAGATATTTATGTGACGTTCAGCCTGGAATGATAAAATGTTTGCCAGGAGCGAATCCATTGTTTAAATCCAATTTACAGGTTAAAACGTGCTGCTGGGTAAAAGGTAAAAAAGTCATGTTTTCCACGTCCAGATGTGACTGAAACGTGGAGTAAAGACGGCTGAGGTTACTTCACTGCAATTTGGATTCTGATGGAATGAAATCCTCACATCATGAGACGATTTTTATCACTGAAACAACATCTACAGCTATAAGAAACCACCCTTCAAACATGGACAGACATGCAGAAATGCAAAGTAAGTCACTACATATATGGAATTTGGACTGTTTGTCAGACAAAACAAGACATTTGAAATCTTGGACATCATAATTGACCTTTTTTTTTCTATTTCCTGACATTTTACTGACAAAACAATTTGTCAGTAAAATGCCACATAATCATTAGTTGCAGCCATTTCAAAACCGCCGAAATGCTTTCTATCCTTGTGAAAGCATTTAACTAACGTGGTGCGCACACACACAGAAGCATCAGGTCAAAGCTCTCTCACACCGAGCGGCTGCAGACACAGAAGTGCCAGCAGTTTTAAGAGCACCGTGTTCCCTGTTTGGCTGTTTTACTGTGATTCTGGAATATCTGAAGCTTTAGACTGATAACCTTTTAACCAGCGTCCAATTCCAAAACAAACACAGGAATGATTTATCCAAAGTAAACCAGATCAGACCAAACTGCTAAACTACAAACAGGGATAAAGGCAGCAGAGAAGCAGCTGTTAATGGTGTGTGTGTGTGTGTGTGTGTGTGTGTGTGTGTGTGTGTGTGTGTGTGTGTGTGTGTGTGTGTGTGTGTGTGTGTGTGTGTGTGTGTGTACGGTGCAAATCCTCTTTTAGGGGCCAGTTTTGAGCAGTCTGCTAATTATCACATTCTCTCTCATCTTGGATTAAACTACAGTCGCACACCCCCACCCCCACCGACACCCTGGCAACAAGACTACACGGCAACAGTGTGGAAACAGGGCACCATGGAAACAGCCTCTCTCCTCTAAGTATTGGTGGATGCTGGGAGGTGGTGTTGAAATGGAGACGACTGTGGAATAAGATGCACTTTTTTTTTCTTTTTTTTTAAATTATTTTGATTTGTATGTATTTATTTAACGTGTGTTTCACCTCAGTTTAAATTGGTGATTTGTGATATACAGAAAATGTTTGTTGGTGTGTGTGTATGTTTTGAAAAGCAGCCTGTAAAACTGAAGCAACTTGGGAAAAAATATTAACAGTCCAGTGTGGTAATACCAATTTATGAGATTATGAGATCAAAGTTCACTCTACAGCAATTTAATCTGAGAAAACCTTTAACAGTATGATGAGAGCTGGAATAATCCATCTATTAATTTAGGATATTAATCAGCAACTATACACAACAACCTCTTTAAATTAAATGTGCTAAAAAAGAAAAACTGGTTGTATTTATTGGTACTGAACTAATTGTGCCAATAAATCATATTTCCCTTTTAAGAGAAGAGCAGGATTCTGGGGGGCGTTGTTTTATTCACACACTGTAAAACAGCTTTAATGCAGTTTGACTGAAGCGGAGCTGTAGTCTCACACCTACACATGCAGAACAAGCGGGAGAGTGGGACAGTGAATAAAAGGCAGAGCGAAGGAGAAGGAGAGGAAAGACGGAGCTGGAAAAAAGCCAGGAGGAGGAGGCGGAGCGGCACCCAGAGCGGTTGGTCGACTGAGATGGAGAAGCACCAAGTGAGTGGCCGCAGGGAGCGAGAGAGCATCAGAGGGAAGGGGGAAAAAAAGGAGAGAGAGGGAGAGAGAAGCAAAGCTGATGCAGCTCCTGAGCAGAACAAATGCGTTTGGAGCTGCTGAATATAGGTCACACATCTCCAGCGACTGTTCCCTTCCCTCCACTGAAGCAGCTTCCTGCAGTACGCACTTCATTTGAAATCCCGCGTAATATGGGCCACAATCTATGGACTCCGCTAAATGTACCTAAATTTAGCATTTTAAGTCAAAATGCATTGCACAAAAGACACTTTTCATAAGTCAAGTTCAAAGATGGACGCTGCTTTGAGATTTGATATCATTTCAATGAATGTTTGACAGTTATAGCCAACATACAGAACGCATTTAAATGATTAATATTTTAGTTCTTTGCATGAAAAATCTACCTCAGTGTGAGAGAGCTTTCATCGCTCTATAACTGCCACTCAACAAATTGCAGAGTCGTAAATGACTATTTACAGCCTGTTCAGTTACATAGAAACGACAGAGCAAAGAGGAGAACGACAGGAAGAGGAGAGGACAGGTGACCGGGCAGAGACGGGACAGAGAGCGAGGCTGAACAGGCAGATATGACACAGCCACAGTGACGGCAGGCTCGAGATAAAGTGTCAAAGCTGTTCTTTCCATATTCACACGTATCTGTCTCCCGGTTATCGGTTCATGGTGGCTGTGCACCTGTAATCCAGTCCAGATCTATCACACATACACACACCAGCGCAAACACAAAATGTCACCCCTGAGACCACGTGTCATCCGTCCCACTCAGACACACAAATTCATAGTAGAGATCACAGCCTTGATACATAAATCCTATAGTTGTTGTGACACACATGCCCACACTAAGCGCAGGGTCAGGGAGGTTAGAGTGTTAGTTTACATTTCTGTGTTTTTCTTCAATAGTAGGCATTGTTGCCTTTTTTAGCCACAAATAATAGCTTACCCAAACTTGGTATTGCACTCACTTACAGTAGGCACATGAAGATTACTCCTTCATCCGTCCAGGAAATGTATGTCAGGATCACAATACACAAAAAATCACATCTAATGTATCCCCAGTGACTTTTCACATGTAGTCTATATTGATTTTCAGGCACCCCAACCAGAAAAATGATTTTTGTTGGTATTTAGGGCATAATGTCTCTACAGCTACCATATTCCACTACTAACCAATCCAGTTTGAATATGAGGGGATTATACGGTCGTCTACTGCCACCTGACATTTCATGCTTGGCTGGTCGGCCAGCTATCATGTTTTCTGCCTGGGTTGAGAGAGAGCCAGAGAGAGAGGTCAGCTGTTCACTTTTTCTGTTTTAATATGTGGAGGGAGGCAGGGGTATAAGACTGTGGGACGGAGCGATGAAGATCGCGGAGGAATGAATCTAAGTGGATGCAGGACAGACACGTCCCGTGAGGGCTGGTTGCTCAGCAGCCCCCACTGCATGAAGTCATGTTTCTGGCTATCAGATATGCCAGCAGGCCTGAACATCATAACTCAATAAGTCACTCATTTTCAGGTCTCACATAGGCTTTCAGAATCTGTGCTGTGTGGGGCTGCAGGGTTGGTGATGTGGTGGTCTGTTAATCGATGGCATGATCAATATATATATTACAGACTGATGGGAAATGGAGCAGCGGAGACGGTTGTTACTCTCTGCTGTTGCTGTTTTATCAACTGAGCAGTTTTTATAATTATGTCATGCGGTTAATACTGTTAATTTTACTCTTTAGTGCCAGGATTCAAGGGATCACACCTGTGTGCTCCCTGGACACCATGCAGGGTTCACCATGGCCCTGGTAAAGATATACCCACACAACCACTCACACACACTAATAAATGGCATGACATCACTGCCAATGTGAGAGGCATTTAAACCCATATCAGATTAACTCAAGAGGGGGGAGGATAAGTAGCTTGGAGAGGGCGGATATTGGCATCAAAGTCAGCGGACGAGACGGCGTTTCAGGAGTCTGTGTGGGTGTGCGTGTGCATGAAGCCGTGTGGACCAAAACACATATGAAATGAAGGAAGGGGGAAGAAGGAAGAGGTCTCCTGAGGAGGGGGTGACAGTCCACAATGAAGACACTAAATGGAAGGGAGATGGAAAGATAGACTGAAGGGAGAGCTGGGCCACCACTCTGGATCTGAATGGGAAAACCTTGAAGCTTGGTTTTAGAAGCATGAGGACGGTTTGTCAAATAAAGCCCAGGATGCAGGAGGTGAAAGCCCAAGATGACGTTTTACCCAGCAGGCAGCGAAGGAATGAGCAGAACACTGAATGAATAACACTGATTTACCTCATAGTCAATTAGAAGCCAGTTAACCATTTGTCTCCCTCCTATCTCACCTTTCCCATCCACACAAGCAAATAGCCCTCATCCTTCCCCTCCTCCTCCTCCTTCCACTTTCCAGATAGCCACCATCCTCCTCCTCCTCCTCCTTCTGCACCCCCTCCACAATTCCCGCAGCCATGTACCGACCCATACCCACCCATGGATCCACCCCATTCACAGCGCACTAAAAGGCCAAAAGAAAGGGGTCTCTTAACAGCAGCATGGTGTGGGAGGGCTGTTGCTGGAGGCCAACACGGTCTACCCTCCGTTAACAGATTGCCTTTAATCCGAGAGCCAGCCTTATGGATGCACAAGCCCGTGTCAGCTCTCGTTTGGCCAATTTATCTGCGGCTCTGCTCTGAATTAATTCACCAAGCCGGCAGCCAGGCCTTGATGCTCCGCAGTGACAATAAAATAAACGCTGTGTTTAGTTTCTTTTTAATCGATGAAGACATGCAGTTAAAGCGCAGGCCTGTTCCCAATGGTTTTTAGTGGGAATGGCGAGGAATGGTTTCAGTCGACAGAAGCTGGGCAACACCTGCCGTAACAACACCCGACGTGAATCAAAGGAAAACCGTAAAAGCGTCGTGCACCATACATCGGTGCGAATGCAGGCTCTATCACGTCGTGAACGTTTAATCTGTCATTCACGTTTGGCTCGATGAGATGACACATTCTCCGCGGCTTACCTCTGCAAAAAACGCCTCCATCCTCCCTACTCCTCCCTGACGACGCGCGCCCGGCCCCGCAGAGCGCAGACACCGGCTCCGGTCTCCGGTGCGCAAAGCTCGCCAACTGAAGGGTGAGCGTGTTTGTCAGGATCGGGGAAAGGTAGCGGTGCCTCTGTGCTGCCGTTTCCCATTCACCGAGCGTTAATCTTCATCTCCGAAATGGCTCTTTTGCTCAAACACACCTCAGCAGCGTCCGGGCGCTATGCGCAAAAAAAGCCACATGAGGAAAAATCCAAGGTGGCTGTGATGAAAAATTAAAAATGTCCACGCCAGGGATCCGTCGGAGGAGCGTTAATTGAAGCGCACCGAGTTTCCAGGCCTGCCTCGTTTCAGTGTCCCAGGGTATGTGTGTCTATATGTGTGAATATGTGTGTGTGTGTGTGTGTGTGTGTGTGTGTGTGTGTGTGTGTGTGTGTGTGTGTGTATGTATGTGTGTGTGTAGGGCTGTGAGTAGAGTGCGAGGGGTTGAGGGAGAGGACCAGTCCGGGGGCAGAATGAGCTTGACGATGCACACCGCACACACCGACGGGGCGGTGCAGAGTCAGCCTCCTCCACACACACACACACACACACACACACACACACACACACACACACACACACACGCGGCAGATATAGGGTGGCACAGGTATGAAGTTTAGCTCCAACAACTGGATTTTTTCTACACCAATCACAGAGAGGAGTCAGTTTTTGTGCTGTCTAGATCACCGTGATGGGGAGAAAAGAAGCTGCTGTGCTCGGTGATCAGGACAGATGGAAGACCCTCTGTCCCACTTGGCCCAATTACAGGTGTTGATCCAGAAGTGAACCAGATTGTCCAACAGCAGCAACAGTATCCTGCCTGTGCATGCAGCCGTCACCCCTGACAAAAAGGGAGGAGTAAAGAGGATTTATGCAAAAGTAAAAAAAGAAAAGCAAAGTATCTGATCCTCCTGACAAATTCAGGAACAACACGACTGAGGAGGAATTCAGCATCTTGCTTAAGGCTGCTTCAGCCAGTCTTCTTATTTTATGCAGCATCTATGGTGCCACATCAATGGATTTATAACACTTTATTACAGCCTTTTGTGCCGTTTATTGGCCCCTAATTTGTCTTTTTAGCCCTTTAATCCATCAGATTGACGTGTTTGACCTCTGATCTTCTGGTAAAGGGCTGCAAGGCATCTTGACCAAACTTAATTTATTAAATTATAAACATTTACAACTGCAATCTTGAATTATTTTAAGAACCTTCTATTAATGACTTATCTTTATGACTGCACATGTAAGCTTTATTGCCCTTTATTAATGATATTACCTTTAATGCCTTGACTTTGTGAATGACCCAAAAGGTGCTCTTATTATGCTTGTAACTGATCTATAAAACACTGGTGAACCATTCACTGACAGTTAGCAAAGTCATTTGTTACAACTTACAATCCGTCTATATAGAGTGACTTTTCAGAAGGTGGTACAGCTATTATTTCCATATGTCTACTTTTGCACAAATATTATACAGTAGAAATTGCTGTTGATTGGTGAATTAATGAATTTTGACAAGTTGGCTTGAGTGGATATGAATATGTAACAATGCAGAGGAAGAAATCCCCCTATCACTGAATGAAATGATGTCTAAATTAGCCATGAGGCAAGAGCTGTCAGCAGCATTCGCTCTAATGTGTGTGAAAAAAGAAAGAGGGAGAGTTAATATTTCTGTGTGATCCTTCCAAAAAAAGGTATAGGAGCAGAAGGCTTGGTTACAGGGTTAGTCAGAGCCCCTGTGGGGTGAAAAATGATATCTCACAGCACACATGCGCATGCACACAGGACTAGAAAACACCCCAAAATCACAGAGGATAACACACTACGTCCCCAAAGACACCAGTTTGTATGAATGAGGTAGAAACAGATAGGCAGCTGGTTTATGTGATGTGGACCATGCGTGGTTTTATTCTCCTCTTCAGAAGACCGAGCTGCAGGGGCCAGGTGCAGCCATCAGCAGCCCAGCAGGCTGAGGCCTCTCTGGGGTAAAGTATTGTGAAGCTCAGCCTGTTCCCTCAGGAGCCCTGGAGGTATAGAGGGGGCCTCCTGTATGTATGGAAGTATTATTTAGCTGTGTCCTCCATCTTCATCAGGGCGACAGATCAAAAGCTACAGCCTCAACAACAGGGCCCCCCTCTTTTGTTAGAAGTGTGTGTGTCTGTAGGGGTGCACACATATATGCACATACATTAACATTCAGGAAATGGGACCTGATCTTTATAATCTTTAATATGAAGTGGCCTTAAGGGAGAAAGCGAACTCGTGTGGTGAACCTGAGACTCCAGCAGCACAGGCCAGGAACACTTCATCACACTCTCGTGCTCTCCCTGAAGGGTAAGAAAGATTGACTGGACTTACACTGGAGGAGGGGTGTATGAACATTACACAGTACAATGGTCCATAAACAGAAAATTAAACCATGACTACCCCATGAACCAAACAGGTGTGGCAATGCCTAACAGTGGCACTAGCATTAGCTGAGAAGTTAGCATTTGCTGTGGTATCTGCCCCCCACCAGACTGGTAACCTGTGTTAACCATAGACTGCTAGGATGTAAACTCATGTGCTAACATGTCGGTAGCTATTCAGTAAAAGCCTGGTAAAAAGGTAACTTTAACCAACGTTATGCTAATGATGAGTGACATCACAATGGCTATTTCCACCTCTTTAATATGGTCATACAGCAGACACCCAAAACATGTTAGAAATGATCTGAAGCTATTAATATGAAATATATAAAGACAAAGCCTTTTAATGCCAAAGGATGGCCACAAGTCAGTGTAAATATTGTCACTTCTGCAATGATCCAGTTTGGGTACATACACTAAAAACAGTTGCCACTGTCATGTTGTAGTGATGCAGGTACCAGAAAAGCTGTTTGTTGACATGGGACTCACAGAGGTTTCAGCCTTGTCAGGCTCATTAGGTGGCCTGCAGCAATGCTTACAAATCATAATGGACTCTCAAATTATCTCTACTGTTGTCTCAGAAGTGTCTCTTTTAAAATTTAATGAAGCACTGCTCTGAAGGACATCATTTGCCAATTTGTGAGTAGTTGGAGATTTATATTCTGCCTGCAGTGAAACATTTTCAATAGAATATTTATACCATTCATGAAAGAAACACACAAAATCCCAAAGACATCAAAATCCAGAAGCAAATGTAAATTACAGGACAATTCAGATAGAGTTAAGGAGAGATGAAACAATTAATCAGTTAACTCTGGGTTGTTCTTACTCGACATTTGAAGATGGTCCTTTGAGGTCTACGAATCTGTCATAGACATTTGTAGACTAAATGATGTTTTGTAGACTAAATAATCAACCAGTCAATCAAAAAATAATTGTTAGTTGTAGCCCAAGTATCAAGTAACAGTATCAATAACATAAAGACATGCTTTAAGGACTTTAAGTAAAACGTTGGCTAAACTTTCTATTACACCTCATATTGTCCAGAATGGCACTGCGGTATGTATAAAATGATCTGAGCACATTTTTGATCTGCATGGGAATCAATACCAAATGCAACAGGCATAAATTTACACGGAAAAATCCCTGGGGTGGGACGGCAGAGGTGGGGGGGTTGCTGCTGTCCATGACTACATGGTGAGAAGCCATCAACCCAACAGATCTAACACGCACGTGTGTGCAGGAACACACACAGGCATTGAAATACTCATTGAAATACATCAATATTACAAAGTCTGGGCTCTTAAATTCTCATTTAATGACAAGACCCGGACTGAGTGACCCTCAGCATTGAATTGTGGGATAAATTTTGCTGCCTGCGAGTCAGGAGCAGAACTCTGCTTACTCATCTGACCACAGTCCTCTGTCTCTCTCTTTCTCCTTGATGTCTCCTTCTCCTCTTACTGTTACACAATGTGTGTGTGTGTGTGTGTGTGTGTGTGTGTGTGTGTGTGTGTGTGTGTGTGTGTGTGTGTGTGTGTGTGTGTGTGTGTGTGGGAGTGTAAATCACCGAGAAGTGTGTGTTGCGGACAGATCATCAATAGGTCCTCTGGTTCTCTGAGTGAAAATGCAGACAGATTACTGAACAGGCGAGACCACCTGCCCATGCTGCCGAGTCTTCATCTCTATGCACACGTTCATGGAAGCACACTGGCAAACAATGCTAACATAAGCAAATGATTTCACTCGTGTATGTAGGAAGTGGAGAGTGTGTGTATGAATGTGTGCGCATGTGTTGCATGTGGTGGTGGGCATCACTCACAGTGTCACAGCCAATCAGTTTTACGAGCGGAGGATCCATAAATCTCTCCTCATTTATTAACCTCTTTCTGTTTCGGCCGCCTCTCCTCTGCGACCCGGCTCTTTCACTGCAGACACAGCTGTTTATGGTTGTCTGAGAGGACACGCTGAGTCAAAGAGATGCAGAGAAACTCAGTGTGAAAGGCCCTGATTGATCGTCAGCCTTACTTTGCACTGGTTAACTGGTAAAATGGGACAATCCAAAACAAGGCCTGGGGGCTGAATTCTTAACAACCTCTCTTTTGGCTTTTTAAATGGCCCCAGAGAGACAAAAGTGCATTGTTTGGTTCAATTTAATGCAATTTGTGGAGTGAAATTTCCTAAAATTTATCACCAAAATACTTTAATAGATGTTTGATATATGTTTAAAATCATCAAATATCCTTCTTCATCCTTATATTGATATATTTCTGCATACTTGTGTTCCGCAATCTGCAATACTTCAACAGAGTCACTCTCTGGGAAGTAAGAGCCTTAAATGTTATTACAATAACTGCAGCAGCTTCATTAAAACCTTGTCTTCATCAGTCTAAATAATGGTTTATGTGGTTTGCAATGACACACACAGATCCACAAACACACACACGCTATCAGAGGAAATGCAATACTGAGCAGATGAAATCACTTAGTCTCTCTAATTTAATTTACTTTGAATTACCGGATATTAAACTTCTGCCAGCAGAGGGCAAACACTTCTATCCACACCAGTAATGTTTCTGTGTTAGTCACTCAGATACTTGTCAACAGTTCAATACATGGAACACCTTTTGAGCTCAAAATTGAAATGAAATGGTTTGATTTTTCTATGCTGTCTTATCACCTCAGTGAGGGGTTATCCAGTAGTTTGAGGTCAGAGAACTGGAGTCATGTTACAACTGATGGAGCAATAACATCAACCTGTTTCTATGCTATGCTAAGCTAAGCTAAGCTAAGCTAACCTGGCTGCTGGCAGGGGCTTTATACTTACCAGAGAGATAATCTTCTCATCTAACACTCAGCTGTAATGTAACTCCAGTTCTCTGATTTAGAGTTTGACGTATTTAGTCAAGGGAAGGAAGAGTTACTAAGTGTTTCTATTATTTTGTTCACTCTTTGTCCACATGGTTCCTATCTGTCCTCACACACCACCATCTTTCACTTTACTGCCGTTATTGATTATCAACTACACTGCTGATACTGAGCATTGACCTTTCTGTCTCGTGAGCAAGTCTGAAGGACGTTTGTCTGTCTGGATGCACAACATTAATTCATTTTACAGTACATGGACAACAGGGGCATCGTGGTATGGAGAGTAAGGATAAAGAGACAAAGCAGACATGGAGAAACAAGTGCAGTGACAGATAATACTTCAATCAGCTACTAATATTTGGATTTATTTCTGTTTTCCTATCATGGATACAGATGCATCTCCACATTACAAAGGTGGAAGGAGAGTTAAGGGGCAAAATTGAGCCAGTGCTGCGCTTCTTAGCGACAAGCCATGCAGTCTGGTGTCAGAGTTCACTCCCTGGGGACAACTATATTGAACGATGCATGTCTGATGCACACAAACACACACTCTCAGAGGGTGACATCATCCAATCTGCGTGACTCATGCAGCACACACACAGTTTATGTCTAGTTTAAAAAAGAGGACTAACGAAGGTCGTTTGGGAAGAAATTTACGAGTCCGGCCTCTTGTTATGTGGAATAAAATGTAGGTGTTCAAGTTATAATTACTATCAGCAGACCGTGGAGTGTATTATTACTCTCATCTGGAGACAGCTGTGGTTTAAACAACTTATTAGGCCAACAGTGCCATATCAGCGAATTATGAATGAAAGCATCCTCTCCTCTCCTCTCCTCTCCTCTCCTCTCCTCTCCTCTCCTCTCCTCTCCTCTCCTCTCCTCTCCTCCACAGGTTTATTCCATTAATCTAATTTATTTTTATTTTAGGTCTGATTATTATTTCTTTATCTTTTGCTGTGTCACATACAGTTAATCCTCACAGTGATTAAGGTCTCTTGCTCATCCTCTACAAGGTAAAACAATCCCTTTGTTCAGGTTGTCGTCCATCTCCTTCACACACACACACACACACACACACGCTCACACACACACACACACACACACACACACACACACATCGGTCATACATCCCCACTTAAATCAAACACAGACAGGAAATTGATATATTTTGTGTGGGTGTGTGTGTGGATGTGTATTGTTCACACTGTGAGGTCTCGCCTTCCTCATGCAGACAAAATGTAACTCATGGGCTCATGGAAAACTGCCCCATGAGTATCAGCAAGGAGAGGAAGACAAGCAACACTGTGTGTGTGTGTGTGTGTGTGTGTGTGTGTGTGTGTGTGTGTGTGTGTGTGTGTGTGTGTGTGTGTGTGTGTAGGTCTCATACCTGCTATGTTGGGTTTACATGGGTGCAAGTACAGGAAGGATCTAATTAAATTACTCCAGAGAGATGACTTCATCCTGATTCCCTTTTCCCTGCCCCCTTCCCAGCACCCCCCACCTGCCACACCCTACCCCCCACCCTTGCCATCCCAGCACCACCCATGAGTTGCATGGCAGCATGACAGCACGTCTTTGGACCAAATTAGCTGTCAATGCAACCCCCTAATTCCCGACAGACAGTGGGGTAATTTAATCAGCCAGCTATAGCCTGCAGCAGAGCAGACATGCTTACACATACGCACACATATGAAAGTCCACAATTATCATATCGTACAATAACACAAGGAGTGGTAGAGAAAAAAAAAATCTAACGAGATAACGAACTTTACACATGATTCTACTTTTATGTGTGTGTTACCGTTTGGTGTTTATCTGCGAGTCGGCTGCTTTGTGACAGACTTTTTCTACTGGATTAAGATAAATGAAGTCTAATCCTAATCAGAGCAGATTAAATTGCCCAGATCACTATAATAACCAGATTACACAGACTCCCCAGACTCAAGACACCCCTGCTCTTTTTTTAAAGCCTCCATCCACACACACACAAAAACGAACAGACACACTGTCAGAAATGGTTGAATCATGGGAAAAATGAGAGGGGAGGGACGGGGGAAGAGACAGAGGGAGTTACTGTGGAGGTGTAAGAGAGAGGGAGGTGGAACAGCACCCTGACCTGTCAGTTTGCAAACGGTAATGGCTTGTGTGTGTGTGTGTGTGTGTGTGTGTGTGTGTGTGTGTGTGTGTGTGTGTGTACGTGTGTGTGCATGTGTGTGTCCTTCTGTTGTGTGTCTGTGTGTGAAAACAGAAACTTGCTTATTAATTCACTTCTGCCTGGGGACACTGGGTAATGAAATCATCGTTAGTAAGTTCAATACACAAAGGTACAAGTAGCCTGCACACACACACACACACACACACACACACACACACACACACACACACACACACACACACACACACACACACACACAGTGATTGGTGTTAACATTGTAACTAATGCACTGACACAGTGAACAAAAGCCCAGCTGTCACTCCAGAGGCTTAACAATCATACATGAATATTCATCACAGCAGAGAGCGACAGAGGGTGAGCTTGGCTTTCCAAAGCATCATCTTGGTCCAGTGGAGTCAGCTCCCGAACCTCATGTAGGCCCAACGAAACATGATGCACACACAAAGCTTCAGTGTTATTAAGTGTTGTTAGCCACATAGTAAGAATGTCTGTAAAGCAATAACAGTGTTTTCTATCTAAAGATGTCAAATTAAGCATGTAAATGGACACCACCTCACATTATCTGAACAGGAATGGTTCTATTCAGTTTTAGATAAATTATCTCTTCAGTGTTCTGCAGCAATAAAAACCCTAACCCGAAACTTCTCGAGGAAATTATTTATGAAAATCAAATAAAGCACTACCCTAATTTTGATTTCTTTTACTATGTCTGCATGTATTATTGATATTGTTATCCCTTTTTTGAGCATGCTTACATATGATTGGGAATGACGTATAATTTGTGTGATCATGTAGTACAGTTGATCATAAGTAGTATTCTAATTGATCGTGCTCCATTTTCTATTAGGATATAAAACAACAAATAATCAATGACGAAAAATATGAAAAATAAAAATAAAAGCTTTGCAATGGCAATAACAATTGTATATATAATTATTATCATTAGATTTATGATTATCATGCTAATAATTATTATTAGTTTTAATGTACATGTAGACTTTTCATGAAGCAGCATCACCAAGAGAACACTTGTAGTATGACTACCTCTGACAGTATTGTAGTAATACTAATAACGACCAGGTGGTGGTAGTAAAGAGCCATTAAGTCAGCAGGGAGACTCATGCAGGGCGTGTCGCTGCCTTCCCTTATCTACCCAATGTTTTCTTACAGCCCGCCTCTAACTGCACCTGATTGGCTGGTGTTCTTGCCGTTGAGGAATTCTTTTTATGTTTGGATAACCCTCCTGTCGCTCAGCTGTGACGGACGCCACACTGCTAGCTGTTTCGAAAATGAAACTGGCGTCGAGAGAGCCGAAAGAAAACGAAAACAAGACGTTACTCATATAAAATTCCGGTGGATACGCTGGTTTAAGCTAGCACAGCGGTGGCAGAAGAACCCAACGGTAAGGACTCCATGCAGATTTGAGAGGTAGCATGTTTCATGTGAGGGAGGCAGGCCTGCGCTGTCAAACCACCACGACAACAACAACACCTGAAGCAGTCCTCCTGTTGTGCCTTCGTTCTTACATGTGTCGGTGCTAGCTTACTCAACAGCAACAGTCAGATATTTCTGTTATTTTTGTGTGTGTGCAGTGCTACAAGTTGCCCCCGCATAGAAATATGGCCTAAAGCCCTTTCCTACAGTCTGTTCTGGTCTTGGATTGAAGAGGACAGTTTTAAGGGGAACGTCTCTTCCTTTTTTCAGCTGGGAATGTTGAGTCAATACCAGGACTGGAGAGGACACACTGTACTGCAATGGAGGTAAGCATATTTGTGTAGCTGGAACATAAGTCACACCATCCTTTTTCAGCCTTTAGCATAAGATGCATGCCTAAGGAGGGCCCTTGGTTTGTGGAGTAATGACTGGGGTGTAAGGACAGTTATTACGCCATAAAACAGTTATTGCAGGCGGTTAAACCACAACTTAGCCTGAATATACAGTAAATATGTTGGCATCTTGAGAAATATTCAGCCTCTCTGTAAGTCATTCAGATTATACTTTCCTGCTGGGTGCCATTGTTTTTTCGTTATTGTACTGAATATGATTGTGCTGTTAGTGCTCTTGTATTTGTACTTTTAATGGACGTTATCTCACTGGGACTTACCTAGTTAAATAAAGGTTAATTAGTTTTTTTTTTTTTTGCAAATAATAATTGTTATTATTATATTATTATCTACCAGGAGGCTTTTAGGTTTTTGTTGGCAGGTCTTGGTTTGAGTTTCATTTACTATTTGTTCCAGTCTGATTGACAAGGGCAGATGCAACATCAAGGGGGTATACCACAAGTTTTCTACACTCACGAGATACTCATTTCATTTGCGCAACAGGAAGCTTGCTGTGCTTTTGCGGCACGTTTTCTATGACTGTTCTTTCTCAGAATGTGTCAAGCTAGCTCAGTAGTCCAGAGTTGCAGTTTTTGGTAAAGAGACTTTGCAGAGGAAATCTAGTATTGAACCCCTGTGTGAGAAAGAGTCCAGCTCCAGGGTTGCTGCTCTCTCACTGATCCTGACCTGTGACCTCCCCTCAGAAGGCACAGTAGAGTTTTTGCCCTCCACATCTAGGCTAATGTAAATGTTGAGGCCTCAATATAGGCTGTAGGGTGTACAACATGTTTTCCAAATATAGGTTGTGCAAGTGTTATAATCTGCTGATTATTGACCAAAATATGATGTGTAAACTTTCCCTATATTCCTTTCTCCTCTCATCTGTCTAACTTCAACCCTCTTACCTTCTCCTCATCTCTCCCTGTCGTTCTCTGCGCTCCAGTTTGTAGCAGTGGACTCAGTTACTTGGTGAGACTGAAGCTGATGTCACTATGGCGCACTTTGACACAGAGTACCAGCGCCTGGAGGCGTCGTATAGCGACTCTCCCCCCGGAGAGGAGAACCTGCTGATGCATGTGCCTGAAGGAGCCAAATGTATGAGATGCGTACACAAATCACAAACAAACCATGATCTTGTCACTCACACAGAAACATGTCATATCTAACAACGACGCCATTCATGATTTATAAAAAATCTTTTGCAGCTCAATGGCACCACATTGAAAACCTGGACCTGTTTTTCCAGAGAATATCCTTTTAATTGACTTTGTATTGTATGTATTCCTCATGTCTAGTGTTCTGAGTGTGTTGAAGTTTTGACACAAACAGTATTGCTAACCTGAGATGCAGTTACAATATTCCTTAATGTCTATTACGTTTATAATCTGCACCAGAAGAATGGATTCACCTGTATGCTGCTGGGAGAGATCTTTGAGCTGGTGTATGTATCCTATCCACCAAAAATGAAGTTTTTGAAGGAATCTTGGCACAGTGCTTGATGTGTCCTATACATGTGGTTTCTTACTTTCTCCCCTGCCCTGTCCTCCTCCTTTCTTTCTCCATGCAGTCAGCTGCTGTTTGTGGTTGGCTTCACAGTGTTCCTAGCTAACTGTGTGGACTATGACATACTCTTTGCCAACAAGTTTGTAAATCACACCGATTCATCAAAAGTCACCCTGCCAGATGCCTTCCTCCCAGTGGATGTCTGCAGTGCCCGGTGAGTGTGACACTTTAGTCAACTTAGTCAGCTACCAAAGCTGAAATGTGTCAGAAATAATTTACAAATGTTTGCTCTAGTGTCTTTAAATTATAATCAGCCACAACATTAAACCCACCTGCATAATGTTGTGTAGATCCCCCTTGTGCTGCTAAAACAGTTCTGACTCATTGGGGCGTGGACACTCAGGTCCTGTGGGTTGTGGGCTGGGGCATCCTTGGATTGGGCTTGGTCTGGCACATCCCGTTCCTGAGCAGTTTTCGCAGTGTGGTAGGGTGTATTGTCCTGCTGGGGGAGGCCACTGCCTGCATGGAGAGCCTGGGGAGGGTGTGCTTGGACTGCAGCACTGTTTAGGTTGTTGGTATGTGTCAAAGTGACATCTATACATTTGCCAGGACCCAGGGTTCCCCAGCAAAACATTGCATTGTATCAAGAGTGATGTTACTCATTTCACCCATCAGTGGTTTTAATGTTGTGGCTGATTGGTCTATTAAATGTGCCAAAGCATTTAGATCTTAACGCTGTTGATTACTTACATCTTTCAGTCATACAAGTAAATGTTTTGTCCCGCAGTATCCGAGACAACGCATTTGTGATCTTTGTGCTGATAATCTCTGGTGTGTTTTGGCTACACCGCCTGGTCAAATTCATCTACAATGTCTGCTGCTACTGGGAGATCCGGTCCTTCTACATCAATGCACTCAAGATGACCATGGTGAGACACACAGAGTGATGTGTTTTGAATTGAAGATTTGTTTTGTTGGCAGACTCACATAGAATGAGTCGTAGTATCCACTAACCTTCAGTGTGCCTTTTCCTTTCAGTCTGAACTCCCCTATGCAACATGGCAGGAGGTTCAGGCCAGGATAGTGGAGATCCAGAAGGAGCACCAGATCTGCATCCACAAAAAAGAACTGACAGAGCTCGACATTTACCACCGCATCCTCCGCTTTAAAAACTACATGGTATGCTGTTTGTTTGCTGGACTATTCATGTCTGACACAGCCCCTTGTAAACATAATGATAAGGTGTACCAAAGCTTTCTTCATGTGCTTCTCTAGGTTGCCATGGTGAATAAATCACTCCTTCCTGTGCGATTTCGACCTCCTATACTCGGCGAGTGTGTGTTCTACACCCGGGGTCTGAAGTACAACTTTGAACTCATCTTCTTCTGGGGGCCAGGTGTGTACATGTTCAGTGTGATTCCTACAGCATGTGTGTGCATTTCTATGCTTAAATGAACCATTTGCATGCATGCACTCATATATTTGCCTATTTATCGAGGTTTAGAATTACAAATGACCTCCCTTGGTTTTTTTTCTTGGTTGCACCAAAGGCTCTCTGTTTGAGAATGAGTGGAGCCTGAAACCAGAGTACAAGAGAGGAGGTAACAGGCTTGAGCTGGCAGACAGGCTGGCATCCCGTATTCTGTGGATTGGGATTGCCAATCTGCTGCTGTGTCCAGTTATTCTGGTGTGGCAGATTCTCTACGCCTTCTTCAGTTACACAGAGGTAAGTGGTTCACGTGCACATACAAACTTACACATTTCCCTTTTCAGTTAGTGCTGTAGAAAATAGTTTGCGTGTATGTGTGTGTGTGTGTGCACCTAGGTGATCAAGCGAGAGCCTGGCTCCCTGGGCGCGAGATGCTGGTCTCTGTACGGACGATGTTACCTACGTCATTTCAATGAGTTGGACCATGAGCTCATGTCACGCCTCAGCAAAGGCTACAAGGTCAGTGTACGAGCTTACCTCCTGACAGCAGTTGATGCTGTTAAGTTTCTTCTCCTCTGAAACCTACTTTTATAAAATGGGTCCATTTTGGGACACTGACTTGTTATTTTTCTTTAAATAGTAGTAGTAGTATTAATATCATGCTCTTAAAGGGATAGCTCAGGTTTTTTTGAGTGCGGTTGTACGCATTCATAGTCAGTGTATTATCTACAGTGACTGCAGTCAGCATGCGCCCAGTTTAGAGAAGCAGCAGGAGTATGGAAGCAAAGCAATGTGCTACTGTGGACATGATCAGCAGCAAAATGTATTTTAGCCACCTAAAAGAGCGCCCACTAAAAAAAATCTAGTTTTAAGTGTATGTGACATTTAGAATATTTTCAGTGCTTTATCTTGCCATCAGACAGCACTTTCATTTGGCACTCCATTTTCTCAACCATAGCACCTCCACATTCCTACACATAAGCGCAGCTGTGCTGAAAGATCCCTTTAATGCTTATACTGGTGCTTCTCATCCATTGCCGTAGAGTAGAGTTAATAATTAAATCTGTTTCCTTCTTTTTCTCTTGTTCTTCCTTTGTTCCTGTTTCATTCAGGCTGCATCCAAGTATATGAACTGTTTCCTCTCACCACTGCTGACCGTGGTCGCTAAAAATGTGGCATTTTTCGCCGGGTCCCTTCTGGCTGTCCTCATCGCCCTGACTATCTACGATGAGGATGTTCTCGCAGTGGAACATGTTCTGTCGTCGATCACACTGCTTGGAGTGTGTATCACGGTCTGCAGGTAGAGATTACTGTCACCCAGTTAATCTGTACAAATACACATTTGTATCAACTTAATGGTTTTATTTACACAGGCTGCAGCAAAAATGTGGCAGCTACTCATTTAAATTTTAACTAAAATAGCTCAGATTCATCACTTTATCATTATTAATCATCTGTTTGTCACTATAAAACTGAAATGAAACAGCAAGCATTGGGTACAAATTTAAACATGAATATAAGACACAAATCTTCAACTTTGGGGAATGTTAGGGCTTTTAACCATGAGCCATTTCTTTATTGCCCTGTTAAAGCTACCCAGAGTTGTAATCCCATTAATGCTCTCCAGCGGCTTATTCTGCTGTATAACTGATGAGTATAAGAGGGTTTCCTTCCTTAAGAAGCTCTTGGCTATTTGAAGCCTAATTAATAGCTGTAAATTGAAAAAATAAGGTATTTGGGAGCGTTCCCATGAATCGCACGGTGAGGAAAAATCTAGTTCCATCAATATTGATCATTATATATTCGCAAAAGAAATGTTGTTTTTTTATATTGTAGGAATGTTTTCAGTCTTGTAGACTCCATACTTATAAGTATATTACCACAGAGTAGTTAAATCTTCTCCTTTGATTATGAATCTCTTTAGTTGTTCCACTCCTCTCTCTTCAGATCATTTATTCCAGATAAGAACATGGTGTTTTGTCCGGAGCAGCTGCTGCGGGTCATCCTGGCTCATATCCATTACATGCCTGACCACTGGCAGGGCAATGCACATAGATATGAGACCCGTGACCAGTTCTCCCAGCTCTTCCAGTACAAAGCAGTGAGTATGATTACTGAACAGGGAAGAAATATCAAGACTCAGAATAATTGCATGGGAATTAACTTGTCAAATCTGTGTTGTAGGCAGGCATTGTAGACATTTTAACATGAAATCTTGGTAATTACTTGACATCAATAATGGCTGTAGTCTATTTACATATTCCAATGTCAGGGCCCTGGTATGTGAAAGCTGGCTCATGGGTATAGCTTTCTGGGACAGTTATAAATGCATTCAAGCCATCATTTATGCTATTAATTACACCTCTGGAGCGTCTGCTCTCACAGCTCTGCTGTGAAAAAGACCTGTAGTTATTTTGTCACATCCTCTATGAACCTCTGTAATGTAAGTACAAGCAGCATCTTTTCTCTAATGCTGAGCCTCGCCCTCGCCTTCATTCAGTGATTTGTGTTCATATCTCAGAGAGATTAGTAAAACCACAGCTTTCTGCTGATGCCTATCAAGCAGATCCGTTTAAGCAGTAGGGGTTTTAGTGCCACACTGAGAAGCACCTTGTTGTTATTTTTTTAAGTACTTCATTCCCAGATCTCCCCGGCTGCTGACCTTTTGAATCAAGATATTAGTCACAATGAACTGAACATGTATCATTCAGAGGTTCAGTGTACCTTTTGATGTGCCTGTGCACAGTTTTAACCCTTCCCCTCTGTTTGCTTCTAGGTGTTTATTCTAGAGGAGCTAATAAGTCCAGTGGTGACTCCCATCATCCTGATCTTCTGTCTGAGGAGGAAGTCTCTGGAGATCATTGATTTCTTCAGGAACTTCACTGTGGAGGTGGTCGGGGTAGGAGACACTTGCTCCTTTGCCCAGATGGACATCAGACAGCATGGACACCCTGCGGTGAGGAGCAGCCACACAGACATACACAGATAAAGACACCTTTGCAAATATCTAAATAAAGTACAGACTGTGTGAAATGCATTAGATTCATGAGTGAATGAGAGTCTGTGTGTGTCTGTGGGTTGACCCTCTTTCCTCCCTCTGTAGTGGATGTCAGAGGGGAAGACAGAGGCGTCTATCTACCAACAGGCAGAGGACGGGAAGACAGAGTTATCTTTGATGCACTTTGCCATCACCAACCCCCAGTGGCAGCCTCCACAGGAGACCACACACTTCATCAGCCAGCTGAAAGAACGAGTTCACAGAGAGGCCACGGGGGCTCCGTCAGACACGCATCCACTCTCACTGTCTGAGTCTGAGGTACAGTGATAAACTAACAGTCTGTCACAGTGGTCATAGGTCAAATTTCATCACATCTTCAAAAATGAATTTTCTCTCTTGCCTCTTGTCCTTTTTGTCTTATAGCCAAGGAGCCTCATTGCAAACCTCTTGGGAGGTCCCTCCACCCTGACCTCTGTTCATTTCGGCAGGGACAGCTCGTTGACCAATCACGCAGCAGCTGGCATAAGCGATGGAGCATCTGCCTTACGCTCTCTCTCCCCAATCAGCAGCAGTCTTCACCTGAGAGGCAGTTTGAGTGTCGCTCACAGGGCTGCTGGCCACACTTCAACCATGAGCAAAGCAATGGCAGGCTCTGGGTAAGAAAATTCTGCTTCTGATTTCTGCCTTAGCTCAGTTCCTTTCATGCTGAGAAAAGCTCATAAACGCTAATTAATATTCAGTGTTCTCCTGTCTTCATGTCTTCTTCATGTATTCTCCACGTTTTTGAATTCCCTGTCTGTAGCACTGATGCCCGGACTGTGAGCTCAGGCAGCAGTGCATGGGAGGGTCAGCTGACTAGTTTGGTCCTGTCAGAGTATGCCTCCACTGAGATGAGCATCCATGCACTTTACATACATGAGGTAATTGTGCGTGAGCATGTGTGAGTCACAAACTGAGTAAATGGCAGCACGCTCACACATTGGCCTTCTTATTCTTAATATCTCACAGCTTTCATTCTTCTATCCTTTTCTTCCTTGTAGCTACACAAGCAGCAGTCCCGTGGCGAGCTATCCCGTCACACATGGCACAGGCAGGAGAGCGACGAAAGCAGTGACAGCGTCCCAGACGAAGTGAGGAGTGAGCCCCGTCCTCACTCAAGAAATTTCCCCCGCTCTCACACTTTCCCCACCACAGTTCCCAGTCCCAGTGCTATTCCCACTTCAGCCTCAGCCACCTGCAATATCGTACTGAGCCAGGAGGGGGCTTCATCACAGAGCAGCACCCAGCGGCGCTTCAGTGGACCCACCACAGGTCTTTTTGATGATATATCCATGCTTCATACCACATCCATTTAAATGGAATCTTATTTGAGCCCTAACTGTTCCCAGTGGTTCTGCACTCCTTGATTTAGTCTAAAAACTATAGACTTGTATTACATTATTTGTTTACATTAACTGAGAACTGTATAGGTGCTAATTGCTGTCTCTTCTCAACTATTCTATCTATGTACTTCTGTTTTCCAGACTCTTTTAGTGCAGGGGGGAAAATAGTGAGGTCGGCCCGTGTGCCCATGGGCGGGTGGGCGGAGGAGGGCCAGGCAGCATCACGACACCATGACCCACTACCAGAGGAAAGTTCAGAGGATGAAATGCCTCCTCATATCCATAAGGTGAATGCTGTCTGTGTGTGACTCGAGTGGCTATGTTAATTTGTCTGTGTGCACTTCAACTAAATGGACATTTTTGATCTCTTTCTCTCACTTTAGGTTACATAACCAAGCCATGCAAATAAGTGTGAGCGTCCCACCCTCTGTAGATAACCAAACATCCTGGTTCTTGACCAAACAATTGTCAAGGATTGACCCTTTGATAGGACACAGATGAAGACGGGCATGTGCAAGAGTGGTGTACCATGATCTCTCCAAACACTCAACTAATGACCTGGCCAGGTCACGACTGATGGCACCATCAACCATTCAAAGATACTACTATTACTAACTATACATGCCTAAACAGGCAAACAGGGTACATATCTGAAGTTGTGTATCAGAAGAGGACCTCCAGGATCAAGTCATTTTGAGTCGCTATTATACCATGAGAATACACTACACTCTTTTATAAAGTAAAAAGATTCCATAATGAAGGTGCATGTGTTACTGTGATGTAAACAGAGATTTTGAACACGTCAGCACTACTGGAGGCATCCCTGGCACTTTGTCGCTGTAAAAACAATCCAACAACAAACAAATGATTTGCCCAAAATGTGTTCAGAAAGTTGCTGGTAACACACTGACTTTCATTGCATCTGTTCTTACACCAGTAGCAGGTTTCAGCTTGCATTCTGCCTCTTAGCAAAACAGATGAAGGCCTCAAACAGTCTCAAAGTCACCATTCAACATTATTGCTTGACATTTTTTAATAACATGTTTTACTCCAGATTTTCTGATTGCTTTCTGCATTGGCTGCATTGCAAAGTTCATTCGAGTTCTCTAAACATGTCTTAAACTTCTCCCAGTGTCTGCCTCCATTTGCACTAATAGTTGCTTGTTTAAAAGACAATTGTACAGCTTCGCCCAGTTTTCAGCACACAGCAATGTAAATAAATGTTATTTCCTAGCAGTCATTCAGAATTTTGAATTTATCAAATTTACACAATTAACAGGCTGACATTGGGAACACATATTTATCTCATTTAACCCAGGTTTTTACTGTTTTTCAGCACTTGCAAAAGCGTGCAACAGACAAACAAGACTGTTTAAAGCATGTAATATTGACTCCTGTGCCATACAGAAAGCCCTCAAGCACAAGTGCATGGCTGTCATCCACACATTTCTTCTGTAGAAATCTCACAGTAAGAATACTGTACAGGACCATCCTCCACTTCTGATTAATCACAGCATGATTCTCCTGCTCCCTGTCATTAAGCCTCAATTCTTATGCACTTTAATCATGCGTTAATGCAGAGGGTGTCACTTGTTTGTATGTTTATGTTTTCATATATATATTTTGTAATTATTTATCAAAGGGACGTGCCATGATGATTGACAGCTGTGATTGAAGGTCGTATGTTCTGTTATGTACTTGGATCGAGATAAATCACTGGCACACCGTTAACCTAGACTGATAACGTGGTCATGGATGAAGGGATTCACTGCGATGTTCTATTAAAAGTGATTGTGTTGGGATTTTTTGTTTTATAGATCTTGTACAATTAAGTACAAGTACAATTTTGTACAGCTGTAAAATTCATCCATTAAAGACTAGGCAATGTTTTTGTGTGCAGACTTAAAAAGCAACTAACACAACAAGATGAGACGGATGCTGACTTTGAATACGGCTGCCGCGTTAGTCGCTTTAGCCATTATGTTACGCATGAGCCGACGGCTAATCGGCTAGTGTTAGCATACGCCTTTAATCTACTTGGGTAGCTAGCTAACGTTAGCTAGAAATGAAACGTTGTAACGTTATGACGGCGGAGAGAACCCCCTCACAATTCTGAAACGTTTCATACTATGGAAACTTCTAAGAATGGTTCTCAAACCGACGAGTACAGAGCCCGGATAGCTCAGTCGGTAGAGCATCAGACTTTTAATCTGAGGGTCCAGGGTTCAAGTCCCTGTTCGGGCGATATCTTTTTTTGTTTTCCAATCTCTTCCTATCTACTTTTGTTCGTACAATCATGTCTCGCTGTTTCCATATTTCGTCTGCTGGAACTAATCGTGGCAAGTTATGTCTATCTTTGCAGACGGCCATCTTGATTAGCGAGCATGTGAAAAGTAGCGTTAAAGTCTAATGTGCAGTAGTGAACCCTGTCTGTTTTTGTTTGTCTTCCATCCACACACGACATACTTCAGAATATTTCAAGGATCAGCAAATTTTCCATCAGATTCCATTAGTGCACGTGCTCCAGTGTAAAGTTTCTGGTTCTTTCTAGGTTTCTTATGATTGACCTGTTTTTTGTTCTACACATCTTTGATTCAGAGACAACAGAGGACTTTCAGAGCGCAATCTTTCTGTAAATATACAAACAAATTAATTGACAGACAAAAGAATAAAACAATTCTCTATGTATGTACATTAGCACATAAACGTATACCAGGTGTTAGTGAACCTTAGAGGTTGACTGGTGGGAGTGTAAAGGGGGCTGTTGCGTGGTGTATGGAGGGTAGATGTCCCTCTGCTTGTCCTGCTGGGACAGATGGAACTCCTGGTAGCCATGTAGGATGGCTGATGGGAGGCAGCTGTGCTGCTGCAGGGTTAGGAACACAGTGATGATGATGATGGACAGCACTTCTCCTTGGTTTGACATCTGGTCTTACAAAAATAGAGTTGCCCTGGTAACTGTCCTGGAAATACAGATGTGGGATTTTGCTGAGAGACACAGATGACAATTTTATAAAGGATCAGTGTTGAGACTCTGTTCTTATGAGTCAGAGAGTGTGCATGATTGTATGTACCTGCCCAAGATGTGTAGTTGGGGGTGCCCAGTGACTGGGCCCTTCAGGTAACGACAGGGTCATGGGAGGCATGGCTTTTAGCATCATGTTGTGCATTATGATCTGGTGCATCTGGGCATTTTGCATCAGCATCAGTTCCACCATATCTATAAACAAAATGCACATACATGTACACATATGAATACAGAGAGAATCAAAGCAAGATAGAAGTCAATTTACTGTTGCATACCCTCTTTGATGCTGCCTGAACGTGGTGCAGGGTAGGGCTGGGGTGGGGGAATCTGAGTAATCAGAGGCTGCTGTTGTGGCAACTGTTGTATGATGGTGGCAGGCTGCTGGGGTAGCTGCAGAATAAGAAAGCAAGTCAGTGGATAATAATTACACCTTTTGCATATTTAATGTGCACTATACTTACATTATACTTGAACTCACTGCAAGTGAGTCTGAATAGCAGTGGCAGTATAAATGTGTAATGTGAAAGGAAATGGATGAGCAAAACAGAGGATAAGAAGGGGATCAGGCAGAGGAAAAGAAGATCAAATACACTTAACAGAGTAACAGATCTGGGGGGGGGGGGGGGGGGGGGGTTGGGGTGTTTTTGAGATTAAATGCTAAGTTTCTCACTGTCTGTTGGATGATGTGTGGAGGCTGAGGCGGGGCCGGCTGGTAGGGTGGGAGCAGTGGAGGTGGCTGAGGGGCCATTAAGAAATGTGACTTGTATGGACTTTGTGACCCTCCCCAGGTGTGAGGTCTGTGGAGGTCCTCTAGCATGTGCTGCTGCTACACAGAAGATACCAAATACAAACAAAACACAAACAATTACACACATGTAAGAATGTCAAAAGACTAAATGATTAAGACATTGATCAAATGCTCTCAGTTATTGGGGATGCCATCTTTCTCTTGCACTAGTTATGTCAGAAAGTTAGTATGTTAGAAATTATATTAATGCGTTAATAAATAAAAACGTGTATGTGTATTGTAAAAAAATGTGTACAAACCCTGAGTTCTTGCAGTAGCTTCTGCTTCCGCTTCAGTGCACGATGCAGTTGATCAAACTGTCCATCATAACTCCCTGAACAGACAAGGTCACGTTCTCAGAAACAACTCTCCTGACTTTTCATTTCCTCATGCCTGCCTCCTCTACTTGCTCTAATATCTTGTTTTAAAGTATCTTACTTGCAGACTGGGCAGATTCTGCTCTGTCATCCATATTGTGCTTTTTGTTTTCCAGTCTCTAGAAATGCAAGTGAAGAATATTTCCAAAAGATTTGATGTCAGAAAAGTAGAAAATAAAGAATGCTGATTTATTCAACTGAGAACATGACCAAAGCAAATAAAGTTTAACTAATATCTTTCCACCTGACAAATTGCAGATGAGCTTCTCACTTACCTTCGCCAGCACTTTGTGTTTGAGTCTTCTTATCTGATCAATCATAGAAGTGCCATGCTAAAAAAAAGACATGAATGTGTGTTATTGTCATGCATGGAAATATATGCCTTTAATATCTAATTTACCTGAAGTGTTGGCGTTTGGAGTCACACAGACTTTGTGTACACCTGTGTGTTTGAGTCAAGACTAAAGCCAGACTGTGGTTTCCACAGGATACTGTTAAACACTGGATCCCAACCATGACTTGCATAACTACTTGGTTTCTATGGTGAGAGAGGCAAGAGGGAGTGGGATGTTCAACGTGAAATAACAATATCACATTTGTTCAGCTACACTTATTCTTCTGATTTGTAGTTTTTAAATGAATAAAAGTTAGACAGAAAGGTCCTGCTTGGATAGATATATATAACAACATATATATATGTGACATATATAACTAGATATATATGTATATTTATTAAAGATATCCTACACTACAAAGGAATACACTTGTTGTTATGGATTGAATAGATATAATTTGAATGATGTTAACCTTTTGTGATAGTTTTCAAAGTCGTCATCAATAAGGTCGATCTATTGCCATAGAAACTCCTGAGCCTGTAGAGATTTCTCTAAAGTCTGACATGAACAAAGACATGTGTGCATTTGCTTGTTCTGATTGGCTACAAGGGCCGTCAATCCAAGATAGTGACTTGACACGGCCATTTCATTGGTCACCGGGACTTCAGTTTTCACTGATACTCAAGTTAGGAAGTGGTTTAATATATGTGCGGGAATATATTTGAGCGACGCGAACTCCATTGGCTGAAGATGTAGAATATAAGGATTTGATTGGTCCGTTCATCCACGGGAACTCGATAAGGGCGGAGTTGAAATGACTTGGCGGCCATATTGAATATTATCTGTTGACAGTTGTGTCTTAAGGGAGCTGAAAGATTTTGTTTTTGCTAACTTATGCAAAGTGAAGGTCTGCTGTGCTTTTCGGTTGAGTTGGGACGTATGTCCTAAACTTTTAATAGTTTTATTTCAACCAAGAGATGGATGAAGATGAACGGCAGAGGAAACTAGAGGCTGGGAGAGCTAAGGTTTGTTGCTAACGTTTAACGTACGCCAATACTGAATGCTAGCACTGAACGCTAGCCAACTCTTTTGTCATAGCTTTGCGTTTGTCCACCGTTAACTACACCCGCCTGCTATATTATTGTATGTCTTGTTTATCGTTGCTTAGATTCCATTTGCCCGTTTAACTGCAGGCACTCGTAACTTTATTCATTTGCCGCGCATATGCCTCGTGTTAGTCATTAGCTGAGGTTGCACATAGCTAGAGATAACAATAACATTCATCGAGGAGGTTAATCGGCTAATGAATTGAATCACTTCGTACACACTTGCGGTCCAGCAGAGGCTGAGGGATGCCCATTTTTGATAAAGACGAGAGAGTTTTGTTTCTACATTGTAAAATATATTGTTTCACGTACATGAAGGTATTGAATTTCAGATCTGCAGGTGCATCCGATGTTTTCGCCGGAGTTTCTTTGAACTTCCATGAAGTTATTGCTTAGTGTTGCGTTTGGGCAAAATATGCTTTTTGCAATCCAATGTACAAGCGCATTTTTCAACATCTATTACAAGTTTCACCAACATAGAGAAGCTATTTTACAGCAATAAAGAGCGTCTAGAAAGAAATATGTGGGTTTGTTAAAGGAATTTTATGGCACAATATGGAAAACATGATAGAATCTTTGTTATGAAAACGTATTCTGAATCATAATGTCAGTTGTTTGATCTTGGCCATTCTGAAAATGCTCTTTTTAGCGTTAGATGCAAAGTTATAACTAAGTGACACAAGAACTGATGAGGCATATAGTCACAAGAGATGCACCTCCTATGGCATTGTTTTTACCTGCTGCTGTGATGCTGTAATTGAAAAAGCAAGCAGCTGCTTTTGCTTCAATGGGAGGTCATATTAGTAATGGGCTTATAATCAGGAATGGCCATCTCTGTATGGAAACCAGGTCATGCTGTGTAAAAGTTAGATTTATAACTAGGTCACATTTTTAGAGTGGCTGATTTTATTGAATTTCTCATATGTTTTGTTGTTTAATTCCAGCTCATGGTAGAACATATCAAAAGATACAGTTGGTACTTTATTACGATGTATAATACTTAAGAAATAACTCAATTGAACCATTGGTATTCCCCATAACAGAAATCCTCCAACATGCCCCGCAGCCAGTCGGTAAGTATAGAAACTGGTGACTGGCAGAGACATTGACTTCTGTCCTTACACTGTGGGTTCGTGGACATTATTTTTTCATGTTTTCGGTCTTCTTGCTTTGGTTTCTCTTGGGTGGGCAATCAGGGATTTCTTCTGCTTTTCTGCACTAACATGATTGCTGTAAAGTGTTGAGATTTAAACCCACTGCTCTTAAAAGAACAACTCAACACTAATGATCAAGACTGTAAACCCGAAAGGAAATTTCTGCTGTACCCACACAGCTTGCATCCACTGTCATGCTGGTTGCAGGCCATCAGGTGGTGCAGTGATCCCGTGAGATTTGCTGAGGTTGAACATGCTGCACTCACATCTCACATGAATGGTGTTGCTATGGCAATGGAGTGCTGTCAGTTTCCTTTACTGTATTTTGCACATTAAAAAGCTCAGATTTATTTGCCACACTGAAAGCATGGCACATATGTACAAAAATTACACACAGACAAACACAAATCCTGTGAGGCGTCTTGTGCTCACATTGTTGAGAACACAATGGCGGCATTCAATAGTCCATTTAGTAACATCTGATGTGGCCACAATAAGCTACAGCCAGTCGGTTAGTCAGATTCTCAGCGGTGCAGAAGTGGCCTTGGGCGAAACACAGCTCATCTGGCTAATGTATCTTTCACATGGCATGTGTGTTGTGGCAGGGGGAGGTGGTGAACAGGGTGATGGAAGTGATGTACAAAAGCAGGTGAACGATGTGAAAAGAGAAGAGATTTAAATGTGGTCGAGTTGAAGAAATTATCGCTTTAAGCAAAGGTTTTAGGGGTCAAAAGAGGAAGATGGCGTGGTTGAAGATGCATTGCGTGGCGCTAAATGGGAGCACAAAGCAAATACAGTGTGGCTTTATGACCAGGCATGTAACGTGTCGTCAGAATAACCATGGATGCACATGCACATACCGTGTTGTCATGCACATGTATGTGAGTCATCAGGCAGAGCTACAAGTAGCTCACCCAGGGCTGTGTAATCTCAAATTGAATTGAGCATGCACACTGTGATGCTGCTCGCCACACACACAACTCTGTCTCCTCCTCTCCATGTGAATGCTTTCTTCAGTCTCCACCCTCTTTCCTCAGTCTAGACACATGCCATCCCCTATCCAGAGTTTGTGCATCTCTCTGCACTGTAGCAGGGAGTTTCAGGATGAAAGGTTTGGCACAGTGCACTGTTGCCTACAGACAGCAAGATCTACATCTGGACAGTAGAGCAACTGCTCTGTTAAGGAAGAATGACAGGTCTGACCACCAGCAAGAAAGGAAGTCGATGATTGACTGTCAGTTATTGATGGAGGGCTTCATGAGGGTCCCTGTCACAATGTGAACTGCTGTAATCTGATTTTAAGCTGCTTAAAGAAGAGACCGGCTGAGAGAGAGAGAGAGAGAGAGAGAGAGAGAGAGGGGGAGACAGCGATAAAAAGAGGAGTGTGTTGCAAAGAGAAACAGCCTGAGGTGGATTTGTACCAAATCGGTCTCTCTGGAATTCAATCTAAATATCGTGGCTTGATTGGGATGATGTTTTTTCACTGTGAATGAACTTCTCAGGTTCAGATTCTTGATTTTTATTTTTTTTTATTTCGTGCCATTTCATGTTTCCACAGAGGACTTTGTGGTGCTTTAAAAAGCTCCAGTCAGGCAGTTGTCTCTGACTTGCAAAATGCAAAATGACAGGGATGGATGTGTGCTCCTTTTTTTGGTCTTTTTTCTTAACCTTGTGCTGTTTCTGGTCTGTTGAGAGGTTTTCCAATGTGAGTCACTAAAATGTGCACTTCTCATGGGTTTGAAACAGCTCTCTGGAGACTTGAGAATATTTAGCATCATCACCTCATTTCGAACTTGGATACCTCGTCAGCCTATGGTGTAGTCTATTTTGGGTGTGAGTTTGGGATTTCTTCTTGCTTCATTGGGCACTGTCTTTTTTTTGTTGCACAACTCTGACTCATCAAAATAAGGGCTGCCTATCTATTTTCTCTTCTACAGCAGAAACTGTCAACAATTTGCACACGTGTGCATTTATACTTTGGTTGATTTCAGGATGTTGTTTTGATTACTTTTTCATTTTTCAACTGAGGAGATAAATCTGGACTCTGGCTCTATCTCACCTTTGACCCCTGAGCTTCACCATGCTCATAGTGTGGTGGTGCTCAGTGGTCCTGACCTATGTGTCCATCTACCTCTCGTTGTCCTTCCTGCGCAGCTTGCTAGCTTCCGACAGAAGCGGGCGAAAGGCGACAGTTCGGGGGCGGCGAAAAAGACGCAGAAGAGGAAGGGCCAGACTGTCCCGCAGAATGACAGCACAACGCAAGACCGTCACGTAGAACCTGCACTTTCTTCAGCCAATGACACACAGTTGAACAACAAGACCAACCATGAGGTACACCACAGACTCATTCAGTAATAGAATTACAGAACAGATGCAATAAATCAGATTTTTGTCGAAATCTTTATATTTAATATAAACAGCTGGCTGTTTTCATCACTCAGATTCCTGTATTGCATGACATCAATCAGGACTGTTCACGGGTCACACTGGCTGACCTCCATCATTTGTTTAATTTTGCTAGCTCACTGTAAGCTTTAACAAGTGGTCCGTGCCCCCTGTTCGGTAAACATATATTAGAGAAATGGGTCACTAGCCATCACGTTGCCTGTAGGCCATGTTGTCATAGCAACCTGGACAGGATTAACTGTGGCACTATTTACTGCCTTTTTTTTAAAGGAAAACTTCACCCACAGCCTTAGATGTACATGCATCTTGGTGGCACTTGGATTGCATTTTCTTCACATTGCTATCAGGCAACGTGGGGAAAATCGTCTTATTTCTAAAACTATTTAATCCTTTAGGAACCCCAGAAGCCAGAGAAGTCACCTCTTCCCCAGAAGGATCAGCCCCCCACCCTGGAGCACAGCCTGTCCCCTGCGGAAGATTTTGGAGAAGAGGAGCTAGTTGCACTCACTGGAAAAGAGCAGCTCAAGGTATCCACAGTCAATGATTAAGCATTTTTTAGTCGGACGATATCATTTTTCATAGTGCACGTTGAAGCATCTGACAAAAGCAGTTTTTTTTTTCATTTATCTCAATTCAGTAATTTTGTGTCTTCTAAGTAGTTCCTTTGGGCTTTATGTGGTTGTTGCTGGTAAAGACTCACTGGGCTTAAGGATGACTCAAAAAAGGAGATGGGTTTAATGTCATGAATGCAAACTTTGCATTATAATCCCAGGCTCTGATTCACACAGTGGAAACTGGGCTCTAAAATGATTATTTAAATCAGTGTTTGCATGCCGTGTTGCAGTGTGTTTGGAATTGTTTGGTCTGATGGATTAATTTGTCTTCATGCTTTGTTTACTCATAAGACAATGGGAGTCTTGTAATGGTGTGTGAATTTGTGTGTCTGTGTTCTGTGTCATCTCCAGCCCATGGGGAATGTAACTCGGCCTGCTGTGTTTTCAGATCAGTGCAGCCATGCAGAAAAGCATAGTTCATCTATATTATCTGTGTCTGTGTGTAGAGGAGTTAAAACTTGGTATTTCAAATTGTGGAAATGTTGCAAAATGTCTAAATTTATGTTGCATGAATTCAAAACCTAAAATTAGCTTGACTATAGTGTCACATGGTGTTTTATGTTACATTTTAGAAGTCTTAAAATATGGGGTTTCTCTTTGATACAGTGTCCTCTGATACTGTAGGCAAATAGTATTCTGTCTTTTTTATCAACAAGGACATTGGTCTTTTTCTGTATTCTAATTGTCATTTAAAAGGTTTGAGTACTCAGGTAGCATGTGTGATTGCGTTTATGTCTGTGCTTGTGAAATTGACCCATTCTTTTAAAAACCCTTACAGCAGTTGCAGCAGGCTGTGGAGACGCGTAATGAGATCATTGCGAGGCTCAGCTCCAAACTGCAGGATGCCCTAGCCAGTAGAGACCAGGTACAGCTGGAGGCACAGTCACTTGCTGGACAGATTCAGGCGCTGCAGAGACAGCTCCAGCAGGTAAGTGCCACTCAAAACTAAATCTGTGAGAGCACAGGATTATTGTTGCCTAAAATATACACTGAACTATTCATATGCACTGCAACTGAACTTGAATGTTCTCTGAATTGTCTTTCACACAGACCAGTGTAGAGTTTCTGCGAATCAAAAGTCAGTCAGGAGCTGAAGTCCTCAATACTCAACAACAACAGCATCAACATGGCCATTGCTCCAAAGCTGTAGACATCAGTCATAAGGAAGAACCATCAGGGGAATCAGGGAGTGCAGGACCTGGCTCAGAGTCAAGTGTTGAAGTCTTTAGCACTGACAGTGAGGTAGACACTATTCTGCACAAACTGAAGGCTGAGCTTGAAGAAGAAAGGGAGAACAGCCAACGCATTTGTGCTGAACTAGCGGAGGAGATGGAGAAACACCAAGATGTGCTTTCTTTACTGGAGGAGGAGAAGAAAGGCAGGGAAGAGGAGCGAAAGGAAAGGGAGGCACAGCTACAAGACCTCCAGACCCAGTTAAGCTCAGTCCAAACTCAGTGCCTTGAGATGGAGCAGTACAAAGCGGAGAAGGAGAAGCTGAACAGAGAAGTGCTGGAGCTGAAGAAAAAGCTTCAGGAGGAAGATGATATAGAGAGGAGATGTAGTGAGGAGGTGGCCAGGTCTGCCCTTTGTGTCCAGAGCCTTAAGGAGGAAAAACAGAGGCAGGAGGAGGAGGTGCAGAGGCTCAAAGACGAGCACAGAGAAGAGGTGGAGAGAGTCAGGCAGCTGTTGGAGGAGCGGGAGAAAGAACTGAAGTTTAGAGAGGAAGAGGTGATGGGACTCAAAGCCTCCAAGAATCGGCAGAACCAAGCTAAGGCTGGTTTTAGTTATGATGAAAGGTTTAATATAGATGAGGACAATGTGGACAGTGGACCTGATCAGGACGCCATGAATATATCAGTGCCTGGGGATATTCTGATGGAGCGCTACTTATCCTCAGCTCCTTTTGCACACTCACAGTCTTCAGTGGTCAATGAAAGCTTTGAACATTGTAGTCAGCTGGACGTCTCTGCAGACTACAGGTTAGAGAAATGCTATTTCTGCTATCTGTATGAGTGTTTTCGATTTATAGGCTGGTTAAATGTACTAATTTGCCTCTGTGCCTCTTATCACAGCTTTGAACTGAACAGTGAAGTGTTGGGAGATGAGCCTCTGTTATCGATTTCAAACCGTTTCCCTGAAGAAAACGACGACCTCCACAACAGTTCTAGCCCACGCTGCTCCCCTGCCATCCCTGTGGCTGATAATTCCAAGCCTCAGCCTCTATCTCAGTGGCTTCACAGCTCCACTTCCAGCGCGGTGGAGATGAGTAAATTATCTGAACAGCCGTTTGAGGAGACAGACCTCGAAAAAGAACTTCTGAATCAGCAGTGTGCGGAGCTCCGTGAGGAGTTGGCTGTCAAGGACAAGGACTTGGATGTGCTGAGGGAGGAAGTTATCAAGAGTGCTGAGGAGCTGGAGGAGGCCAGGAGCAGGTACAGTAATGAAGTTAATTAGGGCATGTGATTCATTTTTTTTTCTTCAGCTTTTCTTTGCATGATTGTTTCAGCTTAGTGTGTGTGTGTGTGTGTGTGTGTGTGTGTGTGTGTGTGTGTGTGTGTGTGTGTGTGTGTGTGTGTGTGTGTGTGTGTGTGTGTGTGTGTGTGTGTGTGTGTGTGTGTGTGTGTGTGTGTGTGTGTGTGTGTGTGTGTGTGTGTGTGTGTGTGTGTGTGTGTGTTTTTATTATATGACACATTTCTTATTCATTGTCTCTCAGTTTACTTGCAGGATGTCTGTGCTAACTTCATTTTTCATTAAGTGCATTAAGTAAATGACCACTTCTATCACAAACTAGCTCCCCTGAATTGTTTTGTCAAAGTTATCTTTGAAGCTTTTAGCTAAAGTGAATTTTCTTCATCTGTTAGTGTTCGTTCATATAAAATTTATAAAAAAAATATAATCAGTGACCCTATGTTTTCATTGCTTGCTCATCTATCTTTATATGTTCAGGTGGGCCCAAGTAACAGAAGAGCTCAGGCAGGCTCTCTGGGAACTTGAAGAGGAGAAGGAAAAGAGGAAACATGTTGAGGAGGAGATGAACTTGAAAGCTCATGAACAAGACAACCTGAAGAACAAACTCAGTGCCTTAATGGAAGAAAGAGGGAAAGAGAATGCAGTACTGCTGATGGGAAAGGACGCTGCCGAGACCTGCCCGCTGGTCCCGTCTCCCTCTCCATCAGAGGAAGCAGATAAACTGGTAGAGGAGCTAAAAAATGAGAACGAGAAGGAGGATGCGCTCCCGTCTCATCAAACACAGCAGGAGCTGCTGCTATTGTCTCTGCAGGAGATAAAGCAGGCTTCAAAATCTGCCAAACAGAGCCCAGAGCTCGGAGATGACAACCAGCTGCAAACACTGCAGGTATACCAGTATAACTGGGTTTGACTTAATATCTTGATAGGAATGTAAACACACTAGTCTCTGCATGCAGGTTTTGTTTATTTTATGTTTTTAGGAGGGAGGCAGTGGCTTGGGTTTTTTTTTTCTTTAAAACCAATTCATTGTAAATGGATGGAAATGATATTATACTGCAGCTGTTATAAACTGGTTCCAAAAGGCTTCAAAGGGAGGAAGCAGTGAAGTGATTTGAAAAAATGAGAATAATGTTCGAAAAGCTAAAGGAATTTCCTTTTCTTCCTTTCTCAAGGCTCGCTGTGAACGTCTCCTGTCGGAGCTCGAGGAGACAAAAGTGACGCATAAAACCACGGCGGCCCTTCTCGGTCAAAGGACAATGGAGCTGGATGAAACATTAAAGGAGCTTGAAATTGCTCGTGCGCAGGTTCTAAATGCTCAAACAGAGGTGGGAAGATTGCAGGAAGAGCTGGAGAACAGCCAGTGCAGTCTGGACAGTGCCGAAAAAGAGAAGAATGAACTGGAGTCTCAGGTTGTCTGTTTGAGACAAAACCTGGCCAACCTGGAGGAGGCCCAAGCCCAGGCAGTGCAGGAGAGGGAGCAGCACAGGAGGAAAGAAGAGGAGATGGATGAACGGATTAGAAAAATGGAACAAGTCCTCGAGGAGGAACTGGAACAGTTTGAGAACCTGCTGAAAGCCAAGGATGTTGAGGTGAGATATAAAATGTCACAAGAGTTTATTTAATAACTGCTGTGAAGAGATTAACACGATACGCAAACTCATTTTTACAGATGGCCGAAGAGAAGGAGAAATGGGAGGAAGAGAGACAGGAGAAGGAGAAAGAGCTCACTGATGTGAGGCATCACCTGGAGGAGCAGAGGAGGGAGAGGGAGGAGGAGGTGAAGACTCTCCTGGAGAAGCAGGTTGTGGCTGTTGAGGAGGCTACAGAGAGGCTCAAGTCATCCCACCAACAGGAAATGAAAGACCTGATGGAGAAACAACAACAAGAGGTGGATTTTAAAAAGCACACACTATTCAAGTAATTTTTATTTGATAGCTTTATGATAGCACTCGTCTGTATAATGTAAAAATTTTGATTTATAACTCATTTATTTGTGTATTATATATTTCTATATATTACATGCAGGCTAATGTTTTATGGTGTGGTGCTGAAAGCCAGACATCTTGTATTTGATACGGGTCCAGATTTAATATTTATCAGCATTATTGAAATTAAAAATAAGAAGATTGTGCAGCATTAGTGTTGCTTAACTTTGAAAGAGTGCCTTCTAGTCTTGGAATTTCCTTAATGTTAATTTGCTTAAATTCCCAGATTTCTGAGTTGAACAGTCACCTGGAGTTAGAACTGATGAAGCGGCAGGCCACTATGGAGGAAGAACAGAAGAAACAGATCAGCCTAATCAAACAGGTATTAGGATTAATGAGTCTGAATACTCACGAGCAAGCGCTTCACTCCCAGTATGACACACTACAGTGAAATCTCCCATCTCTCAGTTATGTCTCTTTCTGCATTATTTGTGTTATTTTTCAGCTTCTTGTGTTCCTCTTCTGTCTTCCTCCAGGTCACTGAACGTGAGCATGAGAGGATGGTTTCAGAGCTGGCTGCAAAACACAGTGAGGAGCTTATTCAGCTGAGGGAGAGCATGGAGGCTGCCCACCAGGCTGAACTGCAGGAGACCCAGGTATGCTACATGTGTCGTAGTATAGAACTATTTCATAGTCAAATTCTATTAGTGACATTGACTTGTACTCCTTAGTAGTACTTAAAAGTGGTGTTTTGTAACTTTGCACCAGTAATAAATTGGTATGGACAGTAACTGTGTGAATAAGTGCCTAAGATGTAAATATAAAGCAGGTGAAGTTACTACAAGACTCAGGAAAAGCTTTCACACAAACTGCACCTTATGCTTTATTTTCCTTCAGGTCCAGAGGATCAGTGAGCTTGAAGCCTTGACCCGTGCCCACATGTCCCAGTTGGAGCAGCACTCCCAGGTAAACTTGCAGCGGGAACAGGAGTCTGCTCTTAACAAGGTCCAGGCCTCCCTGAGGGAGGCATTTTCCCAGGAAAGTGCAGCACTGCAGGCCCAGCATCAGTTCGAACTGGATCAGATCAGGCAGCAGAGCCACGAGCAGCAGGAGAGACTGCATGAGCTGCACCGACAAGACATGAGTGAGTGGTTTACCGTTGTTCAGTCCCTGTTCTTTTTCACGTTTGCCCTTCGGTGTACTCAACGTGTCGGCCATTATGGATGTGGGTGAGTCACCCTCATTCTTTAGAAGCTTATTCAGGATAAAGTAGAACACAGCCTCAGATGTAACCTTCAAATTCTGTGATGTGGGTGAATCTTTTCATGCGTTTTTTTTATCTGTATGTACAGACGAGTTGAAGCAGCAGTGGGAGACTTCTGTTGCACAGGAGAGAGGTGTCATGGAGGAAAAGCATTCTGAAAAGATACAGGTAAAGCTTTATAAAGCATGTTAGACAAATGCTGAAAGGCTTATGGAAGCTTTTAAACATCTGTGCTGTCATTGCACTGAATATTTTGGATTTATTTCAGTTCATATTGGTCTTTTTTTCTCAGGCTCTGAGGTCAGAGTGGGATAAAGAAGCCGAGAGTGCCCAGTCAAGCCTCCAAACATCTCTCTCAGAGACCCAGAACAGCCTTGCTGCCACTCAAACAGAACTCTCCAGCACACAGGCCTCCCTCTCCCAAACCAATAAAGCTCTTACTGAAGCCCAGGCAGCTCTGTCCCAGACCCAGTCAGAGCTGCAGGAGTCACAGGCCAAGCTGGAGGAACTCCAGACCTCCAGTAAGGGGCAAAGCGAGAACCTAGCGGAGGAACTGAAACAAGCACGGGCTGACAGAGATGCAGCTGTCTGTGAGTTGGCATCCTTCTACGATCCTTCCAACCTCCCATCTTCATAAATTCATTATTTTATTGATGGAAACTCATCAGAAATGAATCTGTATCTTCCATGTCTAAGTAGAACAATACGTACAATATACAATCATGCTGAGTGGCTGATAGCAGTTGTGATTTTGAAGACCTAATTTCATTCTACCAATAGTAGAATTATGCTAATTTCCAAATCATGGCCACTGAGTTACTTGTTATTCAATGTTTTTTGTTTTCTTGTTTATATAACTTGTTGTTGCTTTGCTCACTCTGTTGTAAATGCTGATTAGGTGCTAAGGAGGAGTTGATTTCTAGTCACAAGGCAGCGCTGCAGGAGAAAGAGCAGCAAGCACTCCATCTAGAGGAGAGGGAGCAGCAACTGCAGCAAGAGGTGAGCTCACTCATGCACATTATCATGGAGCTAAACCGGCATTTATTTCTTATATCAATACACAGATTGTTCCTTTAATTAACAGAACTTAATATAATTTTTGTGTCATTTTGTAGACGTTTCAGGCCTGTATATAAAACAATAGAAAACTTACGGTTTGTCTTCTCTGTGAACCAGGTTTTGCGCCTGCAGGAGGAGAAGGCCCAGCTAAAACAGAGCTCAGAACAAGAAGTCGGTCAGCTGTGGACCCAGCTGGAGAGCATGAGGACGAGTCGCCAAGAGCTGGGAGGTGAGATTGATTCACCAGCCTGGAACCTGACAGTTCTGTGTATTCATTTACTGTATTTATTTTGATACTCACAGTTCAGATATTCAGAATTAAACAAAAGTACAAGTTATATAAAACAATGGCTGTTGTCTGTGGTGTGATATGACACAGAGGAGAAGAAAACTGCGCTCAGACATCCCCTGCATGTGTATGTATCCAGTTTCTGTGTTCTCACGTTTTTCTGTCTCTGTTTTCTTGCAGAGCTGAAGGAACAGCTGCTCGCTCGCTCATCTCGTGTTGATGACATTGAGCGCCTGAAGGCGGAGTTTAATGATCAAAAGCGGGAAATCAAGGAGCAGAATGAGGCTGAGCTAGAAAGCCTGAGGAGGTACAAGAGTACAAACAGTCACGGAGGCACAGACACACACAGTCTTGATGCATTTATTCTCAAAAAAGTCTTAACCTCCATCGTCTGTCCTTGCACCTTTATTGAATTTCCTCTTCCTACCCTTTTACCGACCCCCCGCAAATCATACATGCTTTACCTCCTTTAGGTACTTTGAGCAGCGATTGCGGGTTACAGAGGAGAACCACAGAGAGGAAATTGCTCTGCTCCAGCTGAGGCTGGTGGAAGGTGCCTTGGAGGAATCTGTGCTTAAAACCGCAGATGACAGGTATGCCTGTGGGTCTAAATGTAAGACCAGATACACATGCTACAAACTTGGATAAAAATCTCCTGCTGTCACTGCCTTTGGTCTCTGTTTCAGTTTCATATCCCAAAGCCAAGCTGAAGACGAAAAAGATCACGTGCCCTCTGATACTGCCCTCAAACCGGAGAAACACAAGGTGCACATATATTATGAAATTGAGTGTTTAAGACATTTTGAAGACTTGCTGTCATGACATAAATTTCTGCACATTTCGCTGCATTAGTTTTGTGATCTTGATCATAAGGTGCTTGAGAGTTTGCGCCTTCAGCTGGAGGAGAAACACACAATGGAGCTTGCCAATCTGCGCTCTTCTATGGCTCTTTCCTTTAAGGAAGAGCTGCAACAGGTCAGTTCTTCAATCTTTAATGCCTCCATTTCCACAAAAACAGAATAAGAGGCAAATATCAGGTTGTTGTCACATAGTGCACTTAGGCTTGTTATGTGTGTTCAGAACTACTTCATAAGACAAAATAGTTGTATCAAGACTGAAAAACAGCTAGAGTGAGTTCAAACCCTGTCTTCTTTATCACCTCCAAACAGCTGGCCAATCACTGTGTGAACAGGGTGCAATTTTACTGTCCCAGGAGCAGTTCTCAATGGGAGTATACTGGTGCCTTAAACTCTCTGAATTACGTGTTTTGATGTCATTACCTGTGCATTAGGTGCGCTCAGACCTCACTGACCACTACTATGAAGAGCTGCAGGAGATAAAGACTCGACATGCACTGGAGCTGGAGCAACTCCGAGCCAAACTTTCTGACTGTCACTTACAAGGTACTCCACAGATACAGATCATAAAATACAAACCTATGCCATTTGGCTTTGAGGAGCTGCTACAGTTTAATAACTGCTCAAATGTCTTTTTGACAGATCTTACCAGAGTTCATTTGGAGGCAGCAAGGCAGGTTGAGGTGAGAACGGATAATCAGATAATCTGTACAACAAGTTACCCACTGAGATTATGGAGTGAAATGTGATGCAAGATTATGGTCATTTTAATTAGGTGGAGGTGGAACAGAGGACGTGGTGTCACACTGAGGAGCTACAGACAAGGATGACCATCATCCACACCCTGGAGAACAGACTGGCTGCCTTGAGTAACCAACATGATGCAGAAATGCAAGGGAACACACAAAAGGTACATATACGTACATGCATCCTAAAAGGGTAAAAATATCCCAATAAACAAAAACAAAGATTTACAGGTACAGTATGGGAGTTTCAAACCAAGTTACTTACAAGTTCTTGCCAACTCCCACAGTTGAAACAGGACTTTGCTGGGGAGCTTAGCACACTTGAGGAAGCTCTTAAACAGGAGAGGGAGCATGCGCAGGATGAGATGAAGAGGCTGAGAGAGGAGCTCCAAGAGAAGTACAAGGCTGATCTCGCTGCCCTGAGGACTGACCTTGACAGAGACATGGAGAAGGAGAGGACAGGCCTTGATAAAGCGCTTCAGGAGGAGAAGGAGAAGTTAAGGTCTCTGCAGGCTGCTCTGGACAACGATGACAGTAAGATCATTTTTCAAGACTCACATGGGTTCTGAACTCTTGCCTCCAATCAGATCAGCAGTTTTGGGAAGGAAAGTGTTGAAGCAGTGGTTCTCCAGTAGCTTGTAATGTGTGGGGTTTGTCTTTTAGGCCCACAGGTCCTATTAGTGAGGCAGAGACTGGAGGCCCAGCATGGCAGTGAGCTGCAAAAGGCAAAGAGCTGCATGGCAACAGAAATCAAGGAGCTCACTGCTCTCCTCCAGGAGCAGGGTGAGGAGCGGCTACGCCAAGCCCAAAAGAGGTGAGCTATATTGAGGCTGAAGGTCCTTAAGGGGCTGCGTCCACCAAAGCGTTATTTCCCAGCTGAAAATGCTGTGTTTTTCAGAAGATGGCCAGCTGGGAGTGCTCTGGCGAGGCACCATTTTCTCAGCTGAGACACTTTGCTGAGACACAGTTAATTTATATGTTGCAAGTATCTCATTTTGCAAATTGTTTGTGTGGTTTCATGAAATTTTTGTGGGCGAGGAAACATCTCAGCGAGTAGCATTGTTTGGTTGAAGAGCTGAAGCTGGATGGAGCACGGTTCAAGGAGTGCTTTCATACAAGCAGGACACAGTTTTAAGTGTGCCTCTGTTTGTTCTGCACCTCCTCCATTGTGATTGGACCACTGAGTAAAAAGTGAGTGATGAGTGCAGCGTTTTACCAAAAGCAGAACATGTTTCAGCTCTCAGTGTCCAGAAAAAAAGCCCAGCTCTCAGCACAGAATAGATGCTCAGAACATTGTCACGCTGCAGGTGTTTGTAGCATACTGTAAAAATGTGGTGCTCACACTGCAAATGATTAAAAAAAAAAATACGCTGACTCAAGAAAAACACAGCCGCAATGTCTTGATTGTAGCTTGAGGTCGTGTTTGTTTTGTTACATTACACAAGTTTGGTTTTTCAAACACCTGAAGAGGTGCAGATGGGTAATAGGGCTGTGACTACAGATTATTACCTTAAAATGTATCTCTTTTGAGGTGTATGACATAAAATGTAAAAATAAACAGTGAAAATGCCCTTCAGACTTTCCAAAATGGCATAATGGTTGTATTTGTGAGAAAAGGTGTTCATTCAATTTCCATTAAAACTGAGCAAATCTCATGTTTGAGAAACTATTAGCCCATCACATTTAATTTTCTTTTGATTGCTTAATAGCTCCAGCAGTGTAGGTTATAATAAACAATGGAAAAACGGTTCACAACGGTCACCTTTTTAAAATTACTGTGACAATTATTGTCAGTTTCATTTTGAGGACCCTTGAAAATGCTTTGTTTTTAACAATTGGGATACTTTTTCTTGCCAATGTGTTCAGCTTCCAGGAGGAAAAAGCAGTGTTGGAGCAGAGTTTGGCCCAAAAATATGAAATCTCTCTGGCAGAGCTGAAGAACAAACATGAAACTGAGCTGGAACACGAGAGAGCAGCACTACTGAACAAACACTCCCAAGAGATGGACGCGCTCAACGCCAAACACAAAGCACAGCTAGACGCACTCAGTGCCAGTCACAGGGATCAGCTTGCAGCTCTGACCGTTGAGCTCGAATCCAAACACAACGCTGAGCTTGTTGCCTTGGAAGCGGCCCTGAATTCCAAACAAAAGGCAGAACTTGAAAGTCTGGAGGTCGTCTTTCAGGAGACCAATCAGGCTCAGCTGGAAGCTCTGGAAGCTGAGTTATCTCGCAAACACCAGGAAGACCGGGATGAACTGGAAAAGAGGATGCTGGGTAACATGGACACTCTGGAGGCTACATACCTGAAGGAAGTGCACGTAAGAACTCACAATTCTTAAAGTGAAACGTAATGTCAAGCTTCATGTTAGCAATGTTTGAAGTTCTTCAGTTGTTTCTCAGTTTGTAAGTACTTCTGAACGCCTCTTTACTTTCAATCTCAGACACTGCGTGATGAAATGGTGCAACTTGACGAGAGGCACCGTCAAGACCTGAATCGCCAGAAGTCTGAACACAAGCTGACGATGGAGCGCCACGCCGCAGAGCAGCTGTCCGTCAGGGAGGATCTGAGGAAAGAGCTGGCTCAGGTGCACATCGAGAAGTTCAGTGCCATGGCAGCAGAGCTCAGCCTTGTTCACAAGGTCAGGAATGAAGATGGTCGGTCAACCTCTGGCTGACGTCTGGCATACAGTCATTGAAGTATCACTCAGTCAGTAAGAAAAAGTGCAGGTAATTGACAACTTTTCTGAAATACATCTTTCCATGATTTGTTTTTACAGACTGAGCTAGCTGCTCAAAAAGAGGCCTTAGATACTGAACACTGCAGAGCTCTGGAGACCCTGAAGAAGCAGGTACAGTCACTCTTTAAGTCTAAATTTTACACTGGATGTAATGTTAATGCAATATCAGCACATATAATTGCATGAAATGAAGTCTACATGTTGACATAAATGGAAAATATTTATTTAATTGAATGTCTTTACAGTCAGTTTGTTGTCAGAGAAAAGTAGTACATCATCCTGTCAGATCTGCAGTTGTTATAGTTGTTATATTATAATAATTCACTGGATTTATTGAAAACAGTCTGGTTATTGTATTTGTAAGTTGTTTAACAATTGACTTTCTAGAAATGTATCATCATATGTATTGTTACTGCAATGTAAAGAGGCATCACGTTACAGCCGAGGCGTTAATACATTTAACAAATCAGTTTCCTCAAATGTGTGAATCTTGGATGTAAGTAGTTTTGATGTTGTGTAAATGTTCATTAAGATTTAATTTGTCTTTGCACTCTGGGCTCTCTCAGGTTTTAGACCTTGAGCAGCAACACAGCGCCGCTCTGCAGGAGCTCTCGCGTACCTACGCTGCTGAGAAAGAGCAACTCGTCGAACAACACCAACTCCAGCTGCAGGTTTGTCGAGCTCGCGTGTGAGAGAGAATTTGTCTTTTGCAGGGTGAATTAACATCTAATGCTCTGCCTGGCAAGTTGTTTTTAGTGTTTTTCAGTGGAGTTTTTGTCTCTGTGGCTCTTACAGGCCATTAGAGAAGGGGATTACACAGAGTTATTGTTCATCCTTTATAATGGGGTATTTGTGCACAGAGGCAGTATTTGGATTTTTTTCTGAGAAGCACTGTGAGTGTGACCATTGGACCAACTGAATGCATTTTCCTACTTTGAGACTCAACTCCACCAAAATTAAAACACATCACACTAGCACGCCATGCTTCAGTCACCAAACGTTTTCAGCTACCTTGCCTTCATCAAGCTGGTGCCTGAGGATGCTTCGGGTTTCCTTGTAGACAACACATTGATGTGTTAGGCAAGATAGCTGTCAATGTATGATGTATAATGTTTAGGTGGAACTGAAGACAAACATGTTTCTGCTTTAGGAGTTGAGGGGCGTCTCTGCGCGAGAATTGGAGGCATGTCGCAGGGAGCTTGAGGAGGAGTCGTCAAGGCAACGTCAGCACTTCCTAGAAGAGGTGGAGCTCCTCAAAGTCCAATCAGAGGAGAGACTGCAGGACAGGATTAATCAACTGAAGGTAGAAAAAAGACGTTTAGGAGCAATGAGGAAAAAGATGAGTGTAGATAGCTTTGAGGCATCCTTTTCCGAAAGATCTTTAATAGTTATATGCCATCAAGGCGGCCATGTTGCCTCCATGGACTTGTTCATTATATGTGGAAAATATGATAAAGATCTTTCCCATTTTATTTTAAGTGGTGTGTTTATTTGACTTAGTGGCTGTTTGAAACATCATTATGTAATAGCTGTGGATTATTGAGAGCTGTAGTATGTGTGTGTGTGTGTGTGTGTGTTGTGCCATTGCCCTCTCTAAGCTCCAGCTGCACCAGTTCATTCCTAGGGATGGCTCTTTCTCTTGGATTCTGTCCCACTGGGAATTATTCAAACCCAGTTTCTGCATAATCCCGCCATCATATATGGAGAAGTGTTCTTGTCCGTCTGTCTCTGTTCTCTGAATCTGCTGGGCTGTGCATGTGTTTGTGTCGCTCGTATCTGAACAGTGGCTAAATGGATGGATCTAAGCTTTTTATCCTCTGATGCAGAAGGTTTTAAGGCTGAAGGTACTTTTTTTTCAGACGTTTGGCATTTGACCATCTGAAATGTGCAAGCCAGTAGCCTGCATAAGCCAGTGAGACATGGTCAGAGATCCCTTTAGCTGAGGGACAAATAAAGCTACACTGTACTGAGGCTTTTTAAGATGGTGAACTGCAACTTTAACTTGATGTACCGGCATCGCTGCTTTCTTTGAAGACGGAGTTTGAAGAGCAGAAGCAGGCGGAGCTTGAGGACTTGAGGCGGAGCTTCACGTCTGAACAGGAGGAGAAGGAGCGGAGCTACACTGGAAAAATGAGCCAGCTCACTGCCCAGCTGCAGCAGCTTGATGCTGTGGTGGCCCAGGTATGAGACAGACAAACACACACATAAACTCCCTACCTTTTCCAGTGCTTTTTACAGGTTTTACATTATTAATTGTTCAAGTGCAATTGAAAATCTTGACAAAGGCAACACCTGTAGCTTCACTTTGCTGAGAAAAAGGTGTTGTGTCATGGGTGCTGCGGTTCAAAATTGATGAGATGAAACAGAAGTTGTTCTGAGCTACAGTAGAAACTGAAGGCCAGTGGACAGTACGAGGTCTGGGAGGGAAATTATAGCAATGGCATAACAGCCATAGGCTAGATTTCCCTTGCATAGGATTACATTTTGTTAAAGAGATTAACATATCAATGAATCACCACACTAATCTGGTGTGTGTTTGTGTGTGTTTGTCATGCTCTCTGGCAGATGAATGATCATGAAATTATACAGACTTCAAACGGCAGAATAACATGGATTCATACACATTTCTGTCTCTGTCTGTTCATTTTTATGTGCTCCAGTGATTTGTAGAGCAGGCAGGATATAATCAAAGCTTCATTTTGTCTGTTGGTTGTTGTGGAGATGTGAAGTGCACTGAAACTTTTACGTTAATCGTTTACTGTTGCCTGAGTTATTAACAAGTCACTACACCCCCTAAAGATTAAATTTCTGTTTCCAAAAAACAGTTTTTGACTGCACAGGACTCAGTTAATAAATACATCTTATATCTTGGAGGCAAATTCAGCATAAATGTGCTTAATACATGGATATACTTGTTTCCTTGACATCTGCCCGGCTTGGTAGTGAGATATTAACACACGCACACCCATGTGGTTAGCAAAGAGAGGCTTAAGAGAGGCTGGGAGGGTGCTGTTGTCACGGCAACAGCATTGTTTTGTTGAGGCAGGCGGCTGCATCAGATGTGTTTGATGGGATGGAAACAGGAGGGAGAGGGAAAAAGAGAGGGAAGCCGTGGTGAAAGGAGAGGCAGAGAGCGAGAGGTAAGACGAATCACTGGAGCCATGGAGGAAAACTCTGATCAATACAGAAAGTGCAGCAAAGGATGTGTTTCTTGTCTTGCAGTGGTATATAATATGTATTGAATGTATTTTGGGTAGAGATAGTGGTTGTTACCTTTGGGTAAGGTGTATTGGTTTTGCTTTCTCTTCTCTTTTGTCAGGCTCGTGGGATGTTGGTGGCCATGTGATTTTGTTTGTTCTCTTGTGATAATATTTGATGCTTTTTGAACAAACAATGAGCTGGCAGTGAAATGTTCATTTAACTAATTTAGTTAAAGTTTAATTTCTTGTCATAATTAGGCTTAAATATGTTTCTACTCTCTCTGGCTCTCAGTTTCTCACATTGGTACTTTTTAAAGAAGTCATAGCACAGGTGGGAGAGGGGCGCTTAGTAGGTTTGATAAAGTGGTTGAATTAACAAGCTGTCTCTGTCTTTTTTTTTCCAGCTGCAAGCAGAAGTTGGCTGTCTGCAGGGAGAGTTGAAGGGGAAGCGTGCAGAGATGGAGACTTTGGACACTCTCCTACAACGAAGGGAGCGAGAGAGTCAGGAGGGAGGCAACCTTCTGAAGATGCTCACCGATGACTTACACATGGCTAAAGAGGAAAAGTAAGTGCAAAAGTACTGCAAGTAACCTGGAAATTTTCATGTTTCCGAACTTCTTTTTTGATTTAAATGTAAAAAAAAAAAGAAAGAAAAAGAAATGGGACACCAGTGTGCAAAATGTAGCAAGTAATTAGTCTCCCATCATAGTTATGTTCTGCTTTGCTTGGCATATGAATCTCTGATGTGCCTTTTCTGTTTTCCCCCAGACATAAACTTGACCAGGCCAATGAAAAGCTGAGGAAGGTGTTGATTGAGATGGTTCGCAGCACCATCGCAACCGAAGAGCTGATTGGACAAAAGATCAGTGCCAGAACCAAAACACCTGAGCAGGCTACCCTACAGAGGAGCTCAACAGGGAACAAAGATGCACAAGAATCAGGTCTGTTGGTGTCTGATTCATTCTGAAGTTGCAGGACATGTTATGCTTGGGAAAGTTTACCAAGCTGTTTTATGAAGGTTTTACAATTTAACTGTTTGCATCAGTGTAACAATTAATTTTGACTTTTTGTAGGTATTTCAGTTGCAGACGTGTCTTCAGATGACCTGGAGCTGACCCATCTGCTCTGTGAGAGCCTTCTGGTTTCAGATTCTCAGCTCAATCCTGGGGGAGAAGAAGCAGCTCTGAGTGCCTGCAGCAGACTGCGTCACACTGTCGGCACACTGCTAGAGCTGCTCAGCCAAGCCAACACACAGGTGAAAGATGTGTAGACTAGATATTTCAACAATCCACACAAAAACCTTGTTTTGAATTGCTCTTTTCCTTATTTTTTTGTACTTTAAGCTGCATAGTAATGATGGGTTTCTCGATTTTTCTCCAGCTGGAACAGACTCATGATGTCCACCTTTCTCTGGAGAAAAAGTTCTCTCAGGGCAGAGAAGACTCGGCCCATCTCCTTGAGCAACACAAGCTCCTATTGGAACAGCTCGACCAGGAGGCGAAGCTGAAGAGTCAGCTCCAGCTGGAGCTCCACAAGACAGAGGGTGAGCGCTGTATCCTCGCTTGCTCTGCTTCACTTGACTCATGCTGCCAAGTTACAGCAGTTAATCCACTGACTGTTAATACGCCTTACTCCTCTGCCTATGCTCCAATTTCACCACTTGCACTCAAGTTTAAACCGAACTCATTTATGCTGCTGAGCATGAGAATCTCAAGCAGTGTGTTTTGTTTTCACATAAACTTTTTGACTTTGCATGCCTTCAGGCCTTCTGGATGGCTATGTGGCTGAGAAGGCGGTCCTAGAGGAGTCCCTGCAGCAGAAGGAGGCACAAGAGGAGAGACTAGTGGAGGAGCTGGAGGGCCTGAGGGTGAAGCTGCACCAGGTGCAGGGCCTTTCCGCCGAGCTGGAGAGCCTCAGACTGAAGCATCAGGAGCTCAGCGAGGAGCATGCGCTTCTCCTGCGCCAGAAGGAGCATCTCTCCACTGGCCTCGGAGAGAGAGAGAAAGGTGAGCGGAGCGAGCGCAAAATCATGAAATGGGCGTCTCTGTCTGCATAAAATGTTACACGACCTCTTTAGTGAGCTTGACCACACACTTACATGATGTCTGTGCTCAGATGTGTCTTCTCTCCATAGGCCAATGGCTCAATTTAGATCCTGATGCAGGTTTGTGGGTCAGAGTGGCGTATGAGTGTGTGTGATGGGGGGTGGGGATGAATAAGCAGTATATTTGCAGTGCTGTGTGACATTGCTGTTTGTAACACTACCATTGCCAGTAGTTTGTAGCAAAGCCTCTTGGAGTGCTGTGTCTCTTTCTCTCTTAAACAAAGGGAGAATGCATTCAGTGTCATTTCAGGAGGAGGGGGACAGTATGTGTAACAGCTGTGTATATTTAACTCCTCTCTTATATTTACTTGAAATTCTTTGTGTGTGTGTGTGTGTGTGTGTGTGTGTGTGTGTGTGTGTGTGTGTGTGTGTGTGTGTGTGTGTGTGTGTGTGTGTGTGTGTGTGTGTGTGTGTGTGTGTGTGTGTGTGTGTGTGTGTGTGTGTGTGTGTGTGTACATGCAACAATTGCCCTAACCTTCCTCTTTTCTTTTTCAAGCTCTCCTGGAAGAGACGGAGCGTCTGGCCAAGGATAGGCTGGACCTGCAGCGGCAGGCAGAGAAGGACCACAGCTCTCTGTCCCTGCGCCTCAGGGCCCTGGAGAGAGAGCTAGACGAGCAGGAAACAAAGGGCCTGGAGACAGAGCAACACCACAAGACCCACACTGAAGACCTGAACCAGCAGATCCAAGCCCTGGAGAAACAGCTGAAACACGACCGGCAGTTTATAGAAGTGAGTTTTTACACCTCGACAGCCTTATCTGACAGTCACAGGCAATTTCTTATTTTGCTTCTTAATGCACAGTGGGCACAATCTTTCACATAATTTGTTTTTTGCGTATAGGAGCAGGCTGTAGAGCGCGAACACGAGAGAGACGAGTTCCAGCAGGAGATCCGAAGGCTGGAGTTGCAACTCAAGCAGACAGCCAGTGCGGATAACAAAGGACACAGGGTGAGGCCTGTTTATTTGATAGCAAGTGTATGCATCTGTTAAGATAATATTTGTCAACAGGACAATATCATACAAAATGCTCCTAATTCTGGATAAAGATAATAAAAGGGCCTTGCATTTGCAGTGTGTGTGCTTTGATGTGTTTTTGTGATTTGAGTCTAATGCACCGCTGATGGGATTATGAACCATTTAACTGACGTGTATTTAGTAGTACTCACAGAGGTTGAAGTGATGAATGCGTTGTCTGTTTGCCGACGAGCCTGACTTTTGCCATGTGTTTATCCCCGTGCTGATCGGATTGCTGTAGTTTGAGGACTTGGTTCTGCAGGTATGAAATCTAGCTGTAGCATACTTCTACTAGCTCCTCTGACTCTTTGCATGGTGTGTATCGTACTTCATTATTTCTGTGCAGTCATCCATAGATTAATACTCTGTGCTTATATTTGATTGTCAGACATTCTACATTTATTCCCATTTCATCGTCCATTTGCTAACATTCATTTGCTTCTGTTATGCACTTCATTTGTCTTTCCCCCTCACGTCACTGCTCTCTGGAATGGCCTAAACTTCAGTGTTCAGTACCAGTGGTTGCAGACCCGGAATGGCTTATTTATCTACAAATCATGCAATTTTCCTTTCGCAAATCCCTTCCTGATTCCTTAAAACTCTAGAAACTTGTTATCGCTAAATGTTGTCCCCTGTATGTCTCTGCAGGTGGAGAGTCTACAAACTATAATCAAAGACAAAACAGAGGACCATGCCTGCTTGCTCGCAGCCAGTCAGCAAGCCAAGCGCGATCTCGCAGAGCGTAATGAGGAGATAGACAAGCTAGCTGGACGAATCAGAGAGCTCGAGCAAGCACTGCTTAACAGCGCTGAGGGTAATAGATCTGTCAGTCAACTGGAACAAGAGCTCCACAGAGCAAAGCTGAGAGAACAGGAGCTCACACAAGTAAGAAAATGCAGACTTAACACTGTTGTGTATATATAAAGTCACTCCTAATATCAATGCGTGCAGCTGAGTGTTCTTCTTCTCATAAATGTACTCATTTTTTTTGTCAGGATAAGCAGGCACTGGAGCAGCAGCAGCTGTCTAACAGGCTCCAGATCTCCGCCCTGCAGTCCAAGCTGGATGAGACGAGGCACTGTTATCATGACAATGCGCGTGACCCCACTCAGGAGCTTAGGGATGCCCTGGACACGGCACAGCAGAGCCTGCACAGCAAAGAGCAAGAGGTCCGCATGATTCTCTGCAAAGCTGGTTTATGTAGTGACATGTTTTAGTAAAAATGTGTATGGGTATGTAGACTTAATCCACCTTCTTATGTGGGAGGACTAGAAATCTCTGAAAGTTCAGTCTTTTTGACACGGTTCAGAATGCTACAGCGCTTTGAACAGACCATTTCTGTCTTGATTTAATAAATAATCCTATGTTTATTTAGGTTGAGGGCCTGCATAGCCAACTGGACAATGTGCAGAGAGACTTGAGCGTCAAAGAAGTTGAACTAAAGCACCTCACACTTCAGCTGGAGCTACTGACGAATCAGAATTCAACTCATGTTCACGAGCTCCAAGAGAAGATTGCTGCCCTTAAGGTAAGTGCTATTGGTATCTGTTTTATTTAACTAATAAGTAAAACTTATATTTGGACATAAGTGGAAAAACAACAAGCTGTTCTTTGTGGGGAGATTTTTTTTTATTTTTGTAAAGGAGAGAGTTGCTTACAACTTGAAAACCCAGATGGATATATTTGATGAGAAGTGGACAAACTGGGTTATTTACATTGCGTCCCTCAGACTAGACATTTAAGTATACATAATAAACACATTGTACGGTGAAATTGTTAGCCTCCTATTGGTGTGTGTGTGTAATTTTATTAATCTATTTATAATCCTGCCAAAATATTTTTGTTTTTTTCTCATCCTAAAAGTTCTTCATGCTCCTATTGTATTGATTTTGCTTTGTATATAAATTTTTTCCTTACAGTCAAATTTAGCTGGTATGTATTCTTGCTTGCAGGAGAATGTGTCTGCTCTCACCATACTCAAGGAGGACAAAGAGGAGCAAAGCGAGGTGGAGGATCCAGAGGAAGAGACCCTCCCCTCAGCATTGCTCCAGGAGAAAAATCAGGAGATCGACCACCTCAACAATGAGATCCAAAGACTAGAACAGGAGTTGGAGAACACCAAGGACACCAAGGTCAGAACAAGCACACACATAATACTTGCAGACACTGCTGAAGTGCCCGTAGTTGATGAGAATGTGATGAAAAATGTAACTGTCTAATTAATTGTTTTTATCTTTCTGACAAAAAGCTTTTGGAGGCTGAGCTTGAGGATCTGCGCTCACAGGTGGAGCACCTTCAGTCTGAAATCATGAGAGTGCGTGAGGACAAACAGGAAGAAGAGGAGCGCCTTCATGAGGTTATCAGCACACTGCAGGCAGAACTCGCCACATTAGGCCCCAACCTGCATGAAGTGAGTGACTCCCAGGATGGAGACAGCATCAATCCCTCACCAGCTCCCAGCCCTGAACCTCACCACTATACTATCCAGGAACAAGAGAGGAGAGGAGGGCCGAACAGCCTGAAGCAAGAGCTCAGTTTGACTCATTCCACCTCATCTCGTCCCCTTCGATCTCATCTCAAGGCCCTTCAGAGTCAGCTGGAGATCACTTTGGCAGAGAAAGAAGGACTGGAGCGACTACTGCTCACCCAGGAGGAAGAGTACAGAGGTCACGGGGAGGAGTTCGGAAAGAGGCTGAAAGCTGAGAGGGAGAGGGCAGATGAACTCCAAGGTCTCCTCACCAACAAAGAAGCAGAGCTGGAGGAGGTCAAAGCCCAGATAGGAGAGGAGAGGGAGAAGAGGAAACTATCCGAAGAGGAGAGGGATGTTTGCAAAGTTGACGCTGAAGAGATGAGCACCCTGCAGGAGAAGAGCGCCCACCTTAGCTCTCTTATTCTGGAACTCCAAAAGAAAGAACAGGAGAACGTGAGCGAGATCCAGACTCTAAAAACAAAGGAGCAGGAGATGAAAATGGAAATGGAAGTCCTCAGAGAAACCAGCCTCACTCTTGAGAGGCAAGTCCAGGAGGTGCAAGCCGAGGTGGCAGACATGGAGGAGCTGGTTGCTGAGGAAAGGACAAAGATTAAAACCCTTGAGACTGCGAAGGGAGAGCTCTCTGCTGAGCGCGAGGCGCTGAGGAGGAGGGAGCGGCAACTCCAGGAGGAAATTGAAAGGCTCAGGCAGGAAGTGACGTCGATGACAGCTTGCATCCAGGACCTGACTGCACAGCTCAATGAGAGGGAAAGCATTCAAGAAGAGGCTCAAAAGGAAGTGCTGGTAGGTGTCAGCTTCAAGGTCTAAACACAGTCCAAGATTTAACCCAAAGATTGTTACCGACTTGTCACTTCCCAACTGAGTGATAAGATTTAAGGCAATAAATATCTAAAAAAATTAACCAAATCTAAGGTACAAATGAATTGCCTAAATTTTGATGGTATTGAAGTGTGTGTTTATATAATTGGTTTGTAAAAACATTAGTAAAACCTTAATTTTCAGTAGACACTGACTGGGCTTTAATGTGGTCAGAGGATCATGCAGATGATTCGGGTCTGTGTTTTTCCTCAGCAAATAATTCAGATAACATTGATAAACCCTGATTCAGCATTCCCCATGTCCAGACAGGAAATACTTTGCTGCAGTTTGTTGCTAGCGTACAGCTGCGCTAACGCCTGCAGGCAAGACCACATCTGTTTATAGTTAACTGCCGTAACACGTCATCACAGTGTCGATCCTGAGATGGAAGAATCTTACTAACACACAGAGGAAGTGACATTAAAATGAGGAAGCAGGAGGAAAATCTTTGTTAGCCGTTGTTTTTAAAGCTCTGATGGACTCTATATTTCATTTCTTTACGTCTTATCTCGGCAGGATGTGGTAAGAAGAAGTTGTGGTTGTTAAACAGAAAGCATGCAGGCTGTAATGCATGTCGAGCTGCTGCATGTCTCTGCAGTCTGATTTGTTTTTGACAAGTTCAGTTGTTTTTAGCAAATGTAGCCATTGTTCTAGTGTGCTAAAAAGGTGTTTAGCAGTAAGCGTAAAAGAATCAAATGTGAAACACAGCATGTACATGTGTTACTCGTTAAGTTGCTGTTTATATTGCAAACCAGTAGAAGTTTTTTTTCCAGGAAAAACTGAAAACTGAACTAAATAAAGCTAAAATATGTCCTGTGGATGCAGGGTTTCCTTAACACTAGTCTAAGAAAGGCACTATGTTGATACTAGCTGCTAAAGGCATGGTTTCTCCTCTTCACAGACCCATGCTGAGGCGACCTTGGCAAAAGCAGACGCTGCCTTGAGACAGAAGGAGGCTGAGCTCGTCATCGTGAAGGCAGCGCACCAGGCTCTGAAGGCGGAGCTGACTGCAGTGAAACAGGGTCTGTCCACCAGCACAGAAAGAGCTGAGAAACTACACGAGGAAGGACAGGTGGGAATATATATATATATATATGATGACAGAGTATCAGATATAAGTTGTGTAGCAGCAGTTTGTTGTATAGTCACTTATTTATGTCCGTCAGACCAAAGACCGTGCCCTTGTTGACCTGGAGACTGATAACCAGCGGCTGAAGGCGGAACTTCGAGGTCTACAAGAGGACCTGGCTGTTCAGGAAGAGGAACTGGCCTACCAGCAAAGAGAACTACATCAACTCAGACAACACTGTCAGCAGCAGGACACGCACACTCACCAACAAGAAAACCCACAGAAAGGTGAGGACTTAATGATGCTTCAAAAATACACTCTGCTGTTATAGTTTGAGATTCTCTTCAGTCCAATGGCGCATTCATTCAATAGTTATGCATTTTAAAGTGAAACCCCATTAGTGTGGATGCAGCCAACTCCATTGGGAACCTTCAAAACATCACAACAGAAATATGCTCTCACATTGACATTCTTCATTTTCTTCATCTGTCAGATATTACTCTCAGAGCTTTTGAGGACGGCCTGAGCGTCTCTCGTGATGAAGCCTCTCTGAGCTCTCCAGAGGTTTTAAGGAGACTCGAATGCTCCGAAGACAGAATCCCAGAGCACTTCCACACCTCTGTTCTCGGCTCCCGCCTGTCAGAGATCAGCGCTCTGAACAGCACGGGTCTGGAGCTCGCCAACGTCAAGACCTCTCCCAGGGTTGTGATGGAGTCTCCCCACTCCAGGACCATCACTCCAGATCCAGCCACACAGAGTACCCATTCCCCAGGCTCTGTGTCGGTGTCTGACAACTTCTCCATGCTCGACTCACTGGACACTGACAAAGTATGTGGTTTTCCTTACATGCTACTGTTTGTGGCATTTTTGTGAGAAGCTTTTGTTCTTTTCTTTGGCTCAGGTGTTTTTGAATATTAAGAATTTTGTAATTTTTCTTAGCTGCGTGAGTTGGAAGGACTTGACCTAACGGCACCTCCATCTCCTCTTGGCTCCACCTCCTCGTTGTCAGCACCAGAATGGGCCAGTGATGGATATGGCAGCAGTGAGTATTTCCAGTCTGATTGTTGTATCACTGTTATATGTTCAGGTTTGCAGTCAGCCAGATCAGCGTATGTCTAAAAGTGCTACATGAAGGCAACTGGACTTGTATTTAGGATGAGAGGTGAAACATATTTTTAACAAACTCAAACATTTCATGGAGTTAACATATAAAATATCACCCGACTTATCAACTTAACTCTTCTGTTCTCTCGTTTTTCCCTCAGATGTGAGTTCAGAATTGGGTGCACGGCTGAGAGTGGAGCTGGAACAGACCGAAAGGCTGGATGCTCAGTTTGTTGAGTATCTCCGCTGCAGAGGAATTAACCCCACAGTTAACACAGATAGTGCTGCGGGCAGCATGAGCTACAGTGATGACCTGTTGTCTCCTGAGCTTCAGGTAGGCCTCATTTATAATTAACAGTAATTCTATTTGACTGTAAGCCTAAATTTTACTCGATTTTGTTCTCCATCTTTCTGCAGAGTCTGTTGAAGAAAGTGTATCAGGAAAGCTGCCGAATTCTCACTTTGTCCCAACGTCGTGCCACGTCCTCAACCCAGCCTCATGTCTCAGACTTAAAGGCCTTCTCACTGAGTCAGACACAGCATCATTATGAGGATGACTCCACCCTACTGGACCACCGGGACAAATCATCCTCCAACCCTCCAATGAGCTGGCAGCAGGAGAAGAGGGCACTGCAGGAGACTGTGATTGCTCTCCGAGAGCTGCTCTGTCGAATGGCCCAGAGACATGCACAGGTGAGTTCCTGTGGATTTCAAGAGCGTTTACTATTATCTAATTGTAAGGAAATGTTTTAGATTAGTAGCATGATGCTATAATTCTGCAAATCTTTTTACATACTTCACCTCCTTTTAGGTGTACAATGAGAGAAATTCATCTTAATATTTGAATTTCTCTTTTGCTTCTATTGATTATTTGTATTGATCACTATCTTCTTGTTTCCTCAGACTGACTACCGAGATGATGATGACTGGCACAGAAATCAACTCAGTGGACAGATTGAATCCCAACTGAGGGCAGAGCTGGAGGAGAACCAGAAACAACTGAAAAGTGCCCACGGCGCTCAACAAGAGCAAAAGAACAAAATACAGTCACTCAGGTATGTGACACACACCGGATATCAGCATTCAAGCACACCAAGCACACATCTTCTTCTCCTTAAATTGTGCATTCAGTGTATTATTGTGTGGTTTATTTGATCTGCATTTCTTATTAACTTAAAGCATAATTTCATTTATTTGGATTTAATTTCATTGACTATTTTGCTATTATTTAGCTCATATGAACCAGTGAATACCTGGCAGCACGTGGAACTGCTCAGCTCTCTAATTTCCAAATCATGTGTTAAGCATTATTCCAACATTATTTGGGGAGTCTTGGTTCCTCATTTCTTTGTGTGGTTTTAGGTTTTGGTGGTGCTGTCTTTGTGATGCCTCTGTCACACTCACACAAACATGCTGTCATGTAATACAACCAAAAGTGGTGAAAAGTAACGTTGGATTTGTCCTTTTTCCTCAGGCTGGCTCTAGAAGAGGGTGAGAAAGCTTTGAGGGTGGAGCAGGCCAGAGTCCAGGAGCTTCAGCTACAACTGGAGCAGGAGAGAGCTCTGAGCCTTCGAAAGGACAGAGAGGAGGAGGAAAAGAGAGGGGTAAGACCAGGGCTCAAAACATACAGACTAAATATACCACAAATTCTAATAGCAAAAACAGGGTGGAATTACTTGGAGCGGACTTCATCTGATTTTAAACTCTGAAAGACGATCCTCCTCTTCCCTCTCCAGGCTCTGCAAGTATCATCTGAGCAGCAGAGGTCAGAGGTCATGGCTCTGAAGGGTCAGGTGGAGCAGGAGAGGGTGGCCTGCAGCAACCTCAGACGGGAGCTTCAGATCGAACAGTCTCGCAGTGTGCTGCTGGAGAAACGCCTAGACGACACCCAGAAGCAGCAAGAAGATGAGCGCCAACTTTCTGCTCACCAGCAAGAGGTGAGCTCACAAGAAAAGACTCGTCTTGAGCGCCTCTTGGCTGAAGCAGAGTCTCGCTTGGCAGAAGTTCACTCTAAGCTCGCAGATGCTCACAGGAAGCTGGATGAAGAGAGAGACCGTTGCTCCAGACAGGTGGATGAACTCAGCCGCAGACACGAGGCGGACGCAGCCAGAGACAGGAAGTTCATCTCCGACATGCGTGCCCAGCTAGAGCAGGAGCGAAGGCAGGGGGAGGAGCTGGCTGCTGTGATGGACAAACTGAGGGCTGAGCTACTGCAAAGCAAAAGAAGATGGGAAGAGGAGGACAGAATGAGGAGAGAGGAGCTGCTGAGGGAGCAGGAGGCCGCCACCCGACATCGTGTGGCTATGGATACCTTGAAGGAGCAGAAACAGGACGCCAGCTGTGCTTTAGAGGCGGAGCGAGAGCGGTCCAGATGCCAAGGGGAGGAACTGGCTGAGCTGAAGGAGAGACTGCGACTGCTGAAGGACAAAGAGAGGGAAAGGGATGAGCAGTGGGAGAGGGAGAGGAGGAAGGGGAGGCAAGAGCAGGTGGAGAGGGAGAGACGACAAGAGAGGACCAACAACAAACTGGTAAAACATCATCAACCTCGTTCTGACATTTCTCTTTATACCCACTACTTTTTCTTATTTTTCCACATATTTAAGATAATTTTGGATGCATGCAAACACACTGCCTTACACTCATTTCTGAATTTAGTGTGAGTTGGAGTTGTTGAGGCAACAGGACCAGCAGCGCATGCAGGAGCTGCAGCGCACCCTGGCAGACCTGGAAAGAGAGGAGAGAGAGATGGCTGCTCAGAGGCTGTCTGGACGAACCACGGGGCAGCAACACGCAGCTGCACCTTCACAGCATCTCCAAAGCAACCTCCAGGCAGGCAGCACACAACAACACCAGCAGGTGCACAAGTGGTTAATACACTGTGATTTGGCAAATGACATAGGTAGTATCTTTATCAAGGTGTTATGCAACACACCCCTGTACTTTATTACTTTCTGATGCAGGTAAATCTGGTAATATAGGAGTGTAAACTTACTGCACTGTTGTGCAATTAATGTTCTTTTCTGACCATAGATGCCGTCCATGCCGTCATCGCCCAATGTGCTGGAAAGGTTATTGAAAGAGAACTTGGAGCTGACGGAGCGCGTGACATCACTGAGTCAGGAGAGAGCCACCCTCAAACATAGACTCACCTGCCTGGAGCGTCAGCTGCGGCGTGCAGAGAACGAGCTCGCCAAGGTCACCGCAGAAACCGAAAACAGACCCATCAGTGACGTGACCAGCAGCAGCAAGGTCAGCAGGAAGTACATGCAGTTTTTTTAATGATAGGAACAATGGCAAGGCATTGAATCAGCTGTCCATGAGCAGATTTTACAAGATGAATTACTGCAGTGTTTTCTGTACTGTTGAGTCGGGCTACGAAAATACAATCTACTTTCAAACATCTGCGTGTGGATGCAGCTCTGCGTGCTATTTTTCACAGCAGCATTTTGACTTGCCACAGCAGGAAAGGCCCAGTTGTAATTAATGACTTTAATGATGGCTCCACTCTGCTTATAGTCTGACTAAGCTGTTTCAAAGGATGCATAATAGCATGGCTGTAGACGCAGAGCACCTAAATGGAATCCAGCTTTGATTAATGTTGATTAGGCCGTTGCTTTTCTTGATAATACATGTCAAAATGTTTACAATGAAAGTAGGTTTAAAAGTCAGCAGGTCTGCTTTGCTGTATCCAGACTGTTTGGTTTCTGTGTGCTGGCGTAACTGTAAAAATGGCTTTGAGATGCAACACTGGCCAACGTCGTAAACTAAACATGTTTATTGGTTTGCAGGTGCAGCGTTTGTATGAGCGCTACCTGCGTGCTGAGAGCTTCAGGAAAGCTCTGGTGTACCAGAAACGTTACCTGCTGCTGCTGTTGGGAGGCTTCCAGGAGTGCGAGCAGGCCACACTGTGTCTCATTGCCCATATGGGGGCACGGCCGTCTCCCCCACTCTCCTCCCAGCACAGACCCCTCGGACGGTTTAGGGCTGCTGTGCGAGTTGTCATTGCTGTCTCAAGGTAGGGAGAATACCAGGATGTAAAGATGTAACTAATGTCCTTGTGTATGGATAAAAGTGATCTCATGCTTCTCCCCCCACCCCCCAGAATGAGGTTCCTGACCAGGAAATGGCAGAAAGCGATCAGAAGATTGTCTTTGTCTGGGACTGTCAATGGGCACGCTCCAGGTCAGCTCACTGAACACATTTTATGATGATACACGTCCCCTGACTGTGTCTGAGTGGGTGGGTTTTTAATCTTAATGTCACTTACAGGACCTAAAGTAGAAGTTTTAAAGCAACAACAGCCGAGGTTAAACTCTGACTCACCGCCAAACAGAGACAGCAGCGCCGTCCACAGAGACACAGTATCAGCCCTCGTCCCACCCACGAAATCACCCTTCAGGTTGCACAACAGGTTTGTGCTCCTAATCGGCTAATCAACTTAAGATTGTCAAGTAAAAGACTTCTAATGTTACATAATATTTTCATGGAATTCAAGTAATTTTTCTTCTTCTTTCCACAGGATGTACTCCAGCTCCAGTGTGGCCTCGGGGCATTCGGGAGGAACTTCTCAGGATCCAGAGCGATCGCTGACAGAATACATCCACCATCTAGAGAAAGTCCAGCAGCGGTTGGTGGGAGCCAGGCAAGGTGAGCAGCATTAAGTATGAATTGGGTGAAACAGGTTTAAAACTAATTTTAAAAATTTAGTGCACACTGGAAACACAGGGTGTAAGGTCAACACTGGGTGGATTCATCGGTTAAAAGGCTGGGCGACTGGCAGTTATTGGCTTTCATTAATTCCTCTGTTCCATGGCATGTACAAGGCGAGACTCTGAGGAGTGCGCCGTTAGATTACAAATACACTGGTGATGGTATCCACAAATTCCAAGGCACCCTGCCAAGTTATCAGGCACAGTGTTTTGGTTCTGAGCACCTAATTGGAACAGCAATGAGTTGATATCACACTGGGAGATGTTACAGGGGATTGGGTTTATGTTTTAAAGCCCTTACGCTGAGATCAGACCACCCAATCTCACCCTGTTAATGTCCCAAATGAAAAAGGATTTTGCACGCAACAGTCCAACAGAACTAAAAGCAGAAGCTGGGACTCCTCTCAATGTCCTAGACTAGAACTGATTATAAATAAATATGGCAAAGTGAGGAATTATGTGTTTTACTATCACACAAGCAGCACCTTCACTGTCTCGCGAGGAAGGAAGGGGATCAAGCCCACCTTCACTGCCAAGCGTGTATTTATCCATGTCTGTCAGCCAAGTCATGGCAAGAATTTTGACTAATGCTGACGCAGCGATGATATCAAATATTGTGTAGTCTGATCCCAGCATTAGATCTTCTAATGTGGTCCCTCGTTTTCCAGGAAGTGTTTTTCCCATTGATCTGAGAACTGAGCACAGAAACTGCTCTGCTGGTTGGAGATCAGTCCAAGAAAAGTCATTCTGGAAGAATTTTTGTGATGGGCGGCCTAACACTTCCTGTAAAACAACATGTCATTAAATCCCACAAAACCTGTGTGCTCTATCATCTCCCAACCTAGTAAGCAAGACTCATTTAGCCCTGCCCCCTAAAGAGGAAAGGAGGATACAGTCAGCCTGTTCCCCTGATATGGTTGGTTATCGGCAGCGCTGGCTGCAGGAGAATAGGACGTGGCTGTACCTGAGCTGCTTGTCGCCCCTTTACCTGAATGGTCCAGGTGAGTGTGAGTGTAACACGCTCACTCCGCCAAGTAATAAAGCAGCACAATGCACCTCTCAGGATGGGTTGTCTTGCACTAGATTAGAGGTGGTCTTCAGCATAGATGCCCTGCAGGTTTCTGACCTTCTAAGAATTACGTTCTTTCAGGAGCCCATTTTCTGTCATTCAATAGTATTTTTTTTATTTTATAATGCATTTTGCTGACTATTCATTTATTTTTTTCTTGGTTGAAAAAAAAGGGGAAAAAGCGATGATATGCTATGAAAAATTGTTTGGTAATGATGTAAAAGGTGCTTCATTCATAATAAAAGGGCTGACGCATACAGACACTGCATTATAATCTGATAATGTTGTTTGTAATGTGTCAGAGTAACAAACGCCTCCAGAGTGTGAGAGCCCTGCTGACAATGGGCTGTTTGTTGTGTGTGATTATTTTCCATTGCATAGCATTTTCTAACATATTCTTTTACAGAACTGAATTATTTGTATTACGTTGGATCGTGATATTGGAGGTTCTGCTGACATGCCTTTGTAATATGTACTGATGTGTAAAATTACTTGAAGCATTCAGGCGTTTGGCAGCAGAGCGGTAGTGGCAGATATTCACCCAAAAATGATGCAAAATGCAGTTTTTAATGTACTCTTAATCAACAGTCAGGTGGACTCTGGCTTTGGTCAAGATATGTGTTTACTTAGAGGAATACAAGTCAGATTATCACTGCTGTTTTTTAACTTAATGATGGCGTAAGTGTGGGTTTTATATTCCTACACTCTTGTCTGATATTGTTTGTGTTTGTGTGTCCTATCAGGTTCATCTGTTCTCCATCCTGACCCGAAGTAGTTCGACCACTGAAAGAATGAATGTCTCCTTTCTGCATATTTTTACAGAACTGTGCATGCCTTTAGAAAGGAATATATCACATTGATAAGTGGTTTTTATATGAACATAAATTATTTTTCAATGTTTCCTATTGTAATTTTTCTATTCTCTGTACTTCAGTATTTTGAAGGTAATTCTTGGATTGTTGCAAGAACAAAGGTTTTTCTTTATTTTAAATAAGTCTGTCTGTTATTTTTCTACTAATGTTTTTTATCCGTTTGTGCGACTATGTATGTAAATTGGACTGATGTTCATTGTATGTGTCCAAATTTGCACTGATTTTATACTGGCAATTCATGATCAATATCGCTAGTGCGTGTGTTGTTGCATAAACGTAAACCATATGTGTTTTTTGTATTGTTTCTACCATAAAGTTGATAAATATTTTAAATGTGTGCTTACAAACACAAACAGACGTTGTTTATTTTGTGGCAGCTCTCATAATTTAAGTGTATCATTTGGGCATGTGTCTTTTTTGCATGAAAGTTCAAGATTTTTTTTTGTGCTATTTATTTATTCAGCCTTAATACAGGATAGACACTCTGAACATAAATTGTCTTTTAATACAATATCGTATCAACAGTTACAATAAAATAAGAGAAACAGCACTGTAGAACAGACTAACAGAATAACAAATATACAGGCTCATTTAAAGCAGTCAAAGGCACAAAACATCCAAAAGATAAGGAACATTGCATCTTGTGTTGATGACATTTTACTTTTGCCGTCCAGATTTAAACATTTTTGCCTCAATGGAACAATTTCGTTTTTGGCCTCCCTGTGTACAAGTTCTCTCGAATTTAGACTTACTCTGCTAACCTAAAATGACTCCTGATTAGTCAGACTTTGTCTTAGTTCCCTTTTTCATAAGATGTAAGGTCGTTACGTATCCCATCTCCCGCCAAAAAAAGACATGTTAAGTCAAAATTATGAGGTATTAAGTCAAAAAATGTACTTTTGATCTGGAAAGTAACATTTCAGACTTTGACTTTTAGACTTTTGACTATGTTATATTATTGCCTTGCCATGAGCATTTTATTTTTATAATGCATAACATGGGCACTTGTTGATTGATTTTTTTTTTTTTTTTTTTTAATGAAGAGATTTTTAATTAGGTACACTGATTAACCTTGTTTGTCCTTAGCAGCCAATCAACGCCTAGACAATAAAGACGTTTCCTCGTTATTTCTTTGTCTTTTTGAGTCACTAAGATATAGTAAATGGGATGTGAACTATTATTATGTAAGCAAGAGCTGACATCTGAGCAGCTCAACGCTAGCCAATGATTGTGTGATGTGCCGCTGACGCTCTTTACCTTTTCGATCAGCGGTTCGCTCGTTTATGAACTCGACAAAGGCCGCTTATGGTTATTCATTTAGTAGTGTCTATTCTAGCTGTACTTTAGAACTCCGCCCGCCCGGATTCCGTAGAAGGATATATCGCGTGCACATAGTGAAACATCAACACTGAGTGACGCACATCCTTCTCGTTACAGCAGTGTTGCTAACTGAAAGCTAAGTTAACGGTGGGCTGTGTGTCGTAGATCGTTGTATGACATTTTATCGGTGGTGAAATAGTCCTGGCCTGCGTAGAAGATCCCGTTACAATTTTCTCGTATCTGTCTGGGATGTATGGATGGATAGTTGACGGAATCTCGTCGCTGTTTGAGCCCGTTACGGGAAAAAAACCCACCGAGTGGCCCGGGAAGGGTAACGTTAGCGAAGAGGTACCCACGCGACCTGGCGTGAAACCGTGTGCACAGCGGCTGGAGAACCCCGGCAGACCGGCCAAACGGAACTACCAGAGGTATTTTGTTGAATTTAAAGGCCATTTTTGTACTCTGTGTACATGTTCAGAAAGTTAACAATGGTTGAATTGTCGATACACCGCTGTATGCCTCTGGTTATTCAGCTAATGGTTTACGTTATCTGGCTAAAGCAATTAGTCGATAATTTAACGAAGGTTTGTAGCTAGCGTCAAAAGTCAACTAGCTGCCGTTATAACATCAACTAGCTAACCTTAAGTTAACGCTAGTTAACTGACATGTCCTAACAAGCAGCAGCTTAAAATGCTGCTGTGAAATTAGCTTACATATCGTTTGTTGTTGTAACTAATGTTATTGTGACATTGGCACACTGCTAGTTGAAACGTCTCATACAGTTACTATATTTCAGTTCAATGGCTCTCCTGAGCATACCCTAAGACCTCCATATAAAGAAAGAAATGTATATTTAATTGCGTATACAATTTTTGAAAGCACAAACAGCCGTCCAAATGTAATGTTTGGGCTAGTGTTATGATTATTCGTCTACGCCTAGCTAGTGCTAGTGCAGTCTGATATAAAAGTCCTACTATAAATCTTACCTCTGTGAAGGTTATAAAGTTCAGTTTTTGTTTAAGTTGCTACAGGGAGGTCTTCTTTCAGTACAGCTGAATTGTATTGAAAGAGGTTTTATTTGAGTGAGGTATAACAACATTTGCTAGCATTGCGACATTGGTCTTGTCACCCATCTCAAACCTTGCTCTTCCTGTCACAGTATTGATGTTGCAGACAGTGTTTGCCAGAGCGACCAGGTAGAGGTGAAAAGACGAAAGCGAGGTTTGTTTAAAACAAATCTTAATATTCAGAAAGTCTCCCTCAAATGAATATGGTTGTTGACTTGTGGTGTCCCGTGTTTCAGATGTAGTCATCAGCTGTGTGAAGAAGACTGTGGCCGGGGTAGCAGGTCTGCTCAGGCTGCGAAACCCGCTGACGACCAGGTGTGAGAAGACCAGATACCATGAAGAGACACAGGTTTGTGCTCCAACTCCGTCCGTCAAACATGCATATGTAATTTGGTACAGGAACATTACAGTTTGAATTATTCAAGACAAATGTACTGAAAATGTTAACAGCTGTGTATCAGTATCTATCAGTAGTCCCGTTCAGACTTGGTGCTTAAATGTTATGCTTCCAGGGTAATCTGACCACAAGGGAACAGTTCAAAACAGAGCCGTGTTGCACCCACAATGTACCAAGGACACATTTGGCTATGTAAATATGTTTTGTATACAGTGTAGGAAAATATTATCACGATCCTGGGTGTGAGCAAAGTCAATGTGTCAGTTGCACTGCGTTGAACACTTACAATAGCTTTTATCAAGTAGCTCAGGAAGTAAGCACAACTTAAGTCTGATGCTTTCATTTTACATTTGATTCCTATTCTCCGTCTTTAATCACCTTGCACTTCCTCTGTTGATGCAGCCGGTTACTCTGATGGGAATAGATGAGCTCCACACCTCGTGGCTGAACAGTACTGAGTGGAAAATGAGTAAGTGAGCACCGCTATTACTGTTAATGATCTGTTGACTGTGTTTATGTCATTTTGCAGCCACACTCATATGTTGATTTTTCTTTTCTTTTTACCACAGGTAAACCAGTGGGTGGAATGAATGAGAGGGGTGGGAAGAATCCCTTTCAGAGCTCCTCGCCTCCTTTAATGAGGAAATACAGGCAAGTGCTGTTCTCTTCACTCCCCCATTTTGAAGTAAATATACCTCTCTAGGGTTGCATAACCATCAGCATCACCTTTTGGCAATGTTCCCTTGTTAATGTTCATATCCTGTCTGAATCCAGCGGGCCAGGCATGTCTGCAGGGCTCCCTGACCGGGGGAAGGACAGGGAGAGCAGAGGCTCTCTCCAGCTGCTGCCTTCCAGACCTGCTCTGAGGGTGGGAACTGCCAACCCTGATCCAACATGCAATGGCTTTGTGCACAACCGCTGCTACAAGCCCAGTCTTACCGTAGAAGAGGTAAAATAAGCAATTGTTTGGCTTTATTGTTTGGCTGCAGACATACATAATGCATACTTTAAATTCAGAATTTTACATTGCAAAAATACACTTGTCAGCCTAATTGTCTAATCGTATTTTAAATTAACCAAGAGAATGGCCTCATAGCACCTCTAATCACGCTTTTAGAGTCTGTCCCACTCGGCTCAGTTATCATGTATTTGGGTTCTCCCTTAAGGCCATAAAGCAGAATGATAAGGAGCACTACAGGCGCTTGCTGGAGATGGTGACAGTGAAATATAATAAAAGCCAACCACTACCTTTCAACCAAACAAAACCACAAGAGTGAGTATAACCCCATTATTCATGTGGAGTTTTTGAAGATCCTTTAAACAGCATACCCTCAGACATGAGCTAATTAGTCCACTCAGATAATATTCTCATTTTGCTTCCAGTGTGTCGCTGTCCCAGGCTGATCCCAAAACTGCTGCTTCAGGAAAAGCCTTTGAATCAGTGCCCAGGAAGATGGGATACACAGGTAAAACACCTCCACTGTATGCCTATTCACCTGAATGGGTAGTTTTTTAGTGATGCCTTTATTTCAGAATTGCGGGTTCCATTAAGATGTAATTACCTCCTTCTTGTTTGGGACATTGTTTTCAATAGCAGATCCCTTTTCACATCACACAGAATCAGTTGATTAAGACAAGATTGAAATATGTCCAGGAAATATATTTAAATTAATCTACCCTGCTCAACTGACACTTGTCTTTTTTGCACAGCTGCCTCAGGTGTGTTTACCTGGAGAAATGCATCTACAACCAAGGACAGGTTGGTATAATACATTTGTGTATAGGCATGTGTGTGTGATGTATATTTGATGAATTCTGATGATTTTACTCACCTATTTATGATTCTTCTCCAGGTGGTGTAGCTTGACCTTTGCTAAGACATTCAATGGAGCCTTTGAGGACGCGCAGCCTGTGAGATGTGTGAAGGTAGTCATTGCTCTCGCTCTGTCATGACATGTCAAAGCATTCATTAAGTTATTATGGGTGGAAACACAAGTGTATTACTTCTGTAATGCCAATGTGTATTGCAGCAGAAACAGGCAGCAGAGTTGGACCTTTCTACAGAAGTAGCTACTCGCCTCAAGCTAGTGGACAGAGAGACTCCTGCTGTCAGTCTCCCTGAGGTGCACACAGCACATTCAAGACACAGCGATGAGGACATACCTTGGCTGACCAAGGTGAGATGGTCAGGAGTGAGGTGTAGTCACTGCATTGAAGAAATCATCCTCCCTTACTTCATGGATTTATTGTCTTTGTGTGTAGGAAATGGCAGCGGAGGTGAGTTGTGCTCTGGCTCAAAGTGATCCCAACCTTGTTCTGAGTGCAGCTTTCAAACTACGCATCACACAGAGAGACTTGGCCACACTGCAGGAAGGCGGCTGGCTCAACGATGAGGTGAGAGCATGAAGACCGTTTGGATTGGTGGCTTGCCCGCCCCCAATGGGATCCTCTGCCCTCTCTGAAACAAATAGAATATTTTTTTTAGCCTCTGTGTGTGTCAATGGTTTGCATACCGGACAAGTTCTGTTTGGTGGTAGTAGCAGCTATTGCGCTCAGTCGCCATGGAAACAAAGCATGTTGCGTTACTGACCTGCTTTCTAAAATTAGCAGTGCAAAATGTGGTTAATACAACTGTGATCCTCAGTACCACGAGAGCATCCCTCTTTTTTTTCTATTTTTACGCTGCTGTGCTGCTGACAACAAAGTGACTAGGCAGTTACTCAACATGTCACAGTTACTTCGCCTATTTGTTTAGGAGAAAATGGCCTTCTCACTGTTAAATTGTTAAAGAATCAAAGCATTTAGTCATGCAAAAGATAGAGCATCGAGGATGTGTTGATGAGTGGCTGTTTTAACGTGCACTATATTGTCCCCTCTCTGTTTCCTTTGACAAAGGTGATCAACTTCTACCTTTCCCTGGTCATGGAGCGGTGCTCTGGTGACGCAGCAGCATTAAAAGTCTACTCGTTCAGCACCTTCTTCTTCCCCAAGCTGCGGGGTGGAGGAGGCGGACAGGCAGGAGGACACAACGCAGTGAAGCGCTGGACCAAGGCTGTTGACCTTTTCCTGTACGACCTCATTCTGGTCCCTCTGCACCTGGGCGTCCACTGGGCAATGGCTGTGAGTCAGACCTACAATAACTATATAGATCTATTGTTTGTTGCCATGTCATGTCGCTCCTTTTTAATCGGTGATTTTCATAATCCATTAGTTACTTTGTCACTGAGGTGTTTTTCCTCCCTTTTACTCTCCTCACTCTCATTCCAGGTGATTGATTTTAAATCAAAGACAATAAAGTCATATGACTCGATGGGCCAGAGACACGATGACATCTGTAGCCTTTTACTGTGAGTCTTGCTCTTAAGCTTCAGTTTTCTGGTCATTTCAAATGATTTTTCCACATACTGCCCGGTTTTCTTGCACAGTTAATGGAACCATTGTGCTCATTTTCCAGACTCTACCTTAAAGAGGAGCACAAAGTGAAGAAAGGCAGAGAGCTCGACAGCACCAAATGGACTGTTGGAAGTTTGAAGGTCACTGTCAAAAAACGCGCATGAATTATGACATCAAACTGAATATTTAAATTTTACTGTGAGATAAATGTTTTACACGCTGTTCCTGCCCCTACAGGAGATTCCCCAGCAGAAAAATGGCAGTGATTGTGGTGTTTTTGCCTGTAAATACGCAGACTATATCGCAAAAGGAAGGCCTCTCACCTTTAAACAGGTGTATATTTTATAGTCACGTCATATAGTTGTACTTTTCGATTTATGTATACACTAAACATTTGCCTTTTTCTCCACAGTGCCACATGCCTCTCTTCAGGAAGGTCATGATTTGGGAAATCCTCAACCAGAAGCTGCTATAGAGGATTGCCATAATCTCAATTAACGGCCTAACGACAGAGACTTTCTCAGTGGAAGTAACAGTACCTACATGGAGAAGACAAAGAAATGAATGGGCCAAAGAAGTGGACTTTACTGACTGAAATCTAACCCAGTCTAGCTGTTCTGGTCTGGAGCAATCAAACACTAGTCTTAAGAATTGATTATGTCCCTTTCCCTGGTAGGGACATATTAGTATTTTGTAATCTCTGAGTTGTAATTGGAGACATTATTGGGGATGTAAGAAGTGTATGTTTTACACAAGCTTTGGCACTACTGACTGAATGGCTTTTTTTTTTTAATGACTTTGGATTGTTAGTTCTGCCTGAAGTGCCTTCAGCCCTCTGACATTCAGTTCAACTTAGACCATGCTTTTGTATATTTTGGGAAATCACTCGGCCACATATATCATCTCAGTCATTTCTTCAATAATTAGATTCAGGTCAGTGATACTTTGGTGTAATTTGGATGCTCCCTTCCCAGTTATGACTAACAACAGTGGACAGTCACTAACTACAAAGCTGTTCAGTCGTGACACTCAATCTCTCTATGAGATATAGAAAATGATCATCAACATACCTCTTTTCCCGTCCCTCTTTCAGAACGAAGATGCATGGTTGAGCGCTCGTAGTATGTTTGTTTTTCTATTATTTATGACTTGACTGAATGAGAAGGTGTTTTTGGAGTGTGTATATATAGTTTGTTTTTCCTCCATGAGTGGGACATTAATAGTTGTTTACCCATGTGTAACATAAGGCACTGTTAGGTCTGTGAATCTTTTCCATGAGCATACTGCAAGAGGCTACTTAGGGCTATTACATTAACTTACAGTATAGTATACTGCATAGCAAACTACTGTACACACGTGCATGTTTGAGTTTGTGCTTTAAAATTTTGATCCCCCCTCCCCATGTAATAAAGTATTTCATTTTTTAAATCGGAGTTTGGTTGATTTCTGTACTGCTATCCTGTAGTTAGTGGGTGTATTATTGATACATCGTTTTATGAGCAGTATCCACTCAAAACACATTACACTTCGTCTTTCAAACGACCGCTCCACACTCCGGTCCAGTAGGTGGCAGCAATTCACGTACAAACCGGGTTGCCGACCGCCATTAACATTTGAGGAAAAAGAAGAAGAGGAAGAAGTTCAGCTTAAACCGGTTTGCGTTGCGGTAACGTCCAATTGAGCATACAATTTGGTCGAAACCGTCCTTAGAGGCAGCGTACAACCAACGTTTTTCCTCATCTGCTGTCTAGATACGATAATATGAGCGACAACGAGAAAGAATTCAGGGAGCAGGTGAGTTGTGATTATAAATGATATTGCAGAAGAACGGTTGGAAAGACGTTAAGAAAGCTAACGTTAGCAAGCTAATTTAGTGGCTTACTGCGTTTGCAGGCCGCCTAAAGAAAATACATTTAGAAATGTAGCCAAATAAGTCCGCGCTACATAAAGATAGTCGTAGCGTTGTGTGAGTAACCTGAAGAGTTTTTTTTAGCTAGGTGAGTGTATCGTAGTTAAATGTAAGATAGCTAAACCACGATACTCGTAACCTTAGCTAACTTAAACCATGCGGCCTACAAAGGAAATGAGATGTTGCCGCCGCCCGACCATGCTGCTCTCATTCTGTCGCTTATCTGTTAGCGTTTACAAGACGTGAACTATTAAAATATTGGCTACTTAACTGCTTAATATATTGACAACTAGTCGATTTATTTGATTTTTCATCTTATCGGCATAACGTTATGTCATACTAGTATAGGGCCAATCAAAACCGTATCAAGCTAACAAACGTGTATTCAGCTAATCGATGTTGTTTTCTTGGTTTTACTGTTTTTCTGTGTACCTTTTTGGTTCTTACAGAAACCAACATGCCTTATCACCCTTGTTTGTTCTTTGTTAAGGTTGAGGTTGGAAGAAAGAAAAAGGCGGAAGACGTTTCAGATGTGAAGTTGTTAATATTTGAAGCTGATGGTGTTGATGCATGCTAATGTATTGGATGCTGAAAAGAAGCGGTCAAGATCTATCCCCACTACTAGTGTTGTAATGGCAGATGGTAAATGGGGGAAGAGGAGGAAAAAGAAGTCATAATGTCAAACAGAAGAAAGAAGAAATGAAGGGTTGTTTTGAAGTAATGAAGTTAAAGAAGTTATGAAGTTAAGGTCAGAAGTTTACCAGGGTATGAGTAATTTCTTAACAGCCTTCTATGTTATTACTCTGTTTCATCCTGTTTCTTTCTCTTAAGCATGCACGATTTTTTTCCTCTCTGTATCAGACTGTTCAATCCCTACATACCTTTTTGTGCGATCTGTTTTTCAGCTAAAGTAATTTCAACTTCAAATATTTGTTGCAATGTGTGACCTCATCCAGTCCAATTCTTAAATATGTAACTTGTTAAACTCCAAACTGTGATGAACTCTTTCTGAAAGGGGCACATAGAGGGCAAGCGCAGTCACCTCCTGGCCTTTGTTCTTGTTTAGCATACACTTGGCTTTAGAGTGTTTCTTACCTGAGTGTCTGGTCTGTCCAGGACTCGCAGCCTGGCTCAAGGAGCGCCTCCCCTCGGGGCTCGGCGACATCCACCAGCCGCTCGCCAGCACGCTCCAGAGAGAGCTCCCACCATTCCAGGTCCAGATCTCGTTCTCGATCCAGGTCCAAATCCAGGTAAGGCTGGTCCCCTTTCATTGCATTTGTTTTATGTCTCACTATAGGCAACACGCCCCAAGTAACCCCGTCAGGGGGGCTGTGGTCCTTTTCATTGCGAGAATGTTGAGGCTTTCTTTTTCAGCCTACCATATTGGTCTTGATGGGTGTACTTTGCCTACAGTAAGGCCACTGGCTCCATTGTAGGAACTTCCCACTTTGCTAAATGCTCTCATGTCTATCCTCAGATCCCGTTCCCATCGAAGCTCGCGCCGACACTACTCCCGCTCTCGTTCCCGCTCCCACCGGCGCCGCTCCAAGAGCAGATCTCGTAGTTGGCACAGGAGAAGGAGCCATAGCCGTTCCCCCATGTCGAATCGTCGCAGGCACATTGGCAACAGGGTATATATTTTTGTGCTTCTTCTACTTGCTTGGTTTGGGATTTCATGTTGACTTTGAGGATCAACAAGATCATGATTAATAGTCCTTAATGGTCTCTAGTCTTCAGGAATTTGATATCTTAAAAAATGCTATTCCTATTTAAGTCCCATCAAAATTTGGAAAATAGCTACAAAGTGCCCACATTCCTTCAACTGTCACTTAACTTACAGTAGCAGGATTTATTGCATGGATGTGGCAGATCATTTGCTCACAGTATTTTTACACTCCTCCTCTCTTCACACTGACAGGCCAACCCAGACCCCAACAGCTGCCTGGGTGTGTTTGGATTGAGTTTGTACACCACTGAGAGGGATCTCAGGGAGGTCTTCTCTAAATATGGCCCTTTGAGCGATGTCAACATCGTGTATGATCAGCAGTCTCGTCGCTCAAGAGGCTTTGCCTTCGTCTACTTTGAAAACTCCGAGGACTCTAAGGAGGTAAGGAAGCTAAGACAGATATGACTTTTGAAATTTCTTGATGTTGACCCTTTATCATATATGTCAAGTTGACAAGTACACTCTGTATGAAAGGCTATTTATCTAAAGTGTTAGTAATAAATTGGACTCACTGCATCTATTTCATCATCTGATTGCATAAAAAGTATATTTCTAACAGTGTTGTTGTGGGTTTTAGGCTAAGGAACGTGCTAACGGAATGGAGCTTGATGGGCGGAGGATACGAGTTGATTTCTCCATTACAAAACGAGCCCATACTCCCACCCCTGGAATCTATATGGGACGCCCCACATAGTGAGTTTTTATCAACCTACACATCTTAGATTTACGGCAGAGATATTTTCTGTAAACTACTGAGTGTCCGTGTTTGTGTGTTTGGTATCTTCCACCGTGTCACTAAACTTTTCTGTTTTGTGTTTTTATACAGCGGCGGCGGAGGAGGTGGAGGTGGTGGAGGCGGCAGCGGCGGCGGTTCATCGCGGCGTAACTCGAGAGACTATGACAGGGGCTACGACAGAGGATACGATAGGGGCTACGACAGAGGCTATGATCGTGATTATGATCGCTACGATGACAGAGAATACAGATCATACAGGTGAGTGTTCTTGTTGCTCTCCCTTGATTAGACCAGTTTCTCCCTTGACTTCCTTGACTGTTGGGGGTGAGACTGTTGATTTATTTTCAGAATGAAGTAGTCTGCTGGTTTTTGTTGAGATGAATTGACTGTCGTAAGAATACTCTTACATTTAACTGTAGTTCATTGTGTGATCGTAACAGCGTGTGACATGTAGAAGTGTTGTGGTTTTGTCTTTTCCCCTTTAGGCGCAGATCTCCGTCTCCTTATTATAGCAGAGGCTACCGCTCCCGATCCCGCTCACGGTCCTACTCGCCACGTATGTTTCTACCATGTTTCTGTCATTAGGCCATGAGAATATGTGTGCTGATATTCTTAATAAAGTCGAGTGTGACTCTTAATCTCTTACCCTGTAATTTTTTTCACAGGTCACTATTGAGCAGCGAGAGAAGAGTTGAGGACAGCGTTATTGCCCAGATTTTTGTCTTTTAATGTTTTTTGAATGGATATGATGTGTGTATAAAAACCAAATTTGTAGGAAGAATTATGAATTAAGTGTTTTGCCAAAAATCTTGAATGGCAAAAAATTTATTCAAGTGGAAATTAGGCAATTCTCCACATCTGCATTTGTTCCCTGCAAAATTTTTCCCTTCACTTTCTTTGAAATTTGAAATAATTTTTGGGTATCCCAGTTACCGCTAAGAAACAGGTATTGAAGACACAATCTATTTGCTGGCGGTAATTAAGGCCTGGCTTGTCTATGCTTTGCTCGACAGACTTTTCTGTGGCAGTTACATTTACAATTTCTCATTTTGTTGTTTGTATGTAGTTGGTTTCTTAAACAGTCATGATCCTAGTTTGTTCTTTAAATACTTTAAATGCCGTGCTACTTTTTAATTGTGTTTTTTTCTGGTGGAACATACTTTTTTGTTGTATATAAGCAATAAAAAAAAAACTACCTGGGTCTCTTGCTCTGTTGTTTTGTGTGGTATGGTAGATGGCATTGGTCTCATTACACATGGCTTCAGTGGCAGGACTGCTTGGGATTCGCACCTGCACCCTCATTGGATGCATGTGACCTAGAAATCCATCACAGATTGAGAGATTGAGGTTTTGTTAGGTCTGTAAATTCAGAAAATACTGCTCAAGTCAGATGTATAACTGACAGATGAGTACCTTCAGACTCGCCAAATACTGTCTGAAATGCTGCATTAATGTCCTGAAGGACAAGGACAAGAGTGTCATGATGTGGCTGCATTTGGACAGTTTCTGTGCAAAGATTAAAGTTTTCTTTGTAGTAACAGCCAGATTTCTGTTTCAACATGAGGAGAAAGCTCAAAACTTTGTAATTGAATACAGACGTGTAATATGAAGCAATTACTGTGTATTAGCACAATTTTAATGTCTCGTGAGGTTATTTTGTCAGCTGCTCTTTCTGAAGTCAAGAATGCACTCAAAATCTCGACTGTAAAGCCAGCATAGATGAGAAATCAGTGAAGTGCTCAGAAAAAGTGGCACTTCAACATTTATATTGCTTGTCTATGAGCGTTGGTCAACTCATTTGACAGAACAAGAACCTGTGATGAGATGAAAAGCTCCAGAACAGCTACTGCTTGGATCTGGTGTCATCTACGGTTTACAAGGTCAAGAATACACTTCAATTCTGAAATGGTAAATCCGAACACTATTAAATCATGTGGTTTATTGGCCGGTTTACTGGTTGTACGCATGTTCATGAACGCATCTTATAAAAAAGCGACCTCTGGCGACGATATACCGTCGAAAGCCAGGTAGTAAAGTTAACTACAAACTAACTTAAAAATATATATCGTTCATTCACATACATTACAGACGAAGATGTCAACAAATTTATCAAAGTGAAAAACGTGTGACTTAAAAACATGAAGCCTTATGTCAGTTATTACGTCTCTGACGTGCCGTCCTAGCCAGCTCTTTCTCCAACCAATCACAGAGGCCTTACGTCAAAACACTTCCGCTTTGCTATCTAACTTGTCTTTCCCCCGGAGCGGCTGGTGTGACTGGATACCAGAGGAGTGAACACCACGTAGACTGTAGGCTAATAAAAGACTTAAAGGTACTAAAAGAGAAGGTTTCTCAGACAAACAGCTTTCTGGCTACTTGTTATGGCGAGAAAATGCAGACTGTAGTATCTGTTCAGTCAGATATGTCGGCTAACAGGTAGCTAGGAGTGGTTACAGTTAACCACTAGCTAACGTTAGCATGCTGTGTTTGAATGAGCATATGAGTGGAGCTGCCTGTGCACGTTTTCGGTGGAGCTAGCTTAATAGGATGGAGCCACTTGGTGAAAAATGCCCAAACCTAACTTTTAGCTGGACTGGGGTATTGACAAATAAGCCTGGCGTTGGGGAAATACCTTTGACATGGGGTCATGGTGTAACGAACTTGTTCTAACTCTCACAGATGCCCCCAAAAAAGGGAGAAGCCCCAAAGCCTCCTCCATTGATTGGACGATTTGGAACCTCTCTGAAAATTGGAATTGTGGGATTACCTAATGTCGGGTAAGTACATGTTAATGTTACTGTGTGAGTGCATGAACATATGTTGGACTCTGCTGTTGACACGCTCCTGACTCTGTCCACCGCAGGAAATCCACCTTTTTCAATGTGCTGACCAAAAGCCAAGCTGCTGCAGAGAACTTCCCATTCTGCACAATTGACCCAAATGAGAGCAGGGTACCTGTCCCGGACGAGCGCTTTGATTTTCTCTGCCAATACCACAAACCAGCCAGGTGTGTGTTATGACAGTGTCTCCTGACAGAATGTTCTACTTTTTCCATCATCCATGGATTTCTGTCTCACTGACTCCTGGTGTGGATGTATTGTCTTTTTAGTAAGGTCCCAGCTTTTCTAAACGTCGTGGACATTGCTGGTCTGGTGAAAGGAGCTCACTCAGGACAGGGACTTGGAAATGCCTTTCTCTCCCACATCAGTGCCTGTGATGGCATCTTCCACATGACCCGTGAGTTGTCGTTTGAATTGCCTGCAGCTGCCTTGTAGTAACAACTGATCAGAGTGGACAGGTGTTCGAGGACAAGTTAAGAGCCATTATTACAGTTCTTACAGGGGAACGAGGACTTACTTATTGTCAGATATGCTGGTTTCTGATTTAAACACAATTTTGCCAATTTTTGATATAATACATGAGCAAAAAAATATAGAGATTTTTCATGTAAGGTCATAAATAATGATTAATTGTAGGGGGATTGAATAACGCTTTTTTAAATGAGGTTAATTCACCTGGAATATCACTATGACTCAGATATCAGAATGTGTGAATATCTGTAACAGGCTGACTGCATCTGCGAATGCTCGTGTCCTTTAGGTGCGTTTGATGATGAGGATATTATCCACGTGGAGGGCAACGTTGACCCAGTGAGGGACATTGAGATCATCCACGAGGAGCTGCGGCTAAAGGACGAGGAAATGATCGCTCCACTCATCGACAAACTGGAGAAGACTGCCGTCAGAGGAGGTGACAAAAAACTCAAGCCTGAATATGTAAGTAAAGTGTTTTTGTGCGTGCGCTATGCAGCCATCGTCCTGTGTCACATTTGGGTCACTATGTGTCACTGTTGGGGGGATAGAGGAGATCGTAATCAGTCTGTATATGTGATGCTGCTGCTTCTTCCTTCAGGACATCATGCTGAAAATAAGGAAATGGATTGTTGATGAGAAGAAACACGTCAGATTTTTCCATGACTGGAACGACAAAGAGGTAATGATGTGTGTGTGTGTGTGTACTTGAATTTCTTGAATTTTTTTTGTGTGTTAGGCTGGTGTGTCCACAACTGTTTGATGTAATATTCCTGAACTGGTACTGGTCAACTGGTAATGTCAGTATGGTGGATTAATATTTTCTGTCAGCCTTTATTGCATCCTCACTTGTTTTATATCCAAAAATTTCATCTCAATCAAGTGTTTGTTTTTTGTCTTTTTTTTTTTTCCTAATACACTCATTTAAAATGCACAGAAAAACCCAGTGATTGCCGTGACTCTGCTTTCACTGTGGTCGTCACCTGTTTTCCTGATGAGTAGTGTGATTGGTTATTATGGCATCAGCAGGTTTTGAGGCTCTCTGGGATAAGATACACATGATCAGTATGAAATTCAGTGAACTGAGAACTAAACAGGATTTGTACCTTTTTTAAACTTTCTCCACAGATTGAGGTGTTAAACAAATACCTGTTTCTGACGTCCAAGCCCATGATCTACCTGGTTAATCTCTCAGAGAAAGATTACATCAGAAAAAAGAACAAGTGGTAAATTTCCCTTCAGTGCACGTCTCTCACATTCTTTGTTTTCAGAGTGTTTCTACTCTTAGACTCAGAATAACTCGCCCTGCTGCCTGCTATTCTCAGGCTGGTGAAAATCAAGGAGTGGATAGACGCTCATGACCCCGGTTCTCTGGTGATCCCTGTGAGTGGAGCTATCGAGTCTAAACTGCTGGACATGGAGGCGGATGAGCGGGACAAGTACTGCGAGGAACAGAAGACACAGAGGTGGGACATGAACACACAAGAATGTCAGTGATCAGATTGAGAAGTGGTTTAGCGCCCACAACTCATCATTATTCTACATGTTGACTCAGTGATTTCATTATTAATTGTTCAGTTTATATTGGTGAAAAATATCCTTTATACTAGGGCTGTGCAATGTGACTCGTTTAGACACAAGATCCTCGTTTAGTCTTGGCTGCTCAGTGTCCTCATCTTGTGTGGAATTGCTCTGTTCTGTGTCACGTTCACTGTCCTCCATGTTTGTGTTGCCTTGTGCAGATTTCATGCCAATCATCGTCCAAATGATGAAAAATGCTGCATGATTTGCGACACAATGAATAAATGACAGAGGATAATATGAATGGAGAGACTTTTTTTCACACAATATACATTGTCATTTGGCACAGCCCTGCTTTATTCCTCGATGCTTTATACTGGCACTCGTGCTAAGTCAAATAAGTTCGCATCAGACTCTCGGTCAAAGTGGAACAGACACTGACAGCTTATTGAATGACTTGTAATGGGAAGGTTATGAGCATGTTCAGAGTTAAGTCATCATTTGAGTCAAACAAATGAGTCAATAAGCCTTTTACAGCACACATTTTGGCTTATCACACTAACTGGAAAGCCGCAGCTGTATCTAATAACATTAATGGTGGCTATGTTCCAGTGCGCCATGCCAGTGAGTAATATGTACAATGTCAGCGCCCTGCCACAACGAAATGCCACTGTAGACGTTATTAATTACTCCTGTGTTTCTCTTGTCAGGACAAATGTCTGCAGTGAAAAAGGCCTTTGAGTCACCTCACAGGGATTGAATATCTGCTGTTTGCCTTTAATCGCTGAATGCGCCTTTCAAAGATGCTTTTTTGCTTGGAATGCTCCATCATGCATTCTCTGTGTGTTTCTAGTGTTCTGACCAAAATAATAAAGACCGGCTATGCAGCACTGCAGCTGGAGTACTTCTTCACAGCGGGACCAGATGAGGTGCGAGCGTGGACCATCAGGGTAAGTGCTGCAGCTGTGAAAAGCTTTTTTTAAAGGTCATTATTACCTCATTAGCTCTTCATAGATCCTAAAGATTTTATTTAAAAATCCTGCGTTGTTTAAAGCAGAAGAGATATTCTAAAAAAATGCTAATAATTGTGTTAAAACAAAGCTTACATTTTGTATTTTTTGTTGGAAATACTGTGACGTTATTAAATGGGAATATTGCAGTAGTACAAATAATTATGTCATTGTATCATGATGTGTTTTCTCTCTTTCTGGGATCTTAATAATCTTACTTATTTGGAAAGAAGTGTAATGCAGAGTGATGTGAACATTTAGGAAATGTACTCCAATTTTATGTTGAATTGAATTGCTGTGTTTTGCTCCAACAGAAAGGCACCAAGGCTCCTCAAGCTGCAGGAAAGATCCACACCGACTTTGAAAAAGGCTTCATCATGGCCGAGGTGATGAAGTTCAGTGACTTCAAGGAGGAAGGAAGTGAAAGTGCAGTCAAGGTGTGTGTTTTTATGCACCCTAATTATAAGCTTGAACTGACGCATTGTTGAATGTCTGCCAATAATGTCCTCGAATAAAACCTCTTTGATTTCACTCTCTCTTCCACAGGCTGCCGGGAAATACAGGCAACAGGGCAGGAACTACATCGTGGAGGACGGAGACATTATCTTTTTCAAATTTAACACACCCAATGCACCTAAAAAGAAGCCGTGAGAGCACACAATCACAAGAAGAAGAACTCACAATACAGTTTAGTCAGGCCCCAAAAAGCAACACTGTCTGCTGGTTTTCATATTTCTCTTGAATTCAGAGGATCAACTCACAGCCTGGCTGACCAAAGCTGTTTACTCAACCGGCCTCCCAGGTCTGGACCAGAGTCTATTTAAATGACTCTATGTAATAATGTTTCTGTACAAGAACAGCATACATTCCTACCTGTAATATTTTGAGCAAATTTTTAATTCGCAGCACTGCACCAGTCAAGCATTTTTGAAAACACTGATGTTGCTTTCACGGTCTCAAGGACGAACTGAGAAATACATCATGACCGATTCTACGGAAAACATCTGAATATGAAACTAACAGAACACAAACTGCGTATTGTTTCCGCCTGATGCTGATATCGTCTTTGTTTTTATCATATGCATCATTTTTTAATCAGATTTTCTCCTCTTTTCTGGATGCTTTTTTGATCATTTAAGACCCATTTTCAACCTTTAACACAGTCTTTGATTCCTCTCAGCAATACCAGCTTTGCTTTCTGTCATTAGTTGATAATTACCGCCGTGATGACTGATGATTAACTGGCAAGCTCTCACATCATGACACGCCATAATTAGTGCTTCATTAGACAGGTGTGCTCAATTTGTAAAACAGCTCCTATTGCACAAAACAGCGCCGCCACGAGCGAGAGCAGTAAAGACCATGTTATCTGCGACTGGTTCCTAATCAGTATTAATTAAGTAAAGGAGATCTTAAATGAGCTTTCAGACTTTTTTCTCAGTTCCTTTATGCCGTTTTACTAATTAAACTTTCTTATTTTCATGCTTATCATAGTAAAGTCAACACCAGAGACTTACCCAGTGAAGCTTCGGTGTACAGTGTCCATAAATGTTTGACTGGTGCTGTGTTCACTAGTAAGAGACAATGAAAGCCATCACTCTGTGTTACACTTCAGGCCTCCGCTGTGCTGTATTCTGAGGGGGGTGATATTATTTTAGAAAGAACAAAGCAGGCATCCCTGACAGTGCCTGATCTGACACCTGAATTGAGAACGTTGTTATACTCACTGCTTTTATTGACTTAGCTTGGGCTGGTTTAAAAAAAAAAAAAAGACAAAAAAAAAGACTCTTCACATTACGAACTCCACCCTGCTGAACGAGACAATGCTCTCCAGATCATCTCTCCTCGCTGCCTCCACAGTGTGGATGTCTATATTTTCAAAAGTACATAACAAATCCCTTCACTAAACATCTTGCCAGATTGTGGACTAAGGTAGAAATTCTGCGAGCTCAAGGGAGCCAGATTACAATAAATGACATCCTCATCAATGTGCATGTGTCAATAAAAGGAGATAAACCTGTTGCTGCTTGGTGCATTTCTGCTTTTTCCTCATGGATCCTGGACCGTGCCAAGTACAATCACTAAATACACTGACAACTTTAACTTTAAATGAGGCATTAATACACTTAAAGTGGAAAAAATGAATGTGACTAAAGTGCTTCAATTTGGCAATTCATTGTATTACTGTCATTAAATGTTAATTTAATGTACTTTTTCTGAACACTTAACAAGCTTGTCAGGTAAGTTGAAATGAAGAGTTGTTTTAAATAGTATTAATAGATGGTTTTATATTTCAAACTTGTGTTTAAAGTTTGGATCTCAGCTTTTCATCAAAGTCCAAAGTGCTCACAAAAAAAGGAAATTTGAGCGTCTGGGCTTCCATGACAGCTCCATCTGCTGAGGACTGATTTTATCAAACTAACTTGTTTCCTGATGCAGTTATGAAAGTTTACAAATAATTTTATTCGTAAATTTGTGGCAACAGGGACAGGAAATAAACTGGGACTGAAGGACAGTAACTTGTTTTTTTATAAGTGGCTGGTCGTTGTAATGGAGGACATGAAGCAACCAAAACTTTAAAAACTAACTCTCGTCGCACGTCTATTACAGTGTTGAGGCGGAAGGAAAACACACTGCATCACAACGACTACCAAGATTTAGAACATACAATTTGATGTAACGTTAAAAGGATGAAATAAACTGTATAACTTCGACATAAACGCCGCTGTTTTTCAAGCGTCTGTTGAGAATTTAACAACTGCATTCCATCTCTAGTCTCCCTCAACAACAAACAGGAAACACACGTACTATGAAAAAAGATTGACATCCACACTGGCCACTGACGTCAAACGAACCAAGCGCTTAGCCAATCGGCTTAGAGAAGAAGGGCGGGACGTCCTGTAATGTGATGCAAATTCGACGGTCAAGCTTGTTAGTCCCACCTTTTTGTGTTTCCCGCACCGTCAATCAAAATAGAAAAAAATCGACCCGAATTCACCGATCAACACTAGCCCGCCTTTGATAAAATAATCATGTTTGGAGTTTAGTTGATCAGATAATCCTCCCGGTTACTACCATTCACGCTATGACTGGTACGTAAACATTTAGCGCATCGAAGCGTGCAACTAATCGGTGAGTTTGTGCAACCTACAGCGAAGCGAGCTGCGTCTTTTTATCTTTTGCTCTACTGCTAACTAGCTAGATATGGTTAGCTAACAGAGCTAGCTACCTAGCCACGGAGTTGACAAAGTAAACAGTCTTTCTGGGCCGAAATTGCCTCAGAATCTCCGCTGCAAAGTTGAATTTCGCAGTCAGCTCCTTTTGGACTGGAGAGTGGGGATGCTTTGCGGGCTTTTCTGGCAGGCAGGAGTTGAAGATTACAGAGTTTTGCTGAGTTTCCCCCTCTCTCCCTGCTAGCGCCAGAGCAGCCTCTGAAACAAGGAGAAATGGCGTCCGCGGACGTGGACAGCAGTCAAAGCGAGTTTCTGCAAGCCGGCGGCGCAGCGGAAACACAGGTATCCGACATTTTCTAGCTCGTCTTTCTCGCTTGCTTTCGATTGCTGGTTGTGTTTTTGAGAGCATGAAGTTCACACGTTTTAAAATTTGATGGCATGGGGTGAAGCCGTACACTTCCTGTGTTCCCCTCAATAACGGCCACCCACTTTACCCCTGTAAAACCCGCCCATAGTGGGTAGGACACTGAAGTCAGTCACTTGGGTCGGCTCGCTGGAAGATAGCCGGTGTACCTTGGGCAGGGAGGATCTCGGGGTGTTAGAAAACTGTAGGAATGGCGTCCATAATCAAACAGTAGCGTTCAATTGTGTTGTAATAGCCACCCATCCCCCACACCCTGCTCTCGGCCGGTTCTGAGCCTGCTCTCTCCACTCTGGTGTGTTGGTGGTTGCATGTAGCTTGTGGCTGTTTTATCGTCCATCCTTTGCTTCAGCTCAGATCCTACATGATCCCCCCACTGCCTATGATTCACTCTGTGTTCGATTTAATGGCACAATCCATAACTGACTTCCAGACAATAGCCTGGCTGCTTCCTGTCTCCTGTGATCTGATCAAACGCTGACATGGACCCTGTTGTTGAAGTGTGATCTCCCCTCGTTAACCCGAGTTTTAATTTTACTCCCAGACTACAGATATGTCAGCCATTCAGTTGACGGGTTCAGACAGATGGGAGGTGTTAACTCCCGTCTCCGCTGGGAAGGAAGACCAGGGAGTCGTTCACATTCCAAACTCGGGGATTGTCACATCCAACGGCCAGTACGTGCTTCCTATTGGGAGTCTTCCCAGCCAGCCCATTTATGTTACAGCATCTGGGAATGAGGCCACAGCCAATGGAGTGTCAGGCATCCAGTATCAGGTAAACAGAGACAGAAACAGGTTTGAGATACAGCAGCTGTTCTGTTCAAGCGATGATCTCGCTCAAAGCTGTCCCTCCGCCTTTCAGGTCATCCCCCAAATACAAAATGCAGATGGGACACTTGCAGGGTTCCAAACACAGGGATTGGATGATGGCACAGGGCAGATCCAGCTCCTCCAAGATGGCAGCCATGCCAGCATCGGAATAAGCTGTGCCACGACGGCAGCGGCAGACCTCCTGACTCAGACGGGGCAAGTACAGTCAATCCAAGGCGTCCCGCTGGCTGGGGGGTCAGCGTACACCAGTACAGTACCCGTAGGGCTGCCCAGCAACATCACGTTCGTCCCTATAAACAGTTTGGATCTGGAGTCTCTTGGGCTGACCGGAGCGCAGACGGTCCCAATCGCAACGGGGGTAACACCCGAAGGTCAGCTAATCATGAGCGGTCAAACGCTGGAGAGTCAGAGTCAGGATGCTGGCGCCAAACAGCCGCTGGTGACGGTGAGCAACGCCGGCGGCAACCAAGAACTCTACGTGCCAACCACCACCTCCTCCAACTCCTCCCATCTTCCAGAGACCATCGACGGCACCGGGGTTCTGACCCAAGCAACCGCTGTGTCTGCAGGCGTGTCCGACCCCTCCTCCTCGGCCAGCTTCAACTCCCACAACCATCTGCAGCAAATCCAGGTCAGAGCGTTTGTCTTTAATGTTTTTTTATGTGTCAGGTCTGTGTGCTTTAAGGCAGGGGGTCCGTCCCACGATCAAGCTGAAGGGTCACAAGGATTGAAGCTTTAAGCTGGAAAGAATTGTGACAACATGGTTTTTATTCCTTCGTAAGATGCTCGACCCTTTGCTCTCTCCAGGCCTCTAAAAGATATTTTCTAGTCTCAATCAAAATTTTGCTAATTTTATGCTGAGTTCTTGTACAACTACTTAAGTGTAGACAGTATTTAACATTTAAGAATGTTAAGTGTAGAAAAAGCCTGATAATATTCGGAGAAAGTATCAAAAAATTATTATTTTGGTATCAAAACTCAGATATCTAAAAATTTCAAACAATACCCAGCTGTAGTATTCGGGGTATTAAGTATGCAGCAGTTTGATTTATGTTGTAACAAGTCAAAAAGGATGGGAACCAGTACTTTAAGACCAGAGCAGAGCGCACTGTTCATCGCCATCTGTCGTCACTGTAGCTGTCGGTGTGTCTGTTTTGTTTTTGCCCTGCGTGTAAACTGTATGACTAGGATTGAAAGTGCAGACTCAGAATGATGCGTTCACATGCAGTCTTATGGATTGTGGGAAAAATACTCCTATGATCAGATGTCATGTGGTGAATGTAATGCTGTTGTGCAACCAGCTGTCAAGTGTTCGGCTCAGCGCACCGAGCAGGTCAACTACCACAGATTCATTCTCGGCCTGTGAGGAAATGCTCTAGCTTGCTCTGACTGTCCATTGCGCTGTTACACCAGGATCCTCTCACACAGGAATATGACGAAATGCTGTTTTCTCAACCTTTATGTGTGATTGTAATTTATTTTTGCGGTTTCCTTACTCTGCAGGTCTCATCTTCCAATGCCACCACTATCTCGCAGCCCATTCTGCAGCTGTCTGCGGACAGTCAGGCCCAGGTGGCCCAGGTGGCTCAGGGTCAGGACCTGAATGCAGCGGCTGGTCAGACTCTACAGAGCGTGCAGCTGGTCAACCCGGGGACCTTCCTCATCCAGGCCCAAACCGTCACCGCTACAGGACAGATCCAGTGGCAGACCTTCCAGGTAACCTACCAGGAGTGTGCAGGACATTTCCTCATGGTTTAAAGCAGGTGTGTTTTTGAAGTAGCCTGTGATTTCTAACATGTATCCCATCTGTGTCTGTAGGTTCAGGGGGTGCAGTCACTCCAGGGGCTCCAGTTGCCCCAGGGGCAGGGGCAGGCCCAGCAGTTGACCTTAGCACCAGTCCAGACCCTCCCTCTGGGCCAGACAGGCCAGGTCAGCCTGCCCAACCTCCAGACAGTCACAGTGAACTCTGTAACACAATCTGGAGTCCAGTACACACAAGGGGAGGATACAAACAGTCCAGCTGGTATGAGACACCTGCACTTCCTCTTCATCCTCACACACACTTCTTTATATTTATGAGCACATCTTAAATTTCTTGTGTTAATTCGCTTCAAGAGATCCTAAATCTGCCCTCCATCTTCTTCTTCAGGTATCCAGATAAAGGAAGAGCCAGACTCTGAGGAGTGGCAGCTGAGTGGGGACTCCACGCTGAACCCCAGCGACCTGAACAACCTGCGCGTTCAGATGGGAGACGATGACGCGGAGACGCCGAGCGGGGAGGGCAAGAGGCTCCGCAGAGTAGCCTGCACCTGCCCCAACTGCAAGGAGTCTGGAGGAAGGTGGGTGTCTGGAAACACTCGCATGATCACATGACACGTCCCAGGAGGTGGTGTTAAACTCCGGTTTGTTCATCAGAAAAGATTAAGAATCAACTCAGACAAACAAAATGGTGTCTTTAATACACATCATAATAAACATCATAATTACACTACTGCGACATTATCTAACAGGTTTTTGCAGCTACAACCAGTTTTGATGCGACCATAAAACGTCTTTCAGTGACACCTTCCAGTGAGACGGTTACGACAGCCAGATGTGGAAACAGCTGTTTACTGTTTGTAGAGCTCATGTGAAACTGGAAATTATCTGTTGTGAACGCCTTTAAATTTCTTTATTTCAGTTGCTAAACTGGTTTTAAATCCTGTTCACGGGGTTTTAATATTCAAATTTTCATGGAAATCTTGATTTGCATGCATATTTAGGCAAATCCGACATGCAAATATGTCGGCTGACCCCTTTATCAGTGACTATCAGAGACTTTAGTAATGCATGGTTGTTGTTTTAGCTTTTTTTTGCTTGTGTTTGCAGCCTTTGCTTTCTTTTAGTTCGATTCTTGTGTTATAAAATAAAAAATGAAAAAGCAAGCGATCGTCCACACGGTGATCTGTGTTCTCTGCTCGTTTTTTAAATTTCACAGAGGTTCGGGCATGGGGAAGAAGAAGCAGCACATCTGCCACATCGCCGGCTGCGGGAAGGTTTACGGGAAGACGTCTCACCTCCGAGCTCACCTGCGCTGGCACAGCGGGGAGAGACCCTTCGTCTGCAACTGGATGTTCTGCGGGAAGAGGTTCACCAGGAGCGACGAGCTGCAGAGACACAGGAGGACGCACACAGGTGAGACACTTCAGATCACCCCTGAGCTCGCAGACCTTCAGTATTTCAGCTTTCACGAGCAGTTTTATGGTATAGCAATCTGAAAATGAAGCAAAGAGGCTCGTTCAGGTGGTAAATGAATTACCGGCATTCATGTAGAAGGAGTGACGGCAAAGTTCCTGCATGTTCCCACTGTGCAGACGTTGCAGTTAAAGCTTAACAGATACCAAAATATTTTCCTGTCCTCGGTTTGTCTTAAGCTCTCCAAGCTGTTCTTTCTGGTTATACAATGCTGAGTGATCCGAGGTGTTAAATATCATCTTGAAAGTGAGAAAAGGAAAAGTTGCAGGCATTAGCTGCCAAAGAGCGAACGGCTAACACCGATCACTTCAAAGGAGATGAATACGGGCTCGGGAGCCTGTAATAGTTATATAATTATCCAGGCAGCATTAGAGTATTGATTAAAATAATTTGATTTGGTGCTGAAAAGAGGAGATTGATTAAATGACTGGTTGATTAACAGAAAGTTACCAGAATGCTATTGATCATTTAGAGGAACGTTAGTAGTTTTGTGTTCCATCTGGCTGAAGACAAATGTCCTCTCAGGGACGTAAACTAAGTAAAGTTTACTTCATATGAATTCATGTGCACTGAGCTGTGAAAACATAACAGATAGCGTCATCTATCAATAGGCGTATTGATCAGTGTCCCCAAACTCTGCCCTCTGTCTTTAGTTGTGCCACAGGACATCATGAAAATTCAATCTAGACATTATCATAATCTGTTTTTAGTCTTTCATTATTGTCTGTTGGTGTTGGACACACGTTGGTGTGTGTTGGCAGACAGTGACAAAGATCGGTTCACCCAAACTTTAAAAAACATATTCTCACTCTCAGTATTTCTGTTTTCATTGAGACTTTTTCTTTGATGAAGCAGCTCGTGTTGCATTTTGAGGTTTTATGATTCATAAGTTTGAGCTCCACAATTGAAATTACATCCATCTGTATTCTGTTGGGTGGATGTAGAAAGAAAGAGACTGTTTCAGGTTGTTTCCACCAAAGCGATCTACAGTGGTACAGTGTGATTTGGGTGAACGGACCCTTGAATGTTGTGTGTGTAGTCTGATTTAAAAACAAAAAAAAAAATAGATTTTTGAAGAAGATTTCAAATGTATAATATTTAACAGCCGTTTCCCAAATGTTGTGTTACAAACACTCTAGAAGTCCTTTTTAAAAAGGGTTAGTTAGTTTTAGGGACCTAAAAGGCTGTTTGCATGTGAGCAGGAGGCCCAAACGCAGATGAAAATGTTCGTTTTGTCAAATATATTTGTATACATGCAGCTAGGGCGTGAGACCTGTGGACGCTCTGCAGTTAAAGAACCAAAAACTCCTCATCCATCCTCGAGAGGATGGAAACCTTGTAATGCAGTTTGTCGTGAAGTGTTTGCCAAATATAAGTCAATACCCGTAATGCTGTTTGATTGGTGCGGCTCAGGTGTCAGTCAGTATTAAATGGCACGTGTTGTTGTTTGTTTCTCGCAGGAGAGAAGAAGTTTGTGTGCACAGAGTGCTCCAAGAGGTTCATGCGGAGCGACCACCTGGCCAAGCACATAAAGACTCACCAGAATAAAAAAGGCGTTCCCTCCACGTCCCCGCCCACCACCGACGCCGTCATCACCACCGACGGAACCACGCTCATCCTCCAGACCGCCACCACCCACGACCTCGTAGGCAATCAGGAGATCCCTTTACAGCTGGTCACGGTGGCGCCCGGTGAGGTCATGGAATGAGGGGGTGAATGGGGTGAGGTGGTTTTTATAGAACTGGCCTATCACAGGGACCTCTTGGGCTTTTCTCTTTCCCTCTTACCTTTTTTTTGTTTGTTTGTTTGTTTTTTACATATGAATATATACGTAAATATATATGACAAATATATATATTTTAAGTAAGAATTATCATGACTTTATGTTTGTTTTTTGCAGTCTTTTTATAGGCGGGCAAAAAAAATAACATTAAAATGTGGTCGCTTTGTACACGCGTAAACACACACATCCCCACACACACACATCCCCACACACACACAAGAAAACACGTATTAACACTCAACACACAACATGAATACTCAACACAAAGAAATGCCTTATTTTGTATCATACTCTTGTATAAAATGCTGGAGGTGCATGTGTTTTTTAAGCTTTGCAGATGTAATTGTAACGGAGATAAATGTGTTTGTGAAATGATGATGATGCCGATGACGAGGAATTTGAAAGAGAGAAAAGGAAGTAGTGAACCCTTTTTTTGTAACAAGCGCTCTGACAGAACCGAGCGGTCTATTTGAAGCAGCACAGCACGCTCGCTCAGCTGTTGCACTGCTGCCGCCATAAATGAACGCTTCTGTTTTTAAAGGGATAGTTCAGCAATTTGGGAAATTTGGCTTTTGCTCTCTCGCCAAGAGTTGGATGAGAACTGATTTGAAGCTGCCGGTTGACGGTTCATGGTTTTACTGGGAGTTATATTCCAGACATTTTGCCAGGAAACCAGCGGAGACTCCAGGAAGTTGCTGCTCCCACCCAAGAAATAGTTCAGTTCATCAGCCTACGTGAATCTAATGAGCTTTCTCAGTGCTGCTAGGTGCATTTTGTTACCTTTGGACAAAGCCAGGCTAGCAGTTTCCGTCTGTTTTCACTGTTTGTGCTAAGCTAAGACTGCTAGCGATAGCTTAATGCTAAGCGTACAGACGTCTGATTGTTATCCATGTTCTCACCTCCCTCTGGGCAAGAAAGACTGTAAGCAGATTTCTCAAATTTCAAGCTTTTCCTTTTAGAAACCTGCAGCAGCTGTCGCCCAATCATTGATAGCCAACAGGACTGTGACGCTCGTGTTGTGCTGTGGTGCTTCCAGCAGAGCGGGAGGTTTGGCTGGTGGTCAGAGTAGGGCGACAGTGCCACTGTTAACGGATCTGAGGTTGGTGTTTCCGCCCTGAGGGGGGAAAAATAGGTGCAGGCTGCTCTGAGAGAGGGCAACTTCTTCCAGCGTCTGGTCAGCCTGAACAGAATGTTTCATCTGTCCTCACGAGCACACCGTCCGCTGTGCTTGTCCACGTCAAAACACTTTCTTTTTTTTAAATAGTTTCTTTCTTTTTGCATATTTTCTTTGTAAATTCACATTGTATTTCTGTTTTCTGTGTCTCTTTGCTGATCTGGGTGTCGTCTAAATCGAGGCCACGCGGTGATCATAGATTTTAAGGTGTAGAATGGTTACTTCTGAATTCCTGCAGGACTCTTCATTGTCATTGTCAGCTGCTCGTGGCTACAGGAGGAGAACGTGCACCAGTTTTGCCATATGACGAAAATCAAGAAACGGATGCAACTAATCAGCGAGCCCTCAAGGGTGTTTTTGTCATCGAACATTCCAGTTGGACACCAGATGATGTGGGAAAAGTTTTGCAATAACTGCTCGGTTGGTAATTCTGGCCAGATGTCACTCAAGTTGAAAGGAAAACAATCATGCCATTGTCTTTTTTTTTTTTTTTTAAATTTAATTAATGTAATCCCTTCCTCAGTTTGTCCTCATGTTTGTAGCATTCATTTACATGTATATTATCTTATTTTCACATTGTTTATAGAAGCCATTACTTAGTTAACTGAATTTGTTGCATCAAACCCTTATTTTAAGTGATTTTTTTTAAAGAATTGGTGTAAAAATTGAATGTTACCTTTTGTAAAACCTTTTTTCAAATGGATCACAATAAAAGTCTGAAACCTTCCAGTAACAGGTTTCGTGTGTGGAGGGCAGCATCAAGGGCAAGTGGAACACTTCAGCAATTTATTTTCAGCTTTCAGTTGCAGCTGTGTATTCATTACTTTCAGATCTCTTTCAACCACTAATCCATTACTATATTTTTTCAGCCAAATTAATTAGCTATCAATTAATTTGGCTGATTATTTCAACGTTTTATTCATTACTTTTAACATGCTAACCATTAAGCAATTAATTTGTCTAACATGCTAACCATTTATCAATGAATTTGGCTAACTATTTCAACCTTTCATCCGTTACTTCTAACATGCTAACCATTTATCAATTCATTTGGGTAGCATGCTAACCATTATCAATGAATTTGGCTAACTATTTCAACCTTTCATCCGTTACTTTTAACATGCTAGCCATTTATCAATTAATTTGGCTAACGTGCTAACCATTTATCAGTTAATTTGGCTAACAATTCCAACCTTTTATCTGTTACTTTTAACATGCTAACCATTGATCAATTAATTTGGCTAACATGCTAACCATTTATCAATTAATTTGGCTAATTATTTCAATCATTTATCCACCATTTAACTAACTATTCCAACTACTTGTCCATCATTTTTAGCTTCTTGACCATTTATCAATGTATTTGGCTATTTCAATCTTTTATCTGTTACTTTTAACATGCTAACCATCGATGTATAAATTTGGCTAACTATTTCAACCTTTTATCCGTGCTAATGTTTAGCAATTAATTTGGTTGATTATTTCATACCCTCTGGCAGAGCATAAGTACCACAGCCTGGCTGGTGACCAGCAGAGCACATACACACAGAAAATAAACAAAACACTGTCCAGGCATAAGAAAACATTCAGGAAACCATGATGATACACTAGACCACTTCTTTATTGGGGATTTTCCTTTGACAAAAATCAGACAGCCAAAACAGGATGATAATGACAAATCCATGGATGTTACCAAGTAAGAGAAAATCAAGTATTTTTCAGCTAAACTCATGTTGTGGCTGCTCTTCCCTGACAGTACCACAAACTCTCCCCTCTTTTCTTACTCGTACTTCATGCTGCAACCGGCACAAGCCTCAGACATCTTTCCCTGAGAGTCACAGTGACATTAATATTCCACATTGAACTGGGGATTCAACCAACCCTGCAGATCTTCTTCTCTGGTCAAACTCCAGATGAGTGTGGACATGATTACGTTACACATTCCCTTGAAGTGTTTTAAGTTTAGGTTGAGCACTTAACATCTCCTATGGATGAGGTGATTGTAGTGGGTCCACCTCTGTACAAAATAATGTAACCAGCATGGAGATGTGACCTTAATTTTCCAGATTTATTTAGCATTTTGTAAATATAATGAATATCTCTGGGGAAAAAAATTAACATTGTTTTACAAAATCTCTTCATAATAAAAAACAAGCAAATTGAGTTACTCTTAGTTTTTGTTCTACATGTTTGAAGAGTTTATCTGATGTAATGAGTAACTAATTTGCCGTATCAATTAAAAAAACCTCATTAATGTCATGATATTGACTTCAATCATATTGTCCAGCTTTAGTTTTAAAGTCAAAAATATGTATAAAGTACAAAGGTATCTACCTGTACCCTTTCCCAATTTAGAGGGTCTGACAGCTTTAAACCTGTCTTATTCCAGTGTGAGTAGAAATCCACACTAAATGTTGTTAGAGATCAAAAAAGTTGACATTTCTATGGTCCACCTCCCTTTGTGCTTCATCCACAGCCTGAACCAGAATCCCAATCAGTGCAAAGTTCTGACAATTAATACCGGGGGAACAAACAAAAAAATAGAATTTCTATTTATTCGCTTCACAGAAAACATTCTCACCGCTCGCACACACATGTACAGAAAAACCTATTAGGCCTGACCACACGAACTCCCCTTCACACATTATAAAAAGAACAAAGACGAAACAGTTTGAACCGTTCAGCACTGGTTTGTGGTCAGTCTGACAGCAGTCCTCCAGGCAGGAGAGGAGCCTCTTCATGAAGCAGACTCTTTAAACAGAGTCCAGTCTGCCGCTTCGTCACAGCCACTGCTCCTCACAACTCTGTGTGAACATCTGACACAGACACAGGAGAGACAAATAAGCTCAGAAATGCATTCATGTTGTCTCTATTGAGGCTCTGTGATGAGCGTTCAGTACCTGTGCCTTGCTGAGTTGTTGTGTTGCTCTCCCCCTGGACTCTGGTCTGCAGTCGTTTAATCTCCTGGTCGTAATCGCTCCACTCGGCCACGATCCTCACGGCGGCCTGCAGCTTGGGCTCCTTGGTCATGGGGTTGTTACACTGAGACGAGGGGACAGACAAGATCATCAGCTATGATGTTCACAGGCAGATGGGGGCGGGGGGGAAATAAATCAAATTATTTCATTATTCTTCAGCTTATTACTTGGTTTGGTCTTAAAAAAGGTCCATGAGATCACTGTGTTTTAACGGCTGGTGATCGGGCTGGATGATGGTGGCAGGGCGGACTCCAGGTTTTATTTATGATGTACACTGTTTTATGTGTGTGTGTGTGTGTGTGTGTGTGTGTGTGTGTGTGTGTGTGTGTGTGTGTGTGTGGTGGGTTTTAGTATTTTGTTATATAACTGTGGCCATCTTTGGACAACCCCGATTCCAAAAAGTTGGCACGCTGCGTGAAACATAAATGAAAACAGAATGCAATCACTGGCAAAATCCTCGTGTTAAAAACAGCACAAAGACAAGATATTTAACGTTCAAACTGATAAACTTTACATTCTGAATCTGAGGCTGCAGCGTGTTTCAATAAAGCTGAGATGTCACCCTACATGCAGAGATGTCTCCACGTTCTCTGAATCTTTTCATGATGTTCTGGATTGCAGATGATGAAATCCCTAAATTGCTTGCAACTGTGAGTTGAGAAATGTTGTTCTTTAACCGCTGGACTATTTGTCCACACGGATTTTCACGAAGCAGTGAACGTCGCTCCATCCATCCCTGTGAACTATTGAGCCTTTCATACCCAATCATGACACTCTGTCACCAATCAACCTGTTTACCTGTGGAATGTTCCAAACAGGTGTTTTTGGAGCATTACACGTTTCCCAGTCTGTTGTTGCTCCTGTCCCAACTTGTTTGAAACATGTTGCTGCATCAATCTCAGAATAAGCAGATGTTTAGAAAAATCAATGAAACTGATGAGGTAAAACATTAAATATATTGTCTTTGTACTGTTTTCAGTGGAGTTTATGTCAAAAATGGTTAGTGAATAATCACATTCTTTTTTATTTTGTGTTTCACACAGCGTCCGAACGTTTTTGGAATCAGTGAGCGACCACAAAAAAACACCAAAATGACAAGAGAGGCCTGAAGACAGAGGGCTGTTGATTTGTTACTTCCTCTGTGGAGAAACCAGATTTTTCTCTTGTGTGAAGATGACAGATTTATAATGGTTTCAGTCACTGGGTGGAAATAATCCTGCAGTTTTTTGTTTTTTTTTGGATCATCTTCAAAACAAAGTTCTGAATAAAAAGGTTCTTTTCAGAGTATTAAACATTGTTTGCCCAAATCTAAAACTTTATAAAGTTGAGGAATTATTTTTCATCTTTGGGTTTGTTGATTTTAGATGTGAATTACTTTTATTCCAAAAGAAACTCAAGCACACACTGTACACTCTCACAGTTGGCCTGTCTGCCCTCTAGTGGCTGTTAGGAGGCACAGCAGTCTTTAGAAACCCCCCTCACTCCTCTCTGTAACGCTGCTACAGGTCTCTTCTGTTGTTTTTGAGCATTTTGTCCTGACTCTGTCCCTGTCCCTGCACACTGACAGGCTGCTGTTACCAGGTCTATGGTCTTGGCGCTCCTCTTGGAGCTGTCGTCACACCAGGTCTCACACCACAGCCACTCCTGAGGCAGAGACTTGATGGGAACCTGGTGGATCATGTTGTTGGGCAGATCCTGAAAAAAACAACAGACAATGAGATGGATGACGGAGGCGGGGACGAGGACTCTCACAGGAGGTTTTACAAACAGAACTTAATGAAAACAGTCGTTATGGTAACGCAGACACTGAGGAGTCTGAGGTGTGAAAGTCGGCCGCTGAGCAGCGCCGCATTCGTGATTTAGTGACATGAAATCAGAAGCGGAAGAGAATGAGCAAACACTGACACTGTGAAAGGGATCAGATGAAATTAGTCGTTTCTCACAGTAAACCAGGCTACTGTTCAACAACCAGCGCTCAAAACTACGATTACAGAGCGTCCTTGAACACATCAGGGAAAGTTTTCACCACAGTGTCCAACCACCAACGTCCCAACCACAGAAAAACTAGAACTACTGCTGGTTAAGTGCCTCAGGCGGTTGTTTGCCTCCACCAACCAGTCAAGTTACAGCTTATATCCATGTGTGTCCAGACTCGTATAACGCATGCAGTGAAGACTTTGAAAGAACTTAATAAAAGGTATTCAGTGTATTTTTTTGTGTACTTTGTCAGTAATAATCTCAGCTGTATTACATAAATAACAGATTACCCCATGGGACAAAAAATCCTTTAGAAACTGTCCAAGTCTTCAGAATCAGATCCCAAACACACATTAAAATGACTAATGAAAGGGGTCACAGACCTGGTCGAGGTTGGACAGGCTGTTGGGGTCCTGGCTGAGCCCCTGGTACTGTCCTCTGAGTCGATCCCCTGCTGCTATTTTCCTGAACTTCTTCAGGTCGACCACATACAGGGCGCTGCGGCGTGTGTGACAGTAACACGTGAGATATGCATGTAGGTATGAGAAATGTATTGAAAGACAGAGTGTGTGTATGCGAGTGTGCTCAGCAGAGCTATACAGACTGCGCGCACCTGATGTGGTATTTGCGTCCGGCCAGGTGGCTCGCCCAGTAGCCGGACTTCCAGAAGCGGTAGCCGTCCATCTCACGGCGGCTCTCGCAGAACGGGGTGTAACCGTACGGAGCTCCTTCCAGGTCGAAGTCCCGCAGCTCCTTCAGGTCTGTTCGCACGATCTGGAGGAGAGCAACGATGGGGGAGCATCACTTTAGACTGCTAATGGTTTTGGTATTTTTGCTAAAAACGTGACAGTAAATCAACTATCCACTCCTTAGCTGATCCTTTATGCTCTACAGCATTGTGGGTTAGACTATATATTAGCATTAAATCCCAGCCTGACACATGAGACATGACATTGAACATGTTTTCCAGACCTGATCATAAAACTAAGGCAATGTTTTTTAATAGCCAAAGCCCCAGAAAAGTCCCGAACAGATCTGCAGTGCTGTGTTTCTCACATCCTTCCCTCCATCTGAGTCAGCTGGCAGTTTTCCATCTGCTGCCTTTAATATTGCCAGCTCATGTTATGAGCAGTTTATTAAATATTTGCACAGAGGCAAGATGAAAAGTGTTTGTGCAGCTACGTGCGAGCTCACCTGGTCAGCGTCCACAAACAGGATCTTGTCGACGGCCAGAGGAAACAGCACGTCCAGGAACAGGATCTTGTAGCCCCAGATGATCCTCTGCTTCTCGGTCTGCTGGTGTAACCAGCGAGGCCACTTGTACTGGACCAGCTCGTACTGGAAACCGTACTGCTTGGCCATGTGGGGGATGAACTCCTGCAAGATGGTCACGCACAGAACAGGCCAGTCAGCGATGGCGGGTCTCACACGGTGCCCGCAGGACGTGAACTGATAGTAGGTTTGAATACTATGAGGGCAAAACTGTTGATTTTTGCTTCCTCCTCTTTTCTCAAAATACATGAAAAGACTAGAAGTTGCTTTCAGTTTTTCACATCTACAGCTGTAAATCCAGGGACTCTTAAAGTGCTCTTCAAGTTAAAAAGACTGAACACACACACGAAAGCACCCCTCAGCTCTCTTAACCCTCTGGATCAACAGTTTCTGGGCTTTTTTTTGTCTCCTATTACTTTTTTCCCCTCACTGTCACTGTGATATGTAAGTCGTGCAGCTCTATGGAAACAGCACAATCATGGCCGGTGGGTTTGTCATCCTCACAGATCTTGTGCTGATCGGCACCTGAGAAACATCTTTCCAGTTGTACTTTTCTCTGATTCCAGTAGAGGGCAGAACACAATCTGGGATTCAGTGTCATCCTCAAAGACAATTTGATACATTAGATGCTCTTCAAACTGAGCTGTAGCCGTCAGCCCGCATGTTTAATCAAACCTACAGTGAGCCCATAAATCAATATCTGATATTTACCAACAAATATTGGCCAATAGCAATACAATGGATGTGTTTACACCACACTAGGATCCCCATTATGTTGATCTATGAGTAACCTGGTTATTTTCTGAGCATGTGAACGTCATATTCTGGTTGCAGAAAAACCTGGATAAGCCCTCTATGCTGATTCTGAGATATCCTAACTGGAGCGCTCTGACAGAAACTGGATGTAAACACCTTTTCCAGGTTTCGGATCCTGATCTGACCTGTGTGTCATAAAGCAGTTTGCCAGTAAAACAGAAAAAAATATGGCAAAGGATGTAATGTTGATGATCAAACAGCAGAAATAAAGGGAAAGTTTGACTTTGGGGACACATGAAGTGTATTATTCCTCATCTGTCTTGAAAACGCAGGATGAACTGGGTTCATCGTCAGCGGCTGAGGTGCAGAACTGAACACAGAAACACAAGCCAACGATCAGAATCCTGCTCCCGACTTCTTTACAATTGGGGTCGTAGTTTGTTGGTAGTTTTTAAAGCTTTCCTGGATGTTAAGCAGCTTATTCTTACAGTATGTTATTACTGTTTGAAGTTCTCCTTTATTATCTAAACCAGCTTAAGCATTAAAACCAGGACTAATGTGCATGAGAACATGTGACCATGTGACCATGCAGCAAGAAGGCTGAGTTTGACTTTCAAAGACTGATAATTTCATTATATTTACAACAGTTTCATGATTTGTTTCATGAAGTTTCATGTGATGATTCACTGCTCTGGTGGACTCAAGCTGGGACAGTGTCTACAGATTTTATCAAGATACAGTGTGAATGTCAGAATTAAGTGGAGCCGCTCTGGAGTTGACTGAGGAATCAGTTTCAAAACCAAAACGACTCGTATTTTCCTCATCTGTGACTTTAACAGATGAGGCTCAACAACTAGAACCAGAGTGAAAACAGTGAATGAGGATGAATGGAGCTGCGAGCCAGGAAAAGCGCTGACGTCGCCTCATTCACTCGGAGATTTTCCTCTCCGGGCAGAGTGGAAATCTCATCCCTGCTGCATGTTCCGGCCTGATTTTCAGAGCTCCTGTTTGAAGCTCACATCACTGACGGACAGAGAGAAAGCCACAGCCATCACAGGAAATCTCCACATCAATGAGGAGAATCCAGCTGATTTTTAAAGTGAAAAAAATCCTACCTTGAAAGTCGGGGACAGGTAGTTCTTCAGGAACCAGAACTTGACGGGAGTTTTGGTGTTTTTCAGGACTGACAGCATCATAATCCTGAGAGGGGAAGAATGGGATGACAGAGAGAACAAAGGCATCGAGATCAATAAAGTCTTTGTACACATAAGAGGAAGGGATGTTAGTTTTTAAGGATTTTGGTGGATGCGACAAATCCTCTTTTCTTTTCCCGGTCACATTTGACGCTCACCGGAGGAACCGCTCATACAGATGCCCCGAAGCCACAGAGAAGATGTTGATCACGTCGTCCTTCTCCTGCTTCAGCTCCTCTGTCTTTGCTCCACCTGTGAAGCCTCTGAAAGATCAAAGACGAGCAGTTCTTTTTTAGGAAAGTTCACACATTTCAGAACAAAAGAATACAGATTAGAGTTTTAAATCCAAAGACCTCTCTGACTGGACAGTTTAAGCAGACAGCGATAAAGTTCATCTGTGGGCAAATGTGCTGATGATGCACAACTATTATCAAGGCTGCACCTAACGATTCGGTTCATGATTGATTAATCAATTACTTTTCAGATTAATCCTGAGAAAACAGCAAAAAATATTTTGCCCGGTCAAAGATATTCAATTTATATGATATAAAATAGAAATACTCTGAAGCTAAAATGAGAGAAAGTGACTTAACGTGACATTTTTGCTAACTCAGCAACTTAAAAAAATCACTACAACTGTTTGCGATTAGTTTTCTTTCGATCGACTAATCGATCAATCCACTTGTTGTTTCAGCTCCTGTCGTTACGAAAGCATTTCGATTAGACCTGGTCAGAGATTTCCAGAAGCCAGTGTCATTTTCCTCGGTCCCGTCGCTCAGCAGCTCCTCGTTGAACTTGTCCGGTTTCTTCTGGACCTGATGGACACATAATTTTAACCCAGTTAGTTGAAGAAAGTATGTGAAAAGAGAGATAAAGATTTATCTGTCTGACATCATAATTTAATATCGCCTCATCTAGTTTGCAGTCTATGGAGGACCAGACTTGACATATTTGTAAATAAATGAAAGATAAATCAATAAAATATATAGAAATCAACAGAGACCTTCTGGGTGTCCCTGATTATGCAGCTGAACAAGATGTCAGCTTTCATGTGGGAGGCTATGGTTGTTATTTCAGTGCACACAGAGAACTTGCTGTAGCTCTTTTTTGGCTGTAGCTACTAGCTGCCGTTAGCTAGTTAGCTCAGTTAGCCTTGCAGCTAGTGGTTCTATTAGCTGGCTGGTGTCCCTGACTGAGAGATCCGAGCACCGGGGGATTGTTGGTGGGTGATTTTCACATCCAACTCTGTGAATTAAGAGTTTACTTCAACCAAATGAGAGTTGGTGACTGTTGGAAACAGTGGAAAGACAAATGAAGATGGCTTTGGTGGGTTTTATTTTGTTTCTGTTGAGTTTGAAAGAAGTGTGTTTTACGATGAGTTGACTTGCATGGAAAATTGTTATGAGAGTATTTCCTTTCTTGACATATTTTAGGTAATTTTGTTTATTAATTAGACTGAAGAAGCTCAGGGCGCTCGTGAAACACAGCAAACTCATACATCTCCCATCTGAAACTACAGTGGTTTTTACTACCAGACGATCTCTTCAGGTACAAAGTGGTATTACGAGGCCGCAGCTGGCTGGTTAGCATGCTACCTTCAGGAGAAATCTCTGCAACACAATACACAGATGTCTTTGTTTTAAAGTAAAACTCTTACTCGTATTGCACCTTTAATGCTGAGGTGAGTCTGAAGATAAAAATATGCAGATTTGAGTTTCACATTTCTGCATCTATCCTGTATTTCTCTGTGCCTTCGTCTATTCATTCAATTATTTCTCAGTTTATTTTGAGCATTGCATTTGTATATTTCTTTTCACTAATTCTGGTTTACCTCTCCGTAACCTACAGCCGTCTTGGGAACACTGTGCAGAGTCTTGGGAAAGGAGTTTTGTTTGTAGTTCAAAGTGTGCCTGCATGTGCGCACATCCATGATATGTAAATTTCCCAATGAAATGTGTAATTTTACCCATGTAATTTATGTACATACTGTATATGTTCAGCATGTCTCAAAACAACTCAAGACTACAGTTTGTTTTCCACTCCACATATTAAAATTCATGAGAGTGCAGTCGGACTGAGAGGACGGGAAATGTTGCCATTAACAATCCTGGATTTGGTTTAATTTATCTGGGGACCAAAAGTCAAATCCGCTAAATGTGTGAAAGTGCGTATTCCTATCAATGCTCCTGTGCTTTTGTGCCACACTGTCGTCACGTTTTCACAGGTTAAGTGACCTTGACTTTGATGATCCTGCTCTTGAAGTTGTTCAGCACGACTATAATGTCGTCGGAGTCTGCCGGAGAGTCTGTGCCGTCATGGCTGCGACAGATGAAGGGAAGAGAGGAGAGCAGGAGGTTTAAAGCAGTTTAGAGCGTAGACTGAATCTAAAAACTAATAAGACATTTCAGCTCTGTGACACATTACAGCCCATCTTCCATGTTCTTACCTGTAAATCTTGTAGATTTCATCAGAGCGTCCTTTTCTCATCTTCAGGATCCAGGCGCCTGGGTTTGCCTTCAGCTGAAAGTACCCCTACAGACACCAAGAGATTTACAGCGTTTGTGACCATAATAATACTTCAGAATAAGCTGTTTGCCATGCAGGAAAGCATTAAAAAGCATAAATAAACTCTAAAAGTTTCAGATACTTTCTGCTCTGAGGTGTCAGACAACAGGAGGAGGAGAACTCACCAGGTTTGCCATGACGATCGTATCCACGATGACCGGCTCGGAGGCGGTTCCCAGCGTGAACTGGAGGCCCCGCGGCGGCTGGCCTGAACTGACGTCAAAACAATGTCCTTCCAGCAAAAGGTGCTCCAGCTCGTACTCTGCTGCTACAATATTCTCCACCTGCAAAGTTCAGACAAGAAAAGTTTATAGTGTGCAGCCCAACATCGGCGCCCGGGGGCTTCACTGACACACATTAGCGATGGATCCCAAATAAACTCAAGGTCTTCACGAGGAGAGAGGAGAAAGTCCAAAAAATCGTCAGCACATAAGCAAAAATGGAGGAAATGTCAGGGGAGAGGATTCAAAGAGGGATCACACCTCCCCGGACAAGCAGGTGTACAGCAGAAGTCTGACACATAGAAGAGGAAGTCACAAAAAAATGAAAGTTTCAGTTTCACATGAGACTCTACTCTTGTTTTAGTGTCTTATGGTTTGTTTTTACTTGTTGTTTTATTGCTTTTAATTGTTTTTAAAAACAATTATTTTAGTGTTTATTCCTCTTTTATTTTATTTATCTTATTCCACTATTATTGTTTTGTCTATAAATTGTACAGCACTTTGTTTCAACTCTGGTTGTTTTTAAAGTGCTATATAAATAAAGTTGAAGTTGAAGTTGAAGTTGAAGTTAGAACAGGAGAGGAATTAGAGACTGTACGAAAACCACCGCAGTGCTTAACCTTAGGTTCACCTTGTAGAAAAGCCTCCCGGGGTTGTTGATGTGTTATTTAAAGCCTCCACATGACTTAGAATTAAACTGTCAAAATAAGTGTTAAATTAGTGCATCTTGTTTAACCGTGAACCCCAATTTAGACCTTAAAAACACTCACATTTAAATAAAAGCTCTAAATGCTTTCCGTGCAGCCTCTTAGACAAATAAATTACGAATAAAGACAGCGAAACCAGTCTGAAATTTAAGTCGTACTGCGGTTTGACTCTAAGGGAGACATTGCGTGTGTGTGTGTGTGTGTGTGTGTGTGTGTGTGTGTGTGTGTGTGTGTGTCAACACTGACAGCAGCACAACAACCCTACAACTTCAGACTTCAGGGACTTCAGAGTTACTACCACTGGTGGAAATGGATTTTTAAAAAAGAAGCACTCTGAGGAGCACTTTTAAATATTTCATCACTGCTGATCCAGATCGAACACAGACAGACGTCTTCCTGTACCTCCTCCAGGTAGATGTTGTCCAGGTCGTAGCGGGTGTGCACAGACTCCACCATCCAGCTCTCGGGGGTGTTGAGGTTCAGGGTGAAGAGGGGAGACTGAGGCATGTCCAGGAACTTGGCCATGGGGCCGGGAGAGAAACTACCGTCGGCCTGAAACGTTACCTCCGGCTCCAGCACATGGCGGTAAAAACTGTAGAAAGCACAGGGGGGATCATTAGCTGCACAGGCAGAAACCAGCTTCATTACAGGCAGAGGAGTCATCATCTGGAAGCCTTCAGCGAAAGCAGCAAACATAAAAGATTCTGTCTTTACTAATTTCTACTGAAAAATGAGAGGAATGTAAAGCATCAAAGTTAAAGGTGCCCTGTGTGTAGAATAAAACATACAGCCGACAGTCACTGATGGCTGCACGGCCTCCACCTGTCAGACGAGGAGCAGGCGTTCAGTGAGGTCCTGCACGACAAGCTGAGGGGCTTTCATTATCATATCGACCTCTAAAAATCCACTCTGGTCGACCTCTACCAGGTGGTGCTGCTCACCAAACCACACCGAGGTCAAACAAACGTGTTGAATGAATTCCCTCCCTCATAAAACATTTGCAAAGCAGTATTTTAAATCCAGCATTGTTTACATCCATGTCTACAAGCTCACAGTCGTCTTCACTGGCTTTGTTGGCGCGTGGCGGCATATCTTGGCTCGTGACCACAATCTTTAGATTAGTGGAGCAGTGTGAAAATGTTGGCAGGAGCTCACCAGACGAAACAGGGACCCACTCACAGAAAAACAGCTCCATCGCGTTACTACAAGTCCAGAACTCCACAGGGAACCCTTAGTAATTGACCATAGAAATAAAAGATTTGACAAAACAATCGCAGCTCTGAAGCTGAAGAGGCAGTAAGAGAAGCCCGTCGTCTAAATCTGTCAACAGATCCATCTCCATGCTTGAAAGCTCTAGAAAAACGCCTGTGAAACTGGTTTTCGAGCTGATTTCACGTCCCCGACACAGATCCAAAACTTATTTCCTGCGGCAAGAGGACACTAATCACCACACTTCTATGTAAAAGGTCTTCTCTTGAGAAAGTCTCTGTTGAGCAAAACACAGAGGGTACAGAGGGAAAGTCCACAGTATTGGACACAGACTGACATGACCAGGCTTGTTTCTGTGCTCTGTTTTCTGTCCTCACCTCTTCAGAGGCATTTCCGACAGTTTGGACTGGCAGTTCATGAAGACCCGTAAGTTGACGTTGACCAGCTGCTTCAGAACCTGCAGCCGGCGAGACGTTAGAGAGGACAGGAGGGACAGGTTAGAAATAAGCTGTGGACAGGGACAAATAAATCAGCTGGACAGGAGTCCAACAAGGGCCCGCATTCAACCTACCAATAGGAGAGGAGCTAGTTTTTGTGCGTCCCTGGTGACAGGATCCACCACGGCAACAACATCAAAGTACACGTCTCCCTCCTTCGGACGGATCTTCACAGCACTACCAAACATCAGCAAATCAATGGTGAAGCGAACACAAACTTAAGGTTTTCAAGGCTGCTGCTGGCCGCAGAGGACGCACAGATTTTCAAAGAAATCTGAAGGTCCAAACAGCAGACATCAAAAACTTTTGACCTTAACATTGTATTTGCCAAAAATGCTTAAATTTAAAAAAATCATGTGAGCCTGGATGACGTCCACGCTGGGTTTCTCCAGGGAACCGTGTGCTTGTATTACAACTGTACCTGTAGCGGTCATCTGCAAAGCCATATTCTATCCGGGCCTCTCCTTTGGGCTGAGAGGAGAGCAGAGCGTCCACCTTCATCACAAGGTCGCTGGCCCTGAGACAAAATCCATCCAGGACATAAAAACACAACACAAATCGAAAAACGTCACTGAAAATCTAACCTTGATGCGATGACGGGAAACAACGTACCTGTCCTCCTCTGTTCCAAACTGCTGGACTTTGCTTTTGATTCGCTCTCCGGATGTTTTCAGGATGATGCTCTCCAAAAGCAGGAAGTCATCCTGGTTGAACACCTCCTCCTCCTCCAGAGGACCGATGATCTGCCAGCAAGAAGCATTGATTGAATTTCTACAGTTGGGTGGATGTGCACATTTATTCATGTGTTTGTGATGCGCTCGTGTTTTCAGGTCTTTAAACAATAAGAAACGAGACGGTGACTCACTCTTCCGTTGCTGATAACCGCTTTCTGTCCTTTCTTCAGCTTGAGAACATCTCGGCAGTAGGCAGCGTGGGAGAGCAGGAAGTCGTATTTGGGACCCTCATACGCATCCTTGAACAATGACACATCCATACCCTGAAAGCAAAAACAGAAAACTTGTAGGCAGCTGATAAAAAGGGAAAGATGAGGAGGTAAATGTCAATTAAGTCACAAGGTCTGACAGAACAAGACGGATAAACTGAAGCCTCACCCCGACAGCGAACTCTCCGATGTCCACTCCCTTCTCCAGGGCCGCGGCGGTCTCTTCTTTAGTCATCTTCGTGATGAAGTTCTTGGCGTTGTTGGCAGATTGCGTCTGCATGGCGGCCCAGATTGCTCTGGTCACGTGGCTCGTCTCAGGGGACGGAGCGGCTGATGGGTTATTGATCATCCCCAGTCGGACATTGTTGCTGGTTTTCTGTCATACAGCGAATGAAAGTCAGTGAAGCTTTGAGAACAGAACAGTCAAAGAGCTGATTTTACCAAATCTACTTCTCCTGTGAGGTATTCTAGTCTAGATGTTCCTTTTCTAATGATACCAAATCAATACCAAACATTATTTAATAAGAATATCTTGTGTTAGAGTAAACAAAACATGCAAACGTGTAAATATATTTGGGAAATACACTTATTTGTTCTCTTGCTGAGGGTTAGGTGAGAGGTTGATACTCCTCTCATATATCTAAGTGTAAATACAACCAGCAGCTAATTAGCTTAGCTTAGCTTAGCACAGAGACTGGAAACAGCTTGCTGAGTTCTGCTCTGAGGCAACAAAATCCTCCAGCCAGCACCTCTAAAGCTCATTAACACGTCATATTTTATTTGTTTAGCTTTGTGGTTTCACGGGAGCGTTATGTGCGGGACTTTTTCTTGACCCAAGGCAGGAACTTCCTGCACTACTGTCATCCCAGTGAGGACGCCAAGCAACAAGAGCTCCAACAGTTTATCAATTAATTGTCAACTCTGATAACTGATTAATCGGTTTACGTAATTTTTGGAGAAAAAGTGGACAAAATAAGACATTTGAGGACGTTTTCACCATTTTCTGACATTTTTCTAACATTTTACAGACCAAACAACTGATCGACTAATTGATCAATGAAAATAATCTTTAATTGCAGCCCTACAGGCGATCAGTGGAGACTCCAGGAGCCACAACTTCAAACTATTCCTTTAAATGACTTGTGTCAAAAGATTTTGTACCATGTGTTTGATGGCATCATAGAGAAGCTGACGTCCCGAGGGCTTTTCAAAGTCTCCGACTACCCAGAAGGTCACAGGACGGATGTAACCGTCATCTGAAACCCACAAAGGAAGAAACAGAGAATAAGTTACTGAGACGAAACCATGAGGCAGAAGAGGCGAGACGTGTTGTTCTGAGGGAAGATGAAGTTTGGTAAACTGAGTAAGAATCTATGTGGGAAGCATACTGGGCTGTAAAAACTATATTCTTGGTGATATCTACTCCTTTGAACGTTTGTCATCTCCAAACCTTAAATCAAGCTCTTAACATTCTCCATGCAGCTACAACAAATACCACAAAATGAACCGTCATGCTCTCCTAAAGATGGAAGGAACAATGTTAGAACTCAGTGTGCAGTTTTTTCAAACACATTTCCCGAACTCAGACCCTTCTACACAATCTTCACATGCGTAATTAGTAATTTGTGTCCGCTGAGAAATGCAACACAGATGGAGGAGTGGTGGAGGATGCACAAACACATCTGAACACTGCCAACAAACAGGAAAAAGAGCAAGTGAGGAGGAGAGGGAGTAATGTGGAGGAAAAGGGTGGTTACCATGCCTGTTGGTGGTGGTCATCCCTGATGCAGGGAAGGATTTTAAAATCACATGAATAAGAGGAAGAAGAGGAGGAGGAGGAGGAGGAGGAGGAGAGGACAGAAGAATATATGAAGAGAGAGTTTAGGCTTGAAGGTGACTAAATTATCCTCACAAGAAAAATGCTCCACAGGCTTCTCTTCCACTCAGGGGTTGTTTTTTTATATATTTAAATAGCTGCCATCATACGAGTCTCACCTTTCTTAGTCATGTAGTTCATGCTGTTGGCCACAGCGGTGCTCTTCTCTTTGGTGTCGAGAGTCGAGAAGCGAGCGTAATCATCTACAAAGTGGTTGTCTGCACAAAGAGAACAAAAGGAGTGAAGTGCGGATCATGCAGCGAACGCCAGCGATGATGCTTCTCAGACAGCCAAGATTCAGGGGTGTGAATGTGGACCCGGGGTGTAACACAAAGCAGCTATCTGCATCGATGTCACAGAAGTATCCGTATTCAGCTTTATCCTGTGCGTTGGCTTAAATGTTGCCCTGCTGGCATTTAAACTCCTCATACATATATGCATAAGATCAGGAGTGCACAACATATACAGACAAAAAGAAACTGTATAAATATTTTAAGCATATACATAAATTCACCCAATATTAATACATGAGTTCAGCTGAAGCCAAAATATAAAAAAAGACAAAAGTAACTCCCATCTGGTTCAAAATAAAAGCTGCTAATGTTGCTGTTAATGGGTGGAGATTTATAAAACAGAACAGGTTGTCTTCAAAGTGGAATTGCAGCGATTATTACTGGATGATTTTTCTTTAAAAACTGGAGGTTGCACGCACAATCCAGATTCCAAAAAAGTTTGGCCGCTGTGTAAAATGTGAATAAAAGCAGAAAACAATCACTTGCAGACGAACTGAGTTTACCTACAGCAAAGTGTTCCTGAGCTCATGCAGTAATCTCCTTTATACAATCATGTGTTCACGTAGTCGCTCCATCCTCGCTTGTGATCGACTGAGCCTTTCCAGGATGCCCCTTTCATACCCAATCATGATACTCTCACCTGTTACCAATGAACCTGTTTACCTGTGGAATGATCCAAACAGGTGTTTTTGGAGCGTTCCACATCTTTCTCAGTCTTTTGCTGCTCATGTCCCAACTAAACGTGCTACTGCATCAAATTCAGAATAAGCAGATATTTACAAAAATCAGTGAAGCTGATGAGATAAAATATTAAATATACTGTCTTTGTTCTGTTTTCAGTCGAGTTTATGTCAGAAAGGATTAGAAATGATCATTCTGTTTTATTTCTGTTTTTCACAGCGTGCCAAACGTTTTGGAATCGGCCTCGTATCATGACAGGAGGAGCAGATGCATACAAAAACCGCTCTGTGATTAAAAAATGAGGGAGCGATGGACAGAATACGAGCCATCAAAGATCGCTGGGTCATATTGCACGGCTGGAGGTTGTGGGTGGAGGTCCAGATGAAAAAGTCTTTTGCATGCATGCATTAGTCAAACTCCATCCTCCATTACTAATCTGGTAAAATAAATATCAAAAGCTCCTGAGGATGAAAATCGCTGAATATCTCAATAATATGATCATGTTCGTTTACATCCCTCGTGCGCACTCACTGGTGTCAGACAGATCCAGGTATGTTCTGCTGGTGGACAGCACTCTGGGGTTGATGCGAGGAACAACGTTGGGCTGATTCATGATGAAGTCCACCACGTCGTGATCTGTAGCCAGCTCTCCCTGCGACATGCCACATGAGCAAAGATTCAGAATGACAACGGAGTAATTCAGACAGGACACTCCTCACTGCTCCTGCAGGGCCAGAAGCGACGCAGGAGCTGCTTCTCCGCATGCCTTACATCAGAAACAGCTAAGACAGATTCAGCAGCTTACATCAAAAGTTTTCCTCCAGCAAGTTAAACATTAACAAGGAGAAAACAAGAGAGATGAGTAACAGCGTGTTCACCACTACAACCAGTACCAGGGCTAAATTAAACATTGCTAACTTTGTTTTCAGACCGTACAAAACAGAAGCCTTTGAAAGAACCAATTCAAACATTTGGCTCGTCGGAGTGCTGGAACGACATTAAAACAGGAAAGCGTAGCAGATGGCGCGCTCACACAGATCCAGCTTAAAAGAAGAAATATTACACACTACAATCCTAGACAGTGTACTTGTAAAAATGAACAACTCTCTTCCCAGAAAACTCATCCAGAGCTCTTATGCTCATTTCATTTTCATTTTTCTTTTAATTAAAGTCCATTTTGTAGCAGCTCCAGCGAATTAAAAACAGACACACACACACACAACGGCACGAATAAGCACAGCCACTGGTTCTACCACTGCGTCAGCTATCAGTGAATATGTAACTCATTAAACATATTTGATGAGATCAAACTCATTTTTGTTGTTAAAAACGTGCACAAGCAGGAAATATCTTCAGTTTGTCGTGCACGTGTGTAAGAGCTCATTTGGAATATGTGGAAAGCGTTACAGCTTAAATGCAAAGGACATTAAAAATGCCCTCTAATGACAATCAAGTATTTGACCTTGGTAACATGTTCATATGGTGTTATTTATGCTACAGGACTTGTGGACCAAGGATTCAGGAACTCAGAGAGCCAATCTGTAACCTGCAGCCTTTTTCCAGAGCGCTGTTTTGACATAAACTGTTGCGAGTGTTGCTCTGACTGACCAGGTAGACGGCTCTCTGGTAGAAGGACGTGGTCTCCAGGATCTTTTGCATGGTGACCGTCTCCAGTTCGTCCGGGTCCAGCTGCTCACGCTGGTAAGGTATGCCGTTGTACATGACCACAGGCAGCGGGCCAACCCCCGTCTGCTCATAGTACGCCCGTCCTTCCTGAAAGAGGAGACAGACAGGGATGTTACTTTCGCTTGCATCAGCCTTTTAGCATCTCAGATATGTAGCAGGAGCAGAGGAGGAGGACTTGTGTCTAAGCAGAATCTTGAAAATCCACCCCATGCTTTTATCTTGAGCAGGTTTTACTATTCCAACAGTCTTTTTTCAGGTCTACTCAAAAAAAGCTTTTAGGCGACTACAACTTATGTAAAATCCCCAGAGTAAGTCAGAGAACTGATATGAAAACACAAATGACTGACTGTGCCAGGACTAAATTACACTTCTGATATGTTTCCACCATATGAACCTTCAAGAGCTCTTCAGTTACCAGACATTACCAGGCCTTCTGACCCATTCAAAAAACAGAGAAGCTGCTTTACTGCGCCAAACATACTTGGAATAACGTCCCAGGTGATCTTATCTGCTGACAAACTGGACTTCAAATCTAACTATCTGTTACTCTTATTTTAAAGGAAGTTTGACATTTTGGATTAGATGAGATGATCAGTACGGCAAGCAGACACGAGCAGGTGATTAGCTTAGCTTAGCATAAAGACTAAAAACGGGAAAAACGGCTAGCTTGACTTTTTACAGGTTAAAATCTGCAAATCTCACTAGTTTACACTATATGTCTTTGATCATCAATAAAAATATAACCACAATTCCTCTTTCTTGTTTTCAGTTTTGCCTCTTTGTCCAGTCTTTATGCTAAGCTAAGCTAATCACCTGCTGGCTCTAGCTTCAGCAAGAAGACATTAGAGTGGTATTAATCTTCTAAGAGAGAAAATAAGCACATTTCCTAAAACAGACTGGTGATGAAAGTGATAGCATCCTGCTCAGTGACGTCACATTCAGCCCCTCTCACCTTCCGGTTGCTGTCGTAGCTGGAGTCGGCTCCCAGGACGCTGCTGACCTCCACATAGGGGAACCTCTTCTCCAGCACTTTCACCACGTCCCCAACGCTCAACCGTCCACCGATGGGAATCCGGTTGAACATCTAGGAGGAAATAAGGAGGGAAAAGATGTGAGTATGAAAGATTTGCTTGTCTACTGTTGTTAGAGTCACTGGTGTCACACTTAGCTTTCTCACTAACGTAACAGCTGAAAGGTCGACTCACAGAGATGACGGCTTCAAAAGCGCTCTGACTGTCCACCTCGTCGCTGATGTAGTTGTAGGCTCGGACCAGCGCAGCGCCTGCGTCCTGCATACCGTCTATGTCATCTTCATCTGACACCACAAACACCAGGCCTATCCTAAAACACACGGAGAGGCCCAATAAAGTTTGAACAGTTAAAATGCAGAGTGTGTGCTGTGGGCTTCATCAGTATTCAAACATACTGACCATCCCGAGATGCTGCATGCAGCGAGGTGTCAAAGGTCTCCCACAACTCCTAAATTAAAATGGATTTTAACTACATGCTCGGACTGACTGCTACTGCCCTGCAGCATCTTTTTGGGATTTTTCTGGTTTTTTTGCAGTAACTGTGAGGCAATAAAAACATTTTTTTTTTTCGAAATCCCAGACACTGATGTAACTCACATTTATCAGCAAATACTTCTATACATCAATAATCTATATCAAACGTAACTAAAATATCCTTGTTTAGTCTCTTGATGAGTTCTGGCGAGTTTTGATCCCTGATGACACGAACACCAACCTGAGCGGGATGTTGTTTGCATAAAACATCTCTGCAACACTGAGCAGCTCAGCGGCGTTTTCCTGAGTTGGGTCCAGAATGATTACCTGCAGCGCACACGCACACACATACACACATTTCATGCTAGGATTCAGAGCCATTTGGATCCACAAGGGGTTGATTAATCGGGAATGGACGAACCAGATTGTGGAAGTTCTTGCGGATCTGCCTGATGACTCCAGGGAAGGTCGGCCTGAGCAGCTCCTGCACGTTATAAGGCCACGAGCTGTACCTGTGATCCGTCTCCAAGTTGTTAATCCACTAAAAATGAAAAGGGAATTGAAGAGGAAATATTTGACAGGTGCAGTCCGAGCAGATCAGTGCCAAAGAAGAAAACTGACATTTTACTGCTGAAAGCTACGGCTGTATCTAACAATTATTTTCACTGTCTTTTAATCTTTCTCTTTTTCGGTAAAGCGATTAGTTTTGTCTATGTGATGTCAGGAAATAGTACAATTGTCCATACAGTCCAAGTTGATTTAGCCTTTAAATTACAGACTGGAACCTGAGGATATTTGGACTATTTACCTGATGAATAACCACTGTGATAATCGAAACGTCAAAAAGTCAGAGACTCAGGTGACAGAAGTTTGTGGCAACGACTGAAAGTTATTGCCAGTCTGAAAAGACTATTTCAACTTGATTTCATCACGGATCACAGCTGTCATTTGAGCTGCCAGCTGCTGCAAACATACACTGGATATACATCTGAAATGCATTTGTTGCACAACCACAATTCTATCTAGAAAAACCTCATTTTAATAGCTAAAAAGCTGCATTACAAAATTCCAACACCTCCAGGTTTTCCAGGACACGTGGGAACAAGAACCTCCACAGTATGACACATCTGTGACTGAACGATTATCTTTATGAAGGTGTTTTTTGAGAGAGGATTTCGGTCATGTGACTTCTTACGCTGATGGCGGGGTTGCGGATGTCGACGGCGTAGTCAGAGTCCGAGGGCTGGACGTTGAGCTTCAGGATGTCGTGGATGTAGGGCGTCTCGATGTGCAGGGAGCGCAGACCCTCCATCACCCTCGCCTCACTGCGCAGCACCTCAAACACGCTGCAGGGAAAGAGGGACATACGTCAGAGTGTGGACACCTACAGAATTCACGTTTATGTGGGAGTGAATATGAGCATAAAAGTGGCAACATGTCCGCTAACATCTGATTATGCACGAAAGGGAGGTGTACCGGAGACATATTTGTCAGTTATTTGCTGCTTTCGTGTTTCCCATCATTTTAATTTGAATATCATTGGTGATGAAGACGTCGACTTCAAATCAATAATTTAAAAAATTGAATAAAAATAATTGCTAGCTTCAAATCATTTGGTGACATTGTTGGAAAGTGTGTTGTGCGATGCTGCCGCGTGGAGCCTATGACAAATTTCCCCGCGGGACAATAAAGTATGTCTTATCTTATCTTCTTATCTGGCACATAATCAGCAGCTCATTTGCATTTTTTACTCAACATTTCTGAAAAGGGCAGGTTGCAAAACAGTCTAATTTACTGTGAACTGTGTCTGCAGCAAGGAAACACATCACATCCAGGTTACAAATGATTGAAAATGAACTGAACAGCTCTGTTTAAAAAAAAAAACCTTGCTAATTCTCAGCAAAAGTCAGTAAAATAGATAATGTTGCTTTATCGATGTGTTATGTTTCAATACAGTGCATGTGTATTTCTAGGCTTACTATGCAGGAACTGTTGTGACGGTTTGTAAAGAAACGTTTTCAGTGCTCTTCCCTCCATTTCTGTAGCTTCCTCTTGGATGTGTGCTGCTTATGGTCTGTCACCTGGTTGCCACCTTTTTAAAAATGTCCCTACCTCACCTGTGCACTGTTATTGGCTGGGTCTACAAACACACTGTCCAAAGGTTTTAGCACAGAAAAAAAGTCTTGAACACAGCAAAATAAGAAGAAGATAAGACGATGCATGCAGAGGGCAGAGTCTCTGCAAATAAATACACACTTCTTGTTACTTTTGTATGAATCTGTATACTGTTTTTCAGGAAAATCCTGCATAGCATGCCTTTAAAGCAGGAGTGCAGGACTTTTACATATAAATGAAGGTAAACAAATTAACATCATGCTGATTAAGCTGCAGCATGAATCTCTCTGTATTTAGCAGTATACCAGAGTTTTTAAATCTGCCTCTGTGGCCACCTTCCCACACTCCACACCGGTATTCATGCATTTTGCGTCAGGTTTGCCAGAGCTGAATGGGGGAGAAACTGTAGTATTGGCTACAGCAGGAGCCTTTGGCGTCATTAACAGTGTTTGTGTAATTACTCTCACTGCCAGAGGGGGAAGACAAAAGTTCTGCAGCAGGTTTAATCTAAGGAGTTAAGCATATGGGATATCCTGCAGACTGTGAGTTTATCAGGGTGAGAATGAGACACATTGGAAATGTGACTGAATATAACTTGTCTGAAATGTTTAATTTCACAAGTTGCAAAAGGTTGACAAAGTGCAAATGAGCAGAAGTTGGAAATAGAACAGAAGATGTTACACAGATGAACGGTAACATGCTGCGTATCAACGTAGGACTGCATGTTGGTACCTGAAGATGTCTTGGGTGTCCAGATCTATATGCAGCCCGTTGATGAACAGGGCTGAGTCACCAGGCTGCAGGCCCAGAGTCCCTTTGAAAAACTGCGGAGAGAGAGAAATGTCAGCGTGACTGAACATCCTGTTCACGTCAAACCTTAAAACTCCCCACTGAACTCCAGCTGAGCAGATCGCGGCGCTGTGCATGCAGGTAACGCCAAAGCCGGGCCATCGCGCAGTCAATTACATCGCAAAACTGGAGGCAGCAGTCAACACAGAGCCATAACAAGGCATGTCGTCCGCTGCAAACTAGCATTGACAGCTCTGTTTAAAATCAGTCTGTTTAGAGCAATCAAACCTCACACTAAACAAATCTAATTATTAGAGAAAGGGTGTGTGCGTGGCCCTGAGAAGTTGTCTGAGTGTTTGTGTGTCTGCAGAGGCAAGAGGAAAGCTCAAAGTCATTCTGGTGCAGTCAAATCTCATTACAGAAAGACAAAGACGTCAGATTAATCATACTCCAGACAATGCAATTACAACAAGACATGATTAACACAAATATTGTTCATCCTACTTAAACAGTGTTTGTGTGTGTGTGAGAGAGAGAGAGAAATGTCTGAGTGCAAGTGCATGTGTCCAAACTACTTCAATCAATAATCATTTCTCGCTGCAGGACTCAGTGCGCCTGCCGAATGAATCACCGATTCAGTAATTAGGACGTTTGCCGCTCACCCCAACCACCCACCCAAACTCCTGTCTGCACACCAAGATAATGTGAGCACAGCTTGAGGAGGGGGGTGAGGAGGCAGGAGGGAGGGGGGAGGGGGGAGGAATGAAAATATATTTGACAAGAAAAAGGGATGATTACCTATTCCATTAGCAGAGCAAAGCCAAACACATTGTCAGAAACTGAATGCTTTTCAAGTCCGATGCTGTTTACAATTTATCTTATAATAAAAAGGTGAGCGGAGCAAAACAAAAACAGGGAGGCCAGTTCGCAATTTGAGATATTTCCCTGAAGACGACTAAGACGCTGAGAGGTTGTGGTTGTGTGCAATAATGCTATCTGCTTCTTCTTTATTTTTCTCCTTTATTGGATTAGATTGGTAAACAGCTCAAGCTAAATTATCCGTGACCACCGGGCAACAGAGTCAGCAGGAAGGGAAAAGTACCAACACGCTGGATTAAGACGAAACAGAGGAATTAAAGAGGATTAAGAGTCAGTAGGCAGGTTCTCCATCCAAATGAAGCGCAAATTTTAACTGAATCAACAAAAGAAAATGTAATTTCTGGTCATTTCCCAACGACGAAGAAGGAACAATAAATAAAACATGTACTGCAATAATGTGCTGAAGATGAGGTTAAATGTAAAATTGACATCTTTCTGCGTATCTACCATCATCTCTGCTTAGCCAGTTGGGGCCAAAATTGACACTAGTCAGACTCGAGACATCTAGGTCATAAGTGATACAGCCGGCGATATTACATTTGTATCTCTGTCAGCAAATTCTGCATAAAAAGCCAAAACTAACTATGTATTGATCCTATTAACAAGTGTCATCTGTGTAGGAAAAGGCTGACGTATCTTATTCCTCTCTGTCATTGTTGCCCAAAAACACACTGATGGGCCCCATTGTTTGACTCGGTGACACGTTCCCTCATCACCATGAACAGGTGCACTCTAGTTTATTTTGAATGAATCCCAAATACTCTGTCCTGCTGCTTTAAAACCTCAACAGAGCACTAAATGTGTAGTCATCCACAGCTGAAAATAGTTCCCAAGAAATGTATTATTTACTCTGGTTTGAGTGATGTCTGAAAAAAACTACAGTGCCCAGCTGTTTTTGTCTCTAGTTTTAGTATTATAATATAATTATATTATATATAATTATAATATAATTATATTCTAAACTCCTTGACATCCATAATTAAATGTCTTCAGCCAGAGAGGACAGGCTTGGGCTGAGAGCCACAGACAGAGCAGGAAAGTTGGACAGTCCTGAGAGACAGACGACAGGCTAACACATTGTTGGGCTTTGTCTTTTCATGGGATTTAGTGGCAATAAGAAAAATATGAAATGAAGCCAAGCTCACTGCATAACGATGAGTCTGTTGGGTGTTTTCATTGTGTTATGAATGACAGAAGGAGAGCTGAGGAGGATGACAGATGACAAACTGAGATGACTGGATGAACAAACGCACCTTTTGGTTCTCGCCGATCTCTTTGCGGATGTCAGAGTTGACCACTGTTTTAGTGATGGACCTGCGAAAGGAAAAGGCCAGACCTGAGTCGTAAAACCGCAGACTTGTCAATATCTGTGAAGCGTCTTACTGTAGCTGCTGTTTCTTCTTTACCTGGCTTTGGTGGGGAAGTTCTGACTGAGGTCTTTCATGACATTGAGGGCCTCGACGGCGGGAGCGCCGAGAATGCGAGCTGCTGTCTGGAAACTCAGATCTATAAAAGAAAAAGGTGGGTGGATGGACAGGTGAGGCAAAGAGGGCAAAAAAGAGATGATGGACAAAAGCAGAGAGGAGTTTGGGAAACAAACAGAGGGTAGAGAGAAAGTCTCCACAAAATAAAAGCATCATTTTTCCTGTTAACACAATTAAATTAAACACAATTAAACCCCATGTTTAAACCAGTAAGTTTTAAGAACAATCTGGCTTAAATATGGGCTCTTTGCAAGGATGCATGCTTTCACCTCTTTTTATTTATCCTCTGCAGGCATGACAATTAGGCCCAATTCTGAATGTGGCATTGTCCGATTGAGGCATGTGGGATATGCCAATACTGTTGTGTCTCAATTAGGGTTCTTAGCCTGTTGCCTGTTTACAGTCAGCTAACCAACAGCTTGCACGGCTGTGGCGGAGAAGCATGCACAAAAGAAAAGCCCACATGTCTGTTCTGAAGGAGAAACACAACGGCATTTGAACACTATGAAAGACTTGGAAATCAACAGGTTTTTGGATGTGCACAGAACAACCAGACTCACACGTGGAGTCACATCCATCTGAGGTCAGACAGCGGAACGTCTGCAATCCTGCAAATATCTGACTCAAAACTGAACTCTGATGAAGCCGTGTGCCAGCATGTGTTTGAAACTGTCCCATTTCCACACTGATAAAACCACGATGACCTTATTCTATCGCGCTGACTCGATTTGATCTTTTTCTTTGGCGTCATGGTTGGAGACATAGCTTTAAAGAACAGAAACTCTCTGCATCAAACTGTTAAGTGGTCCATTTGGTTTACTGGTGAGTCACAACGTAAGCGAGCGTCTCTGTACGCCAGACAGTTACAGCAATTTCAGCTTCTTCCTTCTGGACAGACGCTTGTAGTCCCGAGATGTAGAACAAAGCAGTTTAAAAATAGTTTTGTTCCAGCAGACATCACTCCAAAAAGATGCTATAGTAGCAATGTTTTGGGGTTTTTGGAGGCTTGAGCACTTTTATCATGTCTGTCTATTGTCTGTGCTGTTTGTAAAATGTGTGTCAAGATGGATGCCTTGTCTTCTGCAAACCAAATCTGTCCACGGGTACAAATGAAGTAAGCTGACCTGAAGCGCTGCGAGCAGCAGTCACAGTCTGTACTCTTTGTGAACAGACTCACAGAGCGGGAACGCTTGAAGGCTCAAGTTTCTGAAGCGTGAAGTTGAAAAGAAATAAAGAACAAGGGCAGCTTGAACCGAATGTTATTGCAGAGCTTGTTATAGTTAACGTACCCTCATTCATTTACAGACATGCTAGCTGCTCTGTGAGGCTAAATGATAAGGCTAACATGCTCATGGCGTTTAGCAGGCCTAATGTTGATTCCATCTCAAGTATTAGGGTCAGTATTCGCGTGTCATCAAGTGTCTACTTGTGTAACATATTTCCCATGTGTCTATTAGGACCTGAAGCCAGGAGAGGGTTATTAGGGTTTTACTGGGACACACTTGATTAATAATTATCAGGCCCTTATGGGCTCAGTAAAGCTCTGATATTTGTTGCTTTTATTTAATTTACACACAATTAACAAAATAATAGAATCAAAAACAGTACCACAGTATAATTCTAGTAAAATGCACATTCAGGAACCCAGAGGTGTAATTGCACTAAATTGTGGTGAATCGTGGGATAGACTTAGCTCTGAAGACCGCTTTGAAGCAGTGTTAGGAAAAGTACGAATCAAGCAGTGTGGCTTAAGTGCTCTGTGTGTTGGGACACACTTGTCTACTCCCTTGTGGCGTGGAAACGTGCACTTAAATGCTCAAGACCACGAGTATGGGTATTGTTGGCCATCTTTGTTTGGGACATTAGCATGCTAACATTTGCTTGCTTTGAGTGCATTTGAGTGCTATTAGTTTTGCAGGTGTTAGTCAGAAACTAAGAGCAACCATTACCAAAAAAGTGGTGGATCTACGAATCGACTGACATCATTGCCATCCCTCAAGCTATTTTACTAACATGGCTTAAAAAAGTCATCAGTTAAGCTAATTAACATAACAATTAGCGAATAATTCCATGTTAACATGCTTGTCTTCACATCTGAGGCATTAATTAAAACGATCTCAAAACATCAAAAGGATTTAAGGCAGGATTAAGAACGAATATATAAACACGCACATGTGAAGACATTCTTCAGAAGTACAGAGGAGATGCTGTACGCAGCTTTTGATTGCAAAGGAGAGGAAGAGTGCAGTGAGGATTATTTCAGTGCACTGAGCATCTCTGTAATGGTGTTGTAGCTGGTGTGATTATTAGCCCCTGGAGGTCGCCTTCTCTTTGTAAACAGGCTGAGCTAATGAGCCCCAGCGGTGTAGAAGATAAAGACAGACGCCCACATGACAGTCTGACAGTCGAGCTCAACTGACTCTCATCCCCTCACATCCTTTATTCAGCACTATCGAAGCAGCCTCATGCTTTCATCCTGACCACACCTAACGATAGAATAAGACTCTTAATGCACGGAAATGACAAAAACATAAATAAACCAGGCAAGCACCAAAATATCTGTGAGAGTGCGTTCAAGTATGTAATCCAATAGATGATGCAACCCTAATCAATAATACTTTTATGTTGCAGCAGATGATGCTCTCATATCTTGAAGATATTATGGCTCACATGTATCAAGAGGACACTGATCGACCGCAGGCATTGATTACAGAACAAGGCAGATAAATTTTCCCCTGCAAGTTTGATTCACCGATGGAATGATCTCATTGTTAAAGCAACCAAAGCCGATATCAGTCCTGGTTTACTTATTTATGATCAGCGCGTAAGTAGAATAAATCAAACTAATGAAGCAACGGCATGGACAGGACATCCACAACAGGGACGCAGATTCTCTCTGGGATTAGTTAACTTTCAGTGATTGCAAGAAAATGTTTCAAAAACATTTTCACACAAAGAAAAATCGAAGCTAAACACACACAGTTTGGTCTCACAATGAGTTCTCATCAAAATTTTGCCTTGATAAACACACACACATAAAATTCAGCATCAAGTGGATCATGTTTTTGTTACTCTTAATTAGTTTGTTTCCTGAAAAGTTAACACCTTATTATACAGTTTCACCCTTTTTTCCTTGAGTAGCTTTCTGCTAACAAAGCAAGTCTGGCTAACTGGCAGGTATCTGGTTGCTAATATTAACCTATGTAAGCTAATGTTAGCTTATGCTAAGTAGATATCGCTGCGTAGCTAACAATGCTGGGTCAGTCTGACAACTGGTTTTCTTTATCTATTGGCTATAGATCTATTGGCAGAATCAGGCAGAAACTGAATATAATATTCCTAATTATGTTTCCAGTCATGTATAACCTCCTGAAGCTAAGAATCGTTGCGTTTTCAACCGATTATACGTTTTATGGGGATGATGATGTGCAATTTCTCATGATAAAAATAAGATAATTATCTTCTGTCAATGGTAGCTATGAACCTGAGTCCTGGGGCTGTTTTACAGGATCATAAAATCGATTCCTTCACAATTTAAGTGACAGGACCGACACCTGCAGGTGTTAACAGTAAGCCGAGGGAGTGTTTGGTGCGTGCTCAGAGGGACTTACAGCTTATTTTCATTAGCCTGTCAAGATGTTTGGTTCTGTCAGTTTTACATACTTGTGGTACTCTGCTGTCAGTAGTCGCTACGTACAATAACGTCTAACGTCTGGTGTAATACCAAAAGGCTTAAACTCATATTTCATACGTCTCTCTCATGGATAAATTCCTGGAAAAACCTTTCAGGCACTGCTAGTGATTTTCACTATTCACACATGCAGCTACATAGACGGGCAAGGAACAGTCCAGTGGACGGCGGTAATGCGACACTCATGGATGCCAACTGCCATAAAGCTCAGCAGAAGAAGAAGATGAGGCAATACTGGATGTGCGTGTACGCAGTCAAAGATAACATAAAAATACATTAAAAGAGTGTCGGATGCTTGACTGGACAGAAGTAGAGACAAATATGAAGAAGACAGACGCGTGAGACTGAGGCCATATAGGAGATGAAGAGCTGCAGCTTCTGATTGGTTTGCTCGCTCCGTGTGAAAGCGTCTTTAGTCACTATCGTGTTACAGCAGGAAGCAAAAGAACAGAACACAAAGTTAGCCGATTGAGGAAAGAGCAGAATGTGATTGGGAGGAAACCCACCTTGCATTTGCCAGACTTTCAGAGGTGCCATTTCATTGGTGCTTTCTATCATATGTTTCCTCAACTCCTTTAACTGTTCTTTCAGCTCTGGGTAGAGGGTCCTGATGAGAGGAGGACAAAACAGACAGACAGTGAGCTCAATGGCTAGAATGAGTTGTTGCATTTGTGTGCATTTTCAGGAGGGTCTATCAGAGATAAAGGGGTATATGGTCTGTGCTTTGAGGGAGGAAACTGAGAGAAAAGAAGCAGAAAACGGCTTGGTTGGTGCGAGCGCGCTGCAGTTCCTGGAGCTAAGCCAAGCTTTGAATTTTTATCATGGGCTGACACAAAGTCACTCACTTCAGTTTGCCAAAAAGGAATCCCTGGACCTCGTCCACTGGATCATTCTCTCCGATCACTGTAGCATTCACCTCCGCCCCTGGAACCACAATCAATTAACTCGTTATTCACGTTAGGACTCCTCTGGGATTACACCATCGTGGGCATGTGCACGTCGATACTGTGTGGTCTTGTGTGTGTGTGCGGGGACCTTGGACTTGTGTGTCGTCCTTCGCCTTGTACTCCTGGCTTTTGATGGCCAGCTCCACTCCATAGCCAGACAGATAGACTTTCCTCCCACTTGGTTTCTGGAGGGAAAGCAGTGAAGCATTGTAAAAAGATGAGCATTTATCAGGTTCCTTGACAGCAATTAAGACGTCTAACGTCTATCGTTTTATTGCAGCTGCACTGATGTCATATTTAACAAGGTTTCCAATCCATATACGAGAAAGTAAGCAGATTATTTTTTTTGGGCAAGTGGCATCTGTTGTAAAAGGCTCCATCAACTTCTATGTATTCATCTTCATCTCTGATGTAAAAAAAGAAAGAAAATCTCACTTGTATGACAAACACACACGCTTTCTAACGACTTTGACATCTTTCAAGTACGGGCAACCAGCTGTGGCTTTCTAAGTGCTGAAGACACTAACTGTACCTTGATTGGCCCTGAAGCCTCTGAAGTAAAAAGGGAAAGTGTTAAGTGTTACAACCTCTCCAGTGCCCAGGACCTCATGCCTCACCGACAGATGGTGAGAATAATTTAGCATAATTACAGGGAAAAAAAAACTTATCAACTGTATTTGCATGTGATGGAAGGAGCAACCCAACCTCAGCTTGATATGATAAATTGGAGAAGCACTTTTTATCCCAAGTGAAATGATGAGAGTGATTAAACCGCAGAGTTTCTTTAGGTATGGATAACCAAGTGCTTTTAAAAACTGCTTCATGTTCATTAACATACACAGAGTACATTCACTTGTGGATGCAGCGCAGTACTACTACACACTGTGACAGCTGTTGTGGATGGGGAGGAGAGCACCTACCTTCTCTGACTCGACTCCTTGACTGTGACATTTAACCTGACAGCCTCTCTGGTCTGCACTTAAAAATAGCTCAAAGTCACATTGAAAACTTGTCTAAGTCATCTATATGCAGTGGATGCTTCGCAGACATCATTTGGGCTATGAGTTAAAATCAATTCGCACCTTTTAGTTGTGATGGTAAGACAACGTGCAAATGGAAAAACAGATAAAACATAGTCAAATTAGCCAGGCCACATTTGGAGGTGGTCAGACTTGCATTTTGATGGGATCGCAGGCAGGAATAAATGAAACTCATATATTTTCATCTAACTCGGCCTCCTCCTGCAAGTCTTCCCTCATATGAAGTGATTTGGAAATGAATGTGGTCTGCTTATGGCACTGCTCCTCAAACCTGAGACACAACTGAGCCTAGTCATGATCAGATGTGGACATGTAGAGCTGATCACATTCCTATCATTATGCTCACACCTTGTATTTTCATGCGTTTTTCCTTATCCGGATAACGTGTCCGGATGCAGTTTGCATTCCAATACCAGGTGTAAAGGGGCCTTAGTTTGTGGGCATGTTGGGTGGACGGTAGGTCATGTTTTCAAATGTCTCATTAACATTTCACCATGTAACGATTGAAAAATATTCAGGATTAATATACATATAATTCACCACTGAAGATAATTTTGTGTATGAGAAAACCTACAGCCAGGTAATGGCGGAGCACATAAGTTGCCAGGCCTTCGCTGACTTTGGATGATATGACTTGGTGAAGCCTCTGGAAATCTGGTCTCCCAAACTCGGCATACAAAATGACAACAGGAGCATCTGGATTGGACCCCATGTATTTGTGGTCACCTTTGAAAAGGTATGGCTTCGGTCTGAAAGAGAGACAGTAAAGTTTTTTATTAGATCAGTTATTATTTTGCTTGTTGATGAACCTCATGTCTGAATTGCGTTCGTCTGTGTTTACCTCCCAGGTGCTGTTTTCAGCAGTGCTGCTAAGCTTTCTGCATCACATGTCTTTTCTCCATGGACGCTGAAAAATGCTGAGCAGCCAGAGGGAGGAGGCTCATTGGACGCTATCTAAAAAAACAGAACAGCAGGATCTTTTACATTATGACACCCCTCACATGCACGTACAAGCCTTCAAAAGCAAAGTCAAAATCATCCTCTCGGTACCTGCTGGAAGGAGTGTACTGTTGCAGAGTAGGCTCTCAGGGAGAGGGCAAACTTCAGCATGTTCACCTGGACGGAGCTGAGCAAGGCACCGGCTTTCTTCACAATCAGGTCATAGTAGGCCTGATCTGTGTCTGCATGAAGACAAGAGGCACAAACAGACGTAATGTGTCTTCTTTGACATTGTCGACAATGTTTAAACATTGCTTCTTTAACTCTGCCCAGGAAGTTGAACTGTTTTTACGCAGGCAGAGACACAAACGAACAAACAACATTACATCTTGCAGCTCTATTCTATCATGTTATTGCTTACATAAGTGTTTGGTCTAAACACTGACACTGCAATTGCTGCCAAGAGGCTTGCATACACATCATAAATTCAGCTGCTAGCAGCACAGAGACTAAAAGTGAAAGCAGGTCTAGAATGGCTGAAGCAGCTTTACTTTACCATCATGCTCTCCTTCTATGTTCTGATTGGCCTCCACAAAGTCCCAGAACTTCTCCTGGCTCTCCTCTGCCAGGAACTCACTGAGGAAGAAGAGGATGAAGGTGGCCATTTCATAAACTGTGCATGTATATATGCAGTCTGTGCATACTGTCTGTAATTTTTTAAAAGCTACATCAGGATGAATAATGACTTTCTCGAGAAAGGTTTTGATGTTGCTCGCCAAAGTCAGCACACACGGGCATTTACAGCAAGCAGTGCAGCATCTTTAAGCCTTTAAGTATTCAGCATCTTGCTCAAGGACACATCAGTGAGACAGAAGTGTAAACTCACTGAGAGGACAGCCTCAGTAATGACCTACAGGCCCTCAGGACATTGATTTATCTATTATCTGTTTCTGAAATTTAATGTCAGATGCAATGCAGCCAAATGCTGCTACAGTTGAGCAGTGTCGTACCTGGCCTCCAGCAGCAGAGGAGTATCTGCCCATTTGGTTGTTAGGGTGGTGGTGACAGCCTTGGAGTCTGCACCCCCAGACACTGCAGAGAGCAGTGACAGCAACAGGAAACACAGAAGCCACATCCTCAAGCTTACACCTGTAAGAAAAGTGGAGACAAATGAGTCGAAGTTTCATAGGAATGATGGACAATCAGAGCAAAAATCAAGTGTCACAGAGCCAGAGACGAGAGAGCAAGTTCAGCCCTGTTTATATATGGCACCAAAAAGCATGCTGGGTGACACACAAACACCTGAGGTACAGGTGTAACTGCACTGAGACCACACTGAGAGGACACAGGGATCCAGTCAATCAGTCCACATGCAAATGTGAGCATTTATGTGAACTCAAATTCCTGACCATGTAGAGAGATCAACTATTCAACTGACATGTGTGTGGATAACTTGGCTGTGATATAATCTGAAATTATTATTTGTCAAATTTAGCAGAATCATGGTAAGAATAATAATAATAAAACTGTACACAGCATTTTTCAAAGCAAAGTTAAAAAGTGTGTTTACATGGTTGAACCAGGATTTAAATGCAATGAGGCAAATAATATCAGACAAGTAAAATAAATAAACAGAAATAAAATGGAGCATAATGCCCAATAATAAAGATAAAACAATAACAGATAAGAAACTGGAAACCAGTATGCTAGCATTAATAAAAGGGATGTTTTGGGAAGTGATTTTAAAAATGTCACTGATTCTGCAGCCTTAGATTGTCAGGCAGGGAGCACCAGAGCTGAGGGGCTCTAACTGCTTAAACTCCATCACCTTTAGCCAGGACTCAGGAACATCCAGCAGAGTCCTTGCTGAGGATGTGAGGCTGTGTCCTGGCTCACAGGACAGCAGCAATTCAACACAACTGAAAGATAAACCAACTTACTGGTAGCCACCAATGAAGAGCTGTGCTCATAGTTTCCAACAGTTACACTGAAATATGAGTGGGGGGCAACATCTGATCATAAATGATCACTGCAGTTGTGTCTGACATCCTTCTTAATGCAGAGTAAAATCCATCTCAGCTTGATCTAGGTTGGATTGCCAGCTGGGCAAAGCCAGCAACGGCACCAGGACACCATGAACCACATGTATCATTTGGCATTTTAGAGACCAACCTAATGTCAATAAATGTCTTGTTTTACCAGTCTAGCAGTCCAAAACCCAAAGTTAGTTGGTTTACATACTGTTTAGACAGGAAAATGTAAATTCTCACATTTGTCAATGGACTAATTTACTAATTATATAATATCTGTAGTCTGTAGTCTACTGTGTAATTATTTGGAGGCAACGGGTGCATACACAGAAGGCAGGAAGTAGAGGATCAACAGGGGCCTAAAGGCAATTTTCTGTCCCCTGACAGGTAAATGCGGCCATGGATCTAGACCAAGAATGGATTTATCTGGAAACAAGTGGTGCAAGACAGGGCAGAAACCGGAATGATGAAGAGGAAGGGGAAGAACCCTCAGTTACGACGTCATCTTCTAACTAAGAGTTCCGTGTATCCTATAACGAACTACTTTGTTTTGGGCGCACTTGCAGCAATTTTCAGGTAGTAAACAAAAAGCTCCGTGTTCCCTGTCCAATAGGAAAGTTCAGCGTGGCTCCTCCATCCAATGAGCGCACAGTTTGGGCATCCGGGCTGTGTCAGTGACAGTCCCTTGAGCTGTAAGGTAAGCATAAGGTTCTTCCAGGTAGCAAACAGCTAATTTCAAGAGCCTTGGCATATACTTAGATTTGAGTGGTCTGAAGATATTTAATGGCAGTTATACAGACACCCAAAGCCCCTCAGCAGTTGGTGAACTCACGGCGAGCTAACGCTACCTGAAACATAACGTTAGCCAAAAAGACGCAGGAGCTAGCTAACTCTTCCTACAGCAAAAGAAAACAGCCCGATTTTACGCGTTTCGGTTTACTCACAGACACCTAATGTCACAGTCTACAAAAAACAACAATGAGCAGCCATGGATACAGTCGTTTATAGTTTTCTCACATAAAAAATGAATGATATATAGTCTCACCGAAGCCGGCTCCGTAGCTTCCTGCATTCATGTTCTGCTGGGACTAGGTGGGTCCTGTCAGGCAGATTAGGTGACCACAACTGTGCCTGTTCAAAATTAGTGAACTCCTCCGAGCATTAAAGTATTTAACAACACTGAAACGTGACTTGAACACAAAATAGCCTATTTCACTGTGAAATAATTAAAAACTGAAGTGTGGGAAAGCTGAATCTAATCAGGCAATTAACTTCACTGCCTAACCCGTGGCACCCAAACTAAAAAAGATAATTACACATATTTCTGTCTGTGAATATATTTTTAAAGGTGCTTGGACTGGGCAATAAAGTCGGTAAAACAAATGCAAATCATAAAACTATATTCCTGCATTTAAGAATTTAGATTCTACCATTATTGATGACACTCACTCGTGTTAAAGAACAGAGCTCATTACTGAATCGTTATATATCTAATATAAAATGTATGCTGAGCAGTGGTCAATGCTTATTTGTATCAGTTAAATGAAAAGCCCACCCGAAACATAATTTACATTGTGCTCCTTCAGTGATTTGGACAGTAAAATCAATATTTACTAACCTGCACAACAGTATCCAGCCACAAATCGGAACAGGTGTCACTTTTATCTTCACTGTATCAGCGCCAGCTCCATGGCTTCTGAGAAAAGTGTTTGACATATTACGTCTAACATGTTGTTCTATTGTTTACTGTGTACAGTGCAGGAGAAGTCGTGTCTCTTAAGCAAGAGACTTGTTAAAACTGACAATGCGTTATTGTAATATCATATTGAAATAGGAGTCTATGGAAAGTACTGCAGTCATTATTTTTGTATGCTGGAAGCATTTACATATTAAAGACACCTGTATGTGTCTATGCAGGTGCCTTTATCTATCTATATATATACAGTATATGGCTATGTAGGTACAGACATACATATGTGCTTGTGTGGTTTGTATCTTTTCCTTTCTGTTTTGTTGAATAGAGAATTTGCTTATTGCATATTTTTTGTGTTTCATTACACAACTAAATCAAAATAATATAAATTATAGAAATCTCTCATATCAAAGCTGAGCCGCATAATATTCTAGATATAATTATGTGAATTTTAGGAGTGATTTGCCAGGAGGAAGATGTGAGATGGTGGGCTCTATCTGTACAGCTGTGCATGTAAATAAGTTTAGGGCTCCCACACTAATTTTACACTAGGCACTGCGAGGGTGATCCAGACTTGATTTGAGAGAACAGCGCATATTAATGTGAAAGACAGCTCATGGAAATGAGGTTTGCTGGATGCATGGTGTGATAGCCATGGGAAATAAATCCTGTATTTAGAATAAGCCAAAGCTGTCCGGTTGGTTAACAGTAAGCCCTGTTTGTTTTGTGGTAATGAAAAAGTCGAGAAGCAGAGATCGCTCTCATTTTGAAAAAGGCACCTGGGAATCGGAGGGGGTCCATCTTGCAAACCTTTACCTTGAGTTTGTGTGATATAGTGTGCAGGCTACAGTATATCTTGTGGATGGACCGTCCCTTTGGGGCAGGTTGGTTAAAGGTGCCGGGCTCCCAGTCCACCTGTTGTGTGGTCTTGATAAAAGAAGAAGATGAAAGGCACGGAGACTCTGTCCCAGGGTGTGGAGACATGGGTCTTGCTTTTTCATTTACTCGCTCTGCAGCCTAAATTAAATTGGACAGCTGATCCTCCAGAGGGAGCAGTTCCAGGGTTTGATTTAACATTATATAAAAAGCAGCGACATTAATTATCCTGCTGGATTTGACCTTCACTTTGAAGTGCACGCGCACATGACACCTCACACATGTAGATACATACATGCATGCGTGCACGCACACACACACACACACACACACACACACACACACACACACACACACACACACACACACACAAATGAGCTGTACCGCTATGAGGACCGGCCAAAATGTCCTCGCTAAACAGTCCTTGCAAGCACAGCTAACCGAGCACAGCTCTCACACACACACACACACACACACACACACACACACACACACACACACACACACACACACACACACACACACACACACACACACACACACACACACACACACACAGAGTACCCACAGGGCCTGTTCATCTGTCAAGAAGGTGACATCTTCAGATGAATTATGGGAGATGGTTGTCATCTTCTCCGGGGTCACATACGAAATGGCGAACCCAGGCTGCGGTCTCCCTCTCCTCACACTATCACACGTCAGCCATTTTAGAGGTTGAAAGCCTCAATGGGGGACCAAAACGACCTCAATTAAACCTCCATTAATATTAATACATTTTGTCGTTTCACGTGAGTTGCCACTAATTAAATGTGTCCCTGACTGTATAATGGGGGTCAGCCGGGGTCTCCTACATGAAGCTAATTCACCACGTTACAGCCACCAAACGCTGGTCCGGTCTGGGCTCTTAAGTACAGATAGAGATGGGGGAAGTCTTGGTTATACCTTGGGGTTTGTGACCATTAAACACATAAATAAACACATTTATTCAGCAAAAGCAGAACTTTTTAATTAAGATCAGGGACTTTTTGTGCAGAGTAACATTTAGGATTTTCACTTTTATGCTGCCTGGTGTGTGCATGTGTCCCTTCATGAGTATAAAGGGAATATATTACCCCGCTAACAGCCTTACAGTTCATGTTTGGCCCTGACCCACGGTTTGTATCCTGCTCCTTTTCTCCAACATCAACATTTATCAGACTTTTATGTAGAGGTTAATAAGTTTGCAGCGGATCAGCTCTTTATGAGCTCCTGGGCCACAGCTCCGCGCACGCACACACAAACATAATAAACACACAGTTTAGACCATAATGGGATTGTGGGATTCCTCAGATTGGACTCCCACTGGTGTCAGTCTGTAAGCGCTCCACAGCACAGGGCTGCCTGGGAGGTTGGATTCTTCTGTTCAATCCTTTAATATCATGAGAGGTGATTTGCTGTTGACCCGGGAGATTAGCCAAACCCGGAGTGGAAGGTCAGATAACGGCCCCAGATGTCCGATCCAATCATATTTATTTTATTGCTGAAGGAAAAATGTGCACCCACACTGGGTTGCGCTCTCTCGGTGCCCCGTGCATTTACAGGATATTGAAACTCTGCAAATTGTTTGTGTATAGAGATTTATCCGCATTGTATATTTGAGGATGAAGGTCTGAGCCGTGCAGCTGCTGGAAATGAGTCAACCAGAGACAGAAGACCAAACTCCATGGTGACTGGTGGCGGTGCCAGCAGGGCAATCCTCCAGAACTACAATAGCTTGGCTCTGATGCATGTAAGGGAGGCACTCAATGTGAACTTATCTGCAGAATTCCATGCTGAAAATAAGCGATAATAATGCCAGAGCTTCTTTGTTTGCATGAAAGAAGCATGGGACCAGCAATGAGGAGCTGCAGCCAGTTTGACCTCCTAATAATGGACTGCAGCCAGGGCCCATACAATCACTCGGAGCTGGATTCCCACTGCAGGAGCACTTTCTCTTGAACGCTCACATGCACATGTTCACCCAAACAAAAGCTGTCCAGCCCTCTGCAGTAGCTGAGCCATTATTGTTTGTTTAGTCCAGCTGCACTTGAAATGACAGCGACCCAGAGCTATGGGGAGGATTAAAGACTGCGTTCAGTCCAATACGCTACATACCAGCTGCCAGAGAGGCTGCACAGCCTCCTCTTTCTCTCCTGCCCCCCCTCCATTCCCCTCTTCCTCTGTTCATATGTCAGGCACAAAAACATCCTCTCTTCCCTCCTGTCTTGCATAAAGACTCTCTCTGATTCCTCATCTCTTACACTCTTGCACTCGCCGGGGCTGCCTGCCCGCTCCGGTCCCCCTCCGGCCAGTCGCCTTCGCCTGCCGCTGTCCATGGAAATGATTTTTTCCGCCCTGCCTCGAGGGGTCAAAGTTGAATCCCACCGGACTGTTGATGAGACAGAGCAAAGGCCTCTGCTCTGCTCCCTCTCCTTTGCATGCCAAGGACGGGGAATAATATTTATACCGGCCTGCTGTCTTTGTCCCTCGCTTGCCAAACGCCTACCTGCCACAGCAGAGGAAGAAGTAAATTTGTGTGCATGGACATGTGTTGAGCAGGCCCTGAGTGTCTGCAGATTGAAATAGGCTGTAGATCACTGTTGACAGGGCTGACGCTGTCACTGGGGTGGGGGGACAGGCTGCTTTATGGGGTCATGGTCCTGTGGTTAGTGTAGGCGAGTGGTAGAAATGTCCTCTAGTTATAGATTGGCCTGTGGATGGAAGTGCAGAAACCTGGAGGGCAAAGCTCCCACACAAGTCGTCAGAAAATCACTTACTGAGATGAATATGTGGCCACATTTCAAGTTCAGTGCCTGGGACGTAGTTTCCATCTTAGAAAAACAAAAAGAGAGGAGATGTTTTCCTGCCTGTGTGCTTGATAATAGAGTGACAGAGCGGGAAACATCACAAATGACATGCAGTGACAACCACAACACAGTCAGGTCTGTAAAAATGAAATATTTTAATTGGTGGCTTGATGATTCATTTTTGCAATCATAAGTAACAAACCCAGAATGATGCATACAGAAGGAGCCAGAGACAGACTGCACGCCCATCAAAAAAAAACAACAAAAAAAAAACAAGTCTCTATCACACTCTTTTTAACACGTCTTTAAAAAAAAACAAAACAGGATGATGTTAGCGACACCTGGGCTGCTTCATTGTCACAAAGGAAAAGCTGTTAAGACATCAGATATACATAACGATGAGACATAAAATATTTGAGTATAGCTTTACAGCATCAATTCCTGGAATCATTTCAGTGACTCTTCCTCTCACACGCCGTTCAGGTACAGGTGATGGTCATTTGAAAGTGGAGCGCTGAAAACACTCTCAAAAGGGAGAGAGTCAGCTCTGTATTCTGTCTTAAACCACTAATGCAGAGCCAGATCACGGTTTGGAGCCCAAACACGGTCCAACGCGAGTCTGACTTTGAAAAAGAGGTTGTGGGCAAAACGCCTGGAGCTGCAGTGTTTTCAAGTATCCAGTTTCAAGAGTACAATGAAGGGGAAGTTAATACGAAACACGCACACACAAAAAAGGGAGATCTCTCTTCCCATATCCATTTGCGTTACTTTGAAGGCTACACAAAAAGCAGCATGTTGACTCTGGATGTATCCCAATACCTTTTATCGTCCCCCCTTGTTCCTCCCTCCTTCCCTTCATGACTCATCCCTGATTTGAAAGGAGCTGATCAAAAAGGAGACACAGGAGGATCCAGGGTGATTAGCTGAAACTTAACAAGGGGGGTGGCGAGCGGATAAATGGTCGGTTTCCATTTCCTTGAAAAAAATCTATTGTTGACAACAGGATGCAACGGATTATTTTTCAGAATAATCCCAAGGAAGTGTGCTTGCATCCCCCCGTCAGCCCCTGGATAACACCAAACTTTCCTGCCTACATTCAGTTAGTGAAACGTCTTTGTCCCCTCACACTCTTACGTTCCCTTCCCCACCTTCTTATTGCTCAGATTCTCATTTTACAGCAAATAAATCCAGAATTAAACTTGCTTGTTGACTCTCTTATTGAAAAGCTCAGAGCTATAAAGAACTTAAAACTTCATTAACGCCTTTTGTTCGCTTAAGTGGCAGGAACTGAAAGTTTTTAATGTTTCCAATTTGCACCTACAACCGGCAAATGAGACCAACATATGAGACGCTGATTAAATGTGCCTGGCGCGCTCAAACAACAGGTGCAGCTGACTTGATGTTTCGCAGTTGATTATCTTGAAACGTGACACGACCGGTGAGCTTCCCTTGAGGTCCCTCCGTTGGTTTTGCTGAGCTAAGAAACCACACGGCCCACTCACAGTTAGAGTGAGGTCTCTTTTCCCAAATAGAGCATCTTTGGCTGAGTCAAAGCTCCGTTTTAGCCGTTACTGGATTAGCATTAAGTGGATACATCTGATATAATCGTATAGCACCATCTGAGACCTCAGCCCTCAGTGTATGTTAATCCACGATTCATTCACACGGCTGCTCCTGTATCAACCTTAGAAAAGTCAGAATGTTATTTTAGCCACACTTATGCAGTAGCACGTCTCCCTAGTTATTTTCGGATGGATAAAATGTTTACCCGCGGCGAAACCAGTGTTCAAATCGGATATCTCCACAGACGTCCTCAGCGCTGGGATGCACGCTCGGGCAGCTGCCCAGGTGATGCCAGCAGCCACCACAATCTATGGAAACATTAGATTTAAATGTTAAAATCACCCAGGGCCAACATTTTATCTTCCCGGCCAGACAGCTGACACCTGTAGGGTAACAAACATTCCCTTTGAAGATATGACCAGCTGCTGGCTGAGGTTTACGCGAACATACGGCGCGCTGAGGTCACGCGCGGGTCTACCGCCGCTGTCATGTTAACCAGCGGACGATACATAAATGTCAGAGTGCTCTGAGAAAGATAAAATGTTCAATGAGAGATTTGTTAGCATCAGAGCAGCAAATCTGGATATTCTGCCGACCTAGAACCACCAAATTCTGTCACCTATCACATAAAAATGCGAGAACCGCCAACACATGACAAATTAAAATTCCTGAACGGGTCACAGAATTTGGTACAGATGCTGGAGCAACCCAACCCTACTTGTGGATTCTGCTGTCAAGAATAAAGACATGTCACAAGGGAAGATTTTCTTAAAGTATAAATCATGATTTTAGACAATTATAGTGACACAGTCCTCATATGCAACCACATCATGGGGAGGAGACAAGGACAGGGGGGGAAGAGAGCGGCACAGGAAAGGGCAGAGGGGAGTATTATTGGCTTGCATCGCTGTGACATGCTGTTGGAGGGACTTCGTGGCCCTGCCCTCCACCACCACAAAAAAAAAAAAAAAAAAAAAAAAAAAAAAGGCATGAAAATTGGTCATGGAACCAGTCACTCACAAAACTCATCCTCTCTCACTCAGGCACGCTATTTACAAAGGCATACACATATGCCAATCAAAGGCATACTGTACATACTATTTACACACACAGAAGTACACTCATCCACGCAGACACACGAGTAGTCAGAGAAATTACTGTAGTATAATGCAGACGTATTATCTGGCAATAATTATGTCGACTATGATCCCAGTACATAGAGGCACTGCTACCTCGCCCCGTGCATTCTTCAGGGTAAAACCAAGTTAAGAACCAGCCGCGCTAATGAACTACGGGTCACCGGCGCCGTGCGTGCCCTTTCAGCAGGTGGGAAGGAGGCTCGTTTGGGACCGACGCTTCTACAATGTAGCTCTTGGTCAGAAAAAAAAAAAGAGGGACAAACTGAAAATGCCACCCACTACATTAAGGGCTCACATTGCCATGGTGACCAGTAGGTCCACAACTCCCATCTCGAGCATTCGTCTGAGTTAAGGTTTCCAAAGCGCTCGTCGCTCATGCAGCTCGGTTCCTGGCAACAACCTGCAGCAGACTCACTCGTCTGCCTGCCTTTGATTCCTTCGCACCTATGTGAGATTCTGCTCTGTAATTGGCTATTATTCTCTGCAGGGCTGAGAGAGGGAGAGAGAGAAAAGGGGATATAATGAACTCGTTAAGCGACAAGAGCTTTGGGAACCTTTACCAGAGAAACAGGACAATTCCCCCCTTCCCCCCCACAAAAAGATGCAAGGCTTCAGTAATGGCTATGGTCCATTGTACGTCCATCCGATCTGTCAACTTTGACTTATAAAACCAATAAAAATAAAGAAATAAAGGAATCACTTTTCTTTAGGCAGCAATATTGGTCTCAGTGTTATTACAATTCTGCTTTAAAAAAGCATAAACACAAAGGAAAATACAAATGAAATCATCCTAAAATGAGAATGAGTCACTATTTCATGACCAAAGCGTGTTCATGGGTGAAATGGCTGATTTGTTTGTTTTTTTTTAAGCAGAAAGCTTTATTACACAGTCCAACTTTTCTTCGCTTCTTTCTTTCAGCTTCAGTCTCTCGTCCGTTTTCTTTGTTCAGCTCAGCCGTTAGCGTACTTTTATAGCTTTCCCCGAGTCCCTTTGAAATTGGAGCATCCAGGAAGTAGACTGGTCCTTTCAGCAAAGATTAGTGGGAATTCACAGACTTAATTTTATTTTTCTCATGCTCCATATTAGGCCACAGAGAACGAAAGGAATACAGGAGAGGGAGGAGGAGGAGGAGGAAGAGGGGAGGCGGGAGAGATGGATGACACACTCGCTTGTCAGCATCTCTTAAAAATATCCCTCCTGTGCTCAGTCAGTAATGATGATAGGAGAGACAGAGAAACTCAGAGGGGGGGGAGAGCAAGCGGATGCTAATAACAACTGGGCGAACCTCAATAACATGAACTGATGCGATGGACTGAGCCCAGGTCTCAATAGCAACCACTTGGACTCTCATTCCTGCAGCCCAATTCTCTGGTGAAGTCTGTTTGTCAGTCATGTGGGTCTTTGATGCAGGCGCCTCTCTCCGTGTGTGAGTGTGTGTGTGCGTGTGTGTGTGTGTGTGTGTGTGTGTGTATATTTCACATTACATATGCATGTCTGTGTGTTTGTTCTCATTTTGCTGCTACCAGCGGTTGATGATCTGGTTCATGTAGTCCTCAGTGGGGAGCCTGCTGCCCGCCTCCTCCGTTCTGCCTCCCTCCTCGCCCTCCTCCCGCTCCTCCCTCTCGCCGTCCCCGTCCTCCAGCGCCGACACCAGGCTCTGCCGGCTGTGGGAGGGCCACAGGTTGACGCCCAGGCCCAGGCCTTGGTGGCTCTGCTGCATGTGGTTTTTGATGCGCTGCTGCCGCCTCTCCTGCTGCCGGGTGTACTGGTAGCGCTGCTGGAACAGGTCCCTGGCGTAGTCGTAAAGCTCCATGTCCAGCTCGTTCAGCTCCTCTATGCGCTGGATCTGCGGAGGAGATGAAAAGTTAGAGCTGCATGTTGCAGGGGATTAGAAAATAATGGCTGCCTTTTAGACAAAATGTTCCTGTGTTGCTCTCATTAATTATGGTGTAACTCTGACGTTTGAGTGGATGAAATAAATACAAGAAGAAAGGAGGCATGCAGAGGTGGAACAGGAGACGAGCGTAGGAGTGAAAGCATTTCATCAGCCTTCTTAACTTAGGAAATGACTCTTATCTCTGCTGATGCTCCACTCACCTCGTAAAAGAACACATGCTCTCTCCACCAAAAAACAAGGTGTTCAAAATGCAACCATGATGATCTGAAGTCGATCTGAACGTGGCCTTACAAAGCACTGCCCCCAGACCAGGGACTGTCAGGCACCTGGAGCTAAATTCAGTCCCTGGTTTCTTTTTTTTGAAGCGCAGGTAAAGATCCCAAATTCCTCAAAAGGTTACTGTTCCCCCGGGATAAGCTCCTGCGGTGGAAACGCCCTGATACATGACATTTGTACAAAAGCTTTATAGGACTTCTACATGGAGAGGGAAGAGCGTGTTGGCAATATGTGGAGCAAGATAACAGAAGCGTGTTTGATGTTGGGTAGTGCAGTGCAGCTGGCTGTATTGGCATGTATCATCTGCTGAGCGTGAATTCAACAAGGAGGGGGGAAATGTGTTTAATTAAGAGAATCCCTTTGAAATCCGCGATGGAGTGCCGGATTTCATTTGTGGGCAATGTGCGCGAGAACAGAGGGAAGCGAAGCACCGCATCAGTGTTGGAAAATTAGAGATGTTTGATCGGCAGCACGGGGGACAGCGGCGCAAAGCCAGGAAGACGGCGCTGAGCTCAAGTCGTCAACACAGACTTCATGTATCAGAGAGGAGTCGTCATGTGATTTAGAAACCAAATCAAAAATGACTCACCGGGATCTTGGATTCGAGGGTGTAAGTGGGCTTTCAGCGGCTTTGCAGGAGAGTGTAAAGTAAATGTTCACATGCTGATGTAATCATCTGACGTTTTACGAAGGACACAGCTTCACACGGTGCCGTCAGAAGTGTTTAATGTGAAAGCTAATTCTGAAAACTGATTTTCCCTCAGAGTGCCACACGCAGCCTCCTTCACCTCTCCAAACTTCCACCAGGAAATACTCCCTCTTTGTTGTGATAATAACCGCCGGCGCATCTTTCCACGGCCTCGGTCAGCAGGGCATATTTTATTTTCTGTCCTCCCAACTGGTTTTGATGTATAAATCACCAGTCTGCTGTGCACTGGAGGATATTTTTTGCTGGGAAAATTGAGCCTAAGAACTCCCACATTGGACCAATCAAAGTGTGAAGAACATGTTTGAAGCTGCTGTTTTTTTTAAACGGTGACAGTCATCCCAACTCATTTCACAGCAATATAAGACCGCTGTGTTTACTCGCCGTTTCTCATTTCCTACGTCTTTTCTCCGATTAGTTTCCGCTTCTCTTGGAAATGTTTGTTTTATTTCCTGTCTGTGAATGAACGTACTATGGCTGCCATGTTTATTTTCTAAGAGAGATGTTACTCGTGACAAAACTAATCTGAGAAAATACAACATTGTTTTTCCTCTATAACCATTTTGAAAGAAAATACATACCAGAATTATACATTAGGCTACATTATTTACATTAAGTGTTAATATAAGTGCATTTTTTCCAGAGGTGGAGGAAGAGTCAGATCTTTCACTACGGTAAAAGTACCAGTACAACCATTTAAAAACACTATTACAAGTAAAAATCCTTCATTCGAAGCCGACTGCAGCATATAGTATTACCAGCAAAATGTCTTTAAAATATTAAAGCTGAAAAATGTCCTCTGCGACTGATATATGTGACATTATTAGAAAAGTAGCACTTCACCATTGAGCTCTTCAAGGTAAGGGGTCACAAACCAAAAAGGTCGGGAGCCCCTCATAAGGTCTCATGTACTTTAACTCCTCACCACTTCTGCCAACTGCATGTACAATATCTCCCTCTGAAGTGTCGAGAAGTTGAAGTATAAAGCAGAAATTCTGCAAAAGCACCTCAGAATTGTCAGTATTTGAGTTTACGGTTGGGGGGCTCTAATCTGAGGTGCTCTTAATTGGCAATCTCTGAGGCTGCTAGCAGTAATGACCTTCTCCTGCGCAGCAGCAGAGCTAACTCTGGGTCTTCCTCTCCTGGGGCGTCCTGGTGAGTTTCATCAGAGCGTTTGATGGTTTTTGAGACTGCACTTGAAGACACATTCGTTCCTCAGACTGACTGAACTCCATGTTTTAAAGTAATGATGGACTGTGGTTTCTCTTTACTCAGTTCATCGCTTCTTGCCATAATATGGATGACTAGAGTGGTCGAATGGGGCTGTGTGCTGTATACCAACACTAGCTCGGCTCAGCAAGGTGGCTACTTTGAAGACTCGAACCTATAAAGCATGTTTTGCTTTTCGCTCGCTTCATAAATCAATATGTTGACTGGATTTACTACCACTGACTTTCTCTCATGTGTGTCTCTCTAATCTGCCTTTTTCTGACTGAGCAGCAGCACTAACCGTGGCGTTGTCCAAGTCCACCCCCGCAGCTCGGGTGCTGTTGTACTGCATGAACGGCCTGATGAAGCGCAACCTGAAGGTTCGCTCAAACAGGAACTGGGTTTTCCTCTGGTACTCCGTCAGACCAAAGAAGGCCATGTCTCGTAGGTTCTTCTTTGCCGACTCCAGCAGAAGCTGGGCCCTCTTCTTCTCTGGAACCGTGGACATGTTGTAGCAGCCGACGAGGCTCAGGTCCGCTAACATACGAACCTGCAGACAGAGGAGCAGGAGGGGAAGGGCGTTAGAGAAGTCAGCGTGAACGACGGGAGGAATAAAGAATCCATCTTTAAATTAAGGCTAATGTTTAAACCTTAATGCAGAGGCAAAGAGAAAAGAACATGGTTTTCACTTGTGTATGAACATTTGAAGAAAATGTCTTTGTGGCTTTGACGCTGAAATGATTTGTTGATTGGACAGAAGACAGAAATTAACTGTTGACTGGATAACTGATGAATCATCTAACGCGGGCTGTAACTAACGATTATTTTCGTTACTGGTTCAGCTGCTGATTATTTTCTTGATTCGCTGTTTCGCCACACGGAGATACCTTGAATTTGTTTGCTTTGTCTGACTGACAGTTGAAAAATCTGCTCTCATAAATGACATTTGAGGCATTGAAACCAAAAAATGTTCATAACTGAATCAGTCGATCGGTAGATTCATTTGTTGTCAGTGAGACAATTTAAACGTTATGAAGAAGTAAAGACATCCCTTTGAGTTTTCGGAAGTTATTATGGATGGTCATTTTTTTTTTTTTTTTTAAGATTAACATGAAATGATCAATCACGTCATCAAAAAAGAAAATGGAAACAGTCAACAGATTAACTGATAATGAAAAAAAACTATTAGCTGCAGCCCTGATCCCCGCGGTCCTGCATGTTGTGCACAAATCCAATTATGTAACAACCTTTTGACATCATAAACCACTTTCCTTTTAAATTCCGTCATCAGGCTTTTTACTTAATAAACTAAAGTAGTTTCAATTCTGGTGGACTTGCTCCAAAATGAGAGATCACTTCATCACTGAGTGCACTCTGGAGCTGTTGTGCTACAGTACAGGAACAGGGACTGCATACTGATTTGGATTCACAAGAGTACACTGTGTGCACCTCAGCCTGCCGCTCCACCAGGACGCCTCAAGTGTGTGTGTGCGTGTGTGCGCCACATTCATAAGTTATTGGACCCTGAGTAATAACAGCCTCAGGCTCAGATGAGATAAGCTGGCCAACACGTTTAGGTGGGAGACTGAGATAGCATGAGAAAAGAAGCTGTGAATTTGAGGTGTTTACGGCCAGCAGGCGAACTCCTGACTGTGTGTGTGTGTGTGTGTATACATGTGCATGTGCGCGTGTGCTTTCACATGTGTACCACTCCTCTTGTACCTTTCACACATTTCAAAGCTGCAGCGAGTCGAATGCAAGAAAAAAAAAAAGCAAAAGATTTCAACAACTTCAAATTTCTCCTTTAACTCCTGCTGTTAGGAAATCAATATTTGATTGATTTAAGCTTAAATAAATGCTTTATGAGTGGGTGGCTTTCACATTCTCCTTTTTAAGAAATCAGTATTTATCTGCTGTGTACTTGGGTTTCTTGTTTGAAAATTTACCAATTTACAACAATTGTATCTGTTTTTTTTTCTGCAGAGATGTAAGATGTAATTCCCTGTATTGGTATTTTCCAGTGGGCTTGTATTTATAGCGCCGGCAGTCTGGCCAGGTGCAAAGATGCAGGGTAGCTAGGTAACTGTGATAAATAGCAGCATCAAGAGTCCTTGTACAACAGCCCAAAAGCAAAGTTGAATGGCTGAGGATGTGTGGGCACTTCTCCTGTCTGTCTTTTAAACGACTGCAATGGCTTCAGTTCGGAGCCACAATGAGACAGCCCTGCAGGATGTCCCATTTTTGAAGCTTTCGATGCGCAGTCTTATACTGTTATGCTGTCATCATTTCATCATACCTGTCTGTTGTTGGCCAGGTTGTAGGGACAGTCCATGAACTGCTGCAGGGTGCAGCCCGACCAGTCGGAGCCCTCGTAGCAGGAGGGCAGCTCCTCGGGCGTGGGGGTTCGTCCATCGCACATGTGCAGGGAGGTTTTCCACGTGGCTCCCCGCTGCACGTGCCGCCACTCGCTGAGGTATCGAGACACCGGGTCCCTCAGCAGAGTAATGTAGTAGAACTTCCTGTTGACAGAGAGACAGATTTACATTAGCAAAATGATGTGCAGGAAATTTTGTTTGACACAGCCTTGATCAATCAATAAAAACAGCAAAAAACGCAATAAATTAAGGAAGTAGAAGTAAAACCAGCAGTAAAAAAAAGCTCATGTGCTGAGTGTTAGTGCAAACTTAATTTTATTGACCTTTTACTTTTTGTTTTCCTTTGGGAATGAGTCATTTTTTTGATCGTTCAGATCAAGTGAAACAGCGTAGATGAAAGGAGTTTGAAGCAAAAAGCGCGACGAAAACTCAAACTCAAACTCAGTGCATCCTGTGTAATTCCCCAGCTGCCCATGTGGTGGCACTGCTCGCAACGCTTTACTGCAGCCGTTCACTCTCCAACCACAAAACTCAGCGGGAGGGAGGCTACAGATGGAGGTTGTCATACTTAATACCATATTATCTGCATTTACTAGAAGCAGCCCTGTGATGCACAAAAGAAATCTGTGCAGCAGACAGGAAGTCAAACGACAAATGAGCGGGAGGAGGAGGTGAGGGAGCGGGTTGATTTGTCAGGCAGAGGATCAGGTCAGTGTTCAGGCCACACTGTGCAGGAAAAGAAACTGCTGGCACCAGCACATCTCACTCTGCAACACACATCTCCACGGCGCAAACATCCTTATATCTCTGACTCTGTCACACACACACGCGCGCACACACACAGCTAACATCCCTCCTCTTGCCTCACTTGCACCAAGTCTGCCTCGGAGAGATGACTCACCCCGCATCTGCGATATGGATGGGACTGTTTCTGTGGTGTGTAACGTAATGGTGCATAGCACAGTTCAATGTCTCTCCAGAGGGGACACTCCCACCAGAGCGGAGACCTTTCCAGGCCTTCACACTCCGGCTAATTACTGCAGTCTAATCAATCAACACATCCTCATTAGCCGTGCGCACATGCAACGTGTGTGCGTGTGTGTGTTAGTGTGTGGCTATGTGCCTGCAGTGTGTCTGGGAGTGATGGTATGGATTTGTCTGGGTAACAGACGCACGCCGCTGGGTGAAAAACACGCACAGGCACACACGCTGCCCTCCTCTCCTGGGCTTGCGTCACGTCAGAGGAATGTTTGCAGAGAGAATTTTGTGTGCTGACAGGACTCCACGAAACCCCCCCCCCCCCCCCCCCCACTCCACTCTGCTGGTCCACACAAGCCGCCTCACATATACACTCAGACTCTCTGCTTCCATCGCTAAATCTTTGGCTTCACACTACAAAGATCACCCAGAGAGAGAGGAGGGGTCGCCGGGTGGACACAAAGCCCCAAGTGTCACACAAACAGTAGCGGTGTCGGGATATTAAAAAGAAGTGGCTAAAACCCCCCAAATCCAGTGGCAGCGGGGAGATCCTGGACGACAAAACAACTAAACCCTAAATCTAGCAACAGCTGAGAGACGGCGCACAATAAATCAACCGAACTCTAAATCCAGCAGTGGCAAGGAGATCCTGGACAATAAGCTAAACAACCCCGCAACAAATTTCATCTGGGAGATCCTGCGCAACAAAACAACCACACCCTGAACTGAGCCGCAGCACGGAGAGATTCCTGCACATAAAACACATCTAGCTGCAGCAGGGGGATCACGGACAATGAATCGACTAAACCCCAAATCCAGCGGCAGCTGGGAGATCCCAGGCAACGAACCAAACAGACCCTCAATCCGGGGACAGCGGGGGGATCATGGCCACAGAGACAAGTATCTAAACTCTAAATCCCATCAACCTAAAATCTCATCCCTGATCTAATCAAGAGGAGAGGAGAGGAGAGGCACAGTCGAACTGGAGCCTGCAGGAGACCGGGCTACATTATGGAGATTCCTATGATGACATTATCAGGATTCCTGACACTCCCCAGAGTGCAGTGTGTGTTTGTGTGTGGGGGCCTGCTGTGTGTGTGTGTGGGTTTCCGAGTAAGGCTACGCCTATTAAATCAGCGATGACATTTTCCCCCTTTTGGCTTCTATTCTACTGAAGAAACACGGCACTGTTCGGCCCTCGCGACACAGACGGGAGGAGAGGGAAAGGGTGAAAAACAGAGAGAGAGGGGGACAGAGAGAGAGAGAGAGAGAGAGAGAGAGAGAGAGAGAGAGAGAGGGAGAGAGAAGGGGCGGAAGAGAATTTCAATTAGTTTTCTAATACTGTGAAAGCAGTGAGGGCCCCGAGCCCAAGTGATTTATCAAAGTTATGGCTCCCGCTATAATGAAGGCTCAGGCATATTACCAGGCAAAATAAATAAATAACATGCACATAAACACACATGCATGCACACACACACACACACACATACATGCAAACCCAAATAAATGATCTTAAACGGCATGCCTGCCTGTCGTGTCTGCTGGGTCAGGCAGACTGCAAAACTTGGTGCCATGGAGACTTTCTCGCCTTAAAGCCTAATGATGTCTGGCCATGTACTCAGATCCCTAGGTAATGATGTTCAACCCACACACACACACACACACACATATATCCTCACTCACCAGCAAAGCCCACTCCCTTTAAACACACTTTCTCGCACACACACACACTCCCTACCTCTGAGGCGGTGGCAGTTTTTTTTTTTTTATTTCTTCACAGGTGATATTGCTTATAGCTTATACGTGCACTTGTCAAATTAACTTCAAAGCTAATACGCGGCACTCAATTTCTTGCCGTCGAGGTTTTAGCACATCGTCCTCCGGCTGAGTGCAGGCGTTTGCATTCTGGGAGCAGCAGCTCTTTCAGACCGCGTTTACGTGCGACACATTCTTCACAAAGTTTCCCCCCTGTTTTTTTTTTTGTTATCTGCAACAAATGGAAGAACACCCCCGGCGCCCTCGCGAAAAAACACTTAAAAGAGCATTTATCAGGTGTCAAACGTGTCCACTAATCGGCGAGATTTATCCCGTGCGCGGAGAAAGGCTGATAAAGGAAAAAAGCCAGCGTTTGGCAGGGAGGGGTGTGATGAAGCTATTGTCTGGACCGCTGCGGGACTGGGACAGAACAAGGACATTTTTGTCTTTTATCTCTCACTTTCTCGCCCTGTTTTTTTGATGCTCATCACTGTAACTGAATTCTAAACTGAGGCTGTAAGTGCTGCATGTGTAGTGCGCTAGCTGTCCAAGCAAAGGCGGTGGGACGAGACAACCGACGTTCATTCTTCCTCTCGCATCTTCAGAAGGCTTTCTAACCTTCCTTTTATCGCCATCTCCATCATTTCCAGGGGACATCTATGTGTTCACGCGTGCCGTAAATAAGGCAGAATAAGACACTCAGGAGGCTTTCCCACCTCGCCGAGAGTACAATTACTGGAGGGAAACACATGAAAACTTGTAATTCTTCACCATTTTTGCTGTGACGACAGTCAAACTTGAAGGGTAACAGAATCAGCAGCTGTAACCCACAAATGACCAGTTTTGCCCCTCAAAAAGCCACGTTGGTCGAATTCTGGGGCACAAGTGAGTCAACGAGAGCTCGCTGAGCGTTATCAAGAGGAAACACGTAGCGCCTGGGCCTGAGGAAAATGAGCCCTTTGCCTGTTTCCTGTGGGTCACAAATCACCACTTCCACAGCCTCCACCTTCTCCCTTTAACCTCTCTTCCCTTTCTGTTTAAATCTTTCCCCTTCTGTCGCTTGTCTTCTTTCAGCCCATCCCCTATCCACCCCCCCTCCATAGGTGTGTCCCCGCCTGATTACGACATGTTCTCCCCTCTAGGAGCTGGTTGTGTTAAAATCTCAAACCGCGTCTTCTGGAGTAATAGCCTGGAGCGCCTACCGCAAACTGAGGAATGGTGAGCTTTAAATGGTTTTGTTTTGGCTACATCGTGAAAAGGTTAGAAAGCAGGAGATTGATTAATTACGGTTCGGTCTACAATTTCACGTGTTTTTGTTGTCATTTTTAGCCGTAGTTTCACGCAAATTAAGGGTGTTTTCTTTCTACGACGGGGAAGCAGCAAGAGCAACAACAAGAGCACGAGAAATACTGGAGGTGGTTTGTGGCTGTGACACATGAACATACAGAGTCTGTCTTTTTTCTCTCTCAAAACAGAGTGAGAAGCTTTGATTAAACGTAAGGTTATGGCTCATGGTATGATTTAGGCGTGCACGCACACATACAAGGACCCAGACACACAAGCGCGGCGATGTCGACAGCATCCCGCTGTGCAGAGCAGCCATGATTTATTAATAGTTCACGGATGTTTGTTGAAACCAGATCCACTTTGATGACACAGCTCCTTCCTCACCTCTAAAAACGGACCTGAGCTCAAACTGCTTAAAGGTATAAATAACGAATCACCCCGCAGAAGTGAGGCGACGCTTTTTTTTCACCTGAAAGTGTTCGAAACGCGCAGATGCACGGTGACGGCGAAGCGCATGACTGTGTTTCACAGCCTGTTCATTGAATCACCGCTGAGATCTGCCAACAATCCATCAAATGTCATGTTTCACTCGGGGCTCGCACAGCTTTTTAAGCGAAATTCAAGTCATTTCCACACTCTCGAAGCCTTTATCGTCACAAATAACCTGCTGCCGTAAATGCAAGCGCAAAAAATAGTTTACAGAATTACTTAGGCTATATGTTTAAATCATGATTATTTCATGCCTGCTCATTTCCAGAGTAAGGGATCACTTATCGAGCAAAATACTACTCGTTAGTGCTAAAATGACAGCCTGATGATGAGCTGGTGCAACAGTCAGCCAGCGAACGTGTCAAAGGTCAGAGGACGTGCGGGCGTTCTGACAGCAGATGGTCGTCCTTGTGATGCCAAGGGGAGCAGAAAAAAAAAGGAAAAACTGCCCCTTTTCACTTCGGACACATGAGGCAAATATGATGACACCAGTGTTTCATGTCAAATTTGACGTGGGGTAACACTTTATATTAAAATAAACAGTTATTGAGGGGAAACCCTCAAATAGAAAATAGTATATGTTCATGCAGAATGAGGCATTAATAAGTGCTTTATAATGACTAATAAAAGAGCCAAATGCTACTAATATACATACTAATAAGCAACTGGTTCATGGTGAATATGTGTGCCTAAAATAAAGTGTTTCGTGATGGGTACGTGTTGATGTGACTGATGTTAGGCTGCACACCTGGGGTGACTCAGGTGAAGCATGGATTGCCTGAAAAACGTGATGCTGGAACACTGCAGAGCCTTCGGGAGCTTCTATTCAGCGTGCGGGCTTTTGTGCAGCATTTTTCTTGATATTACTTATTGATTCCTGACAGCAGTGTTTTCAGGAGTGTGGACCCATTGCACTTTCCTCTACATCGACGTCCACATGCGTACGGCGTTTGAAACAATGGCGGTCTGGGATCGGCACTGAAAAGTGGCGCCAGGCTTCACAAAAGACGAAGAGAAAGCGGTGAAAAGTGTATCTGCAGTGGAGGAAGCTCTTCCTGCAGCCTGGTTCCGGCCCTCTGATTTGTTCAAATAGGGCCGATGTTGCTCCCACTGATGGCGGTTTTCATTTCTCAGGTAATACGGCTTGAATCCAAACCAAGATTTTTTTTTACAGAGGAGAATCAATAAGCAGATTGGTTGAAATCCATCCCAGGCCCAACCCTGTCCCGTTCGCACAGGGAAAGCTCTGGAAGACCTGGCCTGCGCGCCTCCTCTCAGTCCCACAGAATGCGTTGGCCGCAAATCAAGACGATATCAAACATGTCAGAGTGTGTGTGAGTGTGTTTAGAGCAGGGAGAGTGAGGAGCGACATGTCAGGACTCGAATCTCAGTAGACCTCCACTGAGCGCTTCCTGTTCCCTGTCTGCTGTAACACACGTCATCATCTGCGCACACACAATCACGACTGCGCGCGCACACACGCGGACACACTCAGCCCTTAAACAACTGTCAGGTAGGAGATGCATCGGCCTCGTGCATCAGACAATCAACAATCAGACTCGCTTGCGAGCTGACAGACTTCAGGCTACAGACAGCTGAAAATGGCCCCGTCTGCATCTCGATCCCTCTGTCTGCGGCGCCAAATCACCGGTGACCTCTTAAAACTAAACCTCACCCTTCGCCCTCCCTCCTACTCCTGTTCTCCACTCCCCCACTAACCATTCGTCATCTCATCCCGTGTGTCTTGGGTGTCTTCTGCCCAATAACGACGCATCAAGACAGACAGAAATAGACCCTCCGGTTCAGACAAGCTCTCGAGGCGTCTTCTCTGCCTGCCCCGGCTCACTCCTCCTCCCCGCTACCGCTCTCCCGTCTCTTTCTTTCTCTCTCTTTGTTAGTCGATCAATAACAGCCTCGGGACTCAGACAGCCTGCTTTGGTAGTTTGGACTTTAAACACAGAAGACGTGCAGGAAAAAAAAAAAAAAAAAAAAAAAAAAAAACGAGTAAAAGAGGAGGGGAGAGTGAGAGGCGGCAGCGGTGACGGTGCTGGAAAGAGGGGACACAGAGGGGGCAGGTTGGACTGAAGCAGGAGACTGTGGTTCAATATGAGGACACTTGTGGAAATTCTTTGTTCTCTGCCTGCGACGAGACATCAGATTGTGCCAGGAAGTTATGGTTTCTGAATATTTTCCATTGCAACCATCCACATTTTCTATATATCTAACATCCTGACTGAGATTTGCAGACTTTTGGACGCAATTTGATACGCTGTGTGCTGATGTGGCCGAGCCATGGGACCGGGGGCAAGCTGGCCAAGTCTGGTCTTCATAATGAAAGAAAATCATACACAGTAACACAACTGGGGGCCGCGGCTAATGATTATCGTCATCATCGATCGAGAGGCAAAGGCGACATCTTCAAACTGCTCGTTTTGGCCGACCAAAAGATATTTAAATATATGACAGAAGAAGAGCAGCAAATCATCACTTTTGAGTGGATGGAGCCTTGAAATATTTGACCTTTTGCTAGAAAAATGATCAGAACTATTAATAAATCATCAAAATAGTTCGGCTCTAATCACGATGCAGATAACAACAGTGGGTTTAAACCTAAAAAGACATGACGATTTGCCATCAGTCACATCACTGTGATTAAGATAAGAGCTATTCTGATAACTGATTAATGGTTGAAGTCATTTATGACGCAGTTTTCCAACATTCGCTGGTTTCAGGTTTTCACATGTGAATATCTGCAGCTTTTGTCTGTTGATTAAAATAACCGTCAATTAAATAACTTTGGAGTTTTGGACAAATGGAGCAATTGAAAGACCTTTTTTATTTTAAAGTTGGAAGCCTCCTTAAAGGACCTAAACAAATTGTGTGATAATGATTTAAACAAGGCTGCAAATAACTGTTTTCATCCATCGATTATTGTCTGGATTAATTGACTGGTCTACAAAACGGCTGGAAATAGAGAAAAAGCTATTTCCTAAAGCTCAACTTGACAAATGTCTTGTTTTGTTTAACCAACAGTCAAAAGCCTTTTAGATGTGCAGCTTACCATCATATTAAGACTATGAAAAGCGGCAATTTTCTCACATTTGAGAGGCTGAGAGCATCTGGACGTTATTTATGTCAAGTCTAGATTTAAACTGCATCATTAAAGTGTTTCTTTAACTCTGGTTCAGACCCAAAAAGCAGCTTTCTTATGGTGGCTGTGTGTGTACAGTGCTTGCCTTCAGCCACAGTCCCTGAAACACTAACAATGTTTCAGAGCATCTGCAGTCACTATGAGAGTATTCAGATGAGCTCCTCTCTGCATGCAAGGTGTTCTTCACCGAGCGACGAGCTGCCGTGCAACTCAAGGAGCGTGTGATAACTTAGCTTATGCCACGAGGTGCAACACATCGCACGGCTCTCTGCATTTCAGCACAGAAACGCTGCATCCTTTCCCTGATTACCCGACAAAGAAAGGCAGCAAACAAGGAGAAGCACGCCTCGGATGGAAGTGCAGCCCACGGCTCGAGCTGGATGCTACAGTGCAGGAATGGACGAAAACAAAGAGCGGTCAGAGGGAGCGAGAGACAGGGGAGGGAATCCCCTGAGTGCAAAGCTATGTTCAGCTGGAATGTACTGCCGCCTGTTCGCTCATGTAACTTGACTGGCAACAGCCCAGAGAGCTGTCTGACACAGACAGAGAGGGTGGGAGAGATGCGGAGAGAATGAGATGGATTTGGTGAGAGGGAGACGGGTGGAGGGCAAGAGGAGTTGCACAAGCGATCGAGGATCATTTTCCATGTTTTCGCAATTTTAAGTTATGTATCTGCAATAATATGGGGTGATATGACAGCATAAGATACACCACTGGGAGATTTTCCAACCCATCAGAGGTTTTGCAAGAGCACTCATCGCAAGGTTCCCGTCCCGTGAACGCCGCTGAATGTCTTAGGCCTTCGCTGGCAAAGTTTCAAATCAACGAGGAGGACCGCTTTGTGGCAAAGCTGGATGTTCATTGGATATCTCCAGCTATTGCTGCATCACAGTGATAAATCACCTTCATGTGTCAGTGATTTAATATGCTGGATTGGGGAAAAACATGCACTCCTGTCTATCATTTATCTGTGGTTGCAACAGTTACGACAATTGCAACAATTACTTTCATTGTGGATAAATCTGCTGATTGTTTTCTTGATTAATCGATAGTGCGAGTGCGATGTTCAAATTGCTTGTTTGATTCAACAAACAGTCCAAAATCCAAAATTTTCACTTAAAAATCACACAATAGATCAGACATGACAAAGGGCTGAGTGGCTGAAGGTTTACTTTCCAACCAAGCAGCAGCACACCAGACTTGACTCATTTCATCAGCCGATCTCAGTCTTCAGACAGCTGATTGGTCAGACTGCACCCTCTTGATTGGTTGGAGGAAAAACCTGCAGCCACACGGCCCTTTGTGGAATAGTTTGGACATGCCTGCAATAGATGAACTGACTAATCCTAGTTTGATGTGTCACGTATTAAATTTTCTCCTTTGGGCAAAAACAGAACTTCCTGTCATATATAAAATCATATCCATATCACCCACTCTTAAACTCTGATTATAAAACATTCCCGTCCGGTATTTGACGTCCATTGTGTGACCAAAACAAAGGTTAAAGTCTGAAAAACTGGACTGCCTCGGCTGCAGAGAAGAAAATTCCTCCCCCGAAAAGCTAAAGTATTTCTTTAGTTGTGAGCCAAATCATGACAAATAACCACTGATTCTTTGCTAAGTTTGCCTCCGGGTTGCAGCTGAGTCCCAAAGTAATAAAGAAGCGATTATTAACTGATTCTTGTACGCGAGGACCACAGCGTTAAGACTGCGAGGGTGAAAAAGGGGACTCTCAGCAGCTTTGAGAAATCCTGCGCTGAAACAAATAAAGTGAAAATGTATGCTAAGCTGTAAAAAAAAAAAAAAAAAAAAAATCCAATAAAACAATCTGCAGTAGTTTCCTGAAGCTGAGACAAATAACTATGGTTATGAGTAGAAGTAAGAAAAATACGGTAATTAAATTCCTGCTTCATACTCATGCAGCCATAAAGGAGAGGGGAATGTGAGTCGAAGCAAGGGGGATGGAGGTGAAGCTTTAGGTTGTTCAAGGTAGCACAAATCAACCTAATGGCCCAGTGTATGTGTGTGTGCGGTGTGCATGTGTGTGTGCACGTGCATGTACAAATTCCCCTCCGCCCTGTGTCACATTCATATGCCTCCTGATACTGAGGTCAAAGCAATCACTTTGCTAATATGCTGACATATGGACATGCTGCACTCGCATGACCCCACCCAATCCCACCACACGCACGCACGCACGCACGCACGCACGCACGCACGCACGCACGCACGCACGCACGCACGCACGGAATGACATAATCCTTGCTGTATGATGATTTCAGATTATTGATATGTCCCAGTAGTTCGTTTAACGCGACGGGGAGAAATCACCAAGAGAGACGGGCTGAGGAGGGAGGAGGAAGACGAGAAGGAGGAGGAGGAGACATGATGCGGAGTTTGGGGGCAATTAAAAGGCTGGGTAACGAGGCTAATGAGTAGACAGGTGGCCCCATTACAGAAGCAGCCGCACACACTCATTAACACACTCATACACACAAAACCTCCCCTCTGGCTGGGATTAGTGTGTGCATGAGCCTGTGTGTGTGTGTGTTTGTGCATGTGTGTGACCCCCCTGCTTCCCCGTTAATCAGTCGTCACATACGAGACTGGAGGCAACAGGGTGTTTCTGTGTGTGTGCATTGTGTGTGTGTGTGTGTGTGTGTGTGTGTGTGTGTGTGTGTGTGTGTGTGTGTAACTGGAGGCGAGACTGTGAAATTGGAGTGATAAGGCAGTTAACATTCAAACCTCCCCACCTGCCCTGTGCAACCCCATCAACACACACACACACACACACACACACACACACACACACACACACATTTGTTTCTTTAACTCTGCTCTCCACCGCAGCGCTACACCTGTATATGTATGTGTGTGTGAGAAAGAGTCAGTATTTGTTTGTATGAATAAACAGGATAATGACATATCGCTGAGCCAGTCGTGGTGGAGAATAGCATAATATATGTGTGTGTGTGTGTGTGTGTGTGTGTGCGTGTTTGCCCAGGAAACAAGAAGAGAAAAAACAGGCTGATGTGGCTGTAATTACACAGGCGTAGGTAGGTGTGGCGATGCTTCACGTTTACCCAGAGAGCTCAGCAGACGCACACGCAAACAAACACAGAGCAGCAGAGTCACATGAGGATAAGCCTCAGTCTTCTGGAGATTTCTTGAAAAGTAAAAGCGAGAGAAGACGAGGGAGGGGGGCTAGGTGGGCTGAAAAATCCTCCGGCAGCCGAGACACAAAGAAGCACAGAGAGTGCGGCTGGGAAGGAGGCAGAGACAGAGAGGAAGAAAAAGAGAGAGAGAAGACGGAAAGGTGGCGGAGAGGAGAAGTCAAGGTGGAGAGCGAGGAGACGGAGGAGGAAGCGGCTACAACAGCCCGGTGACATTTGGGGGAAACGTCTGCATATCAATGGGGCTTGTATGGGTAGTGGTGGTTATTATGTTTTGACGGTGAAGGGAAAGAGGGGAGATGGGGAGTAGTGGGGGGTGACAGCCAGGAGGCCAGTCAGTCAGTCAGTCAGCCAGGCCTGGAGACAGGCCTGAGGCTGGATTTACACTCTCCGGTCCGGGAACTGCAACCTCACCCTGGGGAATAAGAAGGGGACAATTGGCTCTTTAAGAATGGAGGGAGAAGTGTGAAGGGAGGGGTACATATGAGTGATGTATGCATGTGTGTGTCTGGGTAAGGGGTCCTCCAAGCCCAATTAAGCCTGACTGCATGTCGGAGGGCTGTGCCAAACATGCCCCACCTGTTTAGAGAGGGCCAAGGGGCTAATGAGCACCGCCTGGAGGGGGAATAGCATGAGAGAGAAGGAGGGGAAAATGGGAAAGAAAATTCCAGGGAATTACGGAATAAGGATGACATTCCCCAGTTTTTGTCCCCCTGCCTCCTCTGTCATTATGTGGCTGCAACTCAGAGACACAATGTCAGAGGGATTTCACAGCTAAAATTAGCCTTTGTTATCATAAGCGGTACAGGCTAGATACATGTGACAGGGCAGTGTGCGCACACACACACACACACACACACACACACACACACACACACACACACACACACACACACACACACACACACACACACACACACACACACACACACACACACACACACACACACACACACACACACAGAGCCTCCAATCAGTCAGACAAAAACAAGCAGCCAGGAAAATTAAAACCAGAAACGGGTGGAGAGCAGGAAGAAGGGGGCATAATGAAATAATAAGAGCCAAATATTGTGCAACAGGAGCAACAACAGTTTGAGACAGAACGCCCCTGTGTTTTGTGTGTGCGTGTGTGTATGTGTGTGTGTGTGTGGGTGAGTTTGGGTGAAAGAAGCCCATTGTCTGGTGGTGTAACTCAAGCTCACAGCCCCAGCTCTGCTTCGAATGAGCTGCAAAGATGTGGCATCCTTCCTTCCTTCCTTCCCTCCTTCCTTCTATCCTCTTTCACTCCCTCCCTTGATTCAGTTCAGCCAGGCTCAATATCTTCACTCATTTGTCTTTGTGCTGAGGCTTAAAACACAAGTTTCTGTCACTCTGTTGTGTCTGTTTGCTGAATGTGCAGCCACAGGCAGCAGCTGGTTAGCTTAGCTTAGCATAAAGACTGGAACTGGGGGGGGGTAGATCAGCTAGCCTGGCCAAAGATCCCCAAATCCTCAAAACTCAATAATTAACATGTCTCATTTGTTTGTTTGTTTTGATATCTTCTCATCACTGTGAGGTTTCTAGGCAACCAGCAGGGACTTACGCGAGTTGCTGCTCCGAGCCAAGAAACGGTCAACCATATAATCCACCGTAAAACCACAAATTGTAGTTTTTACATTTGTTTTTTTTTTCCACGGATTAAGCAAACATGACAGAACGTGTTAATTTGTGAGCTTTAGAGGTGCTGGTAGGCAGATTGCGTTTGGATGGAGCCAGGCTCATTACTTCCCCTTTGTTTGCAGGCTTTATGCTAAGCTAAGATAACTGGCTGCAATCTTATATTTTCTGTACAGATATGAGAGTGAGATCAATCTTCTCATCTAGGCAATTTCTATTTATACAGCCCAATATCGCATATCACAATTTGGCTCAAGGGGCTTGTTAATCTGTGCATCATACGACACCCTCTGTCCTAAGGCCTAGACCCTCGATTCAGGTGAGGAAAAACTGCCGAAAAGTCCTTTAATGGGGAAAAAAATGGAAAAAAACTCACAGGGGAGGGATTCCTCTCCCAGAACAGACAGACATGCAATAGAAAAAACACAATATGCACAAATTGTGATGACAAAAATGTGTAGATTGCAAAGCAGATTTAACAAAAGCTCGAACTATTCCTTTAATTATCAACTGACCAAAGGCTTCAAACACAGTAACATTTACACCTTCAGGTGACCAGAGCAGTGAGATGAATGTAATTGCTCATTTGATTTTATCACACTACATCTCACACACACACACACACGCGCGCGCGCGCACACAGATACGCACACACAATCAACTGGCAGCTGCTAACCACGAGATTAAGGCCAGTGTGACAGACGTGATTTCAGGCTACATCTGTGACAGAGAGAGAGAAAGAGAGCAGAACAAACAAACGTAGAGTAACGTGCAGCTAACATACACTGAGTAACAAATTGTTACTAGCTAGTGGAGAGGAAAGAACACAGGGTGGACAAAAAAAAAAAAAGCAGAGGAAGAAGAAAAGCAGCGGAGCCGTGCACCATCTGTTGGGTGCATAATATTGACTGCATTCAGAGATTCAAAAGGATGTTAATTCCACACAAAATCCAACATAGAGGGTGGCGGAGGAGACCTGGAAATGCTGTTATCAAACAACCTTTTAATAAAAATTAGAAAAAGATGTCTGACTGAGGATGGATGCGAAGTCCCTGCCCTCTCTGATGTTCCTGTCTTTGGCTGAAAAGAAGAAATGGATAAAAAAAAAACCAAAACAGATGATGTGTTTGCATTTTTCTGAAAGCAGGCTTTTAGCAGAAGGAACCTGGCCTTTGGTCATAGCTAAAATTGAATTAGATCTCCATTTAACCCGCTCCGCCAAGCGCCCGCGTTCTCCTCCGCTCCCGTCTCCCCTCTTCTTCTGTCCTCCTTGAACCGTTCCCAATGACACCGAGCATAATCGAAAAGCCCGCTCAGTCCGCCACAAAACTTCAAACCTGCTTTTCAAGAAAGGCATGGGAAAAAGGAGGCAGAGAGATAGACCAGAGGCCGAGAAAGAAAAAGTGCGGCGGAGAGGGGAGATTTTTGTTTTGGAGGGGGCGAGCGGCTCATTGATATGACAATTTGATTTTCTGGGCTCTGGTGTGAAGCGGCTTAAGAGGGCATCCCTCTATTATAAGGCCTGTGACATCTAGCCTCTCCAGCTCTTCAGCCCCCCCACCCTCTATGTGTGTGTGTGATTGTAAGCTGGTGCATGTGTGCCTCTAAGTACATGTGTTTTTCGCTGTGTGGATGTGTGTATGTGTGTGTGTGTGTGTGTGTGTGTGTGTGTGTGTGTGTGTGTGTGTGTGTGCGTGTGTGTGTGTGTGTCCGTCCCAGGCAGACTCTCCCCTGAGTTTCCAATCCGGGATCACATGCGGGGGAATGTGAAGTCGGAGCAGCTGTCGGCCTGGCATCGCTCCTTGCCAACCAAGCGGGATAGAAACTTACAAAGCATCAGCACCCCGACATTCAACACAGCAGAGGACAGGGTACATGCCGGGTGTGTGTGTGTGTGTGTGTGTGTGTGTGTGTGTGTGTGTGTGTGTCAGCTTCAATAACCATTCACGTTGTCAGTAGCTATTAGGCATTTAGCTGAAAGCCCCACCCAGAATGATTTAGTCAGAATTCAAAAGCAGGATAAATGTAATTGTCGGTATTTGGAGCATTTTAACATCAATAAATCAGCGCTAAATTAATTTCGAGCCTGGCAGCCCCCAACTGCATCTACAGTGCCTTTCACAATTTGTGCCACCTGGTTGGATTTGGCATGAAGTGTGCTCGTGCGCCTTACAGAACTAAACTGGCATAAGGCTGCTGTTCTTCTAGCACAAACACAGCCCAAGCTTTGAGATTTTCTTTGCAACGGAAGACGAATGAAATGGAAAAACAACAAGTGACAGGCTGATGGGAAAAAAAATAAAATTATGCATCACAGCTGACATGTTTATCTTATCCACTAAAATGAAAGTAAACAGAGGCCAGGGGTCAAAGACAGAGCACTCCCAGAGAGAGAGGGAAATATTAAAATATTCACTTTAATGGTCATGTGTTATAGACTAGTCCTCAGTACAGAAATAAAAAGCTGTTTCTAAGCCAGGAATAACATCAGGTGGATATATAGGGGACTGGAAAAGGGTGTAGCATGTGTTTGTTTGAGGTAATGGAAATCTTTACATCTGCAAAATTAGTGTAAAGTTACTGAAAACGAGGCCAAATAGACTTGTGGGAACATTTGGCCTCAAAGGAAGGTCCTGTTTTCATGCTTTTGGCCACAGCTCTTCAAGTCAACAACACTGCACTCATCGAATTAACTGCAGAGATCCGGGAACATGGCAACATCGCTGAAAAGAAGTCAGACGGGACGAGAAACACAGGCAGCCATAATTAAAAAAAAAAAACAAATTGGCCAAATTTCTCTGGAAGAAAACAACTAGCACATTTTTTTTTTTAAACTTTGAAAAACTTTTCTAAACTCTCTGTTGCAACACAAAGTACTGGTTTGAGGCAGGTGGGTGTGTTTTCCACTCCATTTCAATTTGGCACCCTGAACATCACACTTGAATCAACAGAGTAAAAATACCGTGTGCACCAACAGCATCGTTACCAACAGAGGCAGATAAACGCATGTCTCAAATGACACAGATGGAACTTCACCCGCTGCAGTTTCACTACGTGCTAACAGCCCTTTGACTTCCCCTGACAGGAAAAGCACAGTTGAAACCACCTTTGCAAGAAATGGCTCGGTTCCATCAAGTGTCCAAGTGAGTGAGTCGGCGTGCACAAAACCGGGAACCTGGAACGAGCTCACCCAAATGGTATGCAGCCGTTTTTAATGTTATTAATTATACCTGCTACGACAAGCCAAAATGTCAGATCCAATGTCACACAGGTGCTGCCTGCACTCTGCTTAAGAGGGTTTCCTGCCCTCGCCGCCATGTAACAAGCAGCATGTCAGCACAGCCTGACTGGCTTACTGGTTGGGCTCTGACATACTGCTTTCGCTGTAGTTTTCCTGTGCGATATTTTCGGTGAGCTTACTTTCACTTCACCCTAAATGAGATAATCTAGCTTGATTACAGCCTGTCTGAACATCTGATCGCCTGTTTCTTGCCATCTCTGACTTTGTTGTAGCAATGGCGATGTGTACCCAGATCTCAGCAGTGACTTGTGTTATCACAACAAATAGAAATAATGGCCAACACAAGGCAAATTATAACCGCGTTGCATTAAAGTAGAATTATCGTTTAAGAGTTAAAGACTGCATTGCACATAGCTTGGTTGGGTATTTAGTCATAACAGTGAAGTTTTGGGTTTTGGAGCAGATGTTCGTCAATGGAGTGTTTGTAACAGGGACAGTATCAGTGTGTGTGTGTTTGTGTGTGTGTGTGTGAGAGAGAGAGGGTGAGAGAGAGAGAGAGAGAGAGAGAGAGAGAGAGAGAGAGAGAGTGTTGCAGCACATCCTACCCTCAACAAGGCTAACAATACAAGATGCTGTCTCCTTGGAAGATATCAAAGACTGTTTGGGTGGCGGCTGATATGTAATTAAACTCATGTGCCCAGCCAAAGGAAACACATACTGATGAGTGCACGCACACCCACACACATACACACACACACGCACGCACATGCACACTGATAAAGGCGAGAGTCAGGGTGAATCCAAGAGAATCCCAAACAAATCCTCAGATCAGATGCTGTGGTAGGGTGCTCAGGAGGGGAAAAAAAGAGGGTAGATTATGTGCGATTGTGTCCAAAGGTCAGAGTTGGAGTGTCTGCGTTCATGTGCTGATCACCAGAGAGAGGCTGAGTATATTATGACTAAAACTCACAAGAGACCATGTGCCATGGGAACAATACACTATGCAAATGAAGCTGCTCCATATGGTGAGAGTCAACTGAGCGCCCGGCGCACACACAAAAGCACGCGCACATGCTTGCACACACACACACAGTTACATGTCTACACTGAAGAGCCAAGTACTTTCCCTCATTTTCATGCTAAATCTGCAAAGCCTCGTAACAGCTATCTCTGCTCAGTCTGTGATGGCGGAAAAAAAAAAAAGGGAAAGAGACGAGAGGAAAACAGAATGAGAGGAGAGGACAAGAGATGGACAGGGAGGGAAGAGGCAGATGCTCAATAGAGGAAATAAGAGAAACCAGCCAATACTGTCTTCTGCTCCGACTGATTAGCATTCAGCAGGAACTGGAAGAAACAGTTAGCAGTCGGGCCCTTATCAGAGCCTGCCTGCATACCTCCCACACTGGGTCACTGTGCTGAAAGCTCAGCGTGTCTTTTTCCCATGTCTTCCCACCGCCTATTATCTGTTAATCCACCCACACTGGTTCATTCCAGTGTAACAGGAAATGTTATTAACTGCTGAAAAAAGATGAACCTCAAGACACGTAAGGACGAGTCTGCTCATCTAGCCTACGCCGTGTCGTCTCGCCTGACAGCGGGGCCGGCACTGCCTACGCGATGCTTTGGACAGTGACCCCGTGAGTTCGCAACCTGTCCTCGGGGGAGCGATGGCGGGACAGAGGGATAAGGAAGAAAAGTAAGTAAAATATAGACTTGTGCACTGAGGTCAGACATGGTTCAGGCTCTGAGAACATATACCAAAGAGATGCTGCCGTAACAGAGGGATTTTACCAACCCTGTACTTTATTTTGTAGCATTTAACCTCCAGTGTACTACCAGCAGCTGGCAGGAGCTTCAAACTCGCAAACATAAATCCTTGTAAAAAGTAAATAAAACCATCTGTACAGGTTGGAGGTAGCCACCGCTCCCCAGCTGGGGGTTAAATTCCCCCTTAAACTTTCTCCCCTTGATGGTCGTACAGCGGGGAATGTTCCACTGGAACGTGTGTGTGTGTGTGTGTGTACATGCTGTGTGTGTGTGTTGGAAAGAAAAAAGGTAAGCAGAGGTGGAATGATGATCCTATGATTTCCCCCTGGGCCACATCTGCCCTCGTTGAGCAGGCCGCCTCTAAAAAAGCCCCATCCAACATTCCTGGAGCATTCCGCCAGCATTCATCACCCGCTCCAAGACCCCTCCTCAAAACCCCCACAAGTCCCCGCTGCGTGCACCTCTCCCCCTCCACTTCCACTAAAAATCTCAGAAGCTGGATCCAGAAATGTCCAGAATGTCTGCTGTGAGACTTAGCAGAGCCAGAGCGTGATCCCTCCCTCCCTCCCTCCCTCCCTCCCTCCCTGCAGCACCGAGGTCATTGTTCATCCTCCTCTCTTCATTCCTCATCCGTCGCTCACTCCATCTCTTTTCTCTACCTCTGCGGGGATTTGCGGCTCTCTAATAGAGGCATCTACCATGTCCCACTGACTGCTGGAACAGCTGGAGCTGGGAGCGCTGCCCATTATGTGTGTGTGTGTGTGTGCGGCCGGGTGTGTGATCGGGCGTGCACAGGCGAACATCTGTGCTGAGGGGAGCAATGGGAAATGATGTTGCAAGCGCCAAGCCAGGAATATCTGTCACACTCTGACATGTCAACGCGTTCGAGTACATGTGCATGCACGGCCGAGGATGGCGGCGCTCTCACACACACGCGCCGACGCCAAACGGCGGCTCCGTTTTTTATCACACGCCATAAATCACCCATCTTCTAATTGTCCCTGACTTCCTTGGTCTCTGGCAATCTGTTCCTGACAACCAGCCCGTATAACTGACAAACGGTGCCCTCCACAACCGTCATCCTGGGCAACCGTGGCGTTTATCAGGAGCCTCCATCCTTTTTGGAGTGGTTTCTGCTTGGCAAACCCCTGAAAGTTTGATAAGGGGAAGGTGGGCGTGAAGCTCCATATTTAGCCGCCGCTGTCAAACTCTGATTTAGCACCGCAGGTAATTGCACAGAGTCACAACGAAGCAGGCAGGGAGTGAGTTAGGGGTGTGGGATGGGAAGGGGAGGGGGGGAGGCTAAATTATGCTGAATAGCACTGCAGCGATATCCCCCTTTGCTGCTGGAACAATGCATCGCCGCCAACCACTTTTCATTGAGACAGCAGCATCAAAGCAAGAATAATGGATCCTTGCAGAAACCTCAGCTCGATAGCAGGAGAAACAAAGCTCTCATTGTAATCTCAGGCTCTCTCCCTCCTCTCGTGCATTCATCCCAGTGTTAATCCTTTTCACATTACTCTGACTCTACTGTCGGCCATTAGAGCAAGAGAATTAGAATTCTACTGTAGATTACTAATCTGCTCCATTCCGCTCCGCTCCCGTGTTCAATCAGCACTTGGCAGCAGAATAAAAGAAAACACGAGGGATCTATCGAGAAGTTCGAACGCAAACGCTCGTTGGAAACAAACTCTGAAACAAACATCAGCACATGCCTCCTCGAATCCTGCGGTATTAGTCTGAGGCGATGACACCTGCGGGATTCAGATGTTTAGTTTGGGTTGAGCTACGCTGAGGAAACAAAACTTGACAAAGAATGTCACTTTAAGGTTCATTTAGCTGTTTTGAGATTTCATTCTATCAAAATGATTTCTTGTGTTTTCGTTTTGTTCACTCCAAACTTTTAAGCCAACATAAATGAGAGCTCCTTAAAGTGGAAAAAAAAGGAAATGTGAACTTGCAGACTCTCCTGATCGTGATATGGTCAAATTCACTCTACAACAACTCTACCTTTATTATCCAAAAGAGGAAATTCATTTGGCAAGAGGTGCAAAAAAACAGACAGATAAAGTACAAAAATACAATATTAAAAAAATCCATAAAGGAAAAGTAATAGAGAAAAGCTGGACATCATCATCTCATATGATTGATAGCTGCGTAACAGCCAAATGCACCTTGGGGTGAGGCTGTTTTCCCAATATGTTTCCACTTTTACTAATAATAGTGTTGCTTGCTAATCGGAAATTGTAATAAGCTAAAACCCGAAAGGTCAGATAACCACTCTAAGTGACAGCCCTTTGCATAACGAATCTCTAAATTGTGTTTTAATTGATTTTATTTCTTGTGGGATCACAGAAGGCAAGAGAGCCGCTTTGACTTTGTACCTTGTCATTCCTGAGTCAAAAGCAGAAGTTTGGGAGATGCTATCAGGGTCACTGACGAGGCAGAGCACATTTCAAACTCTGGCTTCAAAAACAAAGGCATGGATTTCCCATCAGCTCCATCACAACAAACAATGCGGCAGGCTTTGGGATCCATCGCCAATTATCGCTCACACTGTGAGGCTCTGACGTACAGTCCTGACTTTTCCTCTCCTCCACACTCACAGAGAAAAAGTCTCCCGGTGATGGGATTGATTCCTCCCCTAACCATCCCATGTGACTGCTGGAGGTCTATATGGTGGACAGTTTGACCGCAGGGTTATAAAAAAAAAAAAGGTGACCACAGAAAAAACAAAACTACAGGATGCTATCGACTACAGCTCCGCAGATCCATAGCCAATGGACTGGAACGGGCCTGTAGGGGAAAAAGGCCAGCTGGAAAAATAGATGGGGGACTGTGATGTATAGCATCTTCTCGGCGCCAGGGGGCTTCAGTGATGATGATGAGCATAACGGATTTTACTGGGTTTCCCGCATAGACTGTGGCAACACAGAGCAGAAGTCCCAAATTCAGCTCAAGGCAGGGATCAGGGTTTTGTTTGCACGGTGTGGATGTTGACCAGGACAGGGAGGACATTGAAAAAGCCGACAATAAAAGCAGAAAGAGAGACAAAATGAAAGGCCATAACAGATAAGACAGTCCCGGTCTGTGACAGCCCGACTGAAGTCCAAACAAACCCCACCTCTAGTCCTGTCAGCTCACACTCCACTACATTTTAGGACAGGATAAGCTAAAAAAAAAAAAATAAATAAATTTGAATAAAACAAAATAAATTGAATCCTTATCTTGTCTTTAGAAAGTTAATGAACAGCATTAAAGCCAAAACAGACCGTCTGGCGAGGGGAAATTAAGAAATAGCTGTTCTAAGACTAATTTTGTCAAGATTTTTTGCCTTTTTTTTTTTTGCCTTATTAGAGTACAGCTGGGAGGGTCAGCGATGATTCAGCTGGAGACGAGAGGGGAGCAAAGTGAGTCTAATTTGAATCCACCACCGAGCTCTCAGGACACCTCAGCCATTTAGGATGACCACATTACTAATCACCCCTGCAGGAGACACATTTAAAATGCCCCAAACTATCACGCAGCCTGAAGCTTTGGAGCCACCAGCATCCGTTATGTGATTATGAGGCTATTCACCGTTGTCCAGGGGCAGAGGCAGGACTGCCAGGTATGGCCCAAGGCCTTTACAAAAGGTTTCTGTGATTACACCAGTCTGAGGGTGACTTGCATGACACCTCTGCCAAGTGGGTGCTTGCTTTCCTGAGGACAAATATGACTGCAGGCCTTCCAGCTGAAGGCCAGTGTTCCCATTTATTTTAACTGTGGGAGTTTATGCTTCGTTGGAATCTTTTCATATTCAACAGCCTTCGTGTGTGTTATGCAAGTAGTGGCCAATGTAGCCTCGCGCCGCCAGCCTGAAGTAGACCTTTTTGACTATTTCCTGATGTTTACAGGATGAATTGATTATTGAGGCGATTCATTGATAATGAAAATATTCCACGAGCCAATTAGTTGTTTTAGAGCTTCCTTTCTGTGCTCCTCAGGTCATTCGTGAGCACGGACAGAAGGCAATTCATGTTGTACGCATGGTTAGGTTGGAGCACCAGAGTAACTGCAGTTCTTTATGAGGATTTGAGTGTTGTAAAAAAACACAAAAATGACTGAAGCAGTTTTGTGTTTCGAATATTACTCTGTTCTGGCTATTCTTCTTTCCCTCTCTGCTATCTTATACTAGGAAGCGCTCAATATGTCTTATGGCTACATACTTAAGACCTTCGCCAAATGGATTTATCTTACCTGCAGGGCGGATATGTTCCCCTCCTGCTTCAAACTACTCCTGCTGGCATCTGAACGCAGTCAGCATAAATGAAACTATCTGGGCTCATTTCCCTACCTAAAGGGGAAACCATTAGCTGCCATTCACGTTCGTGCAGTACGAGGAAACAGCTTCCACAGACCTGTCTTAGCGAGACTGTAAACATGAAGTCTTAATTTGGTTTTGCCAGTGTTGCTGTTATTGTTACAGGCTGAGTGTTTTCAGGTGACTGCTGCATTACGTTACTCTGCTTACTGTCAATCAGCTGACACTTGCAGGGAGACAGAAGTCTCTGCCAGGAGACAGACCTGCAAAAACACGACAGCACCGTACACACTTTCAAATCCATGTTTTCTACTGGGGATGCATGTTAGCCGGGACAGAAGTGGATTTCAAGCTGGATTTTACACCATAATTTCCATATTTTAAACAATGAGGCAAAGTTAAGACTGTAAAATGTGCTGCAGACGATCAAATTTGAACTGCAAATTGTATTTCGCACCTGGAACACAAGGATAAAATTCAGCCTAGCTTTTATTTTCCAACAGTGTTCAAGCGTCCTGCTGCTAAATGTGCTTGAATCCCTTGAAACCTACGTGCTTGAAAATCTTTGGACATCAAGTAAGGTGCGGTGAGATTCATTGCAAACACTGTCGGAAAAAGAAAAAATCCCCCAAAAGCCTCTCTGATACCTGTAGCTCTTTCCGGCTCCCAGCTACAGGCAAGCACAGAGTGAGTCCGGCCTGATCCGGTCTGATCCAGTCCCGCACCGGCCCACTGTGCAGCGCAGGTCAAGGACACCCCAGTGCAACCTCCACCTGTCAGCGCAGGTTGGCAGGGGAGGGATTATGATGCGGCGCAGGGGGACAGATTAAAGGGTGACACAAACAGAGATCTGGAGTGCCAATCTGCCGAGCGGCAGGGGATCCCCCACTTTTAGAGCGCCGGTGGAAGAGACGTGAACGATGCCACACGCGCGCACATAAAACACGCTCACACGCACGAGCTGGCACGAACAGTCACGTTTCCACAAAGAGGCAGATGCTCGAGCCAGTGCCTTACTGTCGCCCGTTCGACGTGTAATTTAATTTGAACCCTTCCTCTCAGTAACGTCCAAGCCTGTTACCTCACCAAAGAGCCCTGAGTCATGACGAATAGAATCACAGAGTACTGCTGATACAAACTTTGCTATCTTAGCTTTAATGCGCTGTAGTTTGAAGGCACTGCAGCAAGTAATAAGCCTTGGGGCCTGGATGTGGTGTCTGGGCTGTGAGGCTTTTGAACACGCCGCCTGAGGAGCTTAGGCTGGGAAAATTAGTGCCACCTTCGGATCCACTTGTTAAAACATAGCTTCCCAGGCAAGCTTTCACATCATCTAGCTTTGGCTTGACTGTGGCAGTGTTCTCCTGCAGTCACGCTTTTAATTCATCGCCATCAGTTCCATCTCATTATACTATTAATCTTAATGGCTTTCCTTCTCTGTTTTGTCGAGCTCTTAACCGTGTTTTGAAAACTGCTAGAAATGTGAAGTTTACTGTAATTCAAGTCTTGCTGCTCAAGTAATTGTCTAAATTGGAACTCATGAATATAAGAGGAAACATTTTATTTCGCCTCTGCCGCTATCTGACAGCTTAGCGCGGCAAAGAGCACAATCAGTGCCGGATGACACAGCATTAATGCCGGTTGTTATAGGGGAAAGCATTTCCGTGTAACAACTTTCACTATAAGGTGATTCTGCATCCAAATGCTGACATCAGTGGAAAATGTGCACCACACACACACACGCACACACACTTACAATTTGCCACTTGGGGAATGGGGGGTTGTTGCTGTTGGAAACTGTTTAAGTTAAACACACACAGGAGTGAGTGAACACGAGAGCGAGGGGAACGGACTCCAGATGAGTTCATAATAACGCTCTTTGAAAACGTGCACATGTGCTTGAGTATGCACTCACACGCACACGACCACCCACACACACACACACACTCGTGCAACAGCAGAGACACGTGCGGAGACGCTGACTGTCCCGGGCACAGATGCGTTACGTCCTGCGCCCTTATCGTCAAAGATGTCCAGCTTTCAACAGGCCCTCATATTCCCTCCCCGCCTCTCTCTCCCTCTCTCTCGCCTCCTTGTGCTTTCTCTCCACCCCCCACCCCCCGCTTTGCCACCATTCAGAAAAGCAAAATGTGAAAAACACGCTCGCCTCCAAACACTGATTTAATTAGCTGATTTAATTAACTGATTACCAAACTTCCATCTCAATGCTACAAACGGCAGCCAGCATTATTAATCTTTACGGCAGTAGTGCTGCGCTTCCCACTCACTGCCGAAGCTGTTGCACTGAAGGAAACAGGACAGCTGCCCTACTTACACGCCACATGTATATTATACTTACAATCAAACCACTGCAAAATTAAAGCACACCTACTATGATATGTACTGAGTGCACATGTGCACACCCACATGCACGCACGCACGCACAATACGTGAGTGTTCTGCAGGTCAGATGGGACAGATGCTGCGAAAAAAAAATACAAACACACTTTGGTTCAGAAACTGCCCCAGTGGTGCCCATAAGCTGTCACTTCTGTTCTCCTGCTGCGATTAATTCTGTGACAGCATGTGTGAGTAAGTGAGTGTGTGTCAGTGAGTGTGCGTGTGTGTGTGTGCGTGTCCCACTCTCCACTGTCTGTTGTCTTTCTCTAACAAAGGAAAGAGAGGGGTCCCATTTAAATTAGCAAGTTTCATTCCATCAATGTTCATCATTATTTCATGGAGTCCTGAATATTTCATACCCTATGAGTGTGTGTGTGTGTGTGTGGGTGGGTGTGTGTAAGCATGTCTTCCTGGCTTTGTGTATGGGTGTGCACATGTGTGTTTATGACTGCACGAGTCTGCATACTGCAACTGCTGTGCTATGAGTGTGTGTGCGCGCTGGGACATTAAGTATTAACTGAGCTGGGGGGCTTGGAGATGAACGTCCGGGTCCTCTACTATCCCAGCATGCTCCGCTGCTCTCCTGTCTCGCCTTTCCAGGATAGGAGCCTGGGGAGCTGTCAAGACGCACTGCACTGCTTTCTGTGCGTTTGTGTGTAAGTGTGTTAAAGCGTGCGTGTGTGTGTGTGTGCATTGTCTGAGAACGAGAGGCGACTCATGCAAAACCCAGATGAGTTAATAATGCTGTTTGAGAATCTCTCTTCAAACACACACACACACACTCTCAGTCAGGCAAGTGCGTTCCCACGCACACACACACACACACGCACACATGCGCAAACACACAGACACATGTGGGATGCTCCCTCCCTGCATGGCATGTTCTTGTCTGTCCCCTCCTATTCCCACGTCATTTCGTTTCACGGGAGGCGGCAGGGGGAAAAAAAGGAAACGAGGAAAACACAGAAGAAAAGACAGCTTGAGGAGAGAGACGAGGGAAAGAATGTGTCTGTTTCGACGGAGCGCTGACATGAAGCAGGTGTCGCCAGTAAATTTCTCAACTGCCACCCCTCCCTCCTCCCTTCCTCTCAATCCCACTTTTTTTTTTTTGCGCTTTTTACCTCGGCGCCCTCTGTTCCTCCTCATTCGTTCTTCCTATCTGGGTCATCCTTTCTTCTGTTTCCATACCGGTGTACAGCAGGTACAGAACAAGGCAAGAAAAGTAAAAGAGAGGCAGGAAAACGGGAGCTTCTGACAAAATATCAGCAGAGGAGAGTCCAGCACCCCCCCGGTCTCCACGGCTCCCATGGCCGACAGTTCTTTTACCAACTCCACGAGCTGAGACAATTATATATCCGTGTCTCTGTGTTCTGTTTGCCAGCCTGAGGAGCAGAGCGGCAGACTCTGGCTGGCGTAGCGGTGATGGAAGCTACATTGTTTTGGCTGTTGTTGTTGTGTTGGCCTTCTGGTTAGTTAAAGAAAAAAGAAGAAGAAGAAGAAGAAGGAGAGGAAGCGGACTCGCTGCTTTCATGTCTACATCAGTGGCACTCCATGCATTGGAGACCAGGGACGGAATCACACAAGTGCATGCACGCACACTCGTGCGCACACACACACGGTGTATGCATGTAAATGAATAAACACACACTTAGATGTGCAGGAGGAAACAGGGTGCTGGGCTGGAAACACAGATTTTCAACAGATTGTAAAACTGAGGACCACTTGGGAGAGGGGGTGGGGGAGGGAGGGAGGGAGAGGGAGAGAGAGAGAGAGAGAGAGAGAGAGAGAGAGAGAGAGAGAGAGAGAGAGAGAGAGAGAGAGAGAGAGAGAAGGACAAGAAAAGGGTAAATGGGGGATAAAAAAAATGGATTGGAAAAAACAGACGGGTGGGCGGTGGAACGTGGAGAAACACCTTTCCTAACTACACCAGAGTGCACCAAAAAAATCACACACACCACACACACACACACACACACACACACACACACACACACACACACACACACACACACACACACACACACACACACACACACACACACACACACACACACACACACACACACACACACAGGTCTGTACAGGTGCTGTTTATGGGCTTGGCTCCGCTGCAAAGAAGAGATAAGGGACTGGAGGGAAAGGATGGCAGAAAAAAACAGAAGAAGGAGGAACGGAGAGAATACAAAATGATGGGAAATTAGAGGAGAGGTGCTTCAGAGGCGAGAGGGATCACAAGAGACAGCTCGGGGAAAACGGCGTCCTGCAGGTGATCACACACATACGCACACAGCGTTCACACTTATAAAGAAATCACGCAAATACAAACTAGTCCCACAGGCTGCATGAATGGGAGGAAGGAAGAGGCCAATCCCATCTGGGATGGCACAAACATCCCAAAAGAGGTTTAACACACACACACGTGTGCGCGCACACACACACATATCTGCTCATGCTAACACACTACGAAGGAGAACAAACAGACACAAAGACCTTCAGACCTTCAAAGTCGAGTTAACATTCAACTAGTTTAGTAAATCAACACCAGCATAGTAAACCAACACACATGGAGGGTGCGTGTGTGCGTGGTTCAGGGATTGTGCTTGTGTGTGGAAAGCCACAAGGACAGTGCAAACTGTTTGATTAACAAGCCTGCATGGCAGAACTTGGAGTCTTGTGACAACAGAAGTGATTTAGACAAACACGCAAAACAGGTCAGATAAAAAAGGGCTTACCTGTTGCAGATGAGGCCACGTTGAAGGGGGAGGATTGACATGAAAAACACAAAAAGAGAGAGAAGACATTAAGTAATGAGTCGCGCTGGTATGGGGGCAGCACAACGAGCCCTGATAACACAGTGACACTGTGTAAACATTAGACAACCATATAAAATCCCTATGCAATCACACCGCCTGAGATCAATAGCTCAAAATGTCACTCCTTGGCTCATTTAAGGGACGCAGACGAATTAATTTGACAGACTGACAAATGGGGGGGAGGGGGGAGCAGTGAGACAGGCCGACGGGCACAGAAGCAGACAGGAAAGGAAGGCCAGTCAGAAGGACAAATTGATAGGTGGAAGACCTATTTATTTGGCAAAAGGAGTGACAGGCAGGCCAGTAAACAGACAGGCAGACAGATGTATAAATTGTGAGGAGAGAGAGAGAGAGACGGACACGTTGGGCATGACAGAGACAGCATGCCAAAAGCAAGGAGTCTGTGCAACCACGGGGACAGGAAAGCCTGACAGCTCATTATAAATGAATGAGAGATGTGTGCTCAAAGAGGCTGACGCTCAGGGGAGAAACACACAGTGAGAAGCCCCCTCCCTAGAGCGGGCGACCAGATGGACAGGTAGAGACGAGGCAGAAAGGGAGACGAAGCAGCCAAGGAGTGATCCCCTGTTTGCTTTTGTCTTCCTCCAGATCTTCGGCTGGTAAGGGCCAAGCTTCAGAAACCAGTCCAAGTTGGACACTCACAAGCAGGTACGTTCAGACGGAGTCAAACAGGGGGATGCAGGAATTACAGGAGAAGGTGACAAACCAGGAGAGGAAGTGTGAAAAGAGGAGACGGAGGGAGTATGTGTGTGTGTGTGTGTGTGTGTGTGTGTGTGTGTGTGTGTGTGTGTGTGTGTGTGTGTGTGTTTGTTTGTGTTTGTGTGTGTGTCGGTGCCTGAAATAAGCCTGATGGCAGCTGTCAGCTTCTATCTGATGGAGGGGGGAAGAAGAGCAGCAGAGAGAGAGAGAGACACACGGAGAAGGACAGAGAGCGATGAAGAGATGACAGCGTGAGCACAGGTACGAAATGGAGAGACGGGGGTAGAGACACAGAGAAACACGGAGGGGGGTGGCGGAGAGGAGGCCGAGATAGCATCTCTTATTCTACAGGGACCACATCCTATTCTAGATATCCACAGCAGCCAGCACGGTCACAAACCACATGCATACATGTGTGTGTGTCGCATTACTTTCACCTCAAAGTTTCATTAATCAAAAGAGGAGACACGGCAAGGCTGGCAGCTAACGTCTGTATACGTAACGACGCATTAAAATGCAACGCTAGCATCAAGCTAACGTGCACAAACTCAAACACACACGGGTGGATGTGACGCGTCCTAACCTCAATTCAGAGCAACTGGGAGAGGCAGGGAGTCGATGAGAAGATGGCGAGAGTGAGGCAAGCTCCTCATTAAGCTGCTTTGCCTGGTTTATTGGAGAATAATGTGGGTTTTTTACAACTTGGGTCTTATTTTTGCCTCCACTTTCCCACGTTGGTTATGACAATCGGCCAAACAATCACACAGGTTGTAACCAGGCCAACAGCCAACAGATAACCAGATTATCTGAAGCACTTTATTTTGAGGTGAAACCAAACGCGGACGCACCTGAAATGTAATAATCCCTCACTGCGAATGTTAAATTGGGAAAGTTAGTCTGTAAACTGGAATGTTCAACATCTATGTTCGGAAAGAGGGCGTCCTGCATGACAAGCACTTCTCCTTTTGACACATTAAAGGGGGAATTCCGATAATTTTACGCAACTAAGTCTGAAAATGAAGGTGTGAAAATAGGAGGAATCAAGCTCACCAGACCCCTGCAGCCTGTTCCTCATCTCTGCTTGAGGCTAGCAGCTCGAGGCTACATTAGCCACTGCTACTGAATTGCTTTTTTACAACAGGATTATTATTTTTACTTCATTTTCGGTCATCAAGTCATATGTTTGGCTGACGTCTCTTAAGAACACACACCATCGTCTCACTGCTTTGTGTTTGTTTTGGTCTGAACTATTTTTTTTAGCGATTTCACCCATTTCTCAGCATTTAATATGGCAGTCATGATGACCAAAACTAGGAAAATAACATCCTTTTCAGCCTTTAAGCGTCAATCTTAACTTGAAGATTCTAGCAAACGTATTGTCATCAGCACTGCTTCAATACCAATTTGTCGAGCCTCCACTGTGTTTGCTGCAGCGAAACATTATGTCTGAATGGTGACTAAATATAGCGGTTATCTTTTTAACAATGTACACAAAGCGTAAGTGCAGGCACCTTTAGAAATTTAAAATTGAAATGAAAACTTTCTTGACGACGAAAAGGAACAGATTGGACCCCTCTGACGCTCGTTTCTTTGTTCGTCAGATATTTGTAGCTGGAGAGGACTTCCTTAACAGCTAAACAAACATGAAGCATCAGCATCTGCTGCGGATGTGGATCACTGCACTGATTACCACACTCCCCTTAGAAATTGTGCCTGTTGTCGTCCTAATGTACAACAAAGGATTATCCCACTATTTATGAAATGCGATTCTGCATAATTAACATCCCTTTCTGTTTAATTCCTCGGGTTTACAATATGGTCGCTTGAAACAGTAATTGAACCACCGTGACTATTTTCTGAAAACATTTCTGCTTCATTCATAACGTGGTTGTGCAGTGGAGATGGATGGCAGTCAGATCCCGTCCTCACTCCAAATGACTCTCACTTCAGAGGTGCAGTGAGATGTACTGAGCGCACTCTACAAGGTCCTGGTCTGATTGTTTTGGTCCCAAGTGAAATTACATGGCCCGATTTCTTATACGGCCCAATAAACTGAAATAAGGGAAAAACACTTCTAGCTTGAAAAAGCTGCTTCAAGTGATTTAGCTGTAAAAATGACCTCAGCTAAGGAGACGACACAAACTGGCAGTCTTCACATCGGACTAGTGACCCACGAAATACGGCAATCAGAGAGAAATGTGTAAAATAAGTTGGTGACAGAAGACTGGCCAAGTAAATCCAGCCTCCAAAATAAAAAGCTGGACGAAGGAGCTCTGTTTCTCTAGGCAAAACCACCTCCAGTGCTTCACTTTGTCACTGAGATCCACAACAGGAATGTGAGTTAGTGTTAAATACAACCACTCTGTGGGGCAACATCATTTCGTCTGTGCTGGAAATTGTATATAGAGCTATAACTATTGAATAACAATAGTAGAATAATCATATTAATGAACATGGCTAAGCTGTCAAAATCTATTTAAACCTGCACTAACGGACTTTTTGTCCACCAAGGGGCAGTGGACACCAGACATGAACATATTAAAACTAAGTCCACACTAACACCATCTCCATCCAGACGATCCAGGCGTTTTAGCACTATATCACAAATAATCTGGGTCCAGGCTACCATGTCAGAGAACGCATATCACATGACCGAATGGTCGTACACGTACATGTTGGTGTTTGCCTCAGGTACATGTAGGTACTAGTAGCGTGATAACAGCTCCTGGCATGGACAACAAGGTCAGCAACACCTGTAAACCTTTATCCAAGTATCCAAGAAAACGGTCACATGATAGGACATATCGTGACGAATCATCACCTCTGTCCTCTGGTGAACGTAAGTTGAATATCTTCTCTCCTTTTAGCTCTGCTTTGGCCTTCACCAACTTCTGAGGGAAATATCTGGCTATCTAGCTGCTAACTGCTCCACTGTGTTCACCAGCTAGTCGCTAACTTTGCCTGTCAGGTAGTGCAGTGTGGGTTTGTCAGAGCTTTCCGCTGCCTGATGAGAGCTGAGAGAGTGAACCAAAACAGTATATCTGCAGGTGAGAAAACCAAAACAAGATGCTAAAAGGCTCCATGGAGCTGAAGGGAACTGAGCGGACATCAGTGATCAGCGTTAATATACAAATATTGATTACAGCAGCTAATAAATCATTTGGGTTTTTGAGGGGAAAACTGCCTTTCTTCCGCTGGTTCACACAGAACTGGACTGCCAGCTTTGGGAAGATAACTTTGACTGGTTTGTATTTTATGATTTCTCACAACTGAAACCTTCCTGTCTGAAACCTGCCTCTGTAGTGGGACTGCACAATGAATCATAAAAAGAAAAGGCAATTCAATACTGACTGCTGCTATTTCCAAATCACCTGAGGCTGTCATTTTTTTATTAAAGCAAAAGAAAAAAATGTTGCAGACAGCTTCCTACACAACTTAATTTGGTGCTGTGAAGAATCTTCTGGCCAGTTGTCAAAGATGCTGTGCATGCGGGAGAAAATCCTCCAGTCCGTTTAACCCAAGCAAATCCTAAAGCATCGCCGTCTCATGACTGCACCTTCATTTATACGTTGTGTACTATTTTCAAGCAGTGAAATTTGAATTTCAGTGTGGAAAAAGCTGTGTCGAAATGTGATGCAACCCATGCCAAAGTGTGCAATTCATAATAGATAAAACTATGTTTTCGTCAATACTGCACAGCCCTTTTCCTGAACCCACGGGCGATTGCTGCCCTTACATAACCTTGCAGACTTCTTATAATAAAAATACGAAATGTACAATGCATTTCAGCTGGTTGCCATGCATGACATATTTTGATCCTTTGTGATGTACAGCTCTCTGTGTATACCTGCCAAAATTAACCCACTGGCAACAGAATTCCCTCTTTGTGTGGAGGGGAAAAAGGAGACGGGTATAGAAGAGAGTCAGGATTTAAAATAACAAATTCATGCTTTGAAAAAGCAGACAGAAGCTCTCACAAAATGATGACAGAACAGCTTCAAAACAAAAGATGGTAACTTGTAACCTGCTTGCTGTAATAACTAAATTTCCCCAGTGTGGGATCAAAAAAGTCCTTTATCTATCTATCTATCTATCTATCTATCTATCTATCTATCTATCTATCTATCTATCTATCTATCTATCTATCTATCTATCCTGGATTCTGGAGATGAAAAAAATCAATCAATGCACTGTTTTTTTAATCTCCAAAATTGGATGTTTCACGTGTTGGAATGGAACTCTTCATGCAGTGTTTCATTATCATGATAATGCCGTCAAAACAGATGAATCAAAGCAGTGTTTATGTGAATTGTGCAGCTGGGAGCGTGTTGTAAAGAAAGTTGTAAAGGGCATTGTAATGGACCCCTGTGTGCAGTTGTTCACTTGAAGCACTTCAGACAAGGCTCCAAAAGGCCAGAACACCATGTCCGACCTTTTCACCCCAACACACACACACACACACACACACACATACAAGCACACAGTCTCTGAAACGCCAAAAGGGCTGACCTCTTTACGCTGATTAACATTCCATCAGGGGAGGAGGGGGAGACCAAGAGATACTTTCCCTCACCTTCTTGCCCTCGGTTTTCCTCCCTTTTTTACTGCATCTCTGTTTTCTTTTTACCCTCTTTGCCTCCAACTGTTCGCTCCGTCTCTCCTTTCCTTTGGGTACTTGAACTCAATCATCCCTCCCCTCCAATGTCCTCCTCCACAACCCTTTTAGTCTTGCCTTCCATTTTCTCTAGCGGTAAAGCTAATGTGTCTATGCATGTGTGTATGTTGTTCAGGCATGTTTTTGCCCCCCCCACCCCCGTTACGCAGCTCGCAGGCTTACGAGAACTTGACTGACTCACCACATCAGACCGCGTGTGTACACGTAACTCACATGCTGATGAGTACTTCAAACATTAATGTATTTCTACGTTACGTGCCGAAACTTCCACACAGAAAACAAACAGACACACACTTTCTCTGCAAACCAGGATGACAGACACAAAGAAACGTCTGGGTGTTTCATTAACTATTCCTACTACTCTGCTTTATTAAGACTTGTGACTCAACCGTGCTTCCACACCTGCTCTCTCAAAGCTTTTTGTGGCTGGTGGCGTGCGCTGGCACGTGGCGGCATGTGTGTGTCCGCGATGGTGAAGCGTGGTCAGAGAAGATTGCGAGCGTGTGGACATGTCGACATCCAAACACTGTGGTTTGCGGACACGGTAATACCCGTGCCAAATTTTTTGATGGATTCTCAGTGGCTTCCATTCCTGCTCTTTACTTTCATTCCCCAACTGTAAAAACACAGTGACAAATCGATGTTTTTTGGGGCTTTTCGGGCGCATTTGTGATTGCGTCGCATTAGTGATGTCGTGTTTAACACAGCTCTGTTTCTCCAAGCTATGTTTTGTCTGCCACCTTTTACGCACATATGGGTGAGAGAATATTAGAAACGTGTTCAAACATAATGCAGTCCAATACAACACTACCTCTGAATACAGCCCAAACACGAGCAGAGTTTAATTAACACTTGTCTGCCGTGCTGTTGACGCAAACGGAACATCGTGAGCTTAAGAAAAGGTTGAATGTGTCAACAGGCTTTTGCATTGCGTTGCATAAGACTGTGCATGTGTATCTAATAAACTCGTAACTGTAATTTATCTGCAGTCTTGTTTTATTCATTTATTTATTTATTTTGACAAAAAGGTAACGTGAAAGGTGAAATTTCTTCAGGTTGTGGATGGTTGGTTGGAAAAGAGAAGCACTTTGGAGACGCCACCTTAAACTTCAGGCAGCTTAACGGCCTTTTTTTTTAACCATTTTATGAATCAATCAAGAAAATAACTGAAAATAACTAAATAATCATTGCAAGCAATACCAGCTGAGAGCATGTAAATATATACTTTCGCTTTCAAAAAAGATGAGAAGCGAACTGAAGCCTTTAGTTGCCAAAATAAAAGCATGCCCTCTGGCTATGTGGAAAAACTACTGAAGTGCAAGAATGATCTGATAAGCTTTTGAAATCTGGGTTTAACCACTTATACCTCATGATAAGTGATCTTAGATAGAAGCAGGTTCTTTTTATTTCTAGAACATCAAAACCTGCTTCTTAAGCAGTAAAAGGTTAACCCGGGTAAAAGGATTTACATACACACATACATGCCCACACGCAAACAAGGTGAGTCATAACAGAAATCTCCTTTCCTTTCTACAGAAAGTGAACAACCACAAAAACAGACTGAGGCGAGCGCCACACAGAGCGTGACAGACTTTCAGTTATGACTTATTACTTGAGGGAGAAAAACAAATAAACGACGGAATAATGAAGAGACAAAAGCCGGATGAAAAGCTACCTGGCACACCTACAAGCAATGCATCTTTACAAGTCAGGCAACCGTGTATACAAGACCACACAACCACATGTCCGTATAAACCGCTCACACAAAGAGAAAGGGAAAAAAAAAGTGTGCATATCTCCCTCTGTGTGTGTGTTTGTGTGCAGTTGAGTGTGAGCCAGACTCCAGCTGAGAGGGGAAGCAATAGCAATTCCCACTGACCTGAAAACTAGCTTGCCAGCCACCTCAAAATATAGAGGAAAGGGGGAAAAAAAAAAAAGAGGGAGAATGTCAGTGAGCACGAAGGCGATGAAAATACAGAAGGCGAGATTTAGAAATACTGGAGAGTGATTTGAACACACACACACACACACACACACACACACACACACACACACACACACACACACACACACACACACAGGTGCAGTGAGGGATTACGGGAAGGAACAGGCCTCAACACCCCTTTGTCCTGCCGGCTCAAGTGAAAAGAATGAGGGAAAGATGAGATAGAAAGAAGACGGACTGACAGAAAAAGGGAGGCAGGGATCATGTTTGCGGCACCTGAACACACCCAGCGGGACAAAAACAAAAAGAGAGAGAGGGTCCAGAGTGACTCTGTATGGGTGTGTGTGGCGATGTGGGAGTGTGTCTCTTTTTTTTCTCCTTCTGCTTTTGTGACTCCAGAGGTTCCCCGCGGTCAAGAGCGGATCCTCTTTCTCTCTCGTGCCCTCTTTTCATACACTCGTTCCCCCGCTTTTTTTTTTATACACTCACTCCTCGTCCCCTCCCTCTCTTTTAGCGCGGCGCTGAATGGCCCTCTCTCTCTGATGAGTGACTGATGAATGAAGTAGCTCTTTGAAGTCAAGAGTCACAGCAAGGCTGGTCAAGCGTGAAGAGATGCCGGACAAAAGACGGCAGAGAGAGAAGGGAGAAAGGAAGGAAGGGAGGAAGAGGGGAACGGGACAGGAGGCGGGGGCGGGGGGTGTATTCACCAAGGGAAAACGTCAAACGGCGAACATCCATAAAGTCAGCGAGGGGACGGAGGCTGAATGCGTGTGGCAGGAAAGAGTGTGAGAGAGAGCGCGGTCTGCACTTTTGCATGAGTGCCTCGGGGCATTTGCATTGTGGCGCTCAACATGCGAACGGCCGACATCACGCAAGCGGGAAATAACCCGAGTCATGACGGGCCGACATCGCTCTGGCACAGGGCCTCTGGACTGCAGGGACAGGGTGGAGGTCTTCGGGTTTTTAGGGCCCTGGACTGCCTCTGCTGTCCTTGTTTTATTGCAATGGACACACAGAAGCCAAAAGATCGTGGAATCCCCCTCCCACAATTTAACTACTTCTGGTGGTTTTCTTGTTGTGTTCGTGACATTTCACTCAGTGCGTCAGTTTTCTGATTACCGTTTGATTATTCTGACTCTGGTATTTTTCTTTGTTTACATGCATTTACAATCTAATTTAGATTAATATTTTTCACGTCAGTCAGTCCCACCCCCTCACTGCCCTTTGTTGGAAGAAATACGGATGTGCCTGCGACGGCGTGTCGGCATGGTTAAAGAAAGCTTCAATTAAACAGAAAAATTGACTTTAATTTACTCAGGGAACACTGTCTGGGCACACCTTGCCCCAATTCTATTCAATTTCATTTATATAGCGACAAATCACAACAGAAGCTCAGTGTCTCAGAACACTTTGCATAGAGAGCAGGTCAGGACCACACTCATACGCTGCAGAGCCATTTGTTGGAAACTCCTGAGATACCACCAACAGGTCCTTGGCTGTCTAGGAATGACACCAGCCGCTGTGCAGACAATATGAACTTTAGATGGCAGCAGTGTGACAGGTTGCTGATGCTTAATGATTTATCCACCAAAGATGTTTTATCAGCATTTGGGAGGAAAACTTACAACAAATTGGACCTGGCGCAACTTTTGCGTGACGACAAATGCGACGTCATCCAGCGAGATGCTAATCAAACACATGCAAGCGCGCATTCCCAGCAAATGTCTTTGTAATGTGTACGGCACATTTCCACCGTGCAATCAACCTGACCGAAGATAAAATGACTGCTGCTGGGAGAGCCGCGAGTCTCTGAGTGCTGTAAACTGTGCAGTGTTGTGGTCCCTGATGAGCCGTCAAACTCATGGATCTGTTACTCAAACTGGACTTCCTGGATCACATTGTGTCTCACTGGTACTTGAAACGACACGCAGGTCTGCTTTCAGCCGGAATGTCAGCTGACCCCCGAGTTCACACATACGGACTCAAAGAGGCCGTTTTTCCCTTGTTTCTCATGAGCCTGGAGCTCACGGGCATGTTTAGTGTTGAGGACGTGGTTTGCATACTCTGACTGGGCAGTAACTTGCGTCCATGCACGGTGAGGGAGTACATTTCCCAAGGGGATTAAACAAGTCCCATTAGCTGGTTAAAGTTATATCTCAGAGAACTGGGAAAGCATCATCTAGTCCATTTTGTGGTTTTACATATTTGATTGACGCAGAGGTCGTGAGTGCTTCAGGTTCCTGGTTGTCTCCAGGTTGTCACCCCTTCATGTCAGAGGATATCTGCATGCCTCTCAACATCCCCACTTTACACAACTTAACGAGCTTTGAGTCTTGTGCTAGCGCTGGCTGATCCAAACATGTTTTTCGAGCTTCAGTCTACAATGAGCAGCATCCTGTCGCATCTGCGGCGTTCGAGTCTGCATGTGTGCACGGGTGTCAGGGTCTGAGCATGAGAAAGGAAGATAAAGAAGGAGCGCATCCAGCCTCCTCGCTAATTACGCTACCAAGCCGACCATGTACAAAAGCAAAATGCAAAATGGATGTTCAGATAAAGTTGACAGATTATCTAAAAATATCTTGGGCTTGGTTTGACCTCTGCGAGTGGGTGGTGTGCATCAGCCTCTCCATGTGTATCTAGTATAACACACAGAGGCTTCTTAAACCACGACACCGACTCCTGGAAATAAAGTCTCGCCTCACTGGGACTGGGTTTTCCCCTCTTATTAAACTCTAACCAGCCGATCTATGTGCTCGTTAGGACAACCCAAGGCAAAACCTGAAATATTGATATATTTTGTAGTTTTTTTTCATGTCCTCATCTTCTGAATGTCACAGCGGTGTACTTAGCGTGCGTGGGAGGCTCCTGAAAGTGAAATATTTTCCCGCATTTAACATATAGAATAAAAAATGGGAGCAGGTGGAGGTTTAGTTTTTTTCCTAAAAGACACTTTGACAGACAACAGAATGCCATCTGCAGACGTATTACACATAGAGAGGGATCAACCCTGTGATTTCACTGTTACAAGATTACTTCCTAAGCAGGATTTTTGAAGGACGTTGAGGGGCTGAACAGGCTTTAAAGAGCCCCTCTCCAGTATTCCCTTTGTAATTTGGCAATCACCCCAAGACCACCGGATTTTTCTGTCTGCGCACACGAGGAAAAAGCTTTCACAGGCCAAAAAAAAAAAAAAAAAGCAAAGAAAAAGAGGGCTTCTCCATCGTACAGTTCCCTAAGGTGAGAGAGAGAGAACACCACACTCCTGCCGTGTTTATCTCAATCTCACATCAGATCAGATCACTGGCGGATAAAAGCACTTCCTGACACATCACTTCCTCTCTCTGGAGGAAGCTGACACGCGCTGGGAACTCAAAACGACAGGGTGGTGGCGGAGAGGATGAAGGTTTTGACAAGAGCGAAAGGGAGAACGGGGAGGGTGAAGGAGAAAACGGGGAGAGAAGGAAAAGAATTAAAGCACGTAGAGGGAAAAAGGTGAAACCTACATCCTCGTGGCCCAGATCCACAGTGCAATGTGGGGCGAAGACGAGGAGGAGGAGGAGGAGGCTGAGCGGCGAGAGACAAAGAGGTGAAGAGACACTAAGAATAGTATAACTGGATTAGCTTTAACACTGACCTTTATTCAGCAGGGTGACACTCCCTCGCTCCCTCAATTGCTCTTTAGCACCGTCGCAGGAGAGGCCTGTCCTACTTTCCAACTGCTAAAGTTGACTCAGCAATGCAGCGTGTTGGGATTTCCACATGAGGTGACATATTTATTTAAACGCGTTTGACCAGATCATTTACTTACACAAGAGATCACAACAGCAGCCATCTGAAGTACATAATTAACAATGTCTCAAACGAGACGTGATAAAAGTTTAGTGAAAGCATGGCTGGCAACAATTCTGCCCGCTATAAAGACAACTGTCTGCAGCGAACTCGGTCATCTGCAGTGAATTACCATTAATTCCATGAATTGGCCAAACCACAAAATGAAAACTCAGGGCAGCTGTCTGGCTAATATGCTCTCCGCGTGCTCAAGTCTGCGCTATTTATGCTCAGCGGAAGATGGTTTCCCCAAAGAAAGGAGCACCAGAGCCAGAGCGAAACTGAAATTTCAGGGTTCTGATGTAAAAGTAAGACATTTGCAAAACGCTAAAAACTGAAAACCCAGCCTCAGAACGGAGCCGTCCTCCACTGTATGTCGTGCTGAATGTTTTATGCGCTTTGATGACAGCAGAGATGACAGCTAGTTGTTGGAAAGTTGGAAAAATTACATTAGAAAGGAGTAAGATTCATGAATATGGACTAAACCAAGCTATGACGATGATGAAGAACCCTCAGAGCAGCTTCAGACATGAATCGCATCCTTCAGTTTGTCATTGTGGCCATTAAAACGACAACTATGTAGCTTTTATCACTAAACAGAATCTCACTTTTGAAACATCTCAAACATCTTTTCAGGTGCGGGCTTACAGGTAAATATTGACAGTATAAACAAACCGGCCGGGTTTTCTTCGGAGTCGACTGACTGTTTCTAAGAACCCTGGAAAGACCTCAGAAACAAGGTACCGCACTCGGCCAGAAGTTAGTAACTCAACATACCCACTTTCTGCAGCTTTCGATGGTCTGATGGTCTTCATCTTTTTTAATTGTAATCTGCACACAAAATATCTAATTCAAGCTAATCAAAATGTTTGTGATTACAAAGATATATTTCCAGACAACGCAGGGTAGCAACATCAATGGGATAAAACTGAGCGCAGCACCATCGTGGGTAGGATGACCACTGTTTTTCTTTGAATTTGCACAGCCTCTCATCAGCCAATCAAATCAATGCACATTGCTCTGGGCAACCTGACTCCACCATGCCTGCAACCAGGCGACCGCGTCCAGGCGGGTGGTCGTGTTGTTGTGCAAGAACGCCTTTCAGTGCTGGAAACTCAGCAGCATTTTCCTTGTGAAATCAGAAAAGGGCTCTAACACGCCTGAGGACACGAGCCGAAACCGAATCACATGTCAGGAGTTACATTACTTTGATGAAGCAATTAAAATAAAATATTACATTCTCAACAGTAATCTGTAAAAGCAACCATCTCAACACTGTTCATAACTGATGGAGAGATGCAGCTGAAAGCTCCAGAGAAAGCAAATAAAGGGAGTAAATAAGTCAAAAATGAACTTCAACGCGCAGGCTGAGAAAGATTGTGATGAGCAGAGCAGCAACGGAGGCGACAGTGACACACATCATCTGCGCTTTCCGCAAGACGCAGGGACACACATCAAGTCACCATACAGACTTGTGAACACAGATCACACAGGCCACACATTCACACGGCAAACACCCCGACACATGCAACCCCTGCATGAATGCACAAATGAAGGCAGAGGGGACACACACACACACACACACACACACACACACACACACACACACACACACACACACACACACACACACGCTCAGAGAACGTGTGCGGCTTCAAAAAGGAGTAACTCTGGTGATCTACAGCTCTGCCCCGGAGCGACGCGGGCAAACCAAGTGCAGCAGAACGAAGAATCTCCGCTTTTCTCTGTCTTTCCATGAATGGCATCAGCACTTGAGCTCTTCTGGTGGGAGTCTCGCGTGCATCTGCATCTCACGTGCGGACAAAAGACACCGGAGCGTCCCGGGATCGTATGATGGGCAGAAAAATGGACACAAATGACGGGAATAAAGGCGGGGCGAGGCGTGCAGAGACGCAGACACAACGCTATCATTCATGCTCTTTTTGGGGATTTGGTAAAAGTTAACCTACTGTGTGTGTGTGTGTGTGTGTGTGTGTGTGTGTGTGTGTGTGTGTATGTGTGTGTCCAAAGAGGAGACAGTCCCAATCAGTTAAAACTCCTCCCCCTAATTCAAAGAGGCAGTATGGGATTTGCATTTTTCCCACAATTCAATTAACACGCCTGTCAGCCTCTCCTCTCCGTTCACATGCCTCCTTTGGCCATCTCTCCCTCACAAACACACACATACAAACACACTGCCGCACACACATACGCACATCAGCTTCATGAATAGATGCATTTATTCATAAACACACGCATGCAGAAAATTGATGCATTTATTTGTTTGTTTACAAATAAAGGCGAGGCACTCAGAGTGAGAGATGAGCTGAAGCTCGCGGGCCACATCCTGTCTGGACTTGTCACATTCAGGGACATGAAAAGACAGTGCTGTTAATGGATTGAGAGAGCAGTCTCTGGGGGCGTCTTTCTCCCTCTTTCTCTCCGTCCTTCTTTATCTCGGAAGAAGGGAAAGGGGGGAGGAAAGACGAGGAGTGGCGTGAAAGAATCAGGCACCATGGGGTAGGGGTGTTACAAGAAAGACAGACACTCAGGGTCGTTATTTAGCCAGAGACCAGACGATCGAGACAAGGCCAAACCGGATTTAGAAACCAGGAAGTGGTATCAGCCACAGACGCGCTGACTTTGCCGCGGGGCCGGCTAATGACTTCAGCTAGCCTCTTGTCTGATTAATAGCCTGTAATCCCATTCTCATGGACGGCATACCATAGCATTCTGCAGCACCAGCCATTAACCACTATAGAAATGGCCACTAATCAGTCTGCCCCTTTTAGCTAACAAGGCTAATGCTAGGCTAGGTTTATCAATAGGCGGTAATCCTGTTGGCGGGACTGCTGCAGCGTAGCGCCCCTCATTACCAGCCATAGAAATGTCTGCTAATCATTCGCCACACGGTTATTTGTCCACAGGGCTACTTCTGTGGCGGTGGTGTGTGTGTGTGTGTGTGTGTGTGTGTGTGTGTGTGTGTGTGTGTGTGTGTGTGTGTGTGTGTGTGTGTGTGTGTTGGGGGAGGGGGGGTGACATCTGACAGTTGACGGCAGAGGGTGGAGGAGACAGAGTGACACACAGAGGCTGTGTAATGATTAAGAAACACATCACTCTTGCTTTTCTTTCCCGCTCTCTCTCGCCGTCTGGCCTCTTTGTCGGGCGTACAGCCGGATCGGTCCGGAGAGGCTCTGCTCCACGACAGCGTCATTCAAGTTTTATCAATCAATGAAAAACCCTCTCCGATCTATAACGGCTAATCAATAATGAAGACTTGCAGGCTTCACCGACCACCAATGGAGACATTCGTCAGCGGTCAAGCGGATCCCTCGCCTTGTCCTGTCTTTAAAACGCACTGAGGTGAAACAGCTGGGGCAAATCAATGGCGGCAACAGCCTGAACTCAACTTGACCGTGCGGGTTTGAATTGTGGACGCTTTCAGGTTAATGTTCATTCTGTGGTCCCCCTGAAGAATTCAAGAATCCATACCTTACCCTGATAATCAGCATTATTCAAAACCAACACTCTGGGCTTAATCGAGGCATTTTGCATCACTCGTCAGATGGCCGCAGACAGTCGGCGTGGCAGAGAATCGAATTAAAGCCCGTGCGAGCGTGCAGCGAGAAGCCAGACGGACGGAGGTATCCACACATCCTACTGAGCTCAAGTCTCCCGAGTGGAAATTGCGAGGCTGGGTTATACGTTACCGTGACCTGAGGCTGAACCTGAGATGAACTTGTAGTTGAGGGGAAGCTGCGGTGTAGCTGAGAGAGGCCTGTCAACACTCCCCGCAAGCTACTGAGGAAGAAAACACATAGGGGCCATATCGCACCCTTTTATGTGTGAGATGCCGTGCACGTCCGACATCCTCTGACTGTGCTGCGAAGGACGCAGGGTGAAATTTTAACAGCCACTTGCTTGACTGCGAGACTAGTGTTGAATTTAAGGCCAGCATATCATTTGATAAGTGATTCGTTAATGTTTGCTTACTTATTGACACAAAATGTACTTTAATGTCAGTCTGTCATTACACTCATTCCTCACACACTTAGCATATAACAGGTAAAGCAAGGCTGGTACTGGTATTACCACACAACTGGTAAACCCAATTAGAGCCTGGTTCCCAGTAAGAAGAGCAGCCAACGAGGGCGATTTGAGCCGAGCAAACGGGCGGGGAATAACAGTCTGGAGGCATGTGGGAATGCTTGTTGGGAATGCTGGAACGTGGTGCATTCGCGGGATGAGCGGACGTAACCGGCTTTGGAGCGCCTGGCCGCCAGCGCTTAAACCTGGCTAATCTGATTGGATTAACACCAACCTGCCTGGCAACTCATGAGCGCACGCACGCACACACACATTTGTACCACATGCCAATCAGCCGGGACTGCCTCTGCAGCTTCCTGGAGTTCATCTGGATTCTGGGTTGTGCTGGCTGGCTGGCTGGCTGGCTGGCTGGCTGGCTGATGGCACCACGCTGGGCTACCACATGCACACGCATCCGCTCTCACGCCACACATACACACTTAACACACGGAGCCATCTTAGAGTGCAGTGATTTGTGCTGTGAATCTGAAACAGACCTATTGAAAGAAGAGTAAAGCCCTGTGCTTGACAACCGTGCTAATTGACTAGCCCCCTCCCCAGCAATGAGACTAAACGTTTTCACCCCTCCATCTTTTATCTTTTCAATCACTCCCTGACAGCTCTCCTCTTGTCCCACACTCATCCTCTTCCTCATATCACTCGCTTCCATCTCCCCCCTCTGCCCCCCCCCCGCCCCCATACTCATACAGTACATGTAATCATTCATTAGAACCAAGGCAGTTGTCCATTAGGCAAAGCAGCCATTTTGGAAATTGCAGCAAATCTTCCATGAAAAGACATTTCCTCTAATGCGGTAGTCACGCTCAGAGGGAGAGGGAGAGAGAAAGATGGCAGAGGAGAGAAAGAAAGACGAGGGGGCAGAGATGGAGAGAAGAGAAAAGAGGAGAGAGGTGGGAAAAAAAAAGTGGAGGACAGAGATAGAGAGTGAGCCCCCCCCACCCCCCCACCCCCCCGGCCATAAAGCCACCAAGCAGAAAGCAAGCCTGCTGTTTGATTAGAGAGTGACACCATCATGAAGGGAAGGAGGGAGGACTGGATGGAAGGAGAGGGAGGGAAAGTGTTTCAGAGGCGAGCGGAGGGGCTGAGGAGGAGGTGGGAGAGGAAGAGATGGAGAGAAAAAACGGCGAGTGATTTGAGAGGGCCGCGATAGAGGCAGTAAAATTAGCCCCATCTCTTTGCTTACTAAGACGCTCTATGACACACTAGGATTAAAAACACACACGCACACACAGACATGAGATGTGCGCACACACACACGCATGCACAGGACAGATGGTATCCTCCATCTGAAAGTGTGCCTCTAATTTGAGTTAAGTGATAGGAACCTCCTTAACCAATTAGAAGCCCCATATCTACGGGCCTGCATTAGGGTCGCTGTCTGTTTGCTTCACACACTCATTAATGCGTGTGGACCACTGTGTGTGTGTGTGTGTGCGTGTATGTGTGTCCCATGGGATCAGAGAGGAACATTAAAACTGATATAAGAGGTGGGGAATGACAAATCCACTGTGAGTGGCTGTGAGTCCTCTTCTCCCACAATGCCACTGTTCATCTCGATCTCATCTCATCACCGATCAAAGACAGACCTGTCTCTCCCACTACGAGCCATTCATCTCGGCGCCGCTCGCTCCCGCTTAATGCGCCTTCCTCTAAAGCTGACACATTTGTCACCAGACCAAACTAAGCCTAATCCATCGTAGCACTTTTTTTTTTCCTCCCCACAATTTGTGATATGCTGAATTTGAAAAACCACCATATTCAATCCAATTTCCTCAATGTCTGGAAAAAGTTTTGAGGCTCTCTTGGAGTAGAAACGGTTTGAAGACGCCGTGCAGCACACAGTGATGCGGGCCCGTCTGTCCAATCGATGAACAATGCGGCCGTGAAAACAAGGCTTGGAAAACGTTGCAGTATCAATACAGAACAGTTCAATAGCAGCTTTGGACATTCAGAAACGCTTTTTAAAGTCAATGTCAGACCGGCTGTCTCTCATTTAAATGAGGATCTTACACACTCATTACACTATTGTTTTACAATATAACCATAAGCAGAGCTGAAACAATAAGTCAATTCATTGATCATAGTCGATGTACAAATTAGGGGTCAACCGAGGGTCAGCCTGAATCTGATACTTAGCATTTTTCTGATAAGCAGAATCGTTATTTTTGCATGGGAGTGCCAAAGTCCATTTGTTGATCCATTTAGCCAGCTGACTAGCTATAATACTTATAATACTACATTATTTCGTCAGTGTCACTAACCAGGACCGATCATGCTCTCAGTCTCCACCCACGACTAGTAATGATACTGAAGCGGTCTCTGATTAAGGCCCGTGTTCATCCCAGTGCTGGAAGGTCACTAAGTACATTTAATCAATCAGTATCAGTATTTTACTGGAGTATTTGTATTTTCTGCTGCTTTATACTTTTACTCCACTACATTTATTTGATAACTTTAGTTACTCTGCAGATTCAGATTATCAATAAAAAATATAAATCAACTAGTTAACCATCTTTACCAGCTGCAACAATAAAATACTTTTCTTTTACTGAAGTAAGATTTTGAATGCAGGAGTTTTACTCGTCATAGAGTATTTTTACCCTGTGGTTTTACTTCTTTTACTGAAGTAAAAGATCTGAGTACTTCGCTGCTGGTTAATCCAAACAAGGAGTGCACAGTTGTGAGAGTTTAATTATCACTTATATTGCTATTGTACATATTCAGCTGCACTAATTATTAGTAATGAAATAGCAGAATATGGGTCATTTGTCTTCTTGATTCCAAACAGAATAAGAATTTTTAGAATCGGTTAATTGTTTTGGCAATTTTGGCAAAAATAACTAAATGTATTTTGGAATATCCAAAAGTCTGTTAGTCAGATGAAAGAAGCAATTAAAATCCGTCCACTCAGGCTCTGCAAACTTGGGGCGGACACTGTTTTTAAAACCACTTCGTGGCATTTTTCTGGCACGGTTAACCAATAATGAAAATAAATGTTGTTGGCAGCAGTAGACACGAGCAGATATATTTTTTCTCGTTATCTCATTACAACTGGCCTCATAACTTTCAATTCTTGAATCCATTTGTTCTTGATTTTTTTCCTTGTGAGCGTTTTTTGTCTCCCACATTCAGGAGGCGTATGTATGCGCTTGTATCCAGCTGATGGAAATGGTCCTAACTCACATTTTACTTCTGCGGCGTTTCAAACGTTTGCGTAAAATTTATTCGACAGCTGGAGGAGAGCACAGCTGCAGAGAGATGCTGGATTCCAACTCTGAAACCGCTGCCGCTGCGAGGTCAAAGATGTCTAGATAGCCGCTGTTTCCTCTTTTCTGCTTCTCGCAGTTAACAACGTAACTCCAAACCACTTCCTCCGCAAAGTGAACAGGTATGTGGTGTGTCAGACATGTTGAAGCTGTGAAACTGCCACACCATGGGCTGAGGCTGCAGACTGTTTATCTCCACCACACTGACAATACACACAGCTGATCTGACAGCTATGCGTACGACACTGCGCCGAGGAATCTCTCGCCACCGTCCTGTAAACACAGATGATCTTCTTCACGCTTTCTCTGGCCTCTGCACCACACTGCTACTGCCCTCGAGACAAATGTCCCATAACAAGCATTACCACAGCGACACAAAGGCATGTTTCCACCGCCTGGTGCGGCTACCAGGTACTTTTCTTGATTTCATTTTCCACCGCAGATAACACCCTCTCAACACTGGTTCTTATCTGATCTCAATAGTGACGCCGTGTGAAACTGCTGTGACATCATCTTCAACGCGACGCAAACACAGGAGCAATGGAGGATGTCAAAGTGGCGGCAAAGAAAAAGGTGAGAAGAAGCAAAACACAGGAGAGTTTAGGAAATCCTAAATCATAGCACAAACAAGATGTCTCTTGTTGCTCGGTGTCTCTCTGACCAATCAGTGGTCTGCAGTGTTTTCAATCCACCGTTTAGCATCAGCTTGGCTCTCAGAGAAAGTACCAGGTACTATGTGTATCTTTCGACGATTGAAAAAGAAAAAAGGGCGAGTTGAGTCGAGCTCGGACACAATGTGTAAGACGACGAGGGAGACGTGGACTTAAACAAACACAGACAGAAACATGTATAGAGAAAAGCAGGCAAGACAGAAAAAGTAATGAAAATCAGAGGAGAAATGAGGCTGCGCTTCCAGTTTGTCCCCAGACTTCCTCATTGCAGCGATTCACTTCTTTTTCCCGTGGAAGTGGAGCCGTGTGTAATGTGGAGCAGCACTGTTTTTCTTCAGGGTACTATTAAACTTATAGTCCCTTGTTCCTCCTGTCAGGAGTGATAGGATACTCGATTATACCGGAGGCGAGAGGTCCTCTCTGCGCTGTGCTCACGCCCATGCATGTATACCTAGACCTCTCTCATCCACTTTGCCTTCCTGTCTCTCTCTGTTCCAGTGGCCTCTTCAGGTGCACACAAACACACAGACAAACACACACCCCGCACAAGAAACCGTGCCCGCAGAGTGATGAAAGGCTGTTTATCCTGCATCCACTGTGATATCCCAGCTCGCCATGCAAAATGGCCGGACACGTTATCACCTCTGACCAGGGGAAACCACGGGAGTCAGGACTGACGCCAGCAGCAAATACCAGGGCTAGTGTGTGTGTATGTCTGTGTGTCCCAGCGGTAATAATCACCCGGATTAGAGCGGAGCCAAACCCCCGCAGGGTCCCCCGTTCCCCCCCCCTGCCGGCCCAGCCCAGCCCAGCCCTGCCCAGCCTGCAGCTCTGATCCCCAGTTTGAGCAGCCATGGGAAGCGGAGCAGCCGGCCTGACATCTCCACCACCGCGCCTGGCTGCCAGACAGATAGGCAGGGAGGCGGAAAAACACTTCTTTCTTTCTTCAAATTCCCACAAATTTCTAAACCCCCTTTGTCCCATTGATCATCCATAGACAAAATAAAATATTGAACGAGCTCAGGCAATACAAAGACGCATAACCCATTCAACAAGCATACCCTTTAACCACAAGGGTGCAGTGAAATGGAAGTTGATATAGCCATCAATACGTCTGGGTGAGGGATGCAATATGTTGGCAACAACAATGGGGAGGGGGCGCAGAGATGAAATGGGCTATAACTTAATAAGAATGCACATCGTGTCTGGATACCTCGCCGTCAACGCGAGGGATTATTACAGAGTGGAAATGTTGCCTGGATGCATTACGCTCCCCTGCCTAAAATAAATTCAGCTGAATCTCAGTATGTGATTCTGTGGGGGGGGGGGCACCCTGACGCTGGCACCTATCAGCAGAGGCACTGTTGAACTCCTGTGGCATCTGTGACAGCGCAGTGTTGAAATGTCAATCAACATTTGTCTCTCAGCATCTGTTATCAAGCCACTATTCGGGGGCGATGCACACCAACCCCCCCGCCATCCTTCTTATATTTTAAACATCGACCCACCCGGAGAGGACACGGACCTTTGATTTAAGATAACATGGCGACCAGTTACATCCATTAACGTCCTGCGGGAACTTGAATGTGTCTGTGGTATTCAGTTGGAACAATAAGCTTCTGTTGTGTTCTGTCCTCTCTGGTAGCACTTCTGCATTTTTGTGGTTTAAATAGCTGCATGCTCGTGTAAAGTTTTGTTTCGTCTGCATGTAGACGTGAATTAAAGTGTACAGTTAGATCAGGCCTGTTGTGACCGTCTCTCCAGAGGAAGGGTTTGGGTTTGCCTGCATTTAAACCAGACAAAGATGTGCAAGACGTAGGACTGTCAAGAGGAGACAGTTTGATTTACATTTAAGTGTGGTGTGATTAGATGGTTATATTTTATCCTACAGAAAGGCACCTTACAGCTTTGTGAGATTACAGTGACCTTATTTTACCTTCAGGTGATCTTTTTCCAACTGTGGCATCGCTGCAATTCCCGTCTAAGCTGAGAGATAATGACACTGTCCTCTACTTCAAAAGTTACGATCAATTCCTCAAAAATATGTCAAAGAGTTACTACAGACTTCAGGTTACAACCTAAACATCACACTTAGGAATTCTTCATTATCTTCAGTCAATAAATCTAACATGTCCCAGAATTACCTTTGATTTTTCTGCTTGTTCTCCTTCTTGTTGAGGACCCCCGGCACACAGTTGGTGAGCTCGGTCCAGTCGGCGTGCAAGCCGCAGCTCCAGCCGGTGGAGAACCGGGAGAAGAGCCAGGTCTCCTTGCGGTTCGGCCGGTAGCAGGTACACTTCTTCTGGCCCGGTCTGCAGTCGCAGGGGACCTCCAGACGGACATTCTGGACCAGGTGCCTGCCGAAGGTAGTCCCCCCGGTCTTCTGGATGTGCAAAAACACGATCACGTCCTCCCCTTTGATTTGGAAATCGATCGTCCTCTCCAGGTCCCTGACGGGGAAGTAGTATTTCTTAACGTAGTGGGGGTCCGGAGTCGGGAAGATGTCCCCCTCGTCTTCCTCCGTGAAATAACCGTGCGGGGAGCCGAAATTGATCACCCCGGGAGCCACGTACTGATAGAGAATCAGCATGAAACACACGGATCCGACGACGATCAACAAGAATTTGCTGCTCCTCTCGACCATGTTCCTTCCAAGTGCGGTTCCTGCAGTACGCTACCATTTCCCAGTCAAGCCGACAACAGGGAGCAGGGCGCTCGGCTTCTGCATTCTCGCTCTCCCCCGCCAAGAAGGACTCGTTTTCGGGGCTCAAGAGTGGCTCACTCCGCTTCGAGGCGACCGGCGAAGTTGGCTCATCGTTCACCGAGACTGTTCAACACCGTGAAAGACGCATTGTAACTCACTGAAAGCCCCCCCGTAGCCGACCCTCCCCCGTTTACTTTACTTCGGTTTCCCGTCCACACAACAGGCTCACTGCATCACCATGGAGTTATGTACCCAAGATGCAGCGCGAATTCTACCTTTTCAACCTCTCTCTCTCTCTCTCTCTCTCTCTCTCTCTCTCTCTCTCTCTCTCTCTCTCTATCGAATCGAGTAAAAGGGAGAGTCGCTTTAATTTATTGGTTGAACGTAACGACCGCGTCATCTGCTAGTAGCCAATCCATAGTGGCCTTACATAGATAGATAGATAGATAGATAGATAGATAGATAGATAGATAGATAGATAGATAGATAGATAGATAGATAGATAGATAGATAGATAGATAGATAGAGCAGTTAAAGCGAGACCATGACACTTTTTAAGAGAGAATTTCCAACTTTCTTCTTTTACAAACTTTTACTTAATTTAATGCACTTCCTGCGACCTGTCTGGCATAACCAATAGCTTGTGGTAGCTGTCGCCGAATCCTAGCAAGCTTTTAATGATATTCTGGTATATTACTGACATTACAGAGCCAGTTTTCTGAATTTATGATGCCACAAACATTTCAAGGGTCTTAAAGGGCTTGTGGCTGACCTGCAGTTGCCACTTGTGGCCACAGTCCAGTCCTTAAGTGCAATTTTCAGGTGCTTGCACTTGATAATTTTTATTTTAAGCTACTTTATACCAATACTGCATCTCAAAAGGAAATATTATTCTTTTTACATTACATTTATTTAACAGCTGTACTTTGTACTTCAGGTTGTTTATGTGGCTTTTACTTTGTGGTAATTTTAATAATAAAAATAATAATAAATGGGCCATAATTGTAACACTGAGGGGGACATGTGCAATATGCTCAAAATGTCCCTGCCCCAGTATATTGATATAAAAAATATAAATAAGCAATTACTATGTAATGACAGGCAACCGTGCGGCATCACCCGAAGTGTTGTATTGTGAACATGATTTATGAATGTTTATCCTCCTGAGATGTTATGCTAAATTCATGTCTTAGCGTTAGCTAGCTAGCATACATTCCGCGCATTAGCTAACAAACAGCCCACACTGAGCATATTCCATCCGCTAGCTAGCACTGCGTAAAGTTCGGATCCATTAATGTTCCCATCAGTTGTTGTTGTTGTTAATAACACTTCACTTCAGCCACAGCATGCATAATCTTAAGATTAATGCGCCATTTTGTGCTTCAGCTGTCACTGTGGAGATAAATAAACAACATTTTACTCAAACATGTCAGTAATTGCATCAAGTGAAAAGAACCATGTTTGGTGAAAATGGACGAAGTTGCAAGTGCTAATCAATCAACCATCATTAACATTAGCTTTCATAGCTGAGTTACCTTGGAAGTTAATTAGTCACACATTCACCCAGTGATCAACAATGGCGCTCACGGGCATATTAAAAAAATGTTAACGTCTTTATTATGGCGTATATTGTCAGAAAGCCCACTTGAAGTCTGAGTAAAGTGCCAATCATGTATGTCGCATTGCATGTGTAATTTATGCAACAGCAATCATTTATTGCATGTTTGTGTAGTGTACCGTTTCGCTGCGCTTGCTCATTATAAATACATTTTTACTATCAGTGTTTGTTTGATTAAAGTGCAAACAGTCAGGTTTCGTTCACAATGTGTGTCATTAATGAGCAAGAGGAACGGCGGCAGCAGCATTCATCAGTTTTTTTGGGCAGCCTCAGAAAAGTTGAGAGTAGTGAGAAAATGAGTAGCAGTCAGATGACAGATGTATACAGTAATACAGGAGATGAGTCATTGTTTCTGGATATAATAATCGCTGCCATTCAGATGAGAAATGGTTAGTAATCCATTTCTGAAGATCATGGCAAGAAGCACCATTTGTTTCCTGATAATATTTCATTGTGTGAGTTTAGAGTGAGGAGAGAGAGGGGGGGAGAGGAAGAGGAGGCCGACAGAGCGGCGGGAACAGGAGACATGGAGCTGAGTGAGAGAGGGAGCAAATATTGATGGTTAAAGTGATACTGCAATCAAATTTGTCCAGTTAAAAAGTCAGTGATATGAGTTTGATCACAGAGCACAATTTCAGTCTGAGAGTGGCATTTACATCACACACAGGGGGGGGTCGTGTGGGGTTGGGTGGGGCCACAACAACATGTCGTAGCTTGGTCTGGGGTTCACTGCAGCTGTTTTGAATATTTTTAACATGATTACGAGCTACAACAGATCTGAGAAAAGCCTCTGCAGTATTTTGACCGAACGCAATGACATCACAGCCGTCTGATGCTCATGTGCAGACTCCTGTTGGCCTCCATCACCTCCACATCAGTGCTCCCGCATTTCTATCCACATCTCAAAGCTGTGTGCCGAGAGAGATAAATATCTAGCAAAAAGGCAAATTTGTGCTTTTTTGAAAATATTGATTTTTGTTCTGGCATCTTTTAACCTTAAATTTCCTACATCACAACAACTAATAAAAGTCTTATTGGTTGAAAATGAAAACGCCCTTTTAAGCTCTTCCTGCTGTAATGGAGCATCAGAATGAATTCCATCAAATAGAGTTAGAGGCAACAAAAGCAAATACCATCATTTAAAACATGCAGGTCTATGGTGTTTTTGATTTCTGATTCAAGACATTTGATGTCTCACCCAAAAACTTGCAACCATGGAGGAAAATTGCCAAGTAAAAACTATTTATTTATATTACAAATGATAGATTTCAAAATGAAATTATGTAAATAACTTAAGAAATTAACAATGTTGCTCAGACAGTTCAGAAACCACACATACAAGGTCAAACCTAAATTGCTGTACGCTAAACTGAGAAAAAGCAAAATCAGTAAAAGCAAACACACCATCAGGTTTAATATTGTTAAATGAAAGTGAAAGTAAAAAAATCTTCCAGTTTTCTTTTCAATCCAACTTCCTCACTCCTATTACAATCAGTCAAAACAGCAAAATGATAGGCAACTCAAACAGCTGAGCGACACAAAGCACCAAGCTGATTCGTTTACAAGAGAGCTCAAATGTCCGACAACCATCAGATCAACAACTCCTGGAGGTTCACGCTGCCTCTCGCGTTGCTCCCACTGGTGGTCAGCACTGAGTCCTGCTGCTGCTTGTCTTTAAAAGGGTTGACCAACTTGTCAGGTATATTTATATGATTCCCAGGGGCGATTGCTGTCGAACATGTTTTGACTAATCACATCAACGGGTGGAAGAGAGAGACATGCTTCAACTGCTGGATGTTGTTCTGATAACACTGGCTCTGCCAAAGCTGACGGCTTGCTTTTTCTTTTTCCACCAGTACCCCTGAGGTTTAGCTGCAATTTCTCAGGCATTTGTTATTGCAGATGTTTATTGTGGTAATAGGGCAGAGCGAAACGACTGGCTGCGTGTAATCTTGGTAAGCTACCAGGCCTGATTCCCACATGTTTCTTAAATGAAGCTCAATCAGTAAGAGCAGCCCAATCAGCAGGCCCGGTGGGTGTGAAACCAGCAGTTGGTTGTGGCTGATGGCAAATGAGGTTGGTATGGGATGAGAGTATATTTTCACTTTGAGTGGTTTGGGTTGATGATGTGATGTGTGCTTAGTCAGGCTGTAATTGCTTGTGTGCTTATACACATTTTCAGCTTCCATGATTTCCCAGTTGGATGTGCGTCTCTCAAGGCCTGCGCTCACCCTCTTCCTGCAAGCTGCCATAACTTATAATTTATCTCAGAGAGTTTTTAGGAAGGCCAGGTGTTCAAGATTTTCAGATACACACACTAAAAGACGGCTCTCCTTTCCCGTCCTGTCCCTTCAAAGTTCAGACGATGCATCTTTTAATTGTGATTTACAGAAAATGAATCAACAGCGTTCTGTACCACTTTCTGATAAATCAACCTTTTTAAGTTGCAGCTAATGGCTTTAATAATGATTACGAAATATTTACCAATGCATTATAGATCAGTTTATCCTTTCTATTTGGTAGTAAGTGTGTTAATAAATGGACTTTGCTCCAGAATCTCTGCAGGTATTTCCACAGGTGAAGTGGTCCTTTAGAGGAATTTTTCACAACCTGGCAACCGAGAAGTTGTTCTTATTGATGACTTGTAGCCGGCTTGTAGAGCTATAAAGCATTAATAAATGATTTATAAACAAATAAAGCAATTAGTTTCAACGTACACACCCTTTAAAAAGTGTCACTGAATTTTGTTTATCTACTAATAATCTGAGTCTTTTAGTAAGTTACAAAACCAAACATTTGCTGTTGCCAGTTTCCTCAAAAAAAAAAAAAAAAAAAGAGGAACTGACTCCAAACCAAACATTTCGTTAAATTCAGATTTCAGATCCCCTTTTTATTTGACTCACAGAAGAAATCTGTGATGGAAAACTTCTCTGTGTTAAAGAACAGTTGCTCTGCCCTTTCACCGGCATGGGCTGACAAGAAAACAAGAAGGTCAATCCAGTTTTTAAATGAAACTGAACATTTGGCCTGTATCTTTTGTTGAACTACTGAACAAAATTGATAAATACATTATTAAACATTAATAACCTTGCTATTATTTTTCCTAACAAAAAGTTTAACTGAACTCCAATTTTATGATTCCTGACATGTTCATAAACAAGAAAATATGTGATTAGCATAGTTAAAAACAAAAAAAAATCAACAATATTTGACTCATCTTTTCTCTTTTCCTGGCATTTACGTTTTGCTGCAGTCTCTATTTTGTCTCAGCATGAAAACAAAGTTCCCCTCATCCCACCCAAACACCTGAGATATCATTGGAAAGGCTAGGATGTCCTTTACAGAGCACACCAGGACTTAGTTGGGTAGCTCAAATGAGTCAAAACATATAGACCAAAACCAAATGTCCACTACAGAGGACACAAATGAATAGGCTGGGTCTCAGGAGGATATGATTGGGTTAGGATTTTGCCTTAATTGGACAGTTTAGGCTGAATTACCATTTGCGTAAGCTCCAGGTTTACAGTGGTTCAACTGGTTTATACTGGGAATATGCAGTAAAACCCAGCATGATCTGGTATGATGAGGACCTCAGGGTGGGTTTTGAACAGGATACTTCTGTTTTAAGTTGTTACGAGGGGCTCCTTCTATTTTTAGACTTTCATTACTTCAGTTTTTTACTCACCTGTTGCATATTCCAAAATTAATTAGTTTAATCGAATGAACACATGCGGGTTAATAGGGGCCCGGCAGTTAATTCTTACTTCAGGACTCCAGAGGTTAACACAGCCATGCTTACAGGAAATATGTCTGAAAGTGGTGACTAATGCCACTTATACAATTTCACAGGGCTCAGAGTGACGTCTTCAGATTATTAGTTTTGTCCAACCAGCAGTTTCAAAGCCAAAGCTGTGTTGTTCATTCTCATGCAAGATGGAGAAAAGCACCAAAGTCAAGTCAGTTTCATTTATACTGCCCAGAATCACAAATCACAATTTGCTTTCCAATCTGTACAGCATGCGGCACCCTCTGTACTTAGACCCTTGATAAGGAAACCCACCCACCCCTGCCAAACCCCCCCCAAAACAATAACCTTTACCATGAAGAAGGGGAAGAAACCTCAGGATGAACAACGGAGGAGGGATGTCTCCCAGGATGGATATGCAATATGTGATATAATACCAATAGATGTTACAAGAACAGAACAGATCAGCAAAAAAAAAAAAATATATATATATATATATACAGTATATGTAACAAAACATAGATACAGCATATGTCTCAAAAATACAGATGCAGTCTATCCAACCAAACACTGATACGGTGCATGTAACCAAACGCAGACGCCGAATACAAAGAAACCAAGAAGTTGTCATTTTTTGCTCGATGACTACAAATGGTTTCTCAAGAATCAAAATGGGTCATCTCAATGAATCGATGCGTTGTTTTGCCTCTTCTTTCCTTTCCTCCACATCTGGTCGCATCCCAACACTAAACTCCTCTGTTCCTCCCCTTGTCCTCCCACCCACATCCACCACATCTCTGGGTTTACCACACAGCCTTGTGGCCACCACATGTGCACCACCAAATCCTGAATTTATTCCCATTTGTTGAATAATAAAACTCCCGCTCGGCTCATTCCGGGTTCGGACTATTTGCACCTTGATGGAAGACATTATTTCTGCCCTCCGTCCCTTCCCCTCCTGAGATTATCCCAGCATGACTGCAGCTGAGCGGGTGAAGGCGGCCAGCGTGTGTGAGCCGGCTCTCTGCTTTGAATAATTCAGCCTGCTTATTTACATGTTCTTTACTTACTCTGAAGCAGCATCCGCCTGTCACACTGCTGTTAAACACACTCATGATTATGACTTCTGCCTCGCCCCTGGCATTACCCAGTTGTATTAAATACTGGAGAGATTTTTGTGAGAGCGTATGTGTGTGTGTGAGCGTGTCTCGCTGTGTTTGTAAGACAGAGAGAAAGCCACTGAGAATATTAATACTGTGTGTTTGTGAGTGTGAATTTGTGTGTGTTTACCGCGGTACGTTGGCATGTGTGTGTGTGTTTTGCTCTCACCCAGCGCAGTGTCATTATGAGCGGCGTTACTTAAAGAAGATGGATGTCACAGAGTGTGTTGCCCTCTGGCTCGGGTATAGAGATATGACAGTCTGTTTATCACCAGAACCAGTTTATTGTTGCTTTTGCATAATGATCCTGTTCAGATGGATATTTTCATAGTGTTTCCAGAGGCTTTGAGCTGTGTATTCTGTCCTGCCTCGCATGCACGCATTGTGTCTCTTTGTGTCTTTTGTGCTTATTATAGGCACAATTTATTAATGAGGTTTGTCTTGTGGTCATGAAATGAGAGTCACATATGTTTATGAGAGGAACCAAACACTAAAAAATGTGCATGAACACACATTCACACACACAAATATTTACATATGTATGATGCCCATGAAATGCCCTCAATTAAAATGCTGCGTGCATTAATAAACAAACAGGTGGTCAGTGGATTATAGCTGGTTCTCATGTTGACACAGAGCTGAACAGGGTTCATTCATGGTGCTTGGATCTTTGTCTTGATTTTTACGAATCTGCTCTCGGGCCCTAATGTCCGCCCTTCACACACACACACACACACACACGCAAACACATCATGCTCAGACATGCTCTGTCTGTTTGTGCTTTATTTTTCATTCAGCCAGCGGCCAGGACCGAATTCCTCTGAGGGGAAAACAGAAAAACAAAGGCAACAGGGTATTAAAAACGAAGACACAGAAAACAAATTTTTCCAACTCTGTGGTGAACTTTCATTTTTTGAGAATGCAGCAGGGTGTTTGTTTGCTCTTTATAAATAAACAGGCAAAATTTAAGTCTAAAGAATTACTAATCTGTTTTCATCAAGGAGTCCCGAAATGAATTATTCCCCGAACCTTCAGAGTGTTTCAGACACAAATATTTTCTTTGGATGTGCCTAAGGGGAAGTGCACACTGTAGAAAGAAAACAAAACTGGGCGCCATCTATTTCCTACATTCCACAGTCTGTTAGTGTTTGAGAGTGTGTGTGCGTGCGTTAGAGAAAGAGTACACTGAGGAAGTTTGAGAAAGTGTGTGTGTGTTTATACATGATGTTAGATTTTCAGTTTGTGTTCACCTACGTGTGTGTATATGTACGTCATACAGATGTAAACATGCGCATGCAGGTGCGTAATTGCATGTTTGTGCCAGCGTGTTGTACGTGCATACGGCCGCGTTTGCACTTGTGTGAATGAATTTGTGTGCGTAAGATGTTAATAAGCCATGTCAAGTATGCCTTTTTGAAATTACCTTTATATCAGGGCTGAAAAATGTATCTAAATATTTTCGAAATTGCAATATGGCCAAGCGCAATATCCTGCAGTGTCTTGATAAAGGTGAAATGTGTCACGATGTACCGTTATAAATGAAGCACTGTGGTGCTACAGAGATGCCCCCGCTCGCAAATCATATTCCCCAGACGTGAGGGAACATGCTTGTTTGGTGCAGACCCCAGCAGACACCACATCACCATTTTTAGATTTCTTTCAGTGAAGTCTGAGGCAACAAAGGCTCTTGGGTTAAGGTTGAGGAAAGATTGTTGTGTCTGTTGAATATTAATAAAGTAAACACATTTTGTCTCTTGCTTCAAGTCACTTTCGACTTTTTTAATAACCAACCTGCTGCGTGATCTCTAACCTTCATCAAGTCCTGTGCGTCTAAACATAACCATAAAAAACAGCAATCATGTGAATATTGTGCTGGAAGAGCTGGATACTGTAGGTGAGTGAATACAGTGTGTTACAGGTAGCACAGGTTAAATGAGTTGTTGTTAGGGAACGGTTATGGAAATTATGACTAAGCCTGACGGCTGTATTAGTAAATAACAGCCTGCAGCATACGTTGAACGCCTTCAGCTGCCAAGAAACAATGCAGACCTTACTTGAACTTCCTCCTCAGCGTTGCTCACACTCACGCCGTTGTTGGGTCCTCTTCCTGTTGCCAAATGTTCATTTCACAAAGGGACGCATACAGACGATAAACCAAAATACTTCAGACATGGGGTGGCTGCAGGTAGTGCGCGTGCCTCACAGCAAGAAGGTCGCCGGTTCGACCCCCAGGGTCCCGTGCATGCGTGGGTTCTCTCCGGGTACTCCGGCTTCCTCCCACAGACCAAAAACATGCTCATTAGGTTAATCGGTGACTCTGAAATTGCCCGTCGGTGTGAGCATGAGCGTGAATGGTTGTCTGTCTGTATATGCTGCGATCGGCTGGCGACCGCTTCAGGGTGTACCCCGCCTCTCGCTTGTTGACAGCTGGGATAGGCTCCAGCCGCAACCCCCGAAAAGGGATAGTCGGGTGTAGACAATGGATGGATGGACTTCAGGGATGAGGGTAATCCTCCTCCATTGTCCATCACTGTCACCAACAGAAGCATGCCGCCCTTTTCTTCTGACCGCCTCATATTAGATTAAGATAATCTGTCAGCATCTTTGACAGAGATCAGTAACCAGCATCTGCTGTTGTGAATCAGCGGCACAGCATGTAGTACATGTCGTTTTTGGGACGCTCAGATGCAAGTTGCAGTGTGTTAGTTTGCATCAGACAAACAAGGACACTTCATGCAATGATCGTTGAGAAAGCGCAGACTTTCCTCTCAAGCTTTCGTTTTCTACTTTTCACTCAGCTACGGTTGCAACACTACGAATGTCTCACAGTGTACGCTGTCGTTCCCTTTTGTACGAATCATCCATCGATCTTCCAGTCCGGGACAAACGCTTTCTTTAGACGTGGTCGGACGGCGCTCCTTCCCCTCAAGCTTGCTCCGGTTTTAACCTTCCACATGTCGTCTGCTTAAACATTCCTCTCAGAGTGTGTGTGCGTGTGCATTTTTGAGCGCTCGTGCGTGTGTGTACTGTACTTTTCTGTGCAAGGTTGTTATTTTCCAGTGACAAGTTGACCCTTGAACTTTTTGCCAGAGGACATGTGTTTTCAATGGGTGTTTCAAGTTCAACACTTAATTCTCTCTCACAGACACGAGGGATTAAAGTCCAGGCGTGTGTCTATAGGGAATTGGATTATCTCATGTTTCAAGGCAGTTGTTAATGATTAAGGCTTTATTTAAAATGCGGCGCATAACCACTGTCTACTGTTTACTGGCCACTGAGCGTGTATTGATTTGTGGAGATTACTCGGGCTCAATAAGCTGATGGATCCCAAAGAAGCACAAATATCATGTGCAAAAAATGTGCATATCAGGTTAAACATGATCATCAAAGCCACAAATCTGCCTTTAAAAATGTATTACTTAGAAAGTAAGTTTTATTCTATAAGCAGGCTTAATTTTGTGGCGGGCGTCTTATCTTCAGCTCAGTCGAATGTATGTGGATAAACACAGACATCGCAGATCTCGACTTTTGGTGAAGGAAATGCCTTGTGATCAGGGGAGAATAATATTGCACTCAATATCAATTTTCTCTGTCAACATTTGCCTTGGGAAATTTAGCTGGTACAATGGCAGAGGACTCGAATAACCAAAGCTCTTTATTTGAGTGGAGTGCAATCTGATCTAGCTGCTGCTACACTTCTTGGAAGACAACGGACGGCTAATGGAAGCGGCGTAACCTCACACTGTCTCACTCGCTTTCCTTCCTACTACCCCCCTTTCTTTCTCTCCCTTTTCTCTTTTACCACTCTCCTTTTCTCTCTCTCTCTCTCTGGCTCTCTCTCGCCTCGCCCTTCCTTCCTTTCATTGTAAGCCACATGGCATGAGGTTCTCACAGAGAGAAACCCACACCACCCTCCGTCACACCGCTTATCTCCTTTGAAATAAATGGACAATAATTACTGGGCTGTTGGTGGTTTTCACCTCAGAGTCCCATGTCTCTGCCTCTCGTCTGCTTCAGCTGTTTCATCTGAGCCCTCTATCTCAACTCCCGCCTCATGTCAGTTACATGCTATTGGCATGGCCGATTGGCAACGACAACATCGTTCCAAAGACAGCTGCAGAATCTGGCTTCACTCTGGTCCCTCTTCTGGTAGCAGATTGTCACCAAAACTCTGTTTCAGTCACGCAATGGGACCTGCCAAGGTGTCGTCTGTGGACATGAAAACAAACGTCTGCCGTATCAGTGCGGGTGAGATCACTGCCAAGACGCAGCACCTTAGTTTTTAGTTTCTGAATTGTCCCTGCTAAGTTCGATTCAGAGGAGAAACATTTATTCTCTCTAATCCATGTAGATAGAGTTTATCACATCTGTTAAAGGCCTACATGCTTTGACATTTAGTGAGATACTACTCTCATGTCGGTGGGCTCAGGAAAAATCCACAGAGCATGATGGAGAATGATAATCAGTGGGTGTTTCAGGGGCTGCAGTGAAGCTCTGACATCTCAGATGTGAGAGGTGCTCACTGAAGGAAATCTTGAACTCCTGTAAATTGATAGAGAATTAAAAGACAAATGACAAGCAAACGCGGGCATTGTGAAAATGACAAGAGGATAATGTGACAAGCAACAGCCAGGAGATGATTAGCTTAGCTTTGCATAAAACAGCGACTGTCAACTGGCAGCCCACAGGCCACACCCGGCCAGCAAAAGCTTCCCATTTGGCCCGCAGAATATTAATGAATTCAATAAATGCACGCATCTAATGTTACTCACCAGTGGAAGAAGCCCAGTGTATCCGGGAGTGATTGTCAAGGCATCACTTTATTTTCATTGGCCAGCTGTTGTATTGAGTCTCAAACTGAGTAGTATTTTTGTTTGCTTTTGTTTGGGATCCTGAAGAGTTTTTCTTGAGATAAGCACTCAGTCATTGGTTGTTGAATGTGAGTTCTGCCTCTTTCACAGAGGTCTGAGAGCATTTCCTGGTTTATTATCTACTTATCATTTTGGATATTCTATGTTTCTCATGGGCCTGTTCACAGACATAGGCAAATAAAAAATGATTTTGTCAGGAAGTGAAAATATTAAAGAACAATAGGATAATTAGGCCTAAATGAATTTTATTTTTCTGCTTGAAATTCAGCCCCAGCAGTGTCTGCTTAGTTGAGGACCCCTGGCATAAAGACAGGAAACAGGCAGAAACAGATTGCCTGGCCCCGTCGAGAGGCAACAAAGTCCACCTCCAGGCACCTCTAAAGCTCACTAATTAACAACTTACATCTTTGTTTGTTCAGGAAAAGAGGAAAGAGGACATCTATCCAGTTGAAGGTTACTCTGACTTTATTCTCTGGAGTTTTTCACCAATCAGCTCACCAACAAATGCAGCTTGGAAAGCAGTAAACATACATTTATCAGTCTAAAACTCTAAAGCACACTTGAGGAAACGGCTGGTAGTCCAATAAAATCCAAATGATTTGTTGTAAAGGGTGACGTCATCTGGATCACACAGGAAGCGCAGCAGCAGATGGACCACGAAAAAAAAAAAAAAAATCCTCCTTTACAAGCTTCTGTTTCTTTTTCTACTTTCTGTCAGATGGACAGAGGAGATAAAACTGACTCCATGATGGATATGAAAAGATGGAAGCCAGAGCGCTGAGCTCCTCCCTCCCTCCCTCCCTCCCTCCCTCTCCCCCTCCCCCTCGTCCTCCCACCGCCTCCTCTGCCTCCTAAGTATAAGCAGATTAAAGTTAATGATCTAAAGTGAATTAGATATTTAATCATCTTATCATCTTAGCGTAGTCAGGTCATAACTCTGCGCTGATCTGAAATCCCGTCTGTTTGACAGCGCACAGCAGAGGCACAATAAGCTAAATTCAGAGGTCGGTCTGTAGCCTCCAGTAGGTTCCACTAAATCAATTTAGAGATTGAGAAATTAAATTCACCCAATGATTTTTTTCTTTTCTTTTATAGGACGCTCTGCTTTGGTATGATGCAAAGACTGTGTGATTGAGGACAAACAGTGATGGAATAAAAGTGACCCCAAAAGATGAAAAGTAACCTGAGAGCTGCCTCCACTGATTCATCTGATTTCCCTCGTCCTTTTTAAAGCGCTCTCCTCATCCTCCCCTTTGCAACAATCTCTGTCACCCTCTGTCTGAACTCTCACTGATTGAGGTGCGACCACTTTGATTTTGCACACTTGGTTGCCCCCCCTCTCTCTCTCACACACACACACACACACACACACACACACACACACACACACACACACACACACACACACACACGCACTTTTCCTCTCAATTCTCCCTCGCCTTCTCCATCGTCTCACTGCTAAGGTGCCCTCTTTGGTTGTCTCTCGCATCTACTTGCATTGCATTGCGTCTTTCCTCTGTCGATATATCTGAATTCATTTCCATCTGCTCAGCCTCTACCCACTTTACATGCTCTCAGCCTGGAAATGTAAACAGTAGATTGTGGTTGTATTCATGTGTATCTGCGTGTGAGTTTCTCTATCTCTGCTCTGTATCTCAGTGTGATTTCTTACATTTTCGAAACAGCTCCGCGCAGGAGTTCTTGAAAGCTCGACGCAGAGAAACCGGAAGGCTGTCATGTTTCCAAAACTCAGCTGTGACTCATATTACCAATTTGCCATGACCGTCTATCTCAGGCTGCTCAAGGTTCACAGCCAGACAGATCTGATGATGGAGTTGAGGGGAAAGACGTGGAGAGAGACACACGAGTGAAACATGAAGTAAGATGGAAAAAGGGAGGAAAGAGCGGAGCGAAATTACTGCACAGAGATAATGACTGCTGGTCCAGCACCACAGTCTGGTCCTGTAAGTTTTCAAAGAGAAATGCTCTGTTTTGCTCTTTCAACACCATCTGAGGCCTCCCGCGCCGCCTTATGACTATGGAAGATCACCGAGAACAAAAACATCAGAAAGGCTGCAGCTTGTCTGCCAGACGTCGAAACAGCATGCGCGTCTGTGCGTGTGCACCTAAAGCACAGCCTGCACCTCTCGCAGTTAGGCAGACTGTCAACCCAGTTTTAAGCACACACATATGCATATGAAAAAAAACACACTCACAGAGGCGTATTTGCAGACATTTGCACACATTCGTGTACAGTGGAGGCAGCATCCCGCCGGTACGCCTGGTGAATTTGTCTAAATGTGACATTACCGAGGCGCCTCTCCTCAACATTCAGTCAGATAAAAGCCAGGAGGGGAAAAAAAAAGATGAGAAAAAAGTTGTTTTGGAGAAAAGGGAGGATAGATACAGGAGGTAAGTATTCATACACAAAAAAAGAGGAAATTCTGCCGTGTGCTGTATCTGTCATTGATGCACCTCTCTGTGGTTTCCTTGTGCTGCAGTCTTCACCTTATCTCCCGTCCCACTCCACAGGAGATAAGAGCGCTTCAGAGGAAATTAATGATTTTTCCTCTGTCCATGAGCATTTTGTTTTTTGTTGATTTAGAATAAGGTGACGAGGGGAGGTGCTCAGATCTTGCGCTAATTTAGCATTTTTGCAACTGTTTGTGTCTATGCAATCACATTATTGAAAAATATGTCCTCGTCCATAAAACAGCATGTAGCTGCACTTTTTCATTATGAACACAATAAGGAAATCATCAAAACTGCGGTTCCCCTGTAGATAAAGCAAATGAACCTCTATTGCCATGGGGTAGACTTCATTTAGTCTCGATTAGGCTTCTGTTTACTCTGGTACCTGATGAAATACATGGTCAAAGGCCAGGGGCCTGATTCATGTAACGGTTGTTTGTTTGCCACACGTCCTCGGTGGGATTAGATTATATTTTCTTAACTTTGAAACATTCTTAGGTGAGAAGAAAATCTGTTTGTGGTTGATACCATTTGTAAACTCAAAGCGTGCACAAATATGTCATATTTTATATTAAACTGCAGCTATAAAATACATTTTTTTGTCTGCTGCACTACTCCACAGGAAACCACAGAAGTGTTTTAGATGGCTAAAACACACCAGACCCGATCCACTCATCCGTGTCTGTTGTTTGGGAACTGCCTGTCCCTACACACCTGGCAGCCGACAGACGTTTTTTTGGTCCCTGGTTTTAAATCAAACCCCATCCTTTATCATCTTCACACATGTGCAGTTTTAGTTGCAGTAACTGCACCAGTGACATGCTGGGTCCATCAGTCCACTGCTCGCACTTAAAATTATGGCCGTGTCCTTCTCACATTTCTTGCGTCAGCTATAGAGAGTTCTTATTTCTTCTCATTTGTTTTTACTGACAAAGTTGAGACAGAAAACAAGTCATAAGCGTTACAGTGCCACCATGCTTCATAGCCAAAAGGAATCATTCCTTCCTTATGCTGAGGCTCATCCTTCCATTAAGTTCAGTCAGAGAGTTAATTAGCATTGATGGATGTCCCCTTTGTCAATATGAAGCATGGTAGCAATCAAATGACAGTTAAACACTGATCGACCAGAGAGAGAACAAGCAGGTCCAGTCAGTCATTGAGCCAGACCTATAAATTTTACACTTTTTGAACCGGTATTGGCATATTGTAAGTGTTTGGATATCCGTTATGTGTGATGAAGCTGCTGCTTTAAGAGATTTTCTTGCCGGAGCGATGGTGGACTGATGGTGCAGTGCGAGGATGAGAGGACACAGGCTCTGCAGTGGCAGAGTTTTCCATTACTGTGCACAAGTTTTATAAAGCCCACTGTTCAGCTGTGGGAATGGACTCATTTAGTGGCTCGACGTTACAGTTTCTGACAGTAAATTCAAAGAAATTTCACTCAGTCTCAGCTGGCATTTAGGCTGACTTTGAATATATGAATTGTTCAGTGTTTTCTTTTCTCAGCGTGATCTCCAGTTCACCGTGTCTGTGACTTGTTTTGGTAAGTGGTCAATTTATAACCTCTTTGTCTCTGGCGTTTGCTTCAGTGTCTCTATGAATAAATGTTTTTCCTTTCTTTCTTTCTACCACCCTCTCGCTCTCTCCCTCCTTCCCTCTCCCTCCCGCTGTCCGTGCTGTATGGATGAGTAGTTACATCATTAGTATGCCATTAGCTCTGATCATTGATTCCTCCTGCAGATCTCCCCCCTCCTCCCCGTTCGCTGACACGGAATTCTGAGGAGATCCGTGAACTTTATCACCTTCAGCGTTCCGGTTTCCTCCTCAGAATTCCCACTGGATCAGCACTTTCCTCCCCTCCAGACCTTTTCTAATTATCCTGTTCCTGCCTTTCAATAAATAATTACAATAAAGGTCATCAATCAAAACCGAAACATTGATAACTGAAGAGAAAGTCCAATATCCCCTTGGCACAGCGGTGCTGCTGTCATAAATACGATGACAGACTGTGTGCACTGGTGTGTGTGCATCCTGGTGAGTGTGTGTTTGCAGCGGCAAATAATTTTCACATAAATCATGTCCTATGAGATAGATGAAAAGGACCAGGGAATGCAGTGTACACATGCACCACTGTGATTAAGCTTTGTCTATTTATGTGCGTGTGTGTGTGTGTGCAGGCATGTGTTTGTAGTTTCCAGATGATAAAGGCAACAAAAGTAAACAAAATATGATCAAACACTACGGTTTGACCGGGTATTAAGCTCAGGCTAAGCCCACACACACACTGCACACTAAGCAGCCCTACTGCATTCTGATTAGCACACACAAACACTCGTGCGCACACACACACACACCTGCATATGCTAATATGAGTCTGCAGAGCCGTGGGGTAGTGTCTTTGGTGCCAGTGATTGGTTGCTATCTGTCTTGCCTGGAGGAACGGCGAGGCAGCCAGGCCTCCTGCCAGGCTCAGCCCAGAGAGGAGCTCTGATAACAGGGTAAAAATGTGAGCCATCCGCGGCGTCAGCCTGGAGGAACCTCTGCCTCGGGCCTCTTCTGAACTGAAGCTGCAGCCTAAATGAGTTTCTGTGCCTGGCAGCTCCGTGGTACTCCACAGTTACACACTGTTGCTCTGCACACGCGCACAACAATGCACACACTCACACAGTCTCACGCTAATCTGCACTCGCTCTCACCCGTGCGTGCACCTGGTCAGCCACTTACAGAGGGAAATTAGAAAATCAGAGAGGAACATTGTCTGTTAAAAGAGTAAACAGCCTCGCTAGTTGTGTTTGAACGTGGGAGCCCAAATGCATTCATTATCCTGTTGGAGGCATTGTGCTCTGCATGTCAACACTCCGCCACCCCCATACACTCATCATAATGCAAAGCCAATCACACACTCACAGGCACACGCACACATGTGCACACTTAGCTTCAATGACTCTAAAATGAGGAAATGACTTCCATTGGACTTTAAAATATTCTTATCCTTTTTCTTTTGCCTCCCCTCACATCACTTCCCTCTCTCTATCCGTCTCCTTCGCTCCCGTCTAATTGGTCCAAATACATGCCGGCGGTGCCACAAACAGCACTAAATTAGTTTTCATCAAAACACAATTCCACCTGAATTCGACCTGCAAATGTGCTGAACACACAAAGATAAAGTGGTTAGGCTTTTAGAGGTGTCAGAGCTGCTGAGAGATGATGGTTAGGAAGACACGGATTTGCTGAAATGGAGATTTTTGGGGATAGTGTTTGGTGGAAAAACAGGTTTCTATTAGGGAAAGGTAATGGGTAGAGCCAGGCATGTCTGTCTACAGGAGAGCGAGAGGGCTTCTCAGGCGTCGCTGAAGAGACAGAGCGTGAAACAGTTTGCTAGGCATGTCTAAAGATAGAGCTGAGAGGGACGGGAGGAGAAGGTTGGCAGTGGGTGGTTAACCAGCCAGTAACGCTGCATTCTAAACAGGTGAAAAATGCGTCACAGCGCTGATCCTCATCCAAGCTGCTGATGACTTCTCATCATCAGCCGCTGATGGAGATGTTATTCATTGTAAGGCTCACCTGGTGTCTTCTGCTGACATTCACATGATGAGCTGATACTGTGGTGTTTTTTTTTTTATTTGTGTCTGTCTGAGTCTGAAGTTATTTTTATTCTTGTGTCACGCAGCATGGGCTGACATGACACCGCAAACTGATGTAAAACAGAGCACGGCTGCAGTACATGCAGCCTGTTTTCAAGTAGAGTGCAACAAAAGTGACTAATAAAGCAATTGTAACCCAGAGGAGAACATTCATTCATTCATTCATCTTCTATACCGACTATCCCTTTCGGGGTTGCGGGGGGGCTGGAGCCTATCCCAGCTGTCGACGGGCGAGAGGCGGGGTACACCCTGAACCGGTCGCCAGTCGATTGCAGGGCAACATACAAGACACACAAATTCAAGCTCACACTCACACCTAAGGACAATTATTAGACTCACCAATTAACCTAATGAGCATGTTTTTGGTCTGTGGGAGGAAACCGGAGTGCCCAGAGAGAACCCACGCATGCACAGGAAGAACATGCAAACTTCACACAGAAAGGCCCCGCCCGACCTGGGGATCGAACTGACGACCTTCTTGCTGTGAGGCAAGCGCACTACCTGCAGCGCCACCGTGCCGCCAGAGGAGAACATAGATCATGAAATAGTTCAGGTTCAAAGTTCATTACTGACTTTGGAAACAGCAGTTTGTATCCTTTTTGTTGCCTGTTTGTTCTACTTGTTCTGTTTTTTACCTCTCTTTTTTATTCTGCTGCTGTATCAAGTGAATTTCCCGAGCATGGGATACATAAGTCTTATCTTACCTTATCTAATCTTAAAAACTCACCACAGTTCATTATAATTACATATTTGGACGTTTTGTCTGCGAAAACATTTCCCTTCATGCCACACATGGGCGTGGATGTAACAAGCTGTTCCGTGTCATGCTTGCTATAACTTTCTTCATTCATCATAAGAAACGTCCTTTCGTGACTCATGTAACTTGGCGGGCTAACGTTGGCTAACATTTTCTAGCACATTGCGGGTTTCATTGGATGCAGTCAACAGATAAAAATAAATTTACCAACATGTTGTCTCCAGGATAAGTTTGTGGCAAAACAGGTTGACAGAATCGGTTCCTCGGGTTTGTTGTGTCTGAATCTGTGCTTGTGAGACTCATTCGTGAACTAAAGTTACAAGGTGGGAAAGCTCAGGCATGGCGTTGACTGCATATTTCGCTCATGATATGTCTTGCTGCATATTAAAAATGGCCTTGCTAGCAAGGTTAAAACCCTGTTTTCATTGGGATCAAACAAAATGATATTATTCATTGCCAGCATTTTTTCTGCAACTTTACATTGAGCAATTCATTGTTAGTGGCGGGGTCCAACATTCAGATTGCCAACCTAAGCACGAGGGATTCACGAGAAAACAATGCAGCATGTAATTGAGAGCTGATGTTAACCTCGCTGTGTCGTGTCAGAGCCGTATTAAGTTGCCACTGATACAAATGGAATATTTAATGCAGCTGCTGCTTTACATTCAAGAATGTTGAAACGGTGAAAGACATGGAGGCTTTCATTGTGAACAAACCACAGGAAATGCCATGTATTTGTCACAGCAGTTAGCGTTAACTGCAACCGTTAATTAAAAATGCATCTACAAAACAAGACCATGACACGCATAAATCATTGTATGTGAAATACAGAAAAAAACAACGGAACTCACTTTCCACTTCGCTCAGATCACACAGCTCAAACAAAGCTGTTTCCTCCTGAGCACTTCTGAATCTGACAGCCTCAATAGTCAGATGAATAATACTGCTTTTTAATCTTCAACTAAAGACCTTTGTATGGTGGCCCTGAGAGCTCAAAACACGTTGCAAATTTAAGAAAGCACATGCAAAACACAAGCTAATTAAGACATCATCTTCACTTATGTGACAACACGTGCGCAGAATTTAGAATAAATGCTGCAAAAGTGAGAAAACACAACCAAGAAGTGAAGAACACATTTGGTTGTGTTTTCTCACTTTGCAGCATTTGCCTCAGGGCCACCGTACTTGATGCTGGGTGAACACAGTAGCATAGGCCATATTCAGATCCTTTATTTAGAAATAGTAAGGTAAAAAGTAAAATACACTCTAATATACTCTATTATTCTCTATAACAAGTAAAAGTAAAATTTTGCTATTTAAAGTGTTACCTGCATGAAAAACACAAGTAATCAGCAGAATCAAAAGTAAAAGTACTCATCGTGCATACTGGCCTCTTTAAGGGTGTTATATTATTATTTATATTATAGTTTTATTACCGATGCATGCAAGAGGATGCAGCATTTTAACCTCATAGCTGGTCAAAGTGGAGGGAATTTAAACTACTCAAGACACCTTTAGGTAGTTTAATCTGTGCCAGTTCATCACATTTTATAAGGTGATCACATGTTTTGCATTTCAAGCAATCAGCAGTGACGTTACTAGTAACTGCAGCTGTAAGTAAGAAGTAGGAATATAAAGCAGATAAAATGGAAGTATGCAAGTAAAGTACAAATAAAATAAAACTATACTTAAGTATGGTACATGTAAACGTACTGTTATTCTCCATCAGGGTCCATTGTCTATATTTTAAAGTTTGCCTTTAATAAAAGTGTCTACTCTCTCTGAATGAAGCGAGCGTGAATTACCTCTATATCAAGGACCCCAGTTGAGTCCTCGCTGGTGTGTTTACATTTACCTGCTCTCACCAGAACACAGTTTAATTTTTAAGGCTTAACAAACACACTGAACCCATTTCTCTACATTTGCAAACTCCACTCGGATGTTCTGTGCAGACAGAGCACGAGAGACAAACCTGCTTAACGTTTCCACAGCGGCAGCTTCAAACATTCACTGACATTCACGTTACGATATCGATGTGACATATCGGACAACATTTTGAGATCTGTTTCCATTAGTGCTGAAACACTGGGTGATTAACTGATTAGAGGATTGCCAGAAAATTAACTGCCAACAATTCATCATTTCATTTATTCATCAAGCAAAAATGGCAAACAATGGGCCTCTCAAGAACCACTCCTGTGAACAGATTTGTTCTTTAATGGCACGTACGAGTGATTTAAGAGAATTTGTGGCGCTCAATAATTTTCTCCTACTTAGGATTTTATGGTACTAATGAAATTTAGAGGTGGTCCAGACATGTTGCACGATCAGATAGATTAAATTACAGATAGATTAGATGACTTAAAAATTATGATGGTTTAATCTGAATTTGGAGTTTGAGTGTGACACTGAAAATAATTAAATAGAATATTTAATTATGAAAATTCTGATCATCATCATCATCATCATCATCATCATCAGTGGTGGACTCTGTCTGAGGGGCAGACAAAATGAAAAGGGCACCAGCTGCATGTTTTGTTATGTGACTCAGATTTACAGTATAATTACCACATATCTGTAATAAAAACACACAGGGAATTATTAACCATTTAACCATTTAGAAGCACGTAGAAACCAGCAATTTTCTAGCATGTGGAACCACATCATGTTTTATCCACCAGACCGCTGTGGCAGCAAGTTACTGAGAGACAATTATGCTAATAACCAGCTCAGACGAACGAGCACCTCCTCATGAACAGGTGACATTCATCAGGCTGAAATGAGCAACTGATGACAAGTTCATATTGTTTTGCCAAATTTGCAAAAAAAAGAAGATTTTGGATAAGAATATGAAAATGTTTTTGCATGAAGCCCATTGGCTTTTTCAAAGATCTCTAATTCTAACATGATGTGAGGAAGATTTTTCACTTTTTTAAGTAAAAGAAATCAGTTACTGATTTGATACTGATTAATTTTTAACCTTCGAAAGCAAAAAAACTGTCAAGAATAGCAAACAATCTTTATGACAGAGTCTGCTGACTTGATTTTTAAGACAGGGGTTAATGTCCCCCTTAGTGAATGACCACCGTAAATGACTAAACAATCTGTTTAGTCATTAACGGTGCATTCGATTGAAGTAATCATTATATCAATGCACAGAGCGTAAATACAGAGTTCATGAACAGCATTAGGTACCACTGAACTTGGCCACGTGGGAGAAAATCAGGAATCCGAACGGCTAGACCACGTGGGAGAGAAATATTTTTTCATCAAGCCACTAATTGATTCACTGTAAACACGCTCAGCGGAGTGATTAATAATGAAAGAAATCTTTAGCTGCTTCCAGTGGGCTTACTAATAGACAGTGTTCATCTACACTACTTATACATAAAGCAGCTGAACCATGGTCTCATCCACTCACACACCTGACACCTTCAAATCATAAAAATGTTAATCCTGGCAAAAAAAAAAAAAAAAATCTGTACCTTTTCTTAAAGAAAAGTGGTTATTGAATTTGCGCGTGAAGCTCCAGCTGTGTTTGCGTCTCACCGCCGATACTTTCAAGACTTATTAGGAGCACTTCATTCCAGTCTGTGTTGTCTTCCCCTTTACTCTCTTTCCTTTGCGCAGAGGCAGCAAAGCAGAAGAAGGATGGGTGGTAATGCTGCCACCAGACAACATTAATGGCTTGTGTGCATGTGTGTGTGTGTGTGTGTGTGTGTGTGTGTGTGTGTGTTTATGTGTGTGTGACAGTCTCATTAAACAAGGTCTAGGCGCACTTAGTGTTTACAGACGATTATACTCAGACATCAACACTGATTGGAATAGAGAGATAATTGCTCTAAACAAGATGGGGGGAAGTCCCTCTCTCTCTCTCTCTCTCTCTCTCTCTCTCTCTCTCTTACACATACACACACACACTTTTTTGTCATATGATATTGTTCATGTTTGTCTGCATTCCTGTCTCTCATACGCCTCCGCAGCTCTCCCCTCAACCCCCCTCTTCCCGTCTTCCTCCCACCTTCAAAACCTCAAGGGAATGACTAACACCTGTCACGATCTCACCGAGAGACATTTACATTTCGCTGTGATTGTGCCTTATATGATTACATGTGACACATAAACTGGATTGATTGAAAGCTGTAGAAGGTAATTAATCACACATAGCAGCAAATGTCACTACGTCGACATGTGTGCGCACGCACGCACACGCACACGCACGCAGAGCAGGTGTTCCTATGCTTCGTGGAAATAATTCAGGAGCTGTGATGTAAAAACCATCCTTTAAATATGACTGAGTCATTCTCAGCCTGCAGACTGCAAAGAGTGTGTAAATGCACTCTATTGTAAACTTGTGAATTACTTTCCCATAATGCACTCCGTCAGCCCGACCTTGGCAAAGAGACTCTGTTCGCCACCCTATAAAGCAAGCTGTAATGCTGGCCCTGTCACAAATGCAACACAACACTCACACACACCCACACACACGCACGCACACACACAAACCAGACTTGTGAGTTTATTACATTTGAAGCAAAAGAGCAGGTAATGCAGGGAAAAGATAGAAGGAATGAAGGGGGTGGCAGTTTGGTGAAAGAGTGGAGACTAATCTAATGCCTTGCCCACACATACACAGGTATTTTTTTAGAAACAGGGTTTTTCCTCCATTCTCAAATTAAAAAGTCCAAGCAAGAACTTTTTAGGGAAAATCTCTGTCCATATGAAAAAAACACAACTGAAGCATCAGAGCATGCCAAACCTAGCATATAACCTTAATGTGGGCCAGCCAGGAGACTGAAAAAAAGCTAATACCAGTAGGCTACCTGGAATTAGAGGTCCGACACGTAAAAAGTCCTGTTAGCAAGGTTAGCACTAGCTCTACGTTGGCCATGTCTACCATTGTGCGAAATATCCACATGCAAACAAAGGAGATAGCGGCGCACGCTCTGTCCACAAGTCAACACTTGGAGATTCAGAATATCTTCACCCCTGAAGGAGTTTTCCAAAAGTTTCGTTTTCAGTGACTTTAAGCTGCGTTTATGGGTGGGGACGAAAATGCAGAGAAAGGCTACGTTTAAAAAATACCTGTACAGGCTACGTATGGACTCAGCATAACGTTCTTGGTCAGACCAGAAAAAAGCACACCTTCAAATAAAGCTTGCTGATGTAGAGACTACTGACAGGGAGAGTTGGTTAGCTGCCAAGCTAACTGCTAACAAGCTAGCCAGCTGGGAACATTTGAGCACTTGTCGCAAAAGCTTACCAAGCTTCTTTCTATAGAGTTGTAAAATGGGTGGAGAGGCTAGTTCCTGATGTGTTTTTCTTCATTTTGGATTCCCATTTTTGACAGTGAGATATTTCAAATATCGATTGAAATGCACATTAGGAGCTGTAGTCGTATGTAGTTCTATAAGAAGTGCTCCAAGTTTAAGTCAGGCAGCACTGTCTATGGGAAAAATGAACGGGACTTTTACTTCCGGAAACAGTGGGATCCGAAACACTTTCTGACTCTTATTTTCTTTGTACTGGGCCATTAATCCCCCCTGGCATTCCGTTCTCAGGACTGTACGTCATTTCACACAATAAAGAGTTATTGAAGAGAGATAAAACCTCTTGGAACAAGCTTGCTAACTGTCAGTTCGGCCTGCTGTGCATTAGTGTTCCTCCCGGGGAATGCTCATTGTTCTGATGGCACATTATTCCGAAACCCCAACAGTCCAAAAAGTGTCCCACTGGAATGAAAGGCCATTTGTTGGATGGTCCATTATCTTGAAAACAAATGTCCAGTGCTCAGAAAATACACACTGTCCTTTGATTTTTTTTTTTTCCCCCACCTGCATTGCATGAAAACCTGCCCTACTCTGCCTCTGATTGGCTTGCTTAGAGTTAGGTTGGTCAGATGGTCAGAGCAAGGGGCTTTAGAGCAATGGGACTACTGGGCAATATGTCATGATGTCATGCAAATAAAAGCCTTTTTTTTATGCTTACTGTTTGCAAAATAATGTGAAATTCATAACACAAAGACCGTCTTGCAGTTCAGGGTGTCTCTTTATATTTGTGGCCTATGGAGAAAATGCATTTTAGGGCTACTGGGACAAATTGACAGCAAGCCTGGGAGGTGGTACCAAATCCAGCTCTCTTAACGCATCCGTGCTTCATTCCCTCAAAGGTCAGTTCTATCAAGATGGCTTTCTAATGGTGAGCAGCGTGTGTCAAAATTAACAAAAGTTGACCTTTATGCAAAAAGTTCATCCAGATTTTCTTCATCCCAACGAGCAAATTCACTGATTGAGCCGATTTCATTGGAACTGATTGATGTTTCTGCAAATTTTCAGCGTTTTAAATCCTGGTGTGACTGGGCCTCAACACAAGGGGAACGTTTTTGCTCTGTTGTTTTCATTCCATCTCCACCATTTTTGTCTTGCAGCCTCCCTTTCTGTCATCCGTCTCTCTTTCCCTCTCAGCCTCTTTCTCCCCTTCACTCCAGCTTTCTGTTTTTCCTCTTCCGTCTCTCTGTTTCTTTGCATTTTTTATGCGTCGCTCCTTCAGTTGTGTTTTTGATTAATATTGATTTAGCTGTAATAGTTGGGCTACAGGGATCCCACATTTCAATAACTTCTAATTACATGCACACACACACTCACACAAACACACAAGCTCCGATAAATCTAATTGCAAGTTCCACTCATAATGCCCCTGAGTCCCGGCCCACAAATTACAACAGCAATCTGACATTGTCAATAAATATGGGTGCCATTCTGTCCCGCTGAATTCTTGTGAAATGAAAGATGCAAATAAATATTGTGAGACATTTTCTTTGATCTCCTTGTTTTATTTCTGCTTTCTCTCTCATATTTCAGAATTCTGTCCGTCCCTCTTCCCTGCCTTCGTCCTCACATCATCCCATCCTCCTCTCCCTCAGCCCACCCCCCCGTCTCCACTTTGTTTCAGCTGTTGATTCAGCATCAATCACTGCGAAATCTAATTTGTCAAACCTCAATCTAGCAGGGCCCTCAACCCCGTGCTGCTGTCTGTTTGTCTGGAGCCCCACAAATGAGATGTGTGATAAGGCAACAGAGGGAGTTCTGCCGGGAATAAAAACAGACTTTTGCACTTTGAAGTCAGAGCAGATCAAAAACAACAGAGGGCTCTTTGTGGTACAAAGGGAGCGTTTCTCCCCTTCATCCATCTTCCCCTCGTTCCTGCACCTTTTCTTCGCAACCAGCCTGTCATTCTGTGAACTGTCACATATCACACACAGGCCCCCAACCTGCCTCACCCACCTGCACTATCTCCCTATCTACCTACCGCAGGGAAGAGATCTGACTCTGTGTGTGTCTATGTGTGTGTGCATGTATATATGTGTGCCCCTAGAGGGTTTGTGGCAGGCGGTGCAATTTGCACAGTCTCTACATTGCTACACAGCTGATAAAGACATGCACTATATTCTGTTTATCTGTTTGTCTTCTCATTTCTGGGTCGCGTGCTCTTAGTTGCAGCTTCTTCCTCCGTTATTTTAGCACACCGACACTCTTTTCCCGTCACTTTGATTTCTGCAGCATGCTCGCGCTGTCAAGCCTGGAAAGATACCGTCCCTGTCAGTGCTGATGTTAGGGACGTACAGTGCATTTTGTGTCCCATCAGCCCCGCAACTACCCTTCATCACACCCTCTCCCACCCTCCCCTCCACCACCCGTCCCATGTTCCCGACATGGGAGTCGTTTGTCTTCTCTGCGTCCGCTGTGATGATGTGGGATAACGTCGGGGGCCAGTGGAGCAGACAGGGGAGTATTGGAATATCGATCCTCCTCCACTCTCCCTGTCCTCCTGCTGGAGTTTTTTTTTCTTCCTCCTCCTGTGTGATAAAGCGGCTGGTGCTGATGGGGTTTGGCTCCATACATTGTTTCTTATACCTTTTGTGTGCTTGTATGTGTGTGTGTGTGTGTGAGAGGAAGCAATTTATTTGTGGCAGGGAGTTGTTTGTGGCTGTATAGGAATGCTCACGTTGGGCTTAACTCTGCCTTCTCACCATGCTTATCCACTTTAGTCCCTGCAGTTTCTGTTAACACTAATGACACTATTGCAAGTCAGTCAGTCAGATGCATGCTACAATACAAACTCTGCAGATAATACAGTCGATCAATAGTTGCACTTACCATCCATTCATTATCTATAATTGCTTATCCTTTGGAGGGTCCTGAGGAGCTGCAGCCGATCCCAGGTGACATTAGGTAAGAAGGGTAAACCAGGACAGGTGAGCAGTTCTGGTTAGACCTTTTCCTAAAGAGAATGGAGGCGACAACAGGACTGAAAAGAGTATATACAACTCACTGCAACTGAAAGGATAGTTCTGGTTTATTACAACTTGGATACTATTTTTGGATAAAACACAATTTCTTCCATAATAATAATATAATAACAATAATAATTATGGTAATAACTTTAATTTCTGAGATCTGGCACCATTGCTTAAAGACTGGAACACATGTGGTGAAACGATTATACGTGTTTTAAACAAATTCCCAGGTTAGCCAAACATGTTTGGAAGAGAAAACGAAAAACAGATGGTAAAATTATTACCCAAACTGCCAGCTCTAAACGTCCATCACAGTTTACAAAATAGATTCTTGCTTCGAACTTTACCAATCAAACTTAGTGCAGCTCTGTGTGCAGAAAGTTTCCCTGTGCAGTGAGGGATTATTCCCAGGTGCACTCTCTGTTGCTTTTACCTAAAAAAAGTGGTTCAGATAATCTGGATTGTTATCTTGTTTACAACTTGTTGGACAAATGATTGCTCTCATGGCCAAAACTGGGAAAAAATTTCCGTCGTTCCAAAGTAGCATGAAGCAGCTGGCTCCATGCACACAGTCATTTCACATATAAACATATACTGACATGTTTCACGTGACTTTTTAAAACTTTTTTGGACCCAATGGTTCAAAATATGCACATTTTTTTTCCTTTTTTGTTTCCCATTTTTTTTAATCCATTTGTTCTAACTTGATGCCACAGCATTGTTGCGATGGGCCATTATTCAGATTCCCTGCTTTATTTTTTCGCCGCCCCTGCTCTGCCTCTGATTGGCTCTGACACACATTTTTTCATACTCTGAACCTTGTAACCAAGAATCTAATCCTAAACCTACCCAAGCAAGAAACACTTTCCAATTAGAGGGATACTGGGGTGGCGTTGTCGAAATTGGGGACTTAAGAGATAATCAGCCAAAGAAACAATGGCCAGTCCCGTCTTCACTGGCTTCAGTGCAAAGATATTGCAGCAGTTTTTCCAAAACCTACACTGAAACCATCTTACCCTCCAGCTTTCTTGCCTGGTTTGACGCACCGGCTTTATGAAACTCTCACTTTCCTCCACAGAATCAGGGCCAAGCAATACATGAAGTGTGCTGCCCAATGAACAGCTGCTATGAACTGTTACCCTCTGGCCCTTCATCTCAAGTATCGGCTCTCAAAATAGGAAAAAAAGAAAAAAAATCAATGTACTTGACAGGTGGATATGTGTGTTGATGTTTCTAGTGTAATCATATCAAATTCTTTTCCTTCTTCGTTCGGTGGATTTATTATTGGAAAATTTGCTGGAATGGAAAATTTCTCATCTAAGTCCCAGTGCAACAAGCACGACTGACTGAGTGATAAAAGCCAATTGTTGCGTGTCATCAGAGAGCCCCTATTATCCTTTCGGCCCGGCCTCTGTTGTGATGTTCCTATCTGGTCAGCGCTGCTTACTTTGGCACTGAAGAGAGACGGTTTCTGCTAAGTGACTCCTGGTTGTTATGGAGCTCAACACACCCGCATGGAAAGAGACATCTGCAAAACAAAAACAGTCGGGGAAAGATCAACACATGATAGGTGAGAAGAGGTGATATAACATCTGTGTGAACACCCAAACAGGCGAAACAGTGCAAACATAAGTACATGCATATTCAGTGAACACATTTGCACACACATGCAGTAAATCTTCATTTTCCCAAAACCATGTATCTGCAAAACAAACTTTCCATCAGCTAAAAAAATATCTTTGAGCTTTATGACGATGCAAACAGGTCTGTTTACGGGTCTTGGAAAAAAACTGCTGCATGTGTGAAAAAAGTTGTATAACGCAGCATCAGTTGATAGTGAACGCAACAAATTTGAAAATGAAAATTGGCTGCTGTTAGCATGACACACCTGAATCTCAGACTGAAATGTCAGAGGTCATGTTGCATTGTGGGTAATGTGGAGACCAGGTTTGGATGAGAAAGAAGGAAGTGTGGAGTATAAAAGATGACATCTTTGGTTCTGTTGCATCAATTTCAATTCATTTGAAACTTTTGAAATTCCCATGAAGATAAAATGGATGTTTAAGTGTTTTATCACATATGTATTGCATTATACATACACTATACACCAATAACTGGGCAGAAAAAGACATTTTGACCTGCACTTGGAGGCAAATACTGCTTTGCATGCAAGGAAACACTTTCTGATTTAAACATGATGAATGATAATGATAAAATGATTAAAACAGAAGGATGCCTCATGGATTACTGTACAAAAACACAACTTTACAACTTTTTTCAATGATTTGGGTGAAACTGGAACATGTTTTATGGAGAAAATATTTTCTGGTTGTCTCTCTGATGTCCTCAACTGTGGACAAATAGCTTTACTTCTTGCTTAAGTAGTCAGTTTGATGACAGGGAATAACAGTGCAAGTTTCCTGTTGGACAGGTTGTTTTACTTGTTGCTAAAGAACTGCTAATTGTTATTAACTTTAGCTGCTATTAGCTAGTTAGCGTGGTTAGCAGTGTAGCTAGTGATGTTATTAGCTCACTCATTCCTTGCATGCCAGGAGCCAAACCCAGAAAGTAAACCACCTCGGTATTGTGTTCAGTGATGTCAAACTGGTCTTTGTTGAGCTACACAGCTTACAGATATTTGTACTGAATTCACAAGAAAGGACAAATAGTCAGTTAATAGGACCGAATGTTGGCTGTGTGGCACACACTCAACACCATTGGCCACAGTAAACGGCAATCAGTATTCACGCCAAGTCCCTGCCTAGCTTCCTGTTTTTATAGGAACGAGCAAATATAAAGAAGCAAATGGCACTCTGTTAGCCATCTCATGGGGACTTCAAGAAGCAGGGGAATTTTATCAACCCATGCATCAACACGTAATTCTTCAGTTTATAGGAAAAGCAAATTTGGAGACTCCAGGTTTTGACTGGACAAAGTGTATAAACACAATAATGCAAATCCGTGCATTAAACATACATGCAGACCCTCACAGCAAACACTCACACGATGCAAATCACACAAACGCATCAACAGAACATTCACTTTAACACAAATGGACAAACACACACACGCACACACAAACACACACACATTTGCACAATATAAGGGCTGATTCTGATCTGTGACCATATGTGGAGTGGTCCTTAACACACCGGCACATCAAGAACAAAGCAGTAATTCAAATCTGTTCCCACCTTCCACCTTGCAGAGCCAAGGTGCTGCATATCATTTTACAGGCCCTGTGCCACTTCTCACACGCACACACACACACACACACACACACACACACACACACACACACACACACACACACACACACACACACACACACACACACACACACACACACACAGCCGGCCAATCCACTCCTCAACACCACCTAAAGTAATTTGTCATGTTCATGATAAATTATACCCTCTCCAGTTCATAGCCTACTGAGGTTGGAAAGAGAGAGAGAGAGAGAGAGAGAGAGAGAGAGTGAGTGTGAGAGAGAGAGAGAGAGAGAGAGAGAGAGAGAGAGAGAGAGAGAGAGAGAGAGAGTAAGTAGGTGGAGGTAGAGGCAAAGCCAGTTGTTTACAGCTGTCATTTGTATTTGACACTAAAAGCAAGCGAATGAAACATGACAAAACACGGTAAGACGAGGAGGTGTTTGTGTGCCGTGTGGTAACGTCTGCATGGTATTTGAAGCTGTGGGCGGTCCAACCCTGCACAGTCGAATTGAATGTCCTTTTTCAAGTCAATTAAAAGCTTAAAGAAAAGATGCCAACGATCACAGTCCAGTGAAAAGGTCTGTGCCCACATAAACACACTGTCTCTCTTCTCTCTGGTGGTGTGTAGATGGTTTTATTTTCTCGGGTTTTGAGGATATCAGTCTCTTGGATTTCTGTCTCTGTACAAAAGTTGCGCTAACAGAATTGATTAATTACATTCAAAAGCTCAATAATAAAATCTTGACCTGTTTCCTGACCTCATAATCACCATCTACGTCTGATGTTGTGCACACCGACAGCTGTTTTCTAATGATGCGTTCAGGTCAGAGATGGGAAAGATTTGCATGTTTGTGTCCAGCGAGCATTCAAATTGGACAACTCAATACGGCCGTTTGATTGGAAATGCAATCGCACACAGCAACAGCAAGCTTGAACGCAAAAGCACAGCTCACAGGCAGGCAGGGTAAGATACAAGTCCACGTTTACCTAAGCAGGGATCAAAAACAGGTTGGTAGGCAAAGTTATTCCAAAGGGGGATTGGCAGAGAATCGTTAATCTGAGGGTCAGGCAGTAGGTCAGGCATGCAGAACAAAGGCTGGAGAGCCAGGGCGGCTGCAAATTAGACAATCTGGCGAGGAGTGAGTGGAGATGGCTCGGCATATACACCGCAAGATAATGAGGGAAATGGGAAGCAGGTGAGCAGGTGGGCGGGGGAGGTCAGGTGATGAGAATGGTGGGAAAGAGGTGAGTGCAGGGCAGGAGGCAGTCGCTGAATCTGAAACGACGGGAGAGTTAGCATGAAAACAGAGGAAGGAACATGATGACTTAGAGCTGGTTGAAGTTTTGTTGGTAGAGCTGGTCATTTAAGGATTAAAAATACTATGCAGTAATAATATAGAGCTATATCCATTAAATTTGGATTTAATTATATTGAATTACTTGACCTGAGGCATCTATGGCTGCTTGGTTTTCAAGCTATAAAGTGCCAAGTCCGATTTATATGTGCTTTCTGAGAAATCCAGCTGTACTTTTGACTCGGATGTTGACGTGAACACTAATGCATGACTAACATGTCATTAGACGGAAAAGCAGCTGAACTAATGGCAGTTTTGTAGGTGAGACTTTGATTGATATGCCGAACATTAATTACTTTCTCTTTTCTAAAAATCACATCAGCTGGATGGATAATCCCCATCTCTTGCTAAGCCATTATCACATGTACTTTGACATTTTATCTGAGGATGCGGGCTAAGATAACTTTAGATGTTATCCTGCAGTGATATTTCCCATTAACGGGTGGCCAACTCACATCATACTTGAACCACAAACCACTTATTTGCTAGTTTTTGTCTGCTCCACTGGACGCTTCATCTGTTTTTTGCACCGTTCCTTTGTTTCATTGCACTTCCCTCGACGATCTTCCACGAGGTATACGACAGAATGTTTTCTTTCTGTTTCACCAGAAAAGAGCAAAGCAAAAGCAAATTGCTATCTTATGGGATTATTGGAATTCCGACAGTGAGCCCTCTAGATCAATGCGACCGAAACACGGGGTAAACAGTCATTTGGCCGTTCTCTGGTAAAATAAAAAGCAAAACAAAACACATGTACAGCCAAGCCACAGAATGTATTAAACTGCATTAGTCATAGAGGTGCAGGGTGGAAGAATAGGGCAAATCTTAGAATAGCCTCACAGAATATGTGTGTTTATGGAGGCTGGATGCCCACAGGACCAGCGTGAGGCATGGAAAGAGACACAGCCAGGGGAGAACTCATCTGTTCCTTGGCTCTTAGCTGTTCCAACACTCATAATGCCTCCGTCCCCTGGGTGGTATTGCTTCTATAATAGCCTGCAACTATGCAGCACTGAAAAACAACCTTGCTAATTCTCACACACACCACGAGGGAGAGACCCGTGGAGGGAATAAGGGGGGAGAGAGAGGGTGAGGGGGGAGAAATCCTGTGCTTATATTCCCAGGTCCAACAGACCTCTTTTGTATTCAGGTAAGTTGGCTTAACCAGGAAAATGCTGATAACTCCTTGACACAAGGTCACACATTATATGCCATTTAAAAGCAAATACAGGTATATGTAGCCCACGCACAAACACACACACACACACACACACACACACACACACACACACACACACACACACACACACACACACACACACACACACACACACACATTCACGCACACACAAGTTGACAGGTCAACAGAATTATGTAAACGACTTGGTTTCATCTTCATAATCGCCTGAGGGCTCCGAGCAGTCAGGGTCACTGACACGATTATCCTATTATATTAGATAAAATGAAGGAGATGGAGAGAGGCAGCGAGAGAGGAGAGACGGGCGGAAGGAGAATGAGAATATTAAAAAGGCTCAGGCATGTGGGAGCGTCTCCAGGTACAGTAAGAAGGATGTGCAGGACATACAATGGACTCCTCTGTGGCTCAGAAATTCTACCTCAGGAACAGGTGTCTGTGTGTGTGTGCGCGCATGTTTTGTGTGCAAAGGTGTGTCTGTGAAAAAAGAAAGATGGGGTGAGTCATGTGGAGTGACAGTGAGAGAGGGGATTTCAGAGTGAACTTTGAGTGTACATCTCATATATTCTCATCTGGCCTCAGGGAGAGCCGAGACCGGCTTGCTACTTCACTGTCAGCCATGACAGACTCCACTGATTGGCTTTACTCATCGCTCTTTGTGCGTGTTTGTGTGCATGCACGGGTGCGCGCATGGTCGCAGGTGATGCATGTGTTGATGTATGTGTGTAAATCTGGCACTGATGTGGAGTGCCTTTATCAGTATCTCTTGTTTTTCAGAAGACAGCAATCCTGGCCCTTAAAAATGATGTTTATATTCAGATAATTTGCATAAACAAATATGTTTTGCAGGAACAGCGCACCTGCCTGGATTATGCTTATTGTCAGCATAAAGAGGAAACCTTGCTTTTGAACGTGCCTCAAAACATTTCAATGCCAGTGCAAAGTGTTCATAATGGACGATCTAGACTAACTCTCGCCTAGAAAACTGAGCACATTTCCCCAGATGTTGAGCTATTCCTTTGATTTAAAAGTACTGACGAGCGCAGCTTTAACTTTTTCAACTTTTCACCAAAAGGCGATTTTTCCCTAACCTTGATCAAGGTTTTTTTGGTCGGGCACAAGATCTAAAGCTTCATCCAACCAACCATCCACCCTGACCTCCATCCTGGGACTTCTGGACTAACATATTGCTAGAATCGTAATCCAGGCCTTTCATTTTCTAGGATTAGTACATGAATATGTTTTTCTAACTGCTCTATATTCCAGCAATTATGTGTAAGGACAGTGGTGCACAATGTATGAAATTAGCTCAAATCTTCCAGGAAGCAATTGGAGGCAAATAAAACCAACAGAAGAGGTGAAGAAGCCATCTCACATAGGTCGAGAGTACTAAGAATTTAAGTTTTGAGCAATAAATCTCATTTATGGAGGGAGTATTGTGCCAAGCTTTTACTGCTGACCTTAAAATGTTTTGTATTCGCCTTCTGCTCCTGTTCAATGAACAGTTTTTTATAAGAGTATGTATATTTCTAAAGAAGGTAGAAAATGAATAACCGGGGGAAATTACAAAGCAGAGGCGATGAGAGCCAAGTGTCAGGGATAACATCTCTCCAACTCTGACAAACATTTCACTGTTAGGAGAAAAAGGCATTTAACTCTGAGTGACAGTGAAGATTAAAGCTTTTGTTCATAAAAGATAAGAAATCAGCAGACATTTTCTTACTTTTAAACTTCAGGTAGACGGAAACAGAAAACACGAGAATAAATCAGCAGTTCTCAGTCATGACTTTCGACGGCGGCTCAGTAAGAATAAATTTGGCGGGAACGTGGCGGAAAGGAGCCCACATTCAAAACCTGACCTGACGGCAGCGCATTTATTTTGGAAACCTCCTGAGCTAAATGAAAAAGAAAAAAAAACAACACACTGGAGTCTCCTTTTTTATCTTTTTTTTTTTTTTTTACACTTTAATGCAACCAAAACACATTCTGGAATCATAATGCTCAGGCACAGAAAATGAGAAACAACAATAGAGGCAAACCTGGTTTATCACCTGCCTTGCTGTGCTCTGTAATGGAATGCCATTCAAATCCCAAGCTCCCCCGAATACTCTGCTGCATGGCTGCAATCCAAAACAAAAGCCTCCTTCACTGTACCCTTGACGCTACAACCTTAATGGTCGTTTTTGATGACGAGGCGGGGAACAGAAAATACCCCAGCAGTCAGTTCTCCAGACTGGCTCTCTTGATGATGAGTTCTGACGTGGGTGTTTGCTCAAGGGCAGCAGGTAAAGGGGACGTCGGGTGAAGGGGGGGGGGGGGGTACTGTATCGTGTTTTTGGAATTCAGCCCACGGTGTCGCTGGCATGTTTGACACATGCTGCAGCACATTATAATCAGCACAGCCGTCGCTCTGCCGGGCCCTGCTCTCTGAGCCCACAGCATCAATTCAATCAAATGAGCTTTTCTGATCGCCGTGCCTCTGGAGGAAAGCCCTGAGCATAGGAAACATGTCAGTCTAATGTCTGACACACACTCTATCTGACTGATCAAACAGCCACAGAGATAACAACAGAGCGGGGGCTTCGGCATGTGTTTCCGCATGTGTGAGCGAACGGATCAGCGGTGACGAATTCTTGACTGGAGCCAGAGTTGCTGTGTAAGAGCTTCAGCCATTGATTGATGATAATGAGTCCTGCTTAAGAGCACATGATGGGGAGGAGAGAGGAAGTGAAAGAGAGCGGCGACGAAGTGAAAAATAGGTACTGAAGAGGAACGACGCAGAGGAATGAAAGCGAGAGGTGAAGCCACAGATGTAATATAGGAGAAAAATCGAGGCGGAGGGTGAAAGGAAAAAAAAAGGATGTAAAGGATGGAGTGGAAGAGGGTAAGAGAATAAGAGGCGCAGGAGGAGGAGGATTGGGAGAGAGGAGGAGATGGGGGGAGAGTTAAAAAAAAGTGTTTTTTGCAGAAAAACCCAGGCCATCTGGTGAGATGGAATTGCATTAGCGATGCACATACAGCCCTCATGCGCCTGTCTCATCAACACATAGCGCAGCCTGAGATGGTTTCTGTGCATGTGTGAGGGTGATCACTGCGAGCACTCAAAGTGAGGTTTTGACCTTGAATTTTTCACCAAAATGTAAAACTCCTCACCCGTGCTGAGCGTCGATTTGCACCAAAACTCTTCATCCGGTCAAGCATTTACGGCACAACGCGGCATGTGAGGTATCCGTGCCCACTAATGCTCATTCAACCTGTCCAAAGAGGAAAAAAGAGACATGAAGAGGACTGGGGTGGCTAATGTTCGCAACTATTACCTCACATAAGAGCTCTCCCACATTTCCATTTACTCAATATTTCATGCATGGATAATCCAATGCAAGCAAAAGTGCAATGTTTCCACCAGGGCCCCGGCTAGATTAGCAGAGGGGCTTTTGGCACTGTCCCCCTGAGGACTCCCAGGCTTCTCCCAGGAACACAGAGCAAAAGTAATCAGACACAAGACACATCTTTCTTATCTCCAGCTCACTCCTAACAAGCACATAATTGCTAATATCTTTGCTGAGCTGGAGAACGAATACCCCGGAGACTGGCTATGTATATACACCCTGATAGAGAGATGAGGACAGGTTGCTATAGGAACAAGGAAGCCTTAATGTGGTAATGCAGGGGGCAGGAGGGGATGAAAGCAGCACGAGAGGGAGAGAGCGATGAGGCTGAGAGACCTGAAGAACTATAAACTACAGTACTTGTATGTGTGTCCCTTCAACCTTTTCATGCTTTACGGCTCTACTGCAGTGAATCACGCTGGATGTAATTAGACTTCTTTGAACCTGATCAACTCAGAAGACCATTTAATGTCAAAGTGAAGACAAATCTCTGCAAATTACACCAAATAAAGTACAATTATGAAACGGGAAATAAATGCTCCTTTAAGCACCCGCTGCCTTTTCTGTGACAATCATTAGCGGCTGTATAATGAGCTTAAGGAAGATCAGCTGTGTGTAAAACTCCAACAGTTGAGTTGAGGCTAAGTACGTCTGTGTCAGGAAGGTCCAGCACATTAGTGAGTAGGGCTCCTGCCAAAAACTGGATCAAAAGAAAGAGTCCAGAAACATCCAAGGCATGGTAAGTGATCAGTCAGTCAATGAAAAAAATGAAAGGTACAGTGAGGTCAATGACAGAAATGGTCAGAAAATGAAAACAGTGACAGACCAAAATTGAGCTTCCTGGCCATCACACTCCAATGCTGCTCCAGTCAGAGGCATTTATGTCAAGGAAGCGACCATTTATAGCAAATGGTTCACAGTTCAATTTAGTGGAAATGGTTCTGCTCTTTGAGGCAACCTTCACATATCTGAGCAGTAATGAGTCCTCTGCAGAGAAAACTGATTGCCCCTTAATAAACACGTGAACATTAAAGGAGCTGCTCAAATTATCTGAATTGGGGTTTGAACGAGGTACTTATCAATACTCAGTGTGTTAGCTACGGTAAATGGCAGTCGGCACAGCCCCCAGTTTGGAGAAGCAGCAGCTAGGAAGCAGAGCGATGTGCTGCTTCATATGTGCTGTGGCATCAAGCAGCGGAGGTACAATCCCAAAAGAATGCAGCAAAATGATCTACCACCCCTGCACCTAGCTGCTCACCTGCGCACCTGGATCTCATCAGGCTCATCAGCCAGGGTGTTTAAAGAGCAGTGTTTCACCGGCTCAGGGCCAGATTGTCATAGCTTTAATGCCTGACTGGGATCAGCCCTCGTTCTTTGCCTGATTCCCAGTTTCTGACCCTTTGCTAGCCTGTGGTACAAGTTTCATACAGCTGAGCTATGTCTCAAGCTAAAGCCCAGGCCTCAGTCTGATCCAGAATCAGCTGAATTTGCTGCCAACAGGAATGGAGCGAACACTCATGGAACTAATTATTTTGTGTTTTGTGGTTGCAACCTAATTTAAATCAAGCTGTCATCATTAATGTTCACATGAAGAGAGAGCGGAAAAGCTTAATTACATGTGCTGTGACTCTGTGATGTGAAATAATAAAACAAGAACGAGAATAAAAAAAAGTCCACGGGGAGTGGAAGTAGCAGTTCAACAGCTGAGTTGGGAAAGAGTGATAGACAGTCGGTAATTAGGGGGCAGAAATAGAAACAAAGTGAGCGGGAGGGAAGCGGCAAGAAGGAGTGACAAAGAGCAACACCTCAACTTTGTAAAAAAAGGAACTCTGAAAACACATATTCCTATTTTTATTAGCATTAAATTCACTTATTTTTCACTTCCACCGCCTGTGCCGCGTGTGTACAAGCTATTCCTTATAAAACTCATTTGTCAAGTCGTAAAAATACATCAGTGAGGCTTTTATTGAATTGAAAAACTGTATCGCTCTTACGCCGCATTACTGGATTACCAGCCGGCTATCTGTAATGTCAGCTTTTGTACTGCGACATGAGAAGAACCGAGGCCATAACTTATGTGTGTCACATTATGTTGGCCGAGCTCTAATCATTCTTTGATGCCAGAGGCGCTTCATTCAGCCTCCCCCTCTGTGTCTTTATCTCTCGCTCTCTCTCTCTCTGTCTATCTCCGTCTCTCTCGGTCCATGTGTCTCTATCTTCGGCTCTTTATCTCTGGTTTTCCTCCTCTCTGTCTCTCTGTAATGGTATTTCAATAGGACAGATAGCCACAGGAATCCAATACGCAGACCGTCTAATTGAGTCTTTAATAGGTTGTCTGATGTCTGCTTGCTGCTAGTTCACACTGAGAGAGACACAGAGACAGAGTCACGCTTCAAACAACACACCACCGCCAGCTGGACTCGTCTTGAAAGGTCACTCTACATGGCCGGATCAACGGCATTTACATGCTTTTGTTTCTTTTATCATGCAGAGAAAACATTGTGGTGATCTTTCTGTTTCCTTTTCATAGACACACGGTAAGAATGAGCGAGGAGCTGCTCGTTAGAGGCTCGTTGTGACGGCCCTGACAAACTCAAAGTTTAGGAAAAGAAGTAATAAATAATGTACTTTCATTGCAACAGTTTAATCTCAAAATGAAACTTTTAGAAAACTGACACCTCCTGTGATAAAACTTCATGCCAGCATGAAAGAATATCTCTTAAGTGAATATTTAAAGTTTAGCTCGTGAGTTGACTCGAGCTCCAGGAAAGTGGATTATGTGTTGGCTGCGTCCCAAATCACCTGCTCATCAGCTCCCTTGTGGTAAATTATCATCCTGGAATTGTTTATTCTATTTTGGGAATTTTTGATTTCACACTTGGACACGCAGTTTTGGAATAGCGTGTTTCTTTTGAACATAAGACCAAAGCACCATAATAACGAGTGTGGAACAGCGTTCGTCCTGGTATCAACCTCCACTGGAACATTTCCACAGCAGATCTGTGACCAAGCATTTATCAATTCTGCCCAAGTGCCTACAATTAGTTTAATGCTAACCAGGCTAGCCACTGTGCCAGCTGTGGGAGGCTCATGTTTTGCTGGTCCAACATCCTCTTAAATTGAACCGTTAATTGGGTTGTAGCATTGGATTGGCAGCTGGTTCCAGGACAGTCTGTATTCCCATTTCAAATGTTCCCTCAATATGACTTCTCGTAGAAACAGGGGACTCATCCTATTGGTTTACATTACGGACATCAGTTTTAATCATTTCAACTTCTCTGTCTGTCAGTTTGACATGGTGGATCTGTCTAATTGCTGCAATACCAATGACACTGACGCTGTTGCAGCTGAGAAGAATCCAGTCTGAGGCGGTAGTGAATTCAGAGCCCAGCCCATAGCTGGTGCGACGCTGCATATCTTGGCAGGTTACCGCCGCCTGTTGATTGGACCTACAGTGTGCAAAACAAACAAAACGGGACCCACTCATAAAAAAAAAAAATACTCCACGGAGCTGCTAAAAGTCAAAAACTCCGCCGTCACTGAACATCACTTTGTCTCATTCGTGACAGTGTGAGTAATCTGACAGTCAGTACTTGAGTGAATCCAATTTGAATTCATTTTTGCGACACCTGCGATTGAATTCTTGTGTCTCATCTTCATTGATTTTGATGTCCAAAGCTGTTTTCACAGTTTAACAGCTGCATCCAGCGAAGTGCTGTTCACCTGCACGCATCGTCACCCTGATAGTTACAGTATGTGGAGACATGATAGTTCAGCATCACTGTAGAGTGTTTTTCCAGGGCTTTGTCACACCGGTCCTCAGCCGTGGATGGCGTTTGCTCCGTTGTCAGTTTGGTGTGTGTGTGTGACTTGGTTTGTAAATATATTATTGAGCTGCTGATAATGCCCCAGAAAGAAGTCGAGCAGCTAAATAAACAAAACAAAAGCAAGCAGAAACAGAACAAATGAAGAAAACGTCACTCTTTTCCTAGAGAGAATTACGACCCACAGAACCCATATTTTCCCATTTTATACCGAGCCCCAGCATGCAGACAGATGTATGGGTTGTTGTATAATAAGGATGACTGTGAGTTGGTGATTCAGGTTTCCAGCGTGTTATAAAAGAAGGCTGGTTTCTTTGGCTCAGGGGTTACGCTCTCTCTGGGTGTTTGGATCATTACTGATATTGTTTAAGTCAGTTCAGTGCTGCGTCTTATGGCTGGGCTGATGATATAAGACCGCTTGAGTTGAGCGGAAAGGTGAATCCAGTTCATATACGCCGGCTGTAAGACACTGATCACACTATGTTTATATGTAGATTTGCATCTGGGTGCATGTTCATGTGCTGGAGGATGCATGTCAACCTTTGTGCATGTGTCTGGGTACATACGTGCTAACCAGAGCTGCAGGCTGTGACTATATTCTATCTGCATAACGGAGGGATAATTAACATCTTCACCTGGCTCCTGGTTTGTTCGTTTAAAAAGCCTAATTAATCACAGGGACAATGTTGGGACTGGAGTCAGAGCCACCGAGCGTGAAATTACCTTTCTGAGAGACTGGGCTCAAACGTCCATAAACAGTGATCCTGCCAGCCTACCCTCTGTACCCGACTCTGCCATTCTTTATCTCGCACTATACACGGCCTTGGAGGGAGGGAGCGGGGAGAAGGAGAGCAGGAAAGGCTGGCAGAGGTGGGAGACAGCGTGGACGAATAGAAACGGAGATCCGAGCTGGGTTTCTTTGTGATGTCCCACCACGCGGACGCAGCGATGATCCTGCTTTGCTGCGTAAAAATAAAATTATGTGGTGGGCCAGGTATCTGGAACACCTACTCCGAGCGAGCTTTCTGGCCAAATCAATAACTTTGAACTTTCCAACATGGGAGCGGAGAGAAAACTCTTTACATCAATAGACGCGCTCTATCATATCCTGCTGCTGGTGTCGAGTACAGCAGCAGCGGTTCTGGGAGTAGCTTCTATGAATCATTCAGGACACCCACTCTCTTAACCTCTCCCTCTCTACCTACCTGCCCGGCCCGGCGGCTGCCCCCCCCCCCCCCAACCCCCCGCCCACCATGAGCCGCCATCAGCATCAACCGTCTTTGTACTTAACCTCACACATCACAGCTAACTCATATATCAATGTTGTGTTGAGACAGCGGAGAAGGGATATGTGCCTATTTCTGGCTCAGTAGGAGTGGATGATGGCTGCTTGTGTGTGTGTGTGTGTGTGTGTGTGACGTTGAAATTGATGGAGGTGTATGTTTCATGCACACTGTGGACGTGCTGTCTGTATATTCAGATCTCTGACACTCGGCCACATGGCAGCATGTGTATGGACACAAACCAAATGCACAAACTATCATAACAATCATGTCTCCTGCAACACATGCTCATTTTTGCTATAATGGAGTCACATCAGCTAAACTCCAACCTTCTGTTCATAAGTCTGGATTCATGTTTGGGCAACACATCCTCATACCTCAGTGGCAGAAAGGGTTGTTTGCCAGTAAGAGCACAGAGTGACTGTTGGAGAAGTGAAACATGGTTTAAGTTGTGAACCTGTTGAGGTTTAGGCACCAAAAATGCTTTGCTAGTTTAAGAAAAGATCATGTGGGTTGAACAAAGTATGCTGGTTGCACAAGTTCAGCTACGTACGTTAGTTAACTTACGTATGTGACATAAGTAAAGTACGCTTTGTTGCTCGGTATACTACGTTACCAGACTTCCTCCTTTGCTCTCATCACAATTCCTATGGCTACATAAATATGGGTCATAAACAGAATCAGAATCAGAATCAGAAAAATCTTTATTGCCAAGTACGATTTTACACATACGAGGAATTTGCTTTGGTGAGGTTGGTGCTTGACACAGCTATTAAAAAGCAGCTATTAAAAAAGTAAAAACATATAACAGTAAGTGAAAAATATAACAATAAGTAACAAATATAACAATAGTAGAAAATATAACAATAAGTAAAAGAAATAACAACATAAATATATATACAAGTATACAAGTTTTTTTTTTCTTTCCCAGAAGCACAGTCTGTTTTTTTTTTTTTTTTCTTCAAAAGGAAGCAGAGCGTTAATGTAACGCGTAGGGGTATGGCAGTGTCACTGATCATAAACCTCATGGATATAGCGTACGTCACGCACAGGTTTCTGAACAGCCACTGTGAAGCTCAGTGGCTCTGGCTGTCGCCATCTTGGCAGTGCCTGACTCAAATAGATGGAGCACGGGTGGAGCTGAGGTGGGTCAAATGAAGCCTGGTTGCTGAAACCAAGCAGCTTGCTGCCACTCAAAGCAACCATTCCCATAGTTATGCATAACTTTAAGCCTTAATATAATCTGAGTGAGTTATGGAAAAATTCACCCCGTACAGTTGTCATGTTATTTCTGCTGTAACATTCTAATGTGGGGGTCTATGGGGACTGACTCGCCAGCCTGAAGCCACCACTCAAGGAACTGCAGTTTTTGGCAGTTCCGCGTCGGCTTCATTTTTCCGCCCCAGAGGGTGCCGCTCGGTCGTAATAAGCTGTTTGCACAGACGACAAAAGAATGCACCTTTTTCTGCCAGAAGAGGTGAGACTTTTCTCATGTGCACCTTTGCAGCTGCAAACGCAACAAGCAGGAGAGGACGAGAGTGACATGGGCGTGAGTGTGTTCGTGGATCGTGTTTGTTGATGAAAATTTCAGTCATTTAAAGGCACCAGCATGCTTCAAAGCACCTGTCAGATCGTCAGGCAGCATCTAAATCCTCCTCCCCTCCCCCCGACGCCTTTCCAATACGGAGCTGACAATTTTCCCACAACCGAAAATACAACAATCACACACACACACACACACACACACACACACACACACACACACACACACACACACACACACACACACACACACACTTCGCACAGCGATTGTACCCTTGTGTTGAGGTGAGAAAGTATGCAGGATTTGAACTTCTCTCTCAAGCTGCCGATTTCATTCTTTACAAGACTTACTGACACCACTTCTCGTGAGCATAACAGCACGAATGCCTCAGAGGAGAGACTGTGAGAGAAAGCGTGTGCCATTATCCCCATTCATACAATTCACCGTGTGTCGCCTCTCTCGCCGACTTCAGGCTTTTCACAACACCTTCAAGAAATGTCCTTTCAGATGTCTATGTTAGAGAGGCAATTTGAGTCAGCCCTTCAGTTTTATTAACGCCAAAGGAGGACTGTCATCTTTCTGTTTCTCAAAGTCACTGCACCTCCTAAATGGAGGCTGGAGCCAAATGCAATGACGGAGAGTAATCTTCATTTATTAGATGAGCTGGAAGCTGTGCTATATTGCTTCTTTGCTGATCATCTTTTTATGATTTTTTAAAAGTATTTCATTGGGCATTTTATGTCTTTAATAGGCAGCCAGTGGTGGAGAGATGAAGGGAAATGAGAGGAGAGGAAGAGGTGGGGAAAGTTGAGCCTCATCATTATACTCCTCCGAGGCACCCCGTGTTTTTAAAATATATAATCAGTGGTGCGATGTAACAAATTACATTTCCTCAAGTACTGCACTTAAATACAAATACTTAAGATTGAGATACTCGTACTTTACGTGAGTCTTTTCTTTTCGTGCCACTTTCTGCTTCCACACTACGTTTCAGAAGGAACTTAAATGTATGTGACAGCTTTAGTTACTCGTTTCTTTGCTAATCAAGATTTTTGATTTCAAAACATGAAGAGCTTAGTTGATTAATCAATTAGTTGACTGACAGAAAATTAATCGGCAACTATTCTGATGATCGTTCCAGTCGTTTTTCAGTCAAAGGCATTTCATGATTCCGGCTTGTTGCTTTTCCTCTTGATTATTTCTATAATTATGCTTCTCACAAACCAAACAGTCGATCGATAGATGGAGAAAATAATGAGCAGATTCATCCAGAATGAGAATCATAATCATTTGTTGCAGTGCTGCACGACACAGTTAAAAATGAGCTCCATCTCGAACCAACCACGAAAGTCAAATCCTGCTTTTGCATTAATGCACGTGGAGTAATAATACTACTTCTAATAATAATAGGGGATATCTTTGAACACTTAAAGCGCATTTCTCTCATTATACTTTCTTGTTCAGAACAGGACTTTTACTTGCACCAGAGTGTATTTACAGCATATATTAGTTATTTTAAGTAAGTAAAGGATCACAGTACTTCCCCTTCAACTGTATTTAACTGAATATGTTTACCTTCCGACACAGACAAGTATGATTACATGTCTTACGTTACGTCTAAGTGATCATAGTGGTGAATATATAAGGATTTTCTTTTTATACTGTAAATATTCTTCGGGCTGAGGGACTGAAAAATAAAGAAATTTTGCACTCAGGTCATGTCCTGTGCAGCGCTTCAACTCTCAACCGTTTGAACACAATGACCGGATGATTTGGGAGGACGTCGAGACAATGGTGATTCAGCAGCTACGTCTGCTGGGTGGATGCTCCAGAATCCTTTTTGCATTAATGTGTGTGAAGAAAGTGGAAAAGAAAGAAACATGCAGACGCATACAAACACACAAAAGATACTAAAAGTGCCAGGAAAAGACAGTTGCAGACACGCACTTGGTTCAGGTCAGACGGGGGACATCCAATCTTCTGTACAAATCTGTGACGAGCAGTGTGTTGTGCTGGTCCTGTGGGAACTGACACAGATAATTAATTTGGTTTCATAAACTTCTGTTACCACATACTGGGCGACTGGGATTCAGATTAAACAAATATTGAAATTATCACATCCAGGCGTCGACATTCCCAGGTAATCCACACGGAATAATCGTGTGTGTTGCCTGCATGTGCGTATAGATGCGTAGTCGTGTGTGCGTGTGTATTCAAGTGTTTGTGCCTTGCTGCTGCTGCTGCTGCTGCTGCTGCTGCTGCGGCTGCTGAGTTCCCAGGGAAATCAGAGCACATACAGAAAGAGAAAGAGGGAGTGCGGCGGTGGGTGGGTGGTTGGGGGGGGTACAAATAAATACATTTGTTGGGAAAGGGAGGGGAGCGGGAAAAAGAATTAGGAGGGAGGAGGGAGAGGCAGTGAGAAGGAAAAGGAAAAAGAAAGGCAGAGTTTCAGGGAGTAAAATGTTGACGCCAGGCTGCTCGCTGGCAGCTGACAGACGGAGAATGTGGGCTGGTTTCTGGGTTGCAATCAAATCCCTATAAACAGAGTGATCATTCACTCTGCCTAAACTCTACTGCATTACTGCCAGCCAGTGAGGACACACACTTTCTCACACACACATGCAGTTGTGACAGCACATAGGTAGGGTTTACAGCAGGGTTTGTGGTGTGTGCAGCTTGGAAATCTTTGCACACTTATTGTATATGCATGAATAAACAGGAAATGCACTCGAAACAGAGGGTGGAGGAAGAAATGATTATAAGAAAGAGAGAGGAAAGTGTTGGAAATGAAAGAGGTTAATCCATATATTCCCTTCAGGGTCAAGAGTGCTCCAGTGTGTCTTTTACGAAGGGTTTCTCTGTAGAGAGAATGGGGTGATATTTCAGAGGTGATGTAGGAGTTGCGACTTTGTTGTTGTTAATGTCTGATAAGCCGCTTAGCCATATAATATTCAGAGAAATATTCAAAACTTTGCAGGCAGGCGGTTTAGAATAACAGGATAAGTGGAGAACTTCTGCACCCCAAGGATGGAATTTACCTTTTGATCTCAGGAAGAGGCGACAAACACCTGCGTGTGTGTCTGCACGCACACGCTCCAAAACAACCACGTTTGCTTCTCTGTTTGCACCGTCACACAGAAAAAAAAAAAAATCATTTGGCTGCACGTCAGAGTCGATCAACAATTTCTTCCATCTCAGTCTGGACCAATACGCTGGGAGCTTACCTGTGCACTTACTCCACTCAGGGGGAGAATCAGCCAGCATGGAAACACCAAGTCAGGGAAAAGAAAAACTCTCATTGACTTCACATGCTTCTTAATGCGTCTCCCTCAAGGTCCCGCTGTTCTCAACCAGTTGCTCGATTTTCTCCCCCCTGCTGCTATCAGAAGCTGACACGGCGAGTGTGCTGTGATGCAATGGCTTTGTTTTCTCCATGTGTGCCACAGTGGCTGCCCATGTGAACGCCCGCAGTAAAAGGCCCTCAAGAGCTCGCTGACTGATGGATTGTCTGACTGGTAGCATTAAGACTCGAAGACTTCGCCCATTCTTGCACAGCACATTTTACAGTGGCAACAAAATGCTTTACAAATTTTCAAACTGTGGGTTGATTTGACTCAGAGGTTGACAAAAGCAGGCTTCTCATTTTGAGCTAAACACAACAGAGACAGGACAGAGCTGCTAAGGTTAGCCTAAACTCTGATCCAGGCTGATTCAAGCATAATCTGCAACTCAATAAGAACTAGCTGGCTAATGATCTGCTGCTTGGCTTTGGAAGTAACGCTGAGTAAGGCTGCTGCTGCAGGTTGTATGCTAGTAAGCCGTACCAGCTAACTCTTGCAGCTTGTATTTGAGCAGATGAGCACACTAGTTTGGTTTCCATTCAATGTAGCACAAAATTTAACTGAACAGAAAATCTGCAAAAGAAGATGCAAATTAAACCACTACAGTTCTGAGAATATTAGGAGTTGGTTCATAATTTTCATGCCATAAAATTACTGCAGAAAAAGAGGGCACAATGAGATTATGTAAGTAAATGAACTCCAGTCAGACCTCAGATGGTGAAAATCAATGTGGTGCAACCCTTTTTGGCATTTCTGTTTGGGTCATGTATTCATTTCTTCTCATCCCTCCACAGATCTCATGTTTCTGTTGCTATTTTTCGTCTCTACAGTGACATCTCTACATGCCTCATGCACATCATGTGTTTCCATTGCACTTTTTTAGAAATGTTTTACAGTTTTCTGCATTTCCAAAATTGCAAAATGTGCAGAAAAACCAGTGGATAGAAACCAATGTGTTCTTTGCACAATCGCTCTTGTGTTTTCTGTCAAAGACTAAAAAAGACACCTTCCTTACATGCAGAATATCTCTCTGATGATAAATGCACACCCCTTCATGCTGAAAGATCGAAATCCAAGCTTAAGGCCCGCTGTGCTTAGCTACAGTTTCTAAATGATGAATGGATGATCGTTATTCAGGGGAGGGGTTTAGCAAAACAGACAATTTTTTTCACTCCCAGACAAGTTTTACAAGACGATTCTTTCTGGTTCAACATTTCGCCTGCGTGTCTACAAAATCTTCTCACTGTGAGCTTCAGATAATGACTTTCTCAACGCACCTGTCGCTCAAGATTTTCCCCTGAAGGACATCCTGTACCGACTGATTGATTGACAGACCTTGGCCCGTTCCTCATGTCAACAGTGACACCTCCACCACGAGGTCAGCCCAACATCTGCCCCTGTGAGTCACTGCAGAGCACAAAAACACATCCTTACAAAAAGAAAGCAAGAAATCAACTCTCCTGTGTCTTTCAGCTTAAAGATAAAGGATTCTGGGTTCGGGTGGGTCCATCCGTCTCGCTGTCTATGGGCGCTGCGACACCTCCATCGGCACTGCTGAGAAATGGTTTCCCACTATTTGCATTTTTATTGATGCTCCAAATTGCAAATAGCTTTCCCCCCCTTCTGTCTTTGTCTTTGCATTGAGGAGAAAAAAAACCCCTCATTTGTTCAAGCAGACCGTATATAAATCACTACAGCAGAGTGAAGTGAAGTGAACTCATCTCTGAATAAAACATCAGGTTACAGACACTGGGAACAGTTCTATTTTGCTTTTTGAAATCTGCTGTTTTCTGCAGCGCTGGAAGTAACACTGGAAAAAAAAAAAAAAACGTGCTGATACAGATTGCATAGCACAGCTCTGGTTTTAGAGTCCTTCTGTCAACTCAGTGTCAACAACATGTAACGTATAGTACATTTAATAAGGGGCAGCACAGTAATTGGTCAGACGCATTGATTGCCTTGCTGTTTGCTGCACAAGTACAATATAGATTGGGCCATTACCACGGTCGCTACCCTGTGGTAACAAACAAGAGTATCACCACTCTATGTGAGAATGCAATTACTTATCAGTCAATGAATTTCTGTGAAATCCAAGTCACACGCATCTCCTTTTTCCTCTTGTCTCACTTTATTTCAAAATGAGCGACCGCGAGCAGATGAAATTTCATTGTTTATGTATTTATTCATTGTGAAGCAGGGATTACTGACTTTACAAGGTCATTCAAACAGATGAGTGAATACTCTATTGACTGAAATGTAAATACGGGCTCATGCTGGGCTCCAGTCACACAGCTAGACGTACAGCAGCTGTCTCCATTGTCCTTCATTGTCAGCCACAGCAGCAAAAGCGTTTTCCTTAAACTGCTGATTAAGTTGCTCCCGCCTCCTTCAGGGTCTGGGGATCTTGGGAAATGAAAAACCAGAAAATGAGATGTTGATATTGATTGTACAATCTAAAACAGAGGGCACCTTTCAGTTCATATTAAATTAACTGACAGCCATACAATACTGTCACCCCCTTCACACCTGTAACCTTTGTTGGAAATATTATGGAAATTGTCAGTAAAAGCATCATGTCTGAGTGTAAAAGAGAGTCAAAGACAAGTGCCAGAGGACGCTTGTTACCACATATGGACCATCTGATTCCATAGAGTGATAATACACTCAATTTAATTGGTCATTTATTTTATTTGTAAGATGAAGTTTCTTTTCTGCAGACAGGAGTATACATGTAGTGTAAAAGGTTTGCTGGGCATTGGCATTGCTTTTTAAATTAGATCCTTTAAATTCAATTATATAAAATTATAGAAATTTCTATTCCGTGGATCTTAATTTGTATTTTATGTTTTGAAATTTTATTTAGTTTTTTGTTTTACTGTAAAGCACTTTTGAAGGGTGCTATATAAATAAAATTCTTCTTCTTCTTATCATTATTACTATTATATTGTAAAGGCCCAAGATAGAAATGTTGGCACATCCTGTCTACATTTTTGATGAGATTGCAGGTGTGTAATCATGTTTACATTCAGTATTATTAACTGTACCCCCCCACCAAACTACATAGAAAAAATCAAATACTTTGCTGGTCATAAAATTTCCTTTTACTTGAAAATATGAGCTGAAAGCAGCGTTCAATAATGTTTATCACATTTTCCAGAAGAATCATAGCATAAAGGTTACGGCTGATGATATTCTATGTTTTTGTTATTGGCAACAAATCCCATGAAAACACCAAAACCAGCAGCGTGTACGTCTCTCCTGTCTCTCCACACTTTCAGCTGGATCGTTTGTTCCTACAGAGGGTGCAAACCTTTAAGAAAATATCACAAATATACACTTTCATTTTATAGAGAACAATCTCCTTAAACAGCTGGACACTGTAGTTTTTGGCAAATGTTTCTCGAACTGGATTCTGAGCTGTGTGCATTAGTACGTTTTTCATGGCATCGGGAGGGTGTTTGTGGGATCGACACGACATAAACTGCAGTGGCTGCGTTCGCTGTGAGGAGGGAACTAAGTGCGATACTGTACTTCTTAGTAGGATCAGTTTTTGGTTTTGGTCTCTGTGGGATTTGTTGCCCATTTAAATCCAGAAATGCCTGCAGAAGTGGTGTTAAAAGACGTGTTCATGATAAAAGAGCAGGCCTCACTGGTACATACGTGAACTCCACCAGTGCAGTTGAGCTGCAGGTGTCAGAGGTGAAAGCAAGCAACAAGTTAATGTGACAAAGGTTGTTTTTCCTGCATGTGAAAAGGCTTATTCAGACCAGTTCAGAGTGACAAACAAACACCGCTATCCTTCCTGTCTGCTTTCCGCTGATCCATCCATCCTCTCGGCCGCTCTCCTTTCCAACAGTGTGCTGTCAAATCCCGCTAAGCTCCTCATCTCTTCATCGCATCTTTCTCTCTTCTCCTTTATCATCGCTTTGACATCTGTACAGAGGGGGTAAAATGGAATCATCTGTCTGTCTGCCAGAGTGAAAGGTCATTAGCCAGCGAGGGGGAGAGGGCAGGACAAGAGGAAGGACTCCTCAAGGTGATAATGAAGTGACCGGGCGCTCGTCAGCTTCAAAAATGTATTCTAAAATTAAAGCTCGCCCTGACCAATTTAATACAACTCCCCTAACACTTTCATTGTCTCAAAGGTTAAAAAAGGTTTGAAATTATGAAAGATTTCAGCAGGAAAAAAGTTCAGCACCAAGTTAATTGAAGTCTAAAGTTATCAAATATTAGATGACAATGTTTGCATGGTTGTACTTCCTGGGATGCGGTATTTCCGGATGATTTGTTGACTCTGTGTTATCTTTGGGAGTGAAAAGATTTTTATCAGTCAGCTAAATTTTTGGCACAAGCTTTGTATCCTGTATGAGCACGAGATAAGCTGAAGAATCGATCTTTTTGCTGTTGGGGAAACCGCGTGGTCCATTTAGTGGCAGCTCAGGGCTCACAGTTTAATCATATCAGACGATGCTCATCAGCATCGATCGTCCTGGAACTGCAAATGTTCTCATTTCAACTGTTTGCTTAAAAGCACATGACTGAAAGCTCTGGGACAGCTGCTAAATGGTCCATGTGGTGAGACTGTTTCCTCCACTGAGCTGTGAGCCTGTAAACCAGCCTCATACTCGACACCTGAGCCACGACACTTGTCATGTTTCCATCCGAATTTTGCACAAATTTGAGCTGAATGTCCAGAAATATGCATGCATTTACATCTGCTCCTGTTGTCTGAATATCAGGAGTTGTGTGCATCGAGATAAGAGATAAAGAGATAAAGAGTTGGTGGTGCTAATTCTGCAGTCGGGTGCAGAAGAAGACCAATTCTAAAAATGTTTTTGCAATATTTCTGCTTGTTTTTTATGCTCAAATTAAAAATATGCATAGAAACAGCTTGATGGAAGTGTACTTACTTAGAATAGATGACACTTTTGCTGTGTTTTATCCCTCAAACACAAATCCTAATTGAAATGGAATGATATGGCCGTTGCTCATTGGAAGGAAAACATGGACAGATCCTGCTCGCACCTGATAAAAACTTAACGACGCCTCCTCCACAAAGAGGATCAGTGCGATTCCCTTGACAGAGTGAATGGCGAATTCAGCCCCAACATGTGCAGAGCACTTCTGACATATTCACGCTTGCGAGGACAAATGTGTTGCGCAACCGGTAAACCATCTGTTTGAGAAAATGCCAGATAAATACTAGATAAACAGTGGACGTGACGATGAAAGAATGAAATGAATTAAGAAAGGTCCGTGAGAGCAGAGCAGACGGTGAGTTAGTCAGGTAATTGGTCTGTGAGGCAGAAGAGGGGAGGTGGTGTTGAATAAGAGAACAAAGATGGGGAGCTGAAGAGAGGTGGTGCGCAGTGAGATGGAGAGAATTGAAAAGAAAGATGAGGTAAAGAGATGAGTTCATGGACAGCTGGCTGATGAAGGGTGAGGGGAGAGCGGGTGAAGAGTGGGAGGGGTGATTCCTAATCTTGTTGTTTTTCTGACTATGATGTCTCCTGTCGAACCCGGTTTGCCCCACGCTTGTCTGAGTCCACAAACACAGCACGCCACTCTCTTTCCCATGCAACTCAGCACTATGTCAACCTGCGCCGTCTCAGCGCCATCAACAAGCCTGTTCACACAAAAGATAACACTGACGGAGAGGCTTGACACACAAACGCACACATGTGCACACACAGCCAGGCGGGGTCGAACCTGCAGCACCAGCAACTTTTCCAAACCAACACACTTTTCTGCAGCAACACAACCTGGTCGAACCAGAAGTTGTGAGTGCTTACTGCTACAGTTTGTGATCCGGGAGGGGGGTGAAACAACAAACAAATTAAGATTTACTGTGCAGATAGCATGAGGGAATCTGAGTATGTGGATTCCAGAGAACGCCCTTATCAGCATTCACTATCCTCTGTTAGACTGAGCAGCAGAGAGGGCGCTTGGACGTGTGAGGTGCATTTCATTATTACCACAACAACAGCCCCTCCTACTGGCGGGTAAGAAAAGAGCAGGTGAGCTCGTGGTCGGATTAAGTGAGTGCGACAGGTCACAAAGTGGCTCAAGACTACAACAGATCCACAGGTGTAGGTGTTATGATGGGTTATGATGAGGAAGACTACAGGAGCAAGAATAGATAATTTAACTGTTTTTGTGTGACAATCATTCAAAATAAAGGTGAAACACCTGAAACCCATAATTGTTTATTTTGTAGTTTCATTAGCCATACCTATTAATTATGATGTAATTAAGATATTTTTAAGAGATAAATAGAGTAATTAATGGATTCTAATATGTGTATTTTAAAAGATGTTTTTATTGGCAATCGGCCCCTTTGTAACCCTTGAAAAACCCTCAAACCATGTGTATAATCCATTAAAAACACCTTAATTTTCATGATACATTAATCTTTCCATTAACGATCCCTGCGTTTGATGTGAACTCCTGAATTAGCACCTGAATTGAAAAATTATGGTCCTTTAAAGCAAATAAAGGAACATGTAATGTTATTTAAAAATCTTACAGGTTTAAAAAACACTTAAACTATGCATATAAGCCATTAAAAATACTGCAGTGTTTTATGTCTATTTGTCAGTGACACAAACAATATGTAACATGAAATTCAATTTAGCACACTGGTGGCCTCAAGGGGAGTGCCGGGTGCCCCCATGTTTGAATCAACCGAATCCCCCTTGGATGCTCCTGTACTATATTAAACATGACCTCATGAGTGACCTCTAAGGTGGCCAGTGTGCAAGAAGAAGCAGCTCTATGAGGTGTAGCAATTATAAGTAAATCTGAGTTGCATGCTAAAACCATTTTAATCCAGGGTTTAGAACTGTTCCACCATAAATGCATCACGGCCCTGCGTGCTGGCGCCCCACATCATGCAGCTGGTGCCCTTTTTATTTTTTCCGCTCCTGCCCCTCAGACTGCCAGGAGTCCGCCATGTGGAATGCTCCAGGGTCCCTGACTAGCGTGAAAAATAATTATGGGGAAATGTAAAATTACATTTCAGGCCAAGCCATACCCACACAAGTTTGGAATACAAATCCCTGAAGAAGAAGAAGAAGAAGAAGAATGTTTAGCGAACTCTCAATGATCCCAAATGGTTTCCTGAACTAAAATTTCAAGTATCATTACCTTCGGACTGTTAATGGGAAATATTAGACAAACAGCATTGACAGCAATAAACTGGAGAGGAAAAGATGGAAATATCTCATGGATGCAATGCGCTAAATTCAAAGGTGTTTCCATTATTTTGTCCAATTCCATGTATAAGCCTTCACTCGATTAGAAATAACCAGTTATGGAAGGGTAAGGGTGTGAATGAGGAAAACAAAAGGCAGGGCGTAAGATGACTTCACCGAATGAAAGTAAAAACACTCACTAGTCGGCCGCCATGTCAGTGTGACCTCAGCATCAGCAGAAATATATAGCAAATAAAACAAGCCCATTGGGAAAAGCTGCGGTGGTTAAATGACATCACCAATCAATAAGACACTCGCACACGGTCCGACGAGCCATCATGGAAAACTGGGAGTGAGGAAAAGTTGTTATCGCTTCACTCATGCTACCACTGGCAACGTTTCCTTCCTTCCCTTATTGATTTTGTCGTTCAACAGACTGAGACATCAGACTCAGGAGCGAGCGAAGTTTCGGTGTGTCAGGTGAAGCAGATGGTCCAGCTGATGCAGAGGGGACGTTAACAGGAAGTAACAGAAAACTCCAGACAGGAGGAATGGACCCGGCGAGTCGACCGAGGCTGCTGATGCAGAAATACTGGCTTTCAGTATTAATGTCTGTGTTGTGTATAAGAAACATCAATAACGCCACTAACATTACTCTGCAGAGGGCCTATAAGCAGTGGTGGACTGTGGGTATTGTATTGTACTTAAGTACAAATTTGAGGTTCATTTTCTGCAACTTTACATTACAGCTATTGTACTTTTTAGTCCGCTGCATTCATCTGACAGCTTTCATTACCAGTTCCTTTTTAAGATTTCAATTTTTCATACCCTTCATGTCCATTGACAACCATGTATCTCCGAATGAATGTGAATGTCTGCAAAGGATTAAGTGTTCTTCTTAAGCTAAATCAACTACTTTAAAAGCCTCTTGGATTAGCTGCAAAATGCATCGTCACAAAGCTGAAAACAGCTTTTTAGAGACACTGCAAACATGATGATCTTATAGAATATGATGCACTGCTGTAGATTAAAATACCCAACAGTGTACAAAGTAGTTAAAATGAGCTCAACCTTAAACATGCACAGCAGCAAAAAGCAGCATACACATTAATGCAGCAGTAATATTAATCAAAACACATCATAAATAACAATAAAGGACTGCACAATGAGCACTTTTACTTTGGATACTTAAAGATTTTCAGTAAGGGAATTTTACTTGCAGTGGAGTGTTTTCACAGTGTGATATTAGCATTTTTATTTCAGCAAAAGATCTGAATACTTCTTCCACCACCTTTTCTAAGTTGTAACTAACAGTAAGGGAAAGCACAGGTGTTACTAATAACATTAATGATGGCTCAGTGCCATTCGAGTGTCCCAGCAGACAGCGAGCCAATGTGCACAAAAGCAGAAAATCAGTCATTTATTTTATTATTTACCACCTGTGCTTTAAAACTGTGCCATGTAAAATGTCTTCTGTAAAAAAAAAAAAAAAAGGTCTATTAATGGGAACAAATTAATGTTTTTTTTAAAAAATATATATATATGTTGGTCTTTAGCCATTAATAAGAACAATTTCTGAAGTTGCCAGGTTGTGAAAAAAAAAAAAAATCCCCTCACTTCTCCACAGCTCCTTTTTAGTGAGCTCTTTAATTCACTTTGATTCATTATTTCAGTGTGAGAAACCCAAACAACCTCTAATTCATGAATTATGTATAACTGCAGACCTGATGGCTTCTTAGAAAGTGAGTAAACTGTTTATAAATCATGACGTTTTCTCCTTAAGTCTCCTTCTCCTTCTGCAGCTCTAAATGTTAGCGAATCATAAATAAGGAAAACTTCATTAAGTCTGTGGTTTAATAATCCGTTCTATCAACAGCGCTGTAATGAACTGCTCTAAAAATATGGCCAAATTCTTAAAGTAATGTCGTGTTGTTCCAAAAAAAGGGGAAATACTGTCAATTTTGATGCATTTGGAACCAAAAACAAAAAACAAATAGAGGTAATTATTTTTTTACTGATTTCTCTTGAGTACATCGACTTTTAAACGCGCAGCATGCAACTTCTGCCACTAGGGGTCTCTCAAGCAAAACAATGTAAAAAAAAAAAAAAAAAAAGACGTACCTATGTTACGTTATGTTATGTTACATTTGCTGACTTTTGATCGCCTGGTGTAAAAGGGGATATGACGATCGTCGACCAACACGGCATTACCTTGAATAAAATTTCGTTGGAAACATTTGTGATAATTACGCTACTCAATGCAACAAAACACATAAGAAGCCTCAACCATTTTCAGAAATCTTACACATTATACCTTTAAGTCAGTGAATGCGAATGTGAGACTTATTTATCCCACTTTGTATTTCACATTATCTTAAGACACTCGACATAATGATGCAAACAAGGTGGCACATATTTGGAGGCCAAGATCCCCCTCAGTTGTTTAGATAACTCAACTCAAGTGTATTTAGAAGCTGTAGCTTAGTTGCTGCAAGGATATTTGCAGTTTAGCTCCAAGGTTTACTCAGAGCTGTTTACTCATACGAGTTTTTCGTGCTGTTTCAGGTGCCTCATTGGGATAAACCCTGAGGAGAGAAGACAGGCAGGACAGGAGGGGTCTCACAGTGAGTCCTCGTGTCGCGTCTCCGTTGAAGAACTGGATTTTGAATTGCACTTTAGAAATGTTAGCTGGGCGTCCTTTCTTGTTTAAAATGTTTGTCTCTGGCATTCAGATGTTTCAATTAGTTTTTTCTTTCTCTCTGTGCTCAGTTTGTACTCTTGTTTATCTCAGAGAGCTGGGACACCTGGATGCCAGCCCACTGAAACAGAGGACATTTGAAGACATTATGAATCCAATGTTAACCTGCAGTCTGTTTACTGTTAACTATGTACATTTACTCAAGTACAGTACTGTACTCAGGTATTTTCATTTTATTTACTTTCTACACATGGGAGGCAAATATTGTACTTTTTACTCCACTGCATTTATCTGACAGCTTTAGTTATTTGTTAATTTGCAGAATTAGTTATTTGATTCATATCTTACTACACAAAATCAAAATCTGATAACTGATAAAATCAACAAGGTTAATGTGGTTTTATGCTAACCCCCCAATTAAGAACTTCTTACACCATTAGAAAAACACATATTAATGGTTTATTACTACCAATAAAGCATTAATAAATGATTTATTACTAATCAATAAAGCCACTAGTTACAACTTTAAAATGTATGTATTGTAACCTTTATGAGACCAGTACCCAAACAGTTGCATTGTCGGATGTACAGGATGTGAAAGTGAGACGCTTTGGTAAAGTCTTCACTTCAATCTAACACCGAGAACAAAGTAAGTTTGTCTTTTGGCAGATTTTGTGGTAAATATACTGGAGCTAGAGGGCTGTAGGATCTGTGCGGTCCTCAAATAAGCATGCAACAGATCACTTGCTTGTTGTGAGCCCTTTGATGTCTTCAGTGCCCAAGGCCGCAGCTCTCTTAAAGGAATAATCAGTGACATTTAACTGCCTTGCTGTACAAAATGAACATAATGCATCAGCAGGGGTTTGCGAGCGCTGAACAATGCCTCTCCTGCGACATCAGTGCTTTCTAAATGAGCAGTCCGGTCCATCATCTTACGTATTTGAGAGGAGCAAAGCGTTCGCTGTGAACACTTTAACCTTGGAAGAAGGAGCCTGTATCATGGCTTAACCCCGCTGCAGTATCTTTCATTACAAAGAAAAACACAGTCCTGTATCGATTGTCCACGTTTTCTCGAGTGATCTCAAATGACAGTTATCAGCTGAAAAGATTATTTGTGCTCTACAGGTTTCAAGCAAACAGGAGATGATAATAAAGTGCCACCTTCATGGACATAATGGAACAAGGCCTCGCAAGGGACAGAACTGTAGGAAGTGAATCAAACAGTTTCTGTATAATAGCGCTGTTCCTGTTTGATTCACCGAAGCGTAGTCTCCCTGGCAACTGAAAACAGGTTCTGAACTCACTTCTCTCAGATGCAACCTTGGGAGGAAACATACCTCCATGAAACAGATGAACACTGACTGGCAGCTTTTGGGCAGTGTTGCATTTCACAAACGCAGTTCCTCTGGAAGTGCTTATCCACATGCACCACCTGTTAGCATAATAGCAGATATCTAACAGATGTCCCACTATTGAGATTCATCAGGTTATTTGAGAATGCATCAACTGACGCCCGTAGCACACACTGGATGCATCACACAGGCGGAAGAAGGTACAGAAGCCAGGATGCGTCAGGCTTTTTCCATGTCAGTCCACGTTGACTCATCTGGTTACACCACCGTCCCTTTTCCAGGTGTCTATGCACATGAACTCGTCTGTATGGGTGTCAACTGACACGCACCAATTGATGTGCCACTCTGATTTGTGCTTATCAAAGACATGTTGCATATCCAATCTGTATACTTTCAGAGAGTCCATTCAGGATTTTGAGCGGTTTTGCAATCCTCCCTGCTGTCAGGAAATAACAGGATACTCCAGCTTTCATGATAACACGAAGATCTCTAGGAATTGACGCACTGGTCTCAAATGCAACCTGATGCCTGCATTACATCTGATTCTGACTGATGCTACAGGGTGTCCTATCGAGCATGAGCACAAAACGGCACAACAAAGTGTGGCAAAAGCTGCCTGTGCAGCCATGACACACCATACTTTTCACATGGTGTGCTTCCACAGCGAAGGGTGTTGCCTGCAACACCTTGGTAACATGTGTACGGGTTTGAGGTTGCTGCTATAAGCTCACTTGTGGCTGCATGTTCTCCTCTATCCCCTTCTTATCACGGCTCCTTGGTAAAATTGTGCTAGAAAACCACAAATTACTGTATTACTTGCTTGTATTATATAAATGCAATGCATGAAGATGGCTAGTCTTTTTGAAGAGATGACAACAGCTAGTGTTGACATAGAAACTTTGTGGTCATTTAGAAATGCACTGACCCATTTGATCTATTTAAAAGGAGACAGGATTATGATCTACCTGTTGTCACCTGAATAGGTCACCTGCTGATGAAGGCCGTACGATGAAACATCTTGAATTTACGTAGTTTAGACGACGACAATAGTGTTGAATGCCGGGCCGAAATCTGCAAATGTGATCCTTGAGTACGTCTCTTGGTGGTCGAGGTGCTGCAGGAGGTTGAATGTCTGGTAGTTTGCCTAGTAGGCAAACTGTAGAAGAAGAAGAAGAATCATCCTTTATTAATCACTGCTCACCACATGCTGAAGTGAAATTATTTCTCAACTTTTATCCCATCCTGGTCATCCTTCCTCCACGGCAGACCAGGAGCAGTGGGCTGCCTGCAGACCCAGTTCCTTTGTCACCATTGGTCAGGTGGTGATCTTCTTGCATGTTTTTAGTGGGGGTACATTTTAAGGAGGATACCCCAGGTGAACACGGGGAGAACATGCAAATTCCACACAGAAAGGCCCTTTTTCCTCGAGCAGCTGGCACTGAAGGCATGGTGGAGGACACGCCACCAGCGCCCACAGCAGGATTTGAACCAGGACCTTCTAGCTGTGAGACGACAGTGTTATCACTTGTGCCACTGTGCCACCTGTAAAGAATGTTATCTAACTTTCCAAAGTAGCCCTTTGACATGGAATAAGATGAGATCATCTTGACTTAGATTCCCAAACTCATTATGGTGATATTTGGTGCTTCCACTCGTTGGTTGTGTATTAGTCTGAGTTACAGCCACATCAGGACACATGTAGATGTTTCCTGCTGTCTGATGTCTCATAGAGAGAAAGTGTGAGCTGATAAAGACAGGAAGACTTGGAAGAAGGAGTGGCTGTTAGCAGTTGGACAAGCACCTGACCTTTTCCTCTTTTTTTTTTTCACCACATGCTGCTCCACTTCAGTTTAGCAGCACTCACACACACACACACACACACACACACACACACACACACACACACACACACACACACACACACACACACTGGTGCAGACAGGCCCTTGGGGTGTGTTTAGCCCTAAGGTTGCCATCTGTACCTGCCTGTTTGGTATGCAGTGGGGTCTGCCCCCAATCCCAGTGAAGCCTATTCCCTCTTAGCTCTTTGTGGCTCTCCCAGCCTCCACTTAGCATGTGTGTTTGTGTCAATATATACTACATATGTGCGATCATTTTTCCTTTTGTCTGTGCATGCATGTTGCTTTTGTTTGTTGGTGTTTGCATCCCTGTGTGTGGGCAGATTTTGCAGGTTTGTGTGTTGTAAGATAGATCTTGGCGCTGACTTTCTAGCATCGGGGACTAATCCTTCAGTGTTGAGAGACCAGCTGTTCTGCACGACAGCAAGCTCATCTTAAAAGCTTCATATGTCTCCTGGCTAAGTGTGTAAATTTGCCTGGATCTGTCTTATCATGGAAATTATATGGTGGCATGTATGCATGGTTGAATAACCGATCAGGACTGTTTTGTTATGCACTCTGTGTTAAGCGTACCGTGTTGTGTGTGCTTGGATCAGTGTTTGTTTATACGTGTGTGTGTGTGTGTGTGTGTGTGTGTGTGTGTGTGTGTGTGTGTGTGTGTGTGTGTGTGTGTTCTGGTGACATGCAGTGCGAGCACCACTCCAAGACTGAAATGAACTGACAGTGGATCAGCAGTATTTTTTAATTAGTGAAAGATTTTGAGCATTGAACGTTTGCATGGGAAAGACTTGATAAGAATGTTCATATTAGCCTCAGATTCCACGTCCCGTCAATGATATTTAAAACTTAATTAACAGATGATCAATAGTGTTTATACTGTAAAGCGACTGGGGCAGATTCTAATTAGAATATCCATACATTATTAATGACATTAGCAAGCTCCGAAATTAAAAGGAGACAACTGCCGCGTTCAATTAAGCCGGCGCTGACAGAGAAAAAGTGGTGGAAAAAGAGTGAAAATGAAAGACTGAGTGAGGCGTAGATCAAGAACTGGATGGATGGAAAGTGATCAAAGGACAGAGGTGTCAGAGAGTTGCTTGTGCTGGCTGTAAGTCATCTTGAGGTGAAGTGACATATAATAAGCGAAGGATGTGACTGAGATTAATTAGAATAACTTTGCTATGAGAATCCCAGTGTAATAATGATGCTCTGGCCATCTTTTCAGTCAGTCATTGTGGTTTTGCAAAGAAAGTGATAGCAGAGTCGCTAACATGGTGACATGGTTACAGCGGCACATGGGATGATCAGACAGGTAAGTCAGGTTATCTTCTGTCAGTTTGGCCTCCACCACTGGAGGCCGGTGCAGGCAGGTATGGTTAAGGTACGGCTAGGTTCAGACAACCAGCAGACTTTTGTGATTATGGTTTACACAAAACTAGGAGCCTACAGCCATGCTAGAGGCTCTGTGAGGCTGTACTCGATGCAGCAGTGTTCGAGATAAACTGCTAACATCAGCATGCTAACGTGCTCACAGCGACAATGTGAAAAACGCTGATGTTTGGCAGGTGAAAATTCCCAGGCTCACCAACTTAAATTAGTGTGCTTGCATGCTAGCATTTGCTAATCAGCACGAAACAGCACAGCTAGGCGCCCTGGTAGCTCACCTAGCAGTGTGGGAACCAGGCATCGAGGCTGAGTCCTCAAGACAGCAGCCTGGGTTCAATTCTGTCCCCTTGTGGTGTGACATCCCCTCTATCTCGCCTGCCTCCTCTATCTCCAGCTGTCTCTATTAATAAAGCAGAATGACAAAAAAAATGTTTAAATGCGGTGCGTTTGAGTACAGCAGAGGCTGATATGCCACTAGCTTTGACAGCAAAAAACTTCTGAGCTGATGATGGCGTCAGATGAAAAGTGAAGGGATAACTGAAGGTATTCAGCTCATCCTGAGGGGAACATGAGTGTGCCAATTTCATGGTCATCATTCAAGTAGTTCTGGAGAAGTTTCTCTCAAAACCACAAACGTGAATTGAATGGCGGCACACGATGAAAAGTAAGGGGATCACTGAAATCAGTAGGGTTCATCTTCTGGGAAAAAGTTCATCCAATAATCAAGATATTTCAATCAGGGCTAAAGTGATGGAGTTACCTACAGACCAATGTCGCCATCCCTGGAATCCTCTCCACCCAAATTCCTCTTGACTTCCTACGTGTTGGCATTGAGATAAATCATGAGGTGGGAGAATCACCCAATATCACTGTACTTCCAGCGGATACTGAACTGGAAAACTGTGCACAAAGAGCAAGTGGGCAAGGTCGAATTTGAACCATTAAGTCAGGCTGTAAACTGTGATGTATGTTTGCAACTGACCTGACTGTGTTTTCTCTTTTAAAACGGATCTTTTCATGAGTTTTGCCCGATAAGACTTCTTTTATGAGATGTAGCTGCATTCCCAGTTTAACTATCCCTTGTCTCCGTCAAAGAAAGACTGTGAGATCCAAGCATGAAAGTAGCATGTGAATACCATCTCAAGTTAATCTCGGTTCAGCTGCTGCCCCTTGTGCCAGGGGAGTAAGAAAGAAACTTCTGAGGATGAAATGTAACTGCAAGTTAGTTAATTACAAAAGGAGCTTAAACATTCATAATTAGCCTTTTCTATTGTAATATCAGGTTATCACAATGTCATGTCAATGTAATTTTAGAGGAAAGTGGAGGAGAAGTGGAAAGAAAAGCGGAGTTAGAGCTGAAAAGTAGCACTCAGAAGCTCAGCTGGGAATCCACTCGAAGCATTCAGAGGCATTTGGTCCCCACCAGTGGTTTTAACATCCATTATACTGTGCTGACGTAATACACATGGATGTTATAATTTCAAAGGAGAAACCGGCGGATTGATTTGTCGGCCGGTAAATTCCTTTTGTTGAAGTTAGACCAACTTGGGTCTCATACCGAGTGAGTCGCAAAGGAAAAAGAATAATGACCTGCTCTTAAAATGGTGTGTTTAGTCGTTTGGCGCTGTATTTCACCGTTGTTTTTATATCGATTTATCATCTGGTTGAAAAACATATGAGAAAACTGTGAAAAAGATGCCCACCACAGTTTCCTAGAGGCCAAGGTTACATCTTCAAATTGCTTGTTATGTCTGACCAACAGCCTAAAATCCCAAGATTTTCAATTCACAGTGACAAAAAAACAACCTGGAAACTGTTCGCAGATGAAATGCATGGAGCCAGGCGAGCTGTTTCCAGTCTTTATGCTAGGCTAAGTTAGCTGGCTACTGGCGGTGATATCAATCTTCATATCTAACTCTCATCAACAAAAACAATCAGTGTGTTTCCCAAAATGCTGTCTTTCAGATTCATTTTGTTCACAGATCTATCTTCTCAAGCCCAAGGAGAAAAACAAATAAACCTGAAAATCAAATTAAATCCACAGATGAAAGGCTAGTTTTTTTTTATTATCCTTGAGACAGTGTAGATTTTCTCCTGGCAGACATTTCATGACACTGCCCTGAAGAGTAAAAAGTAAATATCCTTTATAAACTGCACATGCTGTGGCCATTGAAAGCCAAACCATAACGTGGACACTGTGAAATTCCTGTGAAAAGCCTCTCCAATAATGCCGTTTTTAATTGGTCCTGCAGAGATTAACAGACTCCTATTGAAGCTGATCACACGGCCCTGAGGCTTCAGATGCAGGATGAATTGCTGACGCTGTACAGTGAGAGTAGTAAGCACAGATACGATTCTCTGTGTCATTCATCAGAGGGTAATAGATGTGCCCAGTAGGCCAGAAAACAAGAGAAAGCGAGGAGTAGCGTAGAGGACAGCGGCAGGAGGGATACATTCATTTCATCTGCAATGAGAGACAAGAGACACAATATCAAGACATTTGGACGGCCATCTTTCACCGTCTCTTTACTCTGGTCTTGTGCGTGTCTGTGTGTGTGTGCGAGAGAAAAGAGTAATTTGATTTTCTGTCCCTTGTTTTCTGGTGAAGGATTGGGACGACCAGGCAATCTTGTCCGCTGAGCTTCCAGTTTCACTTAAACTTTCATCCTTGAAACACTAGCTCTCTCTCTCCGTTTCTCTTTTTCTGCAGCAAAAAATGTTAGTGCATATACACTGAAACACACACACACACACACACACACACACACACACACACACGCACACACACACACAGACACGTGCACACACACAGTCTCATCTCTCACCCTCCGTAATTAAGCCTTCATCATTGATTCTGTGGGCGTTTTGGCTGTGTAACCTAATACCAGCAGTAACATTTCTTGCATTTATAACACAAGTGAGTGTGTCTGTCTTATTTGTTTTGCGCAAATGTGTGCATACTTGTGTATGTGTGTGTGTGTGTTTGTGTGCGGGGTCGTGTTTCCTTGGATACACTGATGGGCTCTCAGACCGCTTGTAGCGGTCCATTAGAGATCAATGGGATCCCTGCTCCTAATTCCTACTATCAGGGCGCCTCTGATCCTTATCTGCTGTGTGGAAAATGCAGTCAAAGCCATTTCATCCCGTCTCACACACGCACACACACACACATACACAGTACGCACGTGCAAGCATGAAAGTCCTAACAGGCATGCATCCCAGCCAGAGTATGTGAAGATATTCTCACCCACACAAACAAATCTTCCAGGCGTCAGGTGCATGTGTGTGTGGTGAATGAGGAGATGAATGTCTATTGAAGTCTTAGGCAGAGATCATCATTGCTGTGAATGGGCCCTGAGGTGATGGTGTTTAGACCGTGAAAGGCAAAGCTCCTGAGCTCAGGATCTGTATCTCAGACCCACACTTGGAGAAATCAGCCGGCACACAGTAATACAGCTGCAAAGGGGGATATCATTATTTTAATGATAGCCTCAATCTTCTCACAGCGGTCTTATTTAATGTTATGCTAAAAAATACAAAATGCAGCGACTCACGTGATCAAACTCAGAGACCAGGATCAGAACAGACTATCCGTATAACATCTGCAAAAACAGTTTGTAAAAAAGGCAGAGCAGAGCTAAAAACCAAGACAACAATCCCAGACAGCTAAAGCCAGGTGTCAAATATGAAGCTAGCTGTAAGATAGCCACAGCTAGCTGTTTTTTACTTCCATGTAGCTACGTTTCTCCCTCTCTGCCGTTTGTGATTTTATCAATTTGGATAAACTAGAAGCTTTTGTTACCCTACAGTCAAACTAGGCTACTTTTGAATTTACAGATCGCTGGTGCAAACCACTGCACGTTTCCAGACACACAGTCTTCTGGGACCCTGGGGAGCGATGCACTCACTGTTGTATGCCCCCCAAAAGCATGCAACTTCTTCTAAAATTACAAAATTATGTTTTACATTTCTGACATGTTCAAACTCAATATGACCTCTTGAAGTTCAGAGCTTAAAGGTGGGATAACATGGAGGATGAGGAGGAGCGAATTATAACGACTGCTTTGTGTTCTTTAGGAATTGATATTGTTCCTGAAAATGAGACATTTTCCATCCCGGGAACAGGAGCGCATTATCCCAGGAATCCCAAGAACTGCGCTTGTTTTTAAGCTATAACTCGCTGAAAAGTGGTATTTGACAACTGGTCATTGCACAGAGACAGAGCTCCTTAAAGGAAGTAATTTGGCATTTCAAAGTCATTCCATCAAGCTTCTGGTCCACATGTCCTGGAACATTTCAATGTCCCGGACAAATGGGAGAAATTCGGGTCGAACGTTATCTGTTTTTGGACAGCGTTTTTTTCTTCTGTGTCTGAGTGACTTATGGGGACAAGATTTTTGGAATTGGTCCAACAGTGAGCAGCAGATGATCCCTCTGGATGTCTGTGTGCCGTCGAAGCATGTTCAGTGACAGGATCAGTAACAGACTGTTATTCTAAATGTCTGTAACAGTAATAGACCTTTTCATTAACATGTGAACAGGATCAGGATTTTTCTAAATCAGCGCCTATAAAGGAGCCAAACATCCATGCAGGTTTCCTTTCTCAGTAAACCTTTAACATTATCACCTTCTACCTTTCACCTCCTCTTGTTGTTATTTTGTGCTCACTGTACATTAAGGTTGTGTCATTACCACCTATTCATCATGCTCTATGTGCTTTTACGTTGTTGTTTGGTGATTAACGTTAGCTGCTTTTAGCCTCTTTGTTGTTGTGTAGCCCACAGACGATTGGGCACGAGAGACGAGGTCATAAATACGGCATTAAGAACAGTGCTTTTCACTGATTGGCCACAGGAAGTGAAAACATGCAAATAGTAAGGAAAATATGTTGGTTTGTTTAGACTTTAAGCCAGAGTAGTTAAGATGGACCTTAGGTCCTGTTTCTTTACCTGTTTGTTTTTTGTTTTTTTGTTTTTCCTTTTTTTTTTTTTTTTCTTTTTTGTCTCATCCTGTTTGTATTGTTATAGTGACCATATGTGTACAATAGGGGAATAATTTAATCCACTGTTTTAATATTTTTTGCTTTAATGATTGTCCCTGTCCTACAAGAATTTACACTACATGTTAACATACTGTCACTACTGTGTCACACTGTTAGCGCTTTGTTTTTCTGAAAATTCAATAAAGATATTGTTGAAAAAAAAAAAAAGATGGACCTTAGGTCACTGTGGTGCAACCACGGCTGTGGCTCAGGTGGAGCGGTCATCCACGTATCAGAAGGTTGGGGGTTTGAACCCTGGTCTCAGAAGTCTACATGTTCAAGTATCCTGGGGCAAAATACTGAACTATAAAAACTGTCCCCAATGCTGTGTCATCGCTGTGTGAGTGTGTGTGAATTCAACAAGTAATGTCAATGTGACACTTGTCAGCGATGACACAAAAACGGCAATTATTTATATTGACAATATTTTGTGTCCGGACTACACGTTGCATAGTGAGTCTGTGAGTGAATTCAGGTCTAATCGTCTCTGAGCAAAAGCAGTTCTGAATTTTCTGGTGCTTCTGAAATCCGGGACGCCCGAAATAACTCGAGGGATTCCGTGACTTGACTCCACACGCACACACACATTTCTTCAGAGTGTTTGTGTCTGTGTGTGTGTGTGTGTGTGTGCTTATTGGTGTGTACCGTTCCCTTATCAGCTGTGACTTCCATTGTGGCGCTGCTGTTGCGCTCGGGCGCTCGGAGTGTAATCTGAAGAGGTGGGTTACTGTTAGGGTAAAGCGATACAGCGGTAAACTGCATTGTTATACGGGAAGCAGAAGGATAACGGAGCGGTCTAGATTTCACAGACGATCTCCAGCTGCTGTTATCGCACGGGTTGTAATGAAACCTTTACTGGTCAGAAACAACTGGGGGCATAGTCTCTCTCTCTTTTCCTCTCATCCTTTTTGTCCTCGTCTCCTTCCATCCCTGCATCCCTCCCTCTCGTAACCTTTCTTCATCCTCTGGTCTCCTCGTCGTTATCTCTCTCATCCTCCTCCTAACCTTCTGCCGTCATCATCTCTTGTTTTTCATTTCCATGCTCTTCATCTTACCCCCCCCCATTCATCACGCCATTTTCCCTGCATCCTTTTTCCCGCCCTTCCCTCCTCTTCTGTTTCTTTCCCATGTTCATTTTCAGAGACACTGACTGTTTAATAACCAGCATGGAAACTCCTTTCAGCATCTCAAAAGTCTTACTTTTGTCAACGACTATCAACCTCTGTGGAAATGTCAAGCATTAAAAAATTAATTAACTAATTAAAAAATAAGCATTTTTGCTAAATTACGCACAACTCCGTCTTTGGTTGTACAGCAGCTGAAGCCAAGCTTCTGAAGAAGAAGAGAAAAAAAAAAACCCCAAGATTGTTTTGCTCAAGATATCCCAGATTTGAGCTTCTCAGACAATCAACCAATTTAGTTGCTAAACGAATTTTCACAATAAGGCTCGACGTTTTTGTTGCCTCCTGCTCTTGGTGTGCTTTTGAAGGCCCCAAGAGGTCTTAGAAGTTTGAGATTAATTACTTTTCTTTTCCGGTCGAGCAAATTAAAGACAGCTCAGAAGAGGCCCTCATCATGTAATCAACTAATCAGCTTCAGCATCCCCCACCACCGCACACCCTCCACTCACCCCAGCCTTATCATTAGAGGGCATTCTACCCCCCTTCAGCCCTCTGAAGATCAGTCCATCACCACACAGACTAAAAACAGAAAAACGCTGTTCGTTCTCCCATTCGAAAATAGATTTATTGATATAGTTTTTCTTTGATGGAGAGCCAAAGCAGCCTCATAAAAAGGGCCAATTCTTGCCTTGGATGTTTGCAGCCGTTGTTTAGGGGCCTGGGTGGTAAAAAGCCTCAGAGGTCCGCTGGTCGAGTGGCTGGTGTTTACCCCCAGGGCAGCGAAGGGAGGCAGGCACAGAGGACCTGGGAACTCCCCCTGCCCTCTCCTCGCTCTCACCGGAGCAGAACAGTGGCGAGCTTTCACAGCGGAGAAACCACAGAGACGCAGGAGGCTGATAAGAGTGAAACAAGCCATTGAGTCTGCTTGAAAGAGAAGTTTTTCATTCCTACATAAGTGTGGGAAAGAGTTATGCCATGGGAAAAAAGATATGGGATGGGAAAAAATGTCTGTGGCACTGAGAAACAAGGGAGTGTATAAAAGGGATTTAATTAAAATTGGACTCTTGATGGGATTACTTTTGAATTGGGAGATTTTAATTCACTCGTTTTTATTTTAGGTCATCTGACCTTGACTCACCTTGACTTGTGGAGATCAAGCAGTCAGCACCGTCTCTCTATCTCTCTCCATCTTTCTCTCCTTCCCTCCTCCGCCCACCTCTCCATCTGTCTACGCCGGCCACCTTCCCCTCCACCCCTCTGCTCCCCCTCCTGTTACCTCCCTGCCTCCTTCTGTCATCTGTTCCCCCTCCATCCTTGTCCCGCTCACCTCTGAACAAGACTGATGAAAAGAGCAGCCAATTCTTTATCGCCTTGCCCTGATTCTCATCTCATCTCTAATCTACTGGACCCAGCAATCCCCTCGTTCGGCTCAGTTCAACTTTGTGGTATTTTTGTGTCTCCGCGCTCTAAGTGTGCACGGACGTATGTGTGTGCGCGTCCAGCTTCAGAGTGATAAACCGATAGCGTCTCTCTCTCATCCCGTTCTTCTGCCCACAATGGGCCTCATAGGCTGTAATAGTGCTTTCTTTCTCTTTCCATCACTCTCTATGGCATTGTGGCACAGTCTGTTCTACAAAAGTGGTTTTCACATCACTGTTTTCTAGATTGGCCAATTTTCTTTCTGACAAGAGAACTGAACATGTGCCCTGTGAAGTCTCCCAATGCCGTATTGGCACACAGCTAGAGTCAGGTCACCGCTTTTGGTTTGGTTTCCTGTGAAATCGAGAACGCGGCAATCGTTTGGTTTCTTTTGTGTTGGACTTCACAGGGAACAATTAAGCCATACAGTGAAAACACGCCTTCTCTTCTGCTCTCCGGCGTTTGCACTGATGAGCTTGGGAAATATCGTTGCATCTGTGGCATTTTGTCCATTGTAACGTCTTCATTGTAGTCAAACAATCTAGATTCTCTCTGAATGCACAATCAGTGGCTCTGGCTAATGAATACAGCTGCCTCCTCTGACCTTGGCAGAGATGAGTGAGTCCCTGTTGCCCACACATGCACGATTACACACAGTCAAACACAAGAACACACACATAAGCATCTGCACAAGCACATTGAGCGGCCTTCCTGTCAATGCGGCATGGTAAATGAGTCTCTGCTCAATAGTCCAGGCCTCTAGTGGTACAAATTATCATTGTATTCATGAGCTGACAGACCTGCTGCAGACGAATAGCAGCTCACCGGCTGTGTTGCTGGCAGTTACAAGCACAAATTTGTGCGTTGTTTTTTTTTTTTTTAGCAAATCAATGTATTGACCAGCCAATAATGAGAATTCACACGTTTCTCCGTCAAAAACACTCAGTCACACAGAAACTGTCAGTGTCCGGAGGTCAACGGGAATTATTAATGTGATGTAGCTGTTGTGTTAGCTTATATTTGTTAAGCGATGTTAAGCTGCTGTAGGAGTCTTCATTTACAGGGCTGCCTATTCCCCGCTAACTGCACCCTGTGGCGTACATCTATCCATCAACAGTGCAAGTCCGGCCTATTTGTTTGTTTAAAGAATATCCATTTCAGCGGGCAAACAGAGCGTGTGTGCATTAGCTATTTATAACCCCACATGAGCACGGCTGTGCCCGCTGGACACAAATGGCCCACGCTTATGGAAAGCTGTACATCACACTATGGATTCATATTAGACACAGAATCAAAACATATGCGTCTATCGAGCGTGTGCGCTTGTAAGTGCTGGAGGAAAAGTGCGGCGCGTTCTCAGCTTCCTGCGTCCACAGAGTTTTGTTTTACTTTGTGGAGAATTTGATGAAGAACTTCCACGGTGTAAGCAGTTATTGCACACTTCTCAACTGAGCTATAGAGCAGAGTTTACTATAGGAGGAGTGGGTTTGGGGTCAATCAGGCGGAGTTATTCACACGTGTTTTGCTTGCTTTTTGTTACTTCTGACCTTTCCCCCCAATGTTTTCTATTATGTCTTAACTTCCATCATTCTTTCTCCTCCGGTGATTCTCTTCCTTGTCCATGACTCATCTTCCTACGTCTTCCTCCTTCCTGTCCTTGTATCTTGCTGCTCCACCTTTGTGTCCTGTATCCTTTCAGCGACTGCATTTTTCACTCTCATTTCAGACTCGCCCACTTGCTCTCTTTATATCAGAAGTACATAAAGTTTGTTTGTCATCCTCTGGCTTTCGTACGACTGCCTAGATGTGAAAATATAGATAAATGATAACCACCTGATTGCCACCGTGGTGCCTGTTAACAATGGTCGGTCATCCATCAGTGCTAATTTGTGGGGGCAATTTTCTCGGTGAACCCGACAGGCAGACGAACAAAATCAAATCAACACTGATGTCATCACCCACCAGCCGTGAGAAAAACATCTGTGGTGAGATGAAAGTTACTCTACTGTTTACACTCTAAAGGTAAACAACATGTTGACAATAGATTTTTTTCAGTATGGTTGTCGTCCACACGTTGGACACACGTCTACTTTCAGCAACGCCTTGAGGGAACTTCTAATTTGGCGCAAATGTCCATAACTCAAGAATTCATGTGCTAATTATGAGACAACTTCACACAAATATCCCATAGGATGAAATGATGAAGTGAAGGTCAAAGGTCAGCTTCACTGTGGCAATCATTCAACCATAACTCAGGAACACTTCATCACTGGTCAGATACTGATTTTGCGACTCTAATCTTTAAACTGTGCTGATTGTGCAGACCCTCTGTGCTGCAGATGTGTTTGAAGCATCCATGTTTTTGAATTTGTAGCTTCTTTGCAGCCACATCCATATTTGAAGCACTGCCTACTGTCATGGCTATGACATTTTGTTCCATCAGAGTCAGTTTTATTGGCCACATGAACACATATATGGAATTTGACATACTTCTTGCTTCTCTCAATCAACTTACACACTAATAGACACAGAGCAGAACAAGAGCATCAAAGCTTAACAAAGTCAAGTCAAATCAATTTTCTTTATATATCCCTTTAACATAAACCAAAATTTTGCCTCAAGGGGCTTCACGATCTGTACAGCAAATTGCATCCTATATCCTCAGATCCTTGACGCGGATGAGAATCAACTCCCTTTAACGGGCTAAATGGAGGAAACGTCAGTAAGAACAGAGCAGGGATCCTGCAATAGATGTCACATGTACAGAACAGACCAACATTACGGTATCGCAGAGCCGTCGCATGGACTGCGCGAACTGTGCAACCGCACAGGGCCTCGCGCCACTAGGGGGCCTCGCACCTGCAATCCTGCTGTTTGTTTTTTTTTAAATTATTTCTTTTTATTTTTTTCTTAAATACATTAGTTATATATGATTTTGTCTGTCTCTGTCAAGGTCACATTAAAAACAAACAAAGAAATAAAAAACAAATTAAGTAGGTTTTTCACTGTCGCTATGTCATTAGGCCTCACTGAAGAAGGAAGAGGGGGAAAGCTAACATATCGCTGCAAGAGAATGTGACCGATTCGCAAGCACGAATCCGGTTCTGAGAAGAGGAAAAAAATTCAAACTAATTGGCAATGTGTTTGGATTTCTTCTTGATCTCACCAAACTGCATGAAATGGAGGAGACTGACCTGCAAAGACAGTGCACAAGGCTGAGTGATGCTCTAAGCACGTCCAAATCTCAGGATATAAATGCACTGGACCTCTTGGCGGAGTTGAGGATACTTCGAGAGATAATCCCAAAGGGAACAACTACAGCACTTAAAACACTTCGATACCTCAAAGGGATTGAAGGAACTTTCCCTAACTGTGAGACTGCGCTCAGGACTTTTCCAGTAACGGTGGCATCGGGCGAGCGAAGCTTTTCAAAGTTGAAACTAATTAAAAACTATTTGCGCACCTACATGTCACAGGACAGACTGTGCGGGCTTGTCCTGCTATCAGTTGAAAAGGACATTACATCCAAACTGGATTATAAAGATCTTAATGCTGAGTTTGCAGCCAAGAAGGCAAGGAAAGTGACATGACATGATCAGTTTCTGCGCAGTTTATGCGTGGTGAGTCCATCTCATTCATTAGAGTTACAGCGCAGTAAATATGTTGTGTGTGGTTGTAATGAAAATGAATGTATATTATGAATAGAAAGTGTCCTAACCTAGTTCTTTAAAATGTCAAGATGCCAAAAGTAAAGTGACTGAGCTGACTTGATGTAAAGCCACTCATTGCACAGTTGACCCCCCCCCCTTTAAAATAAATAACAAAAAGTCATAGCTGAGACTCTGTGTATGATCATGCTGTATTATTCTACTTGATAAAAACATATTGCAGCGGGATTATGCATGCAGTAGAACTAGAATAGCTGTGTCCGTGTGACTGTTATTCATGCACAATTGCACATCTATGTCACAGAGCAGGGCCTCGCATTTCAAGTTCACACAGGGCCCGGCACCCCCCCTGTGAAGGCCCTGCAGTATCGTCCACCACAAGTTCAATAGTTTAGCTGATATTGAGCTTCAGGTGATTGTTGTTGCATCATGTGATGAAGCTCTCTGTCAGTCATCTGTGCTCCTCTGTACAACATAGTCTCTAAGTGAAGACAGCATGTCTCTCACTGGAAATTATTCACTGGAAACATACATGTCAATATAGTGATAACTTCCATTTCACCAAAAAACACACTTAATACCTTCAATGGATGTAATCTACAACTTGACTGGTTGGTGGAGGCGGTAAACCTATTTTTCTTAAATGTGAGCATTTATGGTACAGCGAGACATCATCTCCTATCTCGACTCGTGCAGCACAACACTATACATCACTGCTTATTTTTAGGAGCAACTGTGCATGTTTGTTGTCAGAATATTTAGGATGAAAATGGAGTTGCCAAAAACAATACAGTACCGGGATGCCACCCACAAAAGCTTTAATGGCCGGTTGGTAAATTTTCAACGCAAACATGAGCAGTTGGCTTCCAATCTGCTCATCAGGGAGATTTCTGACAACTGAGGAAGACGCGCACAACCGAGGATCTTTTCATTCAAATGCTTTGTTGTGGGTACATCTTTGCTGGTAACTTGACAAAGACACTGATAAAACTTGGTGTTTGAAGCTGTCGGTTGTGTTTTTAAATCACTTTTTAATCAAGTGATCAGAACTTCAGACCTGAATCGAGAACTTTTTTCAAGCCTGTCTATCTCTAACACTTACAAGGCATATGTACGACAGAAGAGTTATTGTTTGCTGTAATCCTTCCTTTGAACTTAATCTGAAAAAGACACTCACATTCCACTCCGGTCTAATCGACGGAGGAGTAATCAACGTATTAAAATGTGATTAGAATGCAGCCAACAACATTTTAACTGCAGCAAACCTTTCTGCGCGGGTACTTTTCAGCCTTAAGGAAGCCGTTTTAGTGCTCCTTGTGTCTGCTCCTAGCTCAGACTAGAGACGGTAATTGTTTTTAAAATTTGCTGAAATGCTCTTTACACCCTGACAGCAATCAATAAAATCCGTCGCAGACCTGTAATAAGCCCATTCAATCATTTCGTTTGACCCGAATGAAGTGATTTGATGGCCTACCTGCCTGTCTGCCTGCACACACTCTGCTCAGCCTGTGCACTCATTGCATTTGGCTGAAGTCTTCCACAGGAAGAGGCAGATGCTAAAGCTGTCATGATCCGGGCTGTTAAGTTGTGTTATTTCCTGTTTTAGTTTGAAGTTTTACCTCATGTGTCACAGTTTTTTTTACTTCCTGTGTTTTCCCGCCCTTGTGATTGTCTGATTCAGTTCACCTGGGTCTTATCAGTTCCCTGTCTAAGCCAGCGTGTTCCCCTTTCTCTTTGTCGGTTCATCCCTTGCATGTGATGTGTCAAGTTTCCTCAAGTTATTCCTGGATTACCTGTTTGTTGGACCTTTGCCTTGTTTTTCCCCCTGGACCTTGCTTTTGTCTTTGGACCCTATTTGTGCATTTCGTTGTTGTTGTCTCTGTTTTTGGTTTTGACCCACACCAGCCTCACCCACCTGTATTTCTTTGCTTTTTTTTATATTCAAACTATTGAACTGCACCAGTTCCTCTTTTTGATCTGCATTTTGGGTTCGCTTCCTGTTTTTTGTGACCCCATTACAACAAAAGCGAAATGCAAGGTTGGCAGAGAAAGTGCAACCAGTTCTGCTTTTGCCTACAACAACTTGCACTGCTGAACAAAGCAGGTAAAGAAAGACACAGGTAGAAAAGGCTACAACCAGGGAGAGGTTGGCTAAAGCAAGAGGTCAAACATCTGCAAAGCTTTTCCGTGATGACTGAGGGAGCGGAAGGGTCTGACAGTGACACCATGGTTGCTGTATTTCTCTTGGACAGATAATCATCTGGTTTGTTTTGTTTTGGGGGGAATTTACCATGTTCATTGTTTATGTTCATTACGACAGATGTTTTCTTATGCGTGAATGAGACATGAGGTAGTTGGATACGGTTAATGATGCGCTGCGCTCCTCAGATTCCTTGTGGTCCTCCAGCAGTACTCAGGCAATGTGTGTTCCTGTTTTTTTTGGGGGGGGACGCTTTGGAGGGAGGCCTGATGGGAGGAGATGGTATTTTTTGGTTGGATAGTTTCAAAATCTAGCTTACTCTTTGTGGTTTTTCCAACATTTACTGACCCCAGCTTTAAGTGTAATTCTTTTATTTTGTCGTTTCTGCATCAGATATGCTGTGTGCAGGTCTGATGCATATTGTAGATCAGCATCTAGAAGGTTGCAGGTGCATTTTGATCCACTTTCTACAGTCTGTCCTCTTTCACCTCCTTCCTCCGTACACTTTCTCTCTGATACCTTACTCTGCAAACAACCCATTCTGTGTTCTCTCCACCCTCTCCAGCCACAAGCTGATACAGATGACCTCATCTCCACCTCTCCTGTTTTAATCACAGCCGCCGTTTTCTTCCCCACCCTTTTCTTTTTCTGCCAGATTGTCCTCAATCCCTCCTTAACCTCCCCCCATCCCTGCTGTTGTCAGACAGCGCTCCAGAAGCCAAGGGCAGATGCCCACGGCTCCGTCCCTGGATGGGGCCTCTTAGTGTGAGACATACAGTTATCTATACCCTGCACCATGTGGTGCCACATCGGCCTCCAAATTACACACGCAGCCAACATGGAGAGCTGTTAGCTGACAGATGGTTGAAGCATAAATCTGCATTCAAGTCAGTGGAAGCTCACGGCTCAGGTTCCTCATGCTCGCACATGATAAACAGTAGACGTGTGTGCTGGCTCTATCTGAGTGTGCGTTAATGTGCATAATGTGTGTGTTAATGTGTAACTGTGTGTCCAGCGGTTCCTCATGCATGCATTCAAGAATTCATGTGTGCCCTCGACTGTGCATGTGTGAGCGTCATCGGGTGTTTGCTGGGCACAGAATCAGCAGAACGCCACTGGAATGAGAATAAGTGTGGCTTTGCCATGGCAACAGACGAATGCCAGAGCAGACGGGAGCAGCAGAATTAAAGCCCAGCGCTCATCACAGCAGGGGAAGAAGAGGAAGAACGAAGGACCTGATTGAACCGCCATCTCTGCTCCTGGAGCCCTCAGCCTGAGCTCTTTTCATCTTCCATTTCGGTCTGCTGTGAGATGCGGTGAAGTGAACCCCAACGCCGTCGCCTGCAGATTCACGTAGGCACAAACCCCGTCACAAGCAGGAATTCAGCGCATGCATGTCTTAATTTCTCGCACGCTCACGCGGTGAACGTCTGCGTGCTCAATGACACAAACACAGACGCACTAATACCCCAAATATACAGTTCTGCACACTGAGCGGCTGAAAGCAGGACGAGTGATGCATCACCACCCTGAGCCCTGCTGCGTATCAAGGTAGATGTCAACTTGATTCAGAGTTTAAACCTGTCTCCTGGTTGCATGACAGAGATCTTTGATTGGTTCATAACCGGTCGATAGAGTGAAGTGTCGTACTTACACGCCCACACAGATACACACAAGGCTCTGACTAAGTGCAGTGATTGATAGCTTCTCATGCACTGCACAGTAGTTGGGCTCATTCGCCAGAGTGTGAACTCAGTAGCTGGTTTCTGGCTACATTCCCCAACGTCCCAAAACACACTGGGCTAATCCCTTTCCTTTTTCCTGCTTTTTTAGGGTCAGTAGGGAGGTCTGCACCTCTTGTTTTTTTTTCACTGAGACAGCAGAAATGCATGGAGGGAGACAAAAGTGGATGACCCAGGGTTGAACGTCGCCTTAAGTCAGCGGGTTCCTGACGCGACTGTCTCACCTTTTTCCCGTCTGAAAAGCGATTTCTGTTTTCTATTATTTCCTAAATCTCTCATTAGAAAATCTAGATTTATTGCATGTTTGTTCTCTTTAGAACAGTCCTAATCCCAGTTTTTCACGTCACAAGCCTCACTTCTCTCCTTTCCCTCCACTTTCCACTGTCCTTTTTTATTTGGACTGAAGACCATGAAAGGAACGGGGCCCCCCTGAGGGTGAGCCCATCTTCCGCCTTTGTCCAACGATATTAGTTTGTCCAATGATATTAGCCGAAAGAAATTAACAATGGCGTCAAATTAAAAAAGATCACTCTGTGACCTTGTAAAGACAATTATAGCTGCTCATTCTGGTCGCGCTGATGAGTTTCTTGTAGGTTCATCATCATAAGCTAAATAAAGCGCGGCTCAGATCAAAGCCACCGAGCCTGACGCTGCTTTAATATAATCCATATTGACGTCCATGATATAGTGACCGTGGAGAGTCAGCCAGGGCTAAGAGCTAAACAATGTCCAACCCAACAATTTTTCCTCCATATTTCCTCCCCTGATAGTTGGCACTGTCAGAAAAATTATCCATATCTGTTACTGTTATCGTGTCTATTTTTAGTTAAGCACAGTTAGAATTTTCTGGTAATTACATGTGGCAACGTTTCATCCTCCTCCTTGATCTTTCTCGCGGGAGCCAATGCAAAAGTTTCGCTGATAATAATGGATTTTTCTTTGGCACCGTGATCGTCTTGAAATGATTCTGCCTTATTATGAATGGAAATAGAATTTATCATATCCACTTCTGACTCTGAGATCCTGTGGAATTCACATACATAAAGGTGACAATATTTCTGGAAATTGGAGGGTATTCTTATGATGATTTCATGTCCTCTGCCTCACGCCTCCCTCTCTCCCGCTCTGCTTTCGGTGGACCCTGTAATTTCACTTGTAATTTGAGAATGATGGAGTCGTGATAATGGCACGCTTTCATTTCATATGAGACAGGAAGACTCATTACAGGCCCTGACATGTTTCTCAACAGGGGAGAGAATCGCTTCCTGTTATCTCCACATCCCTGCATCTCAACAGTTGTCAGTCTTACATTTCGTTTTTGCCATCAGTTCCATCGTCTGGGTTTCATTAGTGCCGGGGCAGCGACTCACAGAAGTCAGTCAAGCATCGCTAAGTACAACACAGAGACCTGTCTAACTTGTGGGGTGGCGCATTGTGGCTTCAAACACAGACAAACTCATCTATTTGCTATCACCGCCGTGCATCAAGAAGCAATCAAAAGGGAGGAAAAGCAGCAAAATTTAACTCTTCAGTAGGTAAGAGTGGGAGCTGCTATAGGGCCGGAAAGACATCTTGGCAAAACTTCAGAAAAACCTCAACTCCCGATCTGTTTGCAAACCACAGCTTGGGTAAATTGGTGTTCGCTCTGGAAGAATGAGAGAGATGAAAAGATATAATTAAATGAAATCTCACAGGAGCAGAGAGCGCCCATTTTGAAAGCTGGATGTTGTTTTTATCATATCGTCTACGGCGCACCTACATTATAACAAGAAAAGATTAAACAGGGAGCCGATGGTGCCAGCGGTATCTCAGCCTCCTTATTTCTACTGAGTGTCCTCTGAATCAAAGCCAAGCCTTTTCTCTGTGGGGTTTACAATAACATGAATCCTGGCCTTAATAACCCACACAGGTCAGCACAAGCACACGCACTCCTCTATCCCTTTCTTTCTTCCGACCCATTTCTCAACTTCTCTCCCCGGAGCATTAAAACAGACAACAGACCTTGGTTAGGTCATGGCCGACACAGACCTCATTTGTCACAGAGGATGAGCATCTATGAAGCTGGATTGTTAATTATGAGACTAAAATAAAGACATATGAGGTACAAAGGCAGATACACGCGCAGCTGAGGCACAAGCTCGCACCTCGCAAACGTTTGAATTAGGAATTCAATTATGCAAGCATGCGCACGCACAAACACACTTGGTCGCACATCATCGACCAGATGCAGACACACACACACACACACACACACACACGGATAGAGTGCCATTAGGAGCTGAATAAAGATGTATGGGAGCTATGTGCTCTATGACTCATGCCGTATTACGTAATTAGTGGGTCTCAAACTGTACAGGGATTAGTTAACTGATTAACACAAAGAGCACTTTGTGCTGTAAGAAGAGGGGATAGTGGTTGAATGCTGGAAATTCTCACTAAAAAGAATTCACTTCAAAAACACTGCAAACACTGGATTTTTGGGGTGTGTGTGTGTGTGTGTGTGTGTGTGTGTGTGTGTGTGTGTGTGTGTGTGTGTGTGTGTGTGTGTGTGTGTGTGTGCATACTGAAGACTACACTGAAACAAAGATGCCGTCTCCAAACCTCATTTGTGCAAAAATGCAATAGTCATAGCTAAACACTTCGGTCCAACCTTGAAATGCTGTTGTTACAATACTGTAAGTGGATCAGCTTTTCAGACGCAGTGCTGTGTTCGAGTTATTTTATTTTTTTATTTTTTTATTTTTTTAAAAAAAGGCCCATCAAGGCTGGCTGGGGTATGCTGGAGACAAACTAGTTTGTACTTCGTCTGGAGGCAAGAAAGTTAATAACTGCTCTGTTTGGCATCTTTTAAAGGCAGCCTGCATTTGAAAGTTTTATATTTGGACAGCTTCTCCTTGAAGGCATTGATAGAGTTGCACTTGGTTCTGCACAAGGAAAGAATGTAAAGAATGAAAAAGTAGCTTGGGAGAGAAATTTAAACCCTGTGTTACTTTCTCACCACCGCACACCTGCCCAACCGCTGCATGGAGAGGGCAAGGCGGTTTCAGAAAGCCTCCCTCCACCAGACCGCTGCTCGACTTTCCAACAAGCTCTCTGCTTGAAGCATACTGATGTGCAGTGGTGAAAGATGTAGAAATAACAAAAAACATTTAATCAGGAAAGCAAGTAAGCACTACAGCAGTATTGCCAGCAAAATGTACTAAGTAAAGGTAAAAGTAATCATTATGCCGAGTGGCTCCTTGCACAGTGTTGTATAATATCTATAATAGGAAGTAGGTACATAATAGGTAGATTAGTCATATAGCACTGCATCATACAACCCCAATTCCCAAAAAGTTGAAAAAAAAATTAAATACTCATGTACAGAATGTCAGATTTGTGCTGTAGTAAAGAAAATCAATGTATTTAACGTTTCACTGGTGCTGATATGCAGGCCTCCGTCACCTAACACACAGCGGAGCAATGACTGCATCGCCCTAATATTCAACTAAACATTTGCAAACAATGCTCCTGCGCCTCACAGCGCTGCCAGAATGGCTGCATGCGCCATTGCATGCAGTAATAACTTCAGATCCGCCTTAAATCAGCCTCAAAATTAATTGATTAATATTACCTCATAATCTAATGTACCATAATATAACTGTTATCTCTCTGGGCTGTGGAGGTGAAGGCAATTATGGGCCATTGACACGAGGAATCTGAAGCTGTCAACAAGTGGAATATGGCTCATATCTGAGTTTAACATGTCATTGTTGTCCATCAAGGGCGTAGATGGAGGACACTTCAGCTCGGCGTGGACTGTACATATACTGCACATGAACCCACTATCTCAGGAAAATTGGAAAACCAGAGATATCTTCTTGGGTAATAATAATTTCATAAGTTACTCAGAGGAATGTAAGAGACAGACTGACAAATGGGCTGACAGGACGGCCAGTCAGAGATACAGACGGGCTGAGTGACCGGCCGGCAGACGGATTGACAGCCAGTCAAGAAACCAGTCAGACAAGTCAAAGCAGGCTGACGGACTGACTGTGGGCCAGTAAAAAAGCTGCAGGCGGACAGAGAGAAATAAGCGTCACCCAGGAGGAGTAAATAGGCGTCCTGGTGACACAGTCGGGTGGCGGCCGGGTGGAGGCGAAATAGAGGGAAAGAGATGGGGCGTAAAGAGAACAGGGTGCAATACTGAGGGGTGCTGAGGCGGTGAAATGAGGGGTTTGAACTGCTGATGTAAGCGTGGACACACTCTCTTTTTCTTTCTCTTGCACACACACACACACACTATCGCACACACAGCGCTGACAAGCTGTTTCTACCCACGGGAAGTCATTCAGGGTTCAGGGGTTCAAATGAAAACGAATAACAGCGGCCGGACGTATTGCTCTTCTTCTCTCTGGCTCTTTCTCCAGCTCTCGCTTGTTGCAGTCATGATCAAGCATTTCCTTCCATTTGCTCTGCCCCCCCCCCCCCCACCCCCACCCCTCCGCCAGAAACCCATCTTCCTCCCCCACTTCACCCTCACCCTTTTTCTGGGTTTCATGCCGCTCGCTTTAAATTTTAACAGCTACAGTCTGAGGAGCTTCGCTTGTACGGCATTCAGAGAAGCCATTCCGTATTCATTTTAATCAGCATTCAAAGGGCGAGCATTCTCTATTCATTCTAATCTGTCTTGAGCATTTTAATAAGGACCATTCTTAGGGTCTGCACTGGATTCTGTGCTGTGGAGGAATCTCCCAGGGTTATAGACTGCATTTGTTGCCATCTGTAATTGGTGTTTTTCCGTTGGGGACCGCCTGCATGGTGTGACAGTGGCGTTGCTTGAGTATTCCATTTTATCAGGCGTCGGTCGGCACTTTTGAGGGTGGGGAACGTATTTAATCGTGAGTTTGACAGAGCAGAGCGTCTGCTTTGGGTGACGGAGTATCTGTTTCATCTCAGATCAATTAACAATGGGATACACACAGAGATGAGAAAGTTTATGACTGATGCTCCTCTGAACCCGGCCTGTAAATATATGCACATCACGAACAAAATCCCAAAACACAGATGCTCATGCAAATAATCACAATAGGTTGTCTGTTTTTTTTTGTGTGTGTGTGTCAGGTTGTGTTAAAAAAAAAAAAGCGCAGGAGCAAAGAGCGGGTTTAATATCAATCACAGGTGCCCTGAGAAAATGTTGCTGTTTCATTCATGAAACTGGCTTTTCTGACCCTGTCAGTTTGATTTGTGGCGTCCAGTTGGTGAGAGCAGTCGAAGAGACACGGGAGATGAAAAAGTTCACCAGCTCGGCTTTTTGAAATTCAGCCCAGTTGTCAGTTGTTTACAAGGTAGGTGGGGGAAAAAAATCAGCGTGTCCACCAGGGATGTACTGTTTTTCATCAAAAACAAGATGAAGGTATCAATTATTGACAGCTTTCCAGAAGCCGCTATACATTTTAGTATACAGTGCTTATTGGAACAAACATTTGAGGCGATGAAATATTAAAATCTTAGCAGGATGGAGGAGTTGAGGTGGCAGCAAGACATGAAAGAGAGGCAGCGGGAAGATGCAACACTATTACAAAGCTTCATATTCACCATGGTCTTCATGGGTGGATAGTTTTTCTCAACTGTTATTTTCAAGTTCAAGAACTTTGATCATTTCACCTCTACTGATTGACTTTTCTCGCCACTTGGGGGCAGAAAACAACATGTGAACACAGCACTGACAAATTAATCATGAATACGTTAGCAAGCAGTTTCCTATTTACACGTTCAGCAGACACATAGTCAAATTTCTTTCCTGATGAGTCTTGTATTGTCTCCTCTTTTAGCTCTGCTTAGGTCTCCACGAGCTCCTGAGGGAAATATGAGGCTCTTTAGCTGCTAAGTGCTCCACTACATCTGTCTGGTGTTTGGTGGTGGACAGGACTGAAAACAGCTGCCTGCTCTGGTGAGAGTGAACCAAAAACAGTAAAACATTGAGCTCAAAGATGCTAATTTGGTCTGTAGATTTGAGGGTAAGTACTTTTCTTGAGTGGCAGCTGGATTCACGAGATCACACAAGAATCCATCTTTCCAGACTTCTCGTTACGTTATGTCTGAAGCACAGTGGTTCAGACCAGCCAGCATCATATGAGGAACTACTGGCAGCTACCGGCATTGTTCATTTGAAAACAACAATGGCAGCTCCCACAGAGGTTAGCGTGGATGCTGCTTTAGCATCAGTTACATCAGAGCTGGAGAGTATTCATTCACTGACAGAAGAAAACACTGAAGGCTTTTCTGGAGGGAAAAGATGCTTTCACTCTTTTCCTGACTGGCTTTGTCTACATGGCACAGTTCAATAAGCTGATAGGTTGAAGTCATAGACAGTGACAGACAGACGGTTCATCCAATCACCTACCAAGTGTATTTTGAAAGCAGCTTTTTCAACTCCTGAGATGTTCTGTGTCAAACCATCTGGTGCGTCAGGTGAGCGAACTGCAGAGTCAGGTAAGAATCCTCTGCGGGTTTCATGTCACACTCAGTCCTTTAATCCTTTGCTGTTAAGAAAATATTGATTGGAGCTGCTTTAACTTTTAAGCCAACATGACAAGAAGTAGTAAAAGTGCTATGGATGAAACAATAAAAGCTACAGAGGAGCAGCAAGTTTGCTGACAACAACCATGTGATATAGTTATAATTGCTAGAAAAAGATAGCAAGTGGACTTTGAGATGAGGTAGATTTTGCCAAATTGCAATTATTATTATTATTATTATTATTATTCATCTGAAAAAGCTGCCATCCTTCCCTCTACTCCAAAAGCAATAAAAGTCTCTGATCTGTTAAAGTTGCTGTTGCTGATCATTTAATATTTGTGAAATATATGACAAACCAAAGTCATTACTTACTATTATTTTGAAAAGTTGTTTTATTTGTGCTAATTTTATGCTTTTTTTTTTTTTTTTTCCTGAGCAGGTTTCTCTTCAGATTCGCCCTTGAAGCTTACAAAGCCATGTTGATGAAATGAACCACTTCATGTTTTTACTAATATACTGATCACAGCGGGACTCTTCGGCTATTTTAGAAATGAGCTCATTTTATTCCGCTGAGTGTGTTAAAACAACAAAGCGGCATGTCGCGCTGCATGCCTCTTTTTTGACTTGATCTTGATTGACAGCTCCGTACGAGGAGTGTGTGTTGCAGTAAAGGCCGACCTGTCACTCACACGGACACTAATTCGAACGTGAGCGTGCCCGCACTCACGCACGAAAACACACGCACCGACAACCTTGCGGTGACCCAGCGAAGGTGTTCTTGTGCGTGTTGGTGTGTTACAGGACAAAACGATGGACACTAAGTTGTCTGAAAGGCCTGCTGGGAATCAGTGGAGCGCTCAGCCATGTAATGCTCTTAGTACCACTTTCAACAACTCACAATCGTGCCCAGTGTGTGCGCGCACATGCATTCCTTCTGTACATGCAACATACAACACAAGCCTCCGGATATCAGTTCACATTTTTCCACTTGACAAACCGTCTTCACACCCACGCACGCACACACACGGAGAGCCCAGGCACACACTCAGACACCATTACTACAGTGCTTTCACAGCATATTATTTGCGTCCCATTACAGCAGCAATCATTTGTCCTCCCTCCCTTCTGTCGGGCCTCTTCTTTGACAAAGAGGAAGCAAATTCGGCACTCAGCTAATGGGTGACTCATTCAGATTTTCTGCCATGTGTAACATTAATGTTTGTCCTGAATGCAGAAACCATCTTACTGTAATGTTTATTTAATACGCGCCTCTGTTGCCATTATACTGCCTTTTGTGTTGTTTGTAATGCATTGTGTCTCCGCCTTTTCTTCCCCCGTTTAAAAAATTTTAGGCAGTTGTTTTTCTATCGAGTGCAAAAAGCTTCAGCTCCCAGATCAAATTTTTTTCTTTTAAAAGCTGAGACAAGTTGAGCTGCAGTGCCCTGACCACGTCTTTCTTAGAGACAGATAATGGTTTCTTCCTGTTTTTGATGACATGTCAGAGCGAGTAGAAAAAGACGTGGGAGAGCAGAATTCAGATTCAGTGCAGAGGATGACTTGAGGTACATCTTGAAAAGGTAAGTTTCCTACAAAGGGAAATGGGGGACTGGCTGTTGAATGGAGCACGCTCTCTAAAATAAAGTACCACTGATTGATGGATCGAATGATTATATTTTCAGATTTCAACCTTTCAACGTGTGCTTTCAACACAGAAAATGATCAGCGCGTCGGCTGGCCGGCGGGTGACCTCGCAAAGCTGTAATTGGCGGCTGTTTGAAGCTTTTGCATGTTTTGACACGTAGCTGGAAGTGTTTGTCAAGGAGGCGAGAATTAAATCTGTGAATTTTAGAGTTCCTTATCGTCCCTGACAACACCATAATAACCACTCTTCAGTGAAGAAACCCTATTACATGTCCAGTGAATAAACTCTAAGGGAAGACTCGGGCACAAACAAACATCTGCGGACTGATTTCCATTCATAAGCGGCACAGTTTCTAAAGAGCCATATGCTCCGTTTGCCATGAGCTCCCCTGCAGCAGACTGTGTGTTGTTGACTGAAGCCACCTACAGTAGCTTCACACGGCTTTGAGGCCGTCGCTTGCATACATACTCTTTCATGTTTGTTTGTTTGTGCGCGTACTGTATTCTGAAGCTTACGTATATCCTGCCTACTTTTTTTTCTTCTTTCATCGCTTCCACACCTGATTAAAAATGGATGGGAACTTTATTTAGTGCGAGGCAATTCACTCCGCCAGTCAACCGTGGTGCTTGAATGAATGTGCTGTGTGTGTGCGTGGTGGGGTGTGAGTGTGTGCGGTTGGGTTCCTCCTGAGCTGGCAGGGGTGATGAGACAAGTGGATGTCGGGCTACCACTGGGTTAAAGCAGTCTACTGTCAGGTCAGCCAGAGTTCAGCAGCACAGAGGCTAGAAAGCAGACAGAAGCAGAGCTCAGGTAGACGGGACGATCGCTGTGGTTTAGCCCGACAAGACCGCTGAGGTGGAATTCCCCCACAGAGACCGAGAGCTAGACGAGAGGATACTGGGGTTTAGGGGATTGCAATTAAATCCATGGGAAAGCTAATCCTTTGGAAATGAAAGCTAACGATAAGAGCTCCCTTCAGGAATGGGAAAACAAAGTGAAATCTTGTACTTTACCAGTGTGACATTGTTCTTTCTTCACCATGGGAAGAAGTGAAGTCAGGCACCAGCTTCAACTCTGCCTTAATGAGAAAAACTGCTCAGCCCTCTATTTTTTTTCCTGTCACGGCTCCCTCCTCCTCCTCACTTCTTCGTTTTAGTTTTTTTGAAATTGAGAACAGATAAACTGCTAGCTGTAGTATTTTTTTTTTTTTTGTACAGAGACAGTCAGTGCTTTAAGTGAAATAGAAAATGTGCGAGTACTCCAAGTCAGCAGCCTGCATAGCAATGCATGCGGAGTACTCAGGGCCAGGAACTGAATTATTAACTAGACAGTAGGAACGGCTAATTTGTAGTGACCATCATTCTTAGGCATTCAATAAATAATTACATTATGGTACTTTATTAATTACTCATCAGCAAAAATAATTAGTTACATTGCTTATAACCTCGAAAACCACCACACTCACAGAAAGTTATACAATTATGAGCGGCCTATCACCTCATACCTGAACTTTCCCAGTTTTAGAAAAAACATGACGTTTTTTAAGGTATTGAGGGAGTCCAGCAGGATTTCCACTGAAGTCAAATCTGACGTTGTGCTAGTAAAGACAGGAGGGCTAAAATGTCTCATTGTTGACAATGAATGGGCTCCAGTCAACTCCAAATATTGCAATTAAAGGACCGTTTGAGGAGTTTATTGACCTATGAACAGCCTAGCTCTGGTAGCTTGCATCCTGTCCTCACAGTGAAGCTGCAGGGATCATGCATGCCCCAACTGTGAACAAATATTAGCACAGGCTTGCTGGTTGCAAGTGCTAGCCGGCTAAGAAGATATCACATATTAACACTTGGCAGTTAACAGAGGATACATCTGATGAGGCGCCAAACTGGACAAAAGCCGAGGAAATGAATGTATGCAAGGGACGTGAAAGGACTGTCATGATGCGTAACAGAGAACGAGATGCAAAAGAGGTTGAACCTGAAGAGAGACAACCTCTTCTCCTCGTGGAGTAACTCGTCCTTTCTCACGTGTATCACAGATTTGCTTGGCTTTTGTCCAGTTTGGCACCCCATACATTGGACTTATTTTGGTGGAAGCTAGCTGCCCAGTTCCTGCACCAAGCTAACACATCCCTCACAGTCTTTCTTGACTGAATGCACAGATACAACAGTCATTCAAATCTTCCATCTAACCTCCAGTGTGACGACAAGCTGACCCCCAAAATGTCAAAGTCACAGAGTTGTGTCTTTATTTCTGACTATCAAATAACAGTAAAGAGTAAGCTAAGCTAATTGCCATGGTATAATGTTTGCCGTCAGAAGTTAATAAGCTTTACTGTTTCTTATAAACAGGAAATAATGCCATATGTGTGCTGACAGACATCCATCAAGCTGCTACCAACACTGGGAAGCTGCAGCCAATTAAACTTCCCAAAAACACAAAGCAAAATGTTTTTCCAATTTAAAACTTTTGTTTTCCAAATTCTCTTCTGGAGATGCCTCGTCACCATCCACAATTTGTTTTGATGTAAATTCATTTCACATCAAAAGAAAAAAGGCTCATTCGAGACGCAGCAGCCAGAAATCTCTCGCGGCGAACACACAAAGCCGGAAAGCAAACAGAAAACTTTTCTGTTTTCTTAGGCTTATGATTACTTACTGTATGTCTGTGGTTTATGAGTAACGGGTCGATGTTTGGTTCTTCGCTATCATTGAAAGTTCTTCTATCATTTCATTTTCTTGGGTTTTTTGCTGCATGCATTTAGTATATTAACTTTATTTAATATTTACATACACACATGCATAATAATAGGACTGTTCCTCTATACGTCTGTGCTGCTGTAGTATTTTCTTCTTACTCATAACTCATTCATTGCACCTGTGCCTGATATATTAAGTGTATCTATAAAGGCTGATGAAAAACAGAGACTGAGACACTTGCTATTGATTTCAATCTTTCTTTTTGCACACAATGCAATAAACCTGCATGGAAAAATATTTTGATCTCAGCTGCATGACTTTTAAAAGCTGTTTGTGTATTTCTTTTTTTTTGCCGTTCCATAACCTTTTCAGCTTTGAAGTCTACTACCTACGCACCAAAGACGAGAGACATTCGGATAAATCCTGTTTGCAATGAGGGCCGTCATTTCATTTGTTGAAAAATGGGAATAGGCAAACTTGCAGGCTGTTTTTTAACGTTTCGCTGTGACAGTAAGGGTTTCTAAATGGCCACCTGCGTGTCACTCACTGCCACGCTATAAGTGCAATTAGCTGCTGTGAGGAGATGGACAAATATGGAGAACAGATCATCGGTGGAGAGGAGAGGGGAGGAGAGACATGCAGCCAGAGAGCTATAACGTGATGGATAGAGGGCATAGAACAATGAAATATGCATCAGGGCTCTCGTTAAATTTTAATCCAGACTGTTGACTGGAGATTGACCCTGTTGTGACCCAACACTTGCGGGAGTGAAAATATCCGCCGAGGGAGGCGAGAGGGTGGCGGAGGGTGCAGGAGCAGGGTGAGGAAATTGTGAGGAAGATGGGAGTAATGAGGCTGGCTGGAGGTGTAGACGGGTAATTTTATCTGTCTGAGTGCCTGACTGTCTGAGCATCCCCTAACTACATATGAAGCAGAGAAATCTGTGAGAGCTTCTATTAATTTTTAAGAAGAAATCCCTCACATTTTTATACAGCGTATGCGAACAGAGGATGTGCTACAGCCCTCAACAATCCCTTGAAAAATACACCTAAACAACATATAACTCCAGAAATGTGCTGGAGTGTGTACTCAGAGGAGACTTTGCTTTGTTTAAAGTGAGATGCTGGAACAAAATGTCAAAGAAAATCACATGTATTTTTCTCTCAGAATAGTTCAAAGGGAACATGAACAATTCTCTCCCCAAAGCTTGAAAACAGGACTAAGACTTTAATCTGTTGTGTTATTATGAAAAAAGCTTTTATGCACACCAGGCTTTATCCCTTTGTGCATATAGTAAGCGTAACATTTGACCATATCCCCAGGAAATCAGCCTGTCACAGTGTCTGGCTTTGGGAAAAAAGATGTTCATATTTGCAGACACTGATTGAACTGCACAGGATGATAAGGCTAACTTATGTAAATTCTGTTTTTAGTTCATATTTGCCTTTAATGTTTTTATTCAGTAAGTTGCCGCTGACGCTTGAACTCGCGTCCTTATTTCCCTTGATATTCATTATCACCGTTTATCAGGTTGTTTGTGTTTCCGCAAATATACTGTATGTGTTTGCAGCCATAAACAGCAGTGTGCTTGCACACAATGCAGATCAGTAGTTCCCAACTTTTATTGTCTGATGAACTCCCAAGGTCCTTAAAATTACGAGAAGAGTTGATATTGTTTCATCATTTCTTCATGCAGATGAATTGTACATACAACCACATGAAAGTGGCAGAGGCTGGACTTCTAGATATGTCTCAGCTGTTAATCCATTAATTTTAGATTAATTTTTCATTAATCCACCTATTTCAGTTCTTTGTTCATTACCTTTAGCTGTTTCAACTGTTAATTCATTGCTTCCATGGCTACGAACTCCCACGCATTGAGACTGACAGAACTGACACAGATCTCACACGTTCCTTTTCTCATGCAAATTTTTCATCTTCGCTTTCTCCAATGTATTTTATTTATTTATTTTTTCAAGTTCAGATGGGCTGAGGTGGCAGAGTGTAACATGGTTAAAGCACGGTGCACACTACCTATCTCTACCATAGACATGGACGACTGCGAATCTCTAAATCAGGCGTCTCAAACTCATTCCACAAAGGGCTGTGTGGCTGCAGATTTTTCCTCCAACCAATCAAGAGCATGCAGTCTGACCAATCAGCTGTCTGAAGACTGAGATCAGCTAATGAAATGAGTCGAGTATGGTGTGCTGCTGCTTGGTTGGAAAGAAAACCTTCAGCCACTCGGCCCTTTGTGGAATGAGTTTGAGACCTGATGATGCTCTGCACATGGGCGGTGAGATGAAAAGCACGAGGTTCTCGCTCTTGCTCACGCAGGCAGTGTGTCCCAGGCGTAAGGCAGCACTTTTCATGAACTGTCCATGAACATAACGATCATCTGGTTGAACCAAAAGCATGCAATAACAAATCATTGCCATGCTCATTCTGAAGGAGCAGTCAATCATGACGATTTTGCTGATTTAGCCAACCCTGTGAGCACGAGTAGAGATAAACTGAAGAGACTGCGGTGTTAGCATCGTTCTCACAGCCAACAATGGTTCAATATTCAGCAGGGAAGCACCTTCAGCGCTTAACTTGCTATCTCTGTGGGACAAGACAGCTTCGCAGTTGTGACAATACGCTGCCTGTGAATTTCAGTTACTAACCTTTGTGATTTTAACAAAGTCAAGCAACAATTTACATTGTAAGCATACAAAAACAACACTTTCTTGTGAAGTCATTTTCCTGTTTTTGGCTGTAATCTCTGCTGTCTAAAAACTTCTGCACCGCTTGGTTCTCTCTGTCTTGCGATTATTTCAGACGTGTGAACTAACCTGAGGCCCTTGACTCGTCCATGGACTCGCCTCTTTTGCTGAACCGTGAACCTGCGGAGATTTTAAGCTCAGGAGAAATAATGTTTGTGGAAGGTTGCTAAAAAACTGAAATATTGAATAGATGACATTAGATTTTTTTTTTTTATTATTACCGATCTTATGGAAACACATGAGGTGGGCTTTTTACTGTTACGTTTATGACATGTTTTAATTATTGGCTCTGTCACTAAAATCTGTGACATTTTGAATGCGGTCTGGTCTCACCTCAGCTTCCTGTTGCAATATACTAAATATCAGCATCAAATTAATTTGTAATCCTGTTTGGATGTTTATTTTCCTCTTTAACACAAATATATTAGTACATTTTATATATTAAAATCCTATTTTCCATTTTTACCAAGGTAGCTTTCCACATCTCCCCTGACAACTACAGACTTGTGCCCTGGTTGGAAATCACTGCCATATACTGCGTTTGAACATAAAGGTCTATGTGCACTCCTGTGTGTGTGTGTGTGTGTGTGTGTGTGTGTGTGTGTGTAGGTGTGTGCACCTACCTCCGGCTTTAACCACTCTCTCAAACTCTAGTGCACCGGCCCATAGCCTCATTAATAACCCCTGCGTTTGCTGAATGGGGCTCCGGCGATCTATTGCGGTCTATTGCGGTGTTGTTTTTGTTTGGCCCTGGTCACGGTGATTCCTGGGAGATGGCAGCATCATAAATCTACAGCTTATTCATGGAGCTAACCTGACCTTTACAGCAACACCGAGAACAGAAGGAGAGGCTGAGAGAGAGATGGAAACCATGGGAGAATAGTAGAAAAGGCCAGGGAAAAGAGAGAAAAAGGAGGGTGGGTGGAAGGTGAGAGGGTTTAAAGGCAGAGCTGAGGGGATGAGAATGATAAGGAGGAGGAAGGAGAGTTATAAGAGGAGGGGAAGGTGGTGGAGGAGCAAAGAACAGCGAAGGAATGGAGAATAGACAGAGGCAGATGGAGGAGATGTGAACGATACAGAGAAAAGGAAATTTAGTGGAGAATAGGAGAGTGAGGAGAGAGAGTCAAAGGATGGAGCTGTGGGACTGAGAGGTTATTACGGGATGAAAGCAATCAATGAGTGTGAAGTGACTGGAAGACGGACAATGGTTTGCCTGTGTGTGTGCTTTATTCGTGTGTCTCAGTCCATCTCTGGTGGACCAGACTCCATCACCTGTCGGGTCTTTAAAGTGTCCATGTTGGGGGTTCTGTTTGCTCCCAGATTGCACCGCAACTCTACATGAGCTGTCCAACACCTGAGCAACAAAAGTAAAACACGCTCTGCGAGTACACGTCCCATGTGTATGTAGATGGCTTTTAAGTGTGTGTTTGTGAGTCAGTGCTGGGTTTTCAGTCCATGTGCAGCACAAGACAAAGGGGAGAGAGAGGAAATCACCTGACAGTTGTGACTGTTCTCATCATCATCGGTTCATTTCTTCTTTTCATTCTGGTTGCAGGTCAAGTTTATCAAAAAAAAGTCGTGATTCTCTACTTGGAAGTCGTAGTTTGACAAAATAATCCTTACTTGAGGTCCACCCAGAGCTCATTAATCAGAGTTGCTGATGGAGGCAATTTGATGTGATTGAAATCTCTGGAGGAAAAGAGTAAATGTGTTAAGAGAGAAGACCATGGATCAGAGCGAGATAATGATGACTAAATACATTATCTACACACACAAACACTTAAATATACTGTATCAGAGGGAGATAATCACCATATTTCAAATGTAAATATTCAATGAAAATGAGTTTATGCAAAACAAAAACAGAAATACTTTAAAATAAATGAAAAGTGTCAACACTGCAGCAGTTAAAACACACAAAACCTTTTCACAGAGATGCAGCATGACCCCCAGACCGGACTTGTTGTGTGCGATAACACTTTACGTCACCGCTACATTTGCACCTTCCATCTTTATATTGCCACAGCCTCATTCTGAAAAGTGTTTCCAGTTATAGTCTTATCTAACACAGCCACTTTCAAATCTAAATTAAAAGCTCCCTTATTTTCCTGTGTATTTAATTTCCTGTTAATTAATTTTCTCAACTTCACTTTTATTCCCTTTATTAAATTTGGGACAACTTGTTATTGAACTGATAGCTTATTTCCTTTCTATTGTTATTTTGTCATTTTCTATTTAGTGCAATTGTAACTGACTTGATTTGTTCTTCATTGTGCTTATTCTCATGCATTTCTTTGTCTTGTGTGAAACACTATTTGAATGAACTTGCTTTGTGATTCATTTAAGTTGGTTATGTTATGTATCATTCAATTTCAAACCAGAGTGTATCCTGAATATCTAAAATGTGAAATGACTTGTTAAGATTCCCAAGATTTTACCCTGTAATATGCACCTAGAAAATGCTCTTGACTCACAGAGAGAGAGAGAGAGAGAGAGAGAGAGAGAGAGAGAGGAAATCCAAACACAAACCCCGTTACCATGCCTCATTATTATCCTAATGATATGTTAACCATTTGTACTAATTGCTTTGGCAATATTGTTTCTGAACTTTCATTCCAGTTGAGCTCATTAAGCTGAAATTGCATTGAGATAGAGGTTGATTCGTGAGCTTGCAGCATGCTGGACTGATACAGGAACTGCTCTCCTCATTGGTATTCTGCACCTGTCGGCCCCACAGACCCATCGTAGATCCAACAAGTACAAAAAAAAAGGACCATTAAGAACCAGTGACTCCACTGCTGTAGAGCGAAGCCGCATACACTCACACACGCACTGTCTTTAACATTCCACACATGGAACACGGCGACATACAGTAAGCCAATTAGCTGCTACACCATTTGGTTAAATATCAAGTTAGCCATTTCTACACTTACTTTTAAATCATTTATGAATGATGAATTTTATCATACTTTTGATTAACACTGGAACCATCATCTCCCTGTTAATGATCTTTTCATTTGATGTTTCAATATGAGCTCCATATATTCCTCATTGATCATCCTTCTGACACTTCATGATGGCGACTGAGGTATGACTGTGATGACGGGTTACAGGTACATGTGAAGAATTAATGGTATGGGCTCTATAAATAGCCATCATTATGTTTAAAGGTGCGTAATGAAAGCTGTTCTGTAGATGCTGAAGAACCGCGCTGATGCAACACAATTGGTTAAATTACCCTTCTTGTTTGCCTTTCTTTTTCTAGACAGGTTTAATGAATGACCGAGTGCAAGTACTGACATGCAAATGCATGTTCAAGTGTTTCCACATCCATTGATGGATAATTATGCAAGTGGAATTGACGTTTGTGAAGCTGTTTCCACAATGACAGATTTATATGTACAGAATTAGGTGGATACACAGATTTATAAATCTGACAAAAATAAAGTGTATCTGTTTTTGTGCGTACACACAATTGTGGATGCATGTGGCCCCAGCTCTGCTCCCACACTACTCAGTTTGAGAAGCAGTGGTTTAGCCCACTCAGATTATTTTGTCCAAGAGTGTTTTCAACACCGACGGCAATGACAGATAAATTGTGTTTGGGTAATGTCAAACTTGGCTAGCAAGCTAGCTCTCCGCTTAGCAATGATTGTATTTTAGCTAATCTCATAATGTATTTTTGGGTCAACGCAACTGATCCAGTGAGAGCAAGTCAAAATTCTCTAGGCTGGTGCTTCGCTATCGCTATTGTTATCTCAGTGAATTACACAGCTGCTAATGCTAGCTGGCTAACACCACTTGTCAAACAAGTTGGGTTGCCCCCGTCAGACGTTTTTGATAAGTTTTACTTTGTTTAAATGAAGTGTGTTTTAGGATAAGCTGTGAGGTAAAATTATTGCTTTTTTCAATGGAATCTGGTGGCTGTTTTGGTCATTTTTGGTCTGAGATGCAACATCAACAGTGGCAGTGAGCACCATCTATAGACACTGTAAGTGGTCTGTAAAGTAAATGTGTGGACATAACTGGAAACTGGAGTCTGATGTTTGTTTTTAAGATGTGCTTCTGGAGAAAAACCCTGTTTGGGTTTGAGGATTATTTTCTCTCAGGCTGTTGTCTTGGGAATCTGGCTATAATTTCAGAGAAATTAAGCGATGGAAACTCAAATGAGATCCCAACAGCCTGTCAGGAAAAATCGATTGAACAGTTGAGGGCTGTGGTAAGGCAGAAAATACACACACACAAACACATGTACAGACACCACCCATGCACATACTTTGCAAGCATAAAAACACCCAGGTTTACAAAAAAAACCACACCACTACACTTTTTGGGGAAAACGCCTCCACTCAAGTGATGACTGAAAGAAAAATGAAACATGTCTGTGGCTTGAATGACCACACCAGAGACATGGCAGCAGCAGTCATTTAGTCAAAAATTTCAGGCATAATTAAACATAGTGAAAAATACTCTTTTCAAGAGTTAAATCAATACTTCTCTCATGTGTGTGCGTTAAATGGGCTTCCCTGCTGGAGCTGGGTGGTGATTAGCTTTGCATAAAGACGTGGAGGCAGCAAGAATCTGCTGCAACACGCTGACCAGAACTTTCAAAGCTCAGCAATCAACAATCTGTGGTTTAAGGGGAGTTATTTTCTGTACCTGTTTCTCCATGAACTGTTTGTCCATTCACACAGGACTTTTGTGCACAGTGTCTCTGGTGGCTATAGCACTGGTTGCCTGGCAACAGCACTGTGTCGACAAGATTCCAGGAAGTCACTGGACCTGAAGTCCACCAAGAAGTTATTACAACACATAACTCCCTCTGGAAGTACAACGTGTGTACTATATTTTCTGTACATATATATATATATATATATATATATATATGTACACACACACACACACACACACACACACACACACACACACACACACACATATGCATAAGTGAACTAGGGGTGTTGGTAAATCTTCTTCTGAACTTTGAACGGAGCCAGGCTAGCTGTTTCCCCCTGCTTCCAGTCTTAATGCTAAGCTAAGCTAAAGTTCTCCTGGGTCAAGCTTTGTACTTAGTGCACAGACGTTAAGCTTCTCATCTAACCTAGGAAGATGCCGAAAAATATTGCCCAAAGTGTTGAGCTATTCCTTTAAAACATACGAATATTAATAATTTTTGCAACAATCATGAACGTTGTGCCGCGTCATAAGATTTGTCTCACCTCTCTGCCCTGAAAGTTTTCCCATGATAATAGCACCTGAAATGGCATTTGTATTGAACTCCACCAAGCTGGGGCCCCTCCAGGGTGACATCGCCTCATTGAGGGGACTGGTTTCTTGCTCGATATGACCTCCCCTCTCCCTTTCAAACACATCGATAAGATTTCATTCCTTTCTTTCTCACCACCTCCTCACATCCTTGTTTTTCTTCACTTTGCTTTCCATTTTTTTATCCGGCTCCCCCTCCTCCCCTCACCTCACCCACCCTCTATCTTTTCCTCTGTGAATCCCCCCGTGCCTCTCCTCTCTATCCTGTCCTCCCTCTTCCCCATCCTCCTCCCTCCCAGTCATCTCTCCCCTTCCCTCCCTCATAACTTCATAACTCCGTTTTCCCCTTCCGTCTTCGCTCCCCTCTCCTCCATCTCTTCAAAGTCATCTCAGTCTTTGCTGTCACTGCGCTGAGAATTACACATCGCTCAAAGCGGTAACATCTGACAAAACGCTGTTCACTGACATTGTCGGTAGCAACACGGAGTGATAGAGAAAGTTCACTCAAGCAACCATCCTATTATCCCACCAGACGCACACACAAACTGTACCTACACTTTGACAGTTGTAGATACATCCAATTTACCTTGTAGTGGCCTCCCGAAGGGACAGCGACGACTGAACAGTTCGTAACTCAAAATACAAACACAAGCGAGCGTGCAATGCGTCGCACACTCTCTTCCTCTTCCTCCCTCCCACTCTGCATTAAGTGCATTCGAGTGGCTGCTAACAGTAGCAGCGTCAGGCTTTTATCGCTGTAATTTGCAGCCATACATCAGGGTGACAGTGGCCGGGGCAGGACGGTGTCGGCCCGCTCCCAGACACCACTGCACTCTCTACTGACACACGCCAAGGGCAGGCGGATAATGCAGATGTATGAATAAAACAACACAACTTTGATGTTGCAGATCACAATGCATCATTCATTCACGTCCACAGTGAGACACAGAAGTGAGGGATACTGTTCATTTACAGCCGCAAGGTTCTGATAAGGGATGCGAGGGATAAGTGATGCACTGGTCATGGCTGGACTTCAATCAGGGGAGCTTCACTGAAAATATACAGCGTGCTATTTATGCAGTGGCTCACATCTGCATTCAAAGGGAAATGGCCATGGGCAGGGGGGCTGCACAGAGAGTGAGAGTGAGAGAGGCATGGTGATACAGAGGGATGGAGAAGAGGATGAGAGGGATAAAATGTCATAGCTGGGGTTGATAGACGGGGAAGGTCCATCCACTCCATCTCTCAGTATATTGAGGGATAGAGATGAAGGGGAAGCTAGGGGATGAAAAGGGAGCAAAGAGATAGCCGCGAGGTAGGAGAGGACTGTACCAGACAGAGCGCGAGTGGAGGGAGTAACAGGGCCGGACAGGGAGAAAAGGGGGCAAAGCCGAGGGATTAGGGAGGCAAAGAAACGAGGGGAGAAGTTAAAATGGTGTGCTGGTAGAGAGGAAATAGAAAAATATGCAGGTTGATGAAGGTGAAGAGGTACAGGTGGATTTGAATAGCAGTCCGGGGAGACAGAGGATGAGAGGAAGGGAGAGAGAGGCAGAGGGGGGCGGATTGGTAAAGGTTAAGAGGGATTTTGTTAGATCTGTTTTTTTATTCCATCCTGACTGATTTTAATGGGGTCTTAAAGTCACCGTGAGGTTACCTAGGCAACTAAAATACAGTGTTGAAGTGGTGGTGGGACATTGTTATCTGAGCAGAAGAAGGGACAGAGGAATCATCCAGCTCTGACTGTGGAAGCAGCCTGCGTGTATGCATGTGTGTGCGCCTGTGCGTTTACACACCGGTGTGTGTTTGCAGATGCATGCAGGTGTGTGGTTTGTTTGTGCGTCTGTCGTTGAATCTGACTATGTATACAGTCTGTGTGTGTGTGTGTGTGTGTGTGTGTGTGTGTGGGAGGTGGGTGGAACGAGTGTGTAATGGCAGGTGTGCACTACAATATGCAATAATGAACCTGACTGCATACGTGTGAGATGTGCAGATATGTTAAGTGTGCAGGTGTGTGCCTGTGTGTGGTTTTGTACTGCTATCTTTGTGAGGACCAGTTTGAGAAAGTTTCTGGGAAAGTAAGGACATTTTGAGCAGTTCTCACATTGTGAAAGGACTTTTTGAGAATTACTGCTTTTGAGATGTGTTCAGACTAATGCACCGACTGTATGTTAGCTGTAAGCTTATTAGCGACGGACAGACCAACTCTGGGAGTGTCTGTGTGTTTGTGCTCAGCTCAGCCTTTGACTGAACTCAGAACTTAGCAGAGACTCTGGGTCTTCCTCTTTGTTTCCCTCCCGTTTCTCTCCTCTTTCCTCTCTTTGTGAAGCAGACTTATAAAGCCCGGGATAACCGCAGATTTTTCACTCAATTTGGCGATTTGGAGAAAATTCGCGTCTAATCATGTCTTCACATTGGCTTTGTGTGCAGTTGCCTCTGAAATCTGCTTCACGTTCTGTCTGAACACACATTTAGGTTAAAGGTTAAACTCTGATTTCTCAAAGGATCTTTCCGGTTTATTACAACTTGGGTGTTGTTGTCAAAGCTGCTTGGTTCTGATAACATCAAACTCGCCAAAACAATATAAAAGGGCAACCGGGCAAGAAACAGAGGCACTCAGGCAATTAAACATGCTGTAAACAAACCAGCAGTTTAGCCACATTAATAACTTAATTTGATGGTAAAACAGAAACTGACTTTGCCGAAAATGTCTGTAATGATGTCTCATTGCAAAGGAAAAAAGTGTGTGCGCACAAGTATGTCAGAGTTGAGGTAGGAAGTCAGTCTGTAAACTGTAATGGATGTTTACAGTGGACAGTTTGGGTAATAATTTAACTGTTTACATTTTCCAGATATGATAAGTTAATCTGACCCGGAGGTTTGTTTGTACCCCAGAGTACCTGTATAATACTCTAATTGCATGAGTCTTATCCCCTGTTGGACTTTCTCACATTTTTACATTGGTAAATACATTATTAGTATTATTATTAGTGATAGGAATGATGTCCAAAACTTCAAAAATAAGACCCAAGTTGCAATAAACAGGTATTATCCTTTAAGGTTAGAGTTAGGGAAAGCAGTGTCTCCATAAGTATATAAATACAGGTGCAGGAATGTGTGTTGTTTTGATTTACCTGTGTTGGGTAGGCTACGAGCCATTTACTGGTATATTTTCCTTGAGTGTGTGTGCTTGCCTCTCATATGTAGGTGTGTTTTTCCCTGTGTGCAGGAATATGCCTTGTTTGTCAGTGTATCTGTGTATGAGCCTCGCTGCATGTGTGCGCGTGTGTGTGTGTACACCCATGAATCTGTCCGTCCGTGTAGCTGCGCTTGCACTATACGACAGAGTGTGAATCATCAGAAGCAGTGGAGCCATAAAGCCCAGAGCTGTTAGGCAGGATGGCTCCAGGAATGATCACAGGGAGGCTGTGCTCCTATTTCCCAGGCAGCCATCACTGTGGGAGGCTGAGGAGCTGCAGTTGCTGTGCTTGCAGGGACCCGAGGGTTAGCCAGTATATACTGTAGTCACGCCTGACAGCCCAGCCAATGGCCATAACGTCAGCGACAATGATTGAACACATGAAATATGTGCTCTTTGTCCGTGGTATTGGACAGGGTGGAGGTTAGCAGTAAGGTCAGGGTAAGGGTTAAGGCGAGAGGAAAATTGCCTGTTTGGAAAGAAAGCCTGCCTCTCTCTGGCTCTGCCTCTATCTTTTATTAGTCAGTGTTGAGAGCTCGCCTCAGTGACAAACAAGATATTTGTCAGATTTGATTTCCTCTCTGCAGCAGAACTTTGCTGGTTACTCCAACAGAACACTGTAATATGGAGATATTAATAATGCATATGCGCCCACTGCCAGGGCGGATCTATATAATTGCACCAGACAAAACATTCGTCTGATACTCACTAACACAGCATAATTTTGAATAATAAAATACACTCATTTTGTGTACAGTAGTTGGGATCAAAACACCCAGATGGCTTCGATGGGAATAGAGACCCTGGGTATTGGTGAGGTGAAGCTAACTCTTTATGTTAACCCAAAAAAATATACATTTTTAATACTATGCAAGCTGATGAATGCATTAATGCACATAAAAACACAAAGTAGATGCATGGATTCAGCCCATTGTGATGGATCAAAGGGGAAAATAAGACATATTACACATCACATTGTATATTTTGCCCTTCGGCTGCAGCCCGCTCTTTTCTGTTTTTCCATTTTATCCATTCTTCAGTTTTACTCTCCATATCTAATCATTCACCAGTGCCAGTGTTTACATTGCACTAGTGGCACACCCAGCTGCTATTAGAATATAGATGCAGTCATTGTTTTGCATGTTTTCACCATTTATATTGGTTATATGACATTTTGTGACAAGTGTGGGTTTTTGTCATTTACCTTCGGCTTCAGCTGGAGAGACTAAATGGAAGCTCTGCAGAAAAGTGAATGAGAAATAACAACATTATTATTGTTAAGTGTTTCATAAGTAGTTTTGCAGGCAAGCACATCCATCAGAGCTTTAGGGGAGGGTGGGTGGAGGTGGGAGGGGATGCAGGAACCTGGCATGTGGGGGCTACACAGTGGTTTGGTGGTTGTTATTGCCTTTATGTGACTGTTGATGACTGGAGATAACAGAGCACGATAAAGAAGCTCAATAGTGCCATCAACAGGTGCAGGGGCGCAGTGCCGCTCACTAACCAGCTCTGAACACTCATTGGGGCGATATTCAGTGAGGTCTTTTGGGGTGTAATGGTGAAGATTTATCAGAAATATGATCAGGTCATAAAGTGAAATATGCCATCGTCTCTACAGAGTCTGGTGAAGGATATATGAGGCTCGGGGATTAAGGTGAAGATGAGGCTGGCTTGAGTCCAACCTATTCTGTGCCAAGGTTAGACTATCCTCTGGTCTTTAAACCGTGTCAGCTGTGCTCCCTCACACACACACACACACACACACACACACACACACACACACACACACACACACACACACACACACACACACACACGTTGGCCTTATCCTGCCCAGAAGCGAGGTCAAGGTTAGCGCGCACTTCAAAATCATCACCCGATGTCCTCCCCCATCACCTCACACACTCTCTTTTTACCTGTACCTCAGTGTCTCTCTCTCTCTCTCTCTCTCTCTCTCTCTCTCTCTCTCTCTCTCTCTCTCTCTCTCTCTCACACACACACACACACATTGGACAAACCAAACACACCACAGAGTGGAGTTTTTCCTCCATAAATAAGCGTGGTCCATCCATCACGGGCCTCGATGGACCCTTCGTGCCCTCTGGCTAGTTCAAACCAGCAGCCCCAGCAGCGGCAGCACACTGGGGGACAGACAAAGAAGGTCATCCCAAACCTCCACAAGGAGAGGGGTAATAATAATCATTATCTCCTTTGAGTTTATCTGTGTGTGTGTGTGTGTGTGTGTGTGTGTGTGTGTGTGTGTGTGTGTGTGTGTGTGTGTTGTGGATTCCTGGCCAGTGAAGATGTGAGCAAAGTGAATGGCCTACAGTGCGTTTGAGGGTGTTCTCTTTTTTCCCTTCTTCTGCGTATAGATTTTCCGTCTGTTTGAGGCTAACTGTCTAACAGAGTGAGTGTAAAGGCTTCAGTGTGTAGCATGTTACAGGCCAGTCAATGCAAGCAAGGAGACACAGCTCATGTAGCGCTGCAGGGAACAGATACAGATTCACCTCTCTGATAAGGCCACCAGGGAGACAGAGGAAATGTAGGAGAGTGGAAACAAAAGTGTGTGTGTGTGTGTGTGTGTGTGTGTGTGTGTGTGTGTGTGTGTGTGTGTGTGTGTGTGTGTGTGTGTGTGTGTGTTATGGAGATAAAGAGAGAGTTTATGTGTGTATCTGGGTGTTTTCGCCATCGTCCATCTGTGTGAGTGCCTGAAAATTAATTTTAATAAGAAAATGGACATGCAAATTAGAACTCAATTAATCTGTGATACACTGTGTGATTTCAGAGGTTAAATCGAAACCAAGACACTGTGCTCAAAGCAACATTTGGTAGACTAGAAAAACCAGAAAGCAAGCCAGGCCCTCCAAATACAAAAAAAAAAGTATCTTAAATGAAGAAGAAAATATTAAAAAGCCTTTATTACAGTGGCTAAATCATTAATAAGGCAAATCATTAAAAAGCCATCACGTTTCAATGACCAAGTATTCATCAGGGCTCCAAACAACAGGTGTGTACCAAGTGGAAGAAGTCACATGACCCAGATAATAACATGTAACCCTCGGGCTTATTTTGTTCACAAAATGCAAGGCTATTTCCTTGTTCCTGTTTATCTGTATAGCCATATAATGGATAAAATGTGGTTAAATGTCTATTTCCTTAACAGTTTTATGATTTACTAGTGACGTTGAATGCATCATAATGCGTCTCTTTAACGTTTGCGACGCGAAGCGGTGTTAAAACCAAACTTGCTAGTTTGCATCTTATGTTGATGTTTGTTTGAGTTTACTTCTAATTAGTCAGTCAAGAGGCAACATCAAGTTCCTTGGTTTCTGATTGGTTAGGGGCGGGATAACAGCGTCAGAGTGAGGGCAACTGTGTGTGAAAACGGGAGGTGTTTTGGTTTGTGAGTGAGGACGGGGACAACGCTCTGATATTCAGCTCGTCAGTATGTGGTCTCTGAACTTTAATAAGAGTTACGGTGAAGTGGTTAGGCACAGAAAGTCACTGTCGCTGCTTTTGTGAGTTAAATGAAGTGTATTAAGACTGTGAGAGTTAGTGTGAGCATTCAGCTAACGTCAAGCTAACAGCCGAGCTAACATCGAGCTAGCACGAGGTAGCTTGGGCGTCATTAGCCTGGAGGCTAACCACCACCCATCCATCAAGTAAGCGCATTTGGACTTAGGTTTGATTAAAAGTATTTTTGCCAGCATTTTTTATTTTGTTTATTGCTAGTGTTTTGATATGGCCGAATATTGGATATGGTGATGTTTGAAATGCTTTTAATGCACATTTGCTACACATAAGAATAATTTGAGTTTAATTGTGGCTTAAAGTGCCTTTCATGCACATCTTCATCATTGAGAAATATAAAGCTGGTTGATATTTGAAATATGTAAAACTCTTTAGGAACATATTGTGGTAGCTTCATGCAATGCAGAAGAACTACTCTATTTGTTCATTTGGAATTTTCATAATAAGTTAAGTCGTCATGTTAATTTTACATTTCTTCTTGGTTATTATTTTGAATGAGGTTTAAAGCAATAGTGCACACTTAAATAAGTAGGTATATACAGGTGAACTTGAAGGGACAAAATAGAAATTTAAAGCTACTTCTTCAGGGTTTAAAAGTGCTTCTAGTGAGTTTAAAGGTGTTCACTGAATTTAAAGATGCCCATAGTGAGTCTACGCATAGTTTGAGTTTTTTTTTTCTCTTAAATACAGTAGACAGATGTGCACTCAATTCACATTAGAAGCATACAATACAGTAATTTCACCCTGTTAAGTGTAAGCACATGAATCTGGGCCAAAAACAGAGCTAAAAAAAGAGTGAATATTTGACTTCTGTTCACCAGGTTGCCAGAAACACAAATGAATGCTAATGTTGCTCTGTATCATCCAACTGCATAAAAAAAGCAATTGTTTAACATGTTCACCATTATAAACTGTAGACAAAGAGTCTGTTATCGCAGATTTTATATTGCTTATGTTGACTTGTGAAGGCTTTGCAAGGCACTGACAAATGATGTCGTCATCTCGGGTAACCTATATTGCATTCGTCTTCATTTTCTCTCCCAAATAAAACAGATGGTTTGTTTATCATCCACTCGTGTTCCTTGCCCTGTTAAGACTCCGCAGTAGCAATGTTGCCTCATCCCCTGATCTTACCTGATCACACTGAGATGGATGAGCTCCAAGTGCCACAGCGTCATACCGTAGCACCAATTTTCTCTGCAACTGTTTCACTTTCCGACAAAGAAAAACCTTCGTTTTCAGAATCATTTGAAAGATGCAATGAAGCACATAGTTTTTACACATTGTGACCTGGTGAAGCAACAATGTGTAATTGTTACCTGTTTTGCATTGTTTCCGTGCATTCACGCCAAAACAAACGGTTCACTCTCTGACACAAGTAGGATGCACTTTGGCGCATCACGACGGCGCCGCTGTTGAAACTGACAGAAATGGTTCACCCTCATCACGCCTCCTTCGCCTCTGCAGACTAATTAGGGAGTAATCGCTGTCAATTAAGTCTGAGAATTTATGCAACATGACACATTCCAACAGCGCTCAAGGGTCAGATGTATCCTCATCTTGATCAGAAACTTAATGTGCTGTCCTGCTTATTTATAGGGCACTCTTAACCTTTAAAACTGCAGGGAACGAGTCCAGGATGGCTGCAGACCTCTGGGATTTATGTCCCCTAGTAAAATAAGATTAGTCTCAACCTCTCTGAGGCACTCTCCCCTTTAATTCAATACGATGGTGTAATTTGTTCAGCTGATGGAGAAGATTAAGGAGATACCAGTGTCTGATACCACCGTTTAGATGAAAATTTACACTGATCATCCTGCCGTGCACAAAATGTGTGTTCCATTTCAATGCAGACTTCATTAAAAATCCGACAGGTATGTGTATTCTACCTGTTTTACTGTTGTTCAGGCACACAGTAGCCTATTCTCACAGTCTGCCATTTCTTTTATATGTACCCTTTTCAAAAGTTAATCACATTGTGCACCTGGACTTGTGAGGTTTCACTTTTGTTAATTTTGAAAGGGAGGGTGTTCTTTTCTTTTCATTTGGCAAAGCTAACATAATGTCCTTAAATACATATCCAGCCCCTCTCCCTCCTGTGAACACCTGTTCATAAAATGAGTCCTTCCAACCACTGGGAACCTCTCATTAGCGAGTAGCACTTAACAGATGTTTGGGAAAGATGCTTGGGGCTGTTGCTGTTGCTTTATCACTACTAACAACCTAAATGTGATGTGTGTGGGTGATGTTTTCCCAAATTGAAATATGTTGGAAACCTTATTACATAATGAACTATAATTTCTATTGTTTTCAGTACTCTTGCTCTCAGTCTTTTCTGATCAATGAAGAGAGTGTGCAATAATTGATTTGTTAGCCTTTTAACCTCCCAGAGTGGTTTTCATTCCTGTTTGCTCGTCTGCCTGTAGGTTGGATTATTAGTATCTCAAAAAACAGTCACTGGTAAGGTCTTCTTTTTAATCTTTTGGTGAGAATTTGAGCTTTTGGCAACCTGAGGAGGTTGGGTTTACATTCTACAATTAACATCTGCAGCTGTGTTAGAGGCTCTGTGAGGCTGGCACAGTGATACTTAGAACTAAATGCTAATGTCAGCATGCTAACATGTTCACAACGAAAATGCTAACCTGCTGATGCTTAGCAGGTATAATGTACAGTGTTCATTATCTCAGTTTACCCTGTTAGCATGCTAACAATTACTAATAAACACAAAGCACAAAGTATGGCTTAAGGTGACGGGAATGTCATTGGTTTTGCAGGTATTTTAATATTTTGACCAAGTGATGGCACGAAATAAAGAGTCAGGGGATCACCAAAGTTATTTTACAGGCACGAATAGCTGTATGAATTAAAAAATTGGTTCAGTAACCTGTGAGGACAGTGTTCAAGACCTCATTAGTAAAAAAACTAAGTGGTTGGGGTTATATCCAGAGCTGCTGTGCGTTTGTGCGTGCATGTGTACTGTATATGCCAAGGAGATCACCAGAGTTATTACGGTTCTTCCTGAGGGGAACATGGAAGTCTGCACAAAATTTCTTAGCAATCAGTCCTGTAGTTGTTGAAATATTTCAGTCTGGACCAAAGTGGTGGAACAACATTGGCATCCCCAGAGCCACGCTGCTAGCATGGATGAAAGAAGTACACATGGTAGGTATTTTACTGACTGATTCCAGTACTTTTGGAATGAATATTTAACAATCAACAAAGATTCTGTGTTTCCTGAATACTAATTTTATTCCTGCAGCGTGGATCTCAATTTTGTAGTTACAGAAAATAGAACTGAACAATTAACTGATTAAAAAAAAAAAAAAAATCCAAATAATTGGTGTCTGGTCCACAAGTGAGTAATTGTTTATGAGTCCTGGATTTGTTTCTGAAAGTTCTCTTAATATTTGCAGGAATGGTAATTTTTTTTAAACTATTTTGCTATTTTGTCATTGATTGAAACGTACCAACATGTATTTGGATTCAGATCCAGACGGATTTGGAAAATGTTTCAATTGTTAAAATGTGCAGGGATTGTGCAGCTTTGTTCTCTTTAAATGCTTTCTAATTTTATTTTTCCTTTTTCATTTTTAAATCCTTGTAATTACATTCAAATTTAACCATTTCACACTGCATGTCTTCACAGCAGCGCTTGTTGCATGATTGTGTGCTTCCAAAAACACATGCTGTGATGAAAAGCGTGGAGCATGTGATGTGGTGAATTTTACTTGCTTTGAAGAAGACTTTAATCCCCTTCACCACTGCAGACAATGTGCAGTATAATATGACCAATATACTATTGAATTCCTTTTAATGTACAGTATGTGACTTCTTTATGCTGTGTATTACTTCCACAGTGAAGATGACTCATCTTTTCAGTGGCGTACATGTTCTCCTAAACGGATTTATGGGCTGTAACATCAAATAGATTTGCAAGCATTATTGTGAAATTGTACTGTACAGCAATCTTGTAATGAAATATGATTTTAACAGTAGAAAGGCTAATGGAGTTTAAGGATCGATGAAAAGGCAAATGAGCCACCTGTTGACGATGGGAAATATTATTCTGAAGGCTATTTTTTGTCTGTTGTTTAAATGCACTGGAAGATTCATGGTGCAAATTTTTACAATTCAAATTAGCCTTTATTTTGTTGTCAGGGCCAATTCAACAGTAAATTGAATTTTTCTGTGCGTCTTTAAAGAGTGCCTATGGGTTAATAAAGAGCCAAACGTCCTTTATGTTCACATTTTCATTCAGTGAGCTGAGCAGCTGGATATATGTACAGGAAGCACTAAAAAGGCACTTTATAATGGTTCAAGGATACTCAGCCTTGAAGAACCTAATATATGCCTTGCTGCCAGTGCTGAGAGGACGGCGGGTCGAAGCACTCAAGGAGAGCAGAGCACAGTGTGAACATACCGAGTGTATTTACAGTGGAATAGATGGCAGATGAGATGAGGTCTGGTTTTAATAGAGCAGAGACCTGCTCTCACAGCCAGCTGCCTTCAGAGGCCTCAGAGGAGAGGTGCCAAGGAGAGGTGAGGAGCAGAGAGCGAGAGTGTGTGAGTGTGTGTGAGAATAATGACAGTGTTTTTTTACAGGCATGTGGGGACATTTGGACTTTGCAAGAACAGAAAACTTGGATGAATAGTCACCTGTGAGGACTGTGTTCAAGACCTCATTAGTGAAAAGCTGATTTTAAAAGGTAAGCGGTTGGGGTTAAAGCCAGAGCTGCGTGTTTGTGCAGATGTCTCACTGAAATTACATTCATGTACTGCTAATTCATTATGAAGGAAATGTCATTTTCGTTTACGTTTTCCATCAGTGTAGATGGAAAATGTGACAGCAAAACACGCAACATGGTTACTTTATCAACATTTAATCGTAGCACTCTCTCTTTTCTTAGCCTTGAAGGGAAAGTTTGGCATTTTGAGAATATGCTTTTTAGCTTTCTTGCAGAGCCTGTTGGGGTTTCAAAATAAAGGGCTGTCGGAACAATGTGCAGCCCCCAAGCTACCGTGAGCAGCCGGCTAACCTAGCTTAGCATAAAGATAGGAAACAGGAGTAGACAGCTAGCCTGGCTCTCTCCAAATTTAACAAAATCTAGCTATCAGCGCTTTTAACGCTCACTAATTTGTTTCTTTATTCTGTTCAAAAGTCCAGTTTTAAAAAGGCAGTTTGAAGTGATACAGGTTGTGTGTCAGGCTGTCTTAACTGCAGCAATGTCTTACTGGAGGCACCACTGGTTGCCTGGCAACTAGTGCATACCAATGTGTTAATTAGTGACCTAAGAAGTGCTGGTAGGTGGATTTTGCCACCTGTGGACAAAGCCGGGCTAGCCGTTTCCCCTGCTTCCAGTCTTTGTGCTAACCCAAGTTAGCCAGCTGCTACGGTAGCCTCATGTTACCACACCAGGATGAAAATGCTTTCAATCATCTCATCTAAGATTTGGTAAGCAAACAAATTAGCATATTTCCTAATATGTTGAACTATTTCTTTAGGATTTGTGATTCGTACACCCACCATCCACTTTATCCACTTTGCTATGACTTGCTCAGCGTAAATATGGTGCTTCCTACACTACAAACAGCACGGCCGAGGAACATAATCGAGTTTCCTCAAAACCTAGTGGTGGTATGCACTGTGAACATGTTTAAAGAGTTAATAGATTTTAAGCACATAGCTGCATGACTGCATGTCCCATTTATAATCTTAGCCAACACACACAGCTGACATGCTTTTTGCACACATCTGTAAGAATCGTCTATATGGGACAGACCAATGACTTAATAATCACACATGTTTTTTGAATGGGAAGCATGTGAGATATTCATGAACATGTTGAGATGTCCTCCCTGTTTCTGTTGCATACACACACACACACACACTCGGACACACACGCACAGAGCAGGATACTCGCTCCGGTCATAGTGGTCCCTCACAGCTGTGTGATGATGACAAGTTACATCCAGCCCACCCCTCCATCATCTCATACGAACACACACTCATTCACGGTTACACCCTGTACCTCCTTAGCCTTTCTCCCACTCTCCAACACCGGTCTGACAGCTGTGGAGCAGCTTGCCAACGATGTCACGCAGATAGAAGCTTTTAACACAGAGAGGTGTGTAATATTCATAAGGAGTGCTCCACTTACTGTGTAAGTGTGAGTGTGAGCAACACTGATCTGGTCCTTTGGTGATGTGGTCTAATATAATATTAATGCCAGTTGTGTGAGATAGCTTCCACCCTGTTGTTCGTTCTGCCCCATTTCTCACAGGCAGCGAGCTCCCATGTTACAGCAGAGACGTTCGTCAGGAGCTTGTTCAGCATCCCTGTCCCTGTATCCCACAGCAGGGTGCTGCCATGCTATAGGCAAGTGCAAAAGTTTTGGGTATACTTCTTTTGGGCTTTGTTCCTGCTGAACCACTTGCACACACATTTTCGACTGTGTAGATGTGGGGCAGTGGAAGATTGGCTTGGCAAGGAAAACAAAGTCCTCTATCGTTTTTTGCTAACTAATTTGGCAGTAATTATCTGAGGGCACAGGAACACTAAAGGTTTGTTTTCTTTGTTTTAAACCACAGTTTAAAAGTTCACTTTGTTGCATTTTTGCAAATGGTCCCTTTGTGTTCACGCCGCCCAATTAAGTGAACCAGGGCTTGTAAGCATTAGTGACAAATGGTTCAGCTTTATTGAGCAGTTTTGCTAATCTGCCGTCCTGCAAGGTTGGGAATTTGGGCATTACAGGGGAGTCGAAACAAGTCCAGCTTCTCGTAACTTAAGCAAAGCATGAATGACTTGTCGCTACCTTTTCTCCTGCACGTGTCAATGAAGAACACGTGACGAAAAAGCTGAATATGCACATTAGTATGTCCTTGATTCCTTTTGTTTCACTAGACCTTCGAAGCATGTGTAAATGCTGACTATCAGATGTACAGATGGATGACGAATTAAAGGAAAACATGAATAAATGAGTGTAGAAACAGATCAGCGGTTCCATACAGGGCACAAGGGGTCACTGAATGGCTTAATGAGCATAAAAATGAATCATTTGTTGTAGACTTCACTGTCACCAGATCTCAACCCAGCTGAGCACCTATGGGAGATTTTGTGGCAGTCTGTTAACCATGAAGCTCCTATTCATTTTCTGTGAGACGCGAGCAAATTGCTTCATAAGACATTGTGGGATTTCAGGCTGAAACAATTTAACTTAATGCAAAAGAGGGTGAAATTCCCATGGATGCCCTGCAGTGGTTTGCTGAAAAGCTGAGTGAAGACTGATGCAGTGGGGGGGTCAGGAAGTGTAGTCTTTAAATGTTTGTAGAGAAGATCAATGTTGTAGTTTCTCAGCTCGCTGTTTTGTAGCAGACAAAAACAAAACGCCGCTTGGCACAGCCTCACATAAATCATTGGAGAACATTTTCATTTGCACAATGTTGCAAATGAACAATCTCCCTGCTTCCTTGTGAGTGTCGACGTGCCCACAGCCATGAGGGAGAAGTCGTGAAGGTGATTTGTTCAATGACAGCAGATCCTCGTTATAAAGTGTGTTCACGCTTAAAAGGAAGCAGACTTGGCAGACACTGTGCTTAGAGGCCAAGGCAGTGGAAAGAGACACAGGTGAACCTCCTTCACTTGTGAGTGGATATCCTTTGATAGTCTTGGGGTGTGTTTGTGACCCAGGGGTGCTAGCTTAAAGCTAACTAGCAGTTGGGACACATGGTCCAAAGGCCAAATTTCTTTCCTTCCACCATCATCAAAACACCAAATAAGGGAATGTCTTTTAGAGCAGGGGTGGGGAACCTTTTTCCTATTAAGGGCCATTACAATTTTTATAACATCCTTTGAGAGCCATGCTAAATTATTGAACTCATGTATCACACTAACCTCTAATGCGGTGGCTGGAACTGCTTCTCCTTGGCGAGGCATCTGATGTCAGATGGTAGTGGAGATGATGGTACTCACAGCTGGTTTTTAAGGTTTGGGTTACAGTACTGAGTCTCACTGTAGTAAGATGTCCCAAACTGAGATGCAAATGCTAGTGCACGTCTTCTCAGAAAGAGAAAGTCCTCAGGACGTGCATACAGTTCACAGACCTCGAGCAGAGGGAGGTTGTTGTACGTAGCTTTGAGCTTGTCATTGCTTTAACTTTATCCAAACACATTTGGCCTTGCAGCTCATCCAGTTTAGCATGTTTTGGGGTGCGGTATAATTTCCTGCAGCACTCTAGCTTGCCTTTCACTTCAACAAAAAAATAATCGTGACACTTTATGTGTTTTCGTGACAGTCGCCACGATGTATGTTGACTTCAACATAATCGTTACCATTGGTGTTGCTTTCAGGGACTACCTGGATGGTAGTTCACCGTTTTATATTATTTTCTTTTACTGCAGAAAAAGTAATTGCTGTTAAGAGATTTTTTTTTTTGTATTTCCAAGTTTCTGTTTTTGTATTTGTGAATGTCCTCGTGAGCCAATCAGACGATCAGAGTCCAGTGAGGCCCGGAGGCCAGATGTTCCCCACAGCTGTTTTAGAGAACTTGTATTTATCCTCCTTACAGAGACTTGAGGAATCTAATCTAAGTAGTACTGAAGCTGTTCTGGAGGTTGGTCACTTTGTTGGTGTTTCCTTTCATTTGTTTGTTTGTCCATCCATCTGTATCCTCTTATGTCCACTTTTGATGATTTCTCTCACCTGGAGCACCTTGATCCTGCACCTTGTTCTTGTTCTCTTGAAAGACGGCCAAGCAACACCTGCTTTTTCAGGTGTCTTGTTGCAATTAATTGCCGCCACCTGAGTCTGGATCTCATTATTCTCACCTGCTCGAATGAACCACATTAAAGCAGTAAACACTACAGAAGCTGAATGCAAACCAGCACCCTCTCACTCTCGCTTTCACCCTCATTTTTCTCCATGTTCCTCTTCCTTCCTTCCTCCTCTCACCTCCTCCTCCGCCATTTCCATCCCTCTCTGCTTACTTCCCGAGCTCTTTCCTTCCCTCCCTCTATTCCCCTCCCTCACTCCATCGCTTTGTAACTAATGGTCCTTAAACGCAGCTCCAGCTGTCGTGGTGTTGGGACTAAATCACAACAATCATGAGTTATTATCAGCGGCGTGCTGACTGATTGTGCTAATGTCCGCGCTGATCGTATTAATGCCGGGGTTGATTGGAACACATCCATCATAATATTCCTGGCAATGAAGAGGTAATAACCGGCATTATCCTGATAATGAAAAAGACTGTTAGGCTGAAGATTAAAACTAAACAGTGATAACAAGGGACTTCATATTTGGGAATTACTGAAAGCAAAAGGCGAAATCGCTGCTCTGCTCCATCCCTCACTGTTTCCTCTGATGGTGTCCTTGCCTCTTCTCCTTTACCTCCCAGTTCATCCCATTTACTAATCACCAGCTAAACGCCTCATTTGGCTTCCTATACATCATTTCTTTATCTCTTCTTCCTTCTCACCAGTACTTATTCACCATCCTCATCTTCTCCTGCTTCCTTTTTAGCCCATTCCCCCCTTTTTCTCCTTATAATTAGTTTTCTCTCATTTCAGGAGACATCCAGCCTCTTTTTCCTCCCTATTTTGTCCTTGTCATTTATTTGTCCTCCTTAACCCCCTAATTCCTCCCCGACGCTCCCTCTAGTCCTGTTTCCTTCTTATTTAACACCCCCCCTCGCTTATCCTCCCTTCTCCCAACTGTTTGTCCTTTCCCCGTCTGCTCATTCTTCATCCTATTTGTAGAAATCCTCCTTGCTCCTTCCTCATTTTGTCTACTTATTCACTGACAATACACCTCTCCCCCCTGCCCCGTTTCCTCATATTTCGTTTGACAGCCAACCTCTTTACCTCCTTATCCTCCCTGGCTCTCCTTTTCTTTTTTTCTCCTCAATCTATATCACCACCTCCGTAGCAGCGAGGAGTCCTGTCCGTTTATGAGAAAGAGAGGGAGCGAGACGGGTGGGGATGGAGTCTGAGGGGTTTTAATGAGCCAGTGCTCACACCTATGACAGGACGAGCAAGTGATGGAAAATTAATGTGTTTGAGAGAGGAGGTGAGGGAGCTTGTGTGTGTGTGTATGTGTGTGCATGTGCATATGGGAATTTTTTTTGAATTTCTGCTTGTGTTTGTGTGTTGTTATCCTCGGAGAATTCACTGACTCACTAAGCTGAGACATTTTTAACTTCAGCAATCAATATGAGTGGGCGCGTGTATATGTAGTGTGCGTGTGTGTGTGTGTGCGTATGTGTGTGTGTGCGTATGTGTGTGTTATACTGATGAATGGCCCAGCTCTTAATGTTCTCAACCACTCTGTGGACTAACTAGACTATTTAATCACCCTCTCTCATCCCCCGCCTCCTCCTCTCTGTTTCTGCTTCTCTGCCAAAACTGAGTGTACTGCTGAGGTTAGGCAACACTTATTGTACAATACATTACCCCTGTGTTTGTGTGTGTGTGGGAGAAAGAGAGTGTGTGAGCATTAGCGCTGCATCAGTCAGTGTCCAGCCTGCTGGCTCGTACACCTGTCGCCTCGTTATGGAGCACGGGAACAGATAGAGGTGGCGCGTAGCATAAATCTAACACACACAAATGCTGCCCACAAACACACTCGCGCACAACCTTGTTAGACTTGTGTCGGCTTTTCGCTCACTCACTAACTTGCCTTAACTTCCCTCCCGTCACCGCTGATCGCCTAAGTGCTGCCATTACCTTAACGTTCACGTTTAACCACGACACTTAAAATAACCTTTTTCATAATGAGGTTCAGAAAGGGCTGCTCACAAATTACTCTTTTACCCAGACCTTATAAGGATGTGGACACACACACACACACACACACACACACACACCTTGAAGACTGTACCTGTAGTTTACCTGTAACTGGAGGTGCATGTTGGCATGTGAGTCAATCGCTTTGTGGCGTGTGTGATGCGAGTTTGCGTGTGAATAGGTGCACGTGTAGGTGTGTGTGCGTGCCTGCAGCAGTAATGAGCGCTGTGCCATGGGATGCCCAAAGGCAAGGTTCCCTAACAGGGTCACACTCAAGGACGTCTGGCACCGATCCACGCGCCCACCTACAGCACGCACACACACACGAGAAACATATTGGACCAGCAGACGGCAAGCGGATCCAGCAGCATTTAACAATATGAGGAAACACATGCTTTTTGTACATCACACCCACCCGTTGTGTTTTCCCTCATTCAGTCTGTCTTATCTCTCTCTCTTCTGTGCGCACACACACACACACACACACCCTGAAACACCCTCTATTCGTCCCCAACGAACGCGAGAGTCACGCTCCACTGGCAAAGACTCTCAGAGTGTAGGTTATTAATGAGAGCATGTCCTAACAACATTACAGAGCCACTGCCCCATGGAGAAGAGACGAGAGAGAGAGAGGAGAGAGGAAAAGAAAAGGGGGGAAAGAGGGGGGGGATTAAAGAAAGAGAAATAGAAAAGAGGTAGAAGCAGAAGAGAGAGGAGGAGGAAAGGGGAGGAGGAAACAGTTGGAATAAATGAAAGCGGAGGGGAGGAAACAAGAAATGAGAAAACACAGCAGGAGGTGGAGACAATGAGAGGACAGGAGAGGAGAAAAAGAGATGAGGGGAGGAGAGAATGACAGGTAAGGAGAGGAGAGAGGAGGTGGAGACAAGGAAAAAAGAGGAGGACGAAAAGAGGAGAGAAAGTAAGTAGAGGTGAGGAGGAGAGGTGAAATGGGAGAACAGGAGAGAAATGAGAAAATAGTTGGAAACGAGAGGTGAGAGGAAAGAAGATGAGAAAAAAGAGGAGAGTACATGAGGAGAATGAGACTGGGAGGAGAGGAAGTAAGGAGAGAAGAAAAAAGGAGAGTGGAAAAGAGATGTGGGGGTGAAAGGAGAATTGATTAGATTATGAAAAGTGACAGAAGAAGAGGAGAACTAGAATAGATGAGATGAGAAAAAAAAGAAAGGACATGAGAAGGGAGGAGAAGACAAGAAGAGGAGAGTAAATTGGGAAATGGAGACAAAGAAAGGACAAGATAGGTGGAGTGAGAGGGGAAATTAGGTAGAGGAGAGGAAAAGAGAAAGGCTAAATAAAAGGGGTGGAAAGGTGGATTGAGGGGAGTAGAGAAAAGAAGAGAGAGGAAGAGGGGGGAGGGGTGTGTGAGGAGAACAAAATGAGAAAATAGGAGGAGGATGCAGAAACAGCTTGACTTGTGATGAGGAGCCTCGGTAAGAGCGCTGTTTGGTTCCCCCTCTGGCCTCATGATCGACGGGCTGCGCACTGCCGAGGAGACAGCGCCATCCAGTGGTTGGCATCCATAACTCCCCCCTACAGTGAAACGCACCCTCACGTCACACCCACTCTCACCTCCACACCCCAGCATCCATAAACACCCTCCACCCCGCCGCTTCACACTCAAACAGGCTGCTGCACGCGGTCATTTCTCACCCGGCTCGCGCGTCATTATGGAGGCAGCGTGTGCCGTCGCACGAGCTGAGTGCAAAAACATATTTTGAATTGATAGCCAGTCTCGTGAGCCTTCCTCTTTTTCTGTGTGTGTGTGTGTGTGTGTGTGTGTGTGTGTGTGTGTGTGTGTGTGTGTTTGTGTTTGTGTTTGTGCTGCTTGGTTATTATTGTGTAAGTGATCCGGGGAGCGTTACGGGAGCAGAGCGATAAGTCCGGTGTCACTGGCGTCTAATCATAGTCCATGTTCCTTATCGGCTCCGGCCTCAGGAGACGGAATGAACTGTGGAGAGGGAGAAGAGATGGAGGAGGAGGAGGAGGAGGAGGAGGAGGCTACAGTGGGAACTAGAGATGGAGGAAGACGGGGAGAGCAAGAGGGCTGGGTTTGAGAGAGATGAGGGGGAGAAAAATTGGAGGATGATAGAGGTGAGGGAGGGGGGGAGTAGAGGGCATGAGAGAGGAAGGAGTGGAGATTTAAAGGTCTGCTGCACTAAAAGCATATAAAAACCAGTGCCAAGCACCGTGTCCCGACTCACCTCACCTCCCACACAGCACAAACCCACCTTGTGTAAGAGGACCCGCCACCTCAATGCCCGCTGCGTGCGCGCGCGTGTAAGTATGCCGCATATGCGCGTGCGCGCGCGTGTGTGTGTGTGTGTGTGTGTGTGTGTGTGTGTGTGTGTGTGTGTGTGCGTGTGTGTTGGGGTTATCAGGAGTGCTAAGGATGGGTGGTAATTGAATAATGACAGTAACGCCCCTGATGGATTACCTGTCACTCTTCCCTCGCCTCTCCCTCCATCACTGTCATCCCGCTCTTCTCCGCCGCTCTCGCCTCGCAACCTCCGGTCAAATTGTCTCCCGTCCGTGCCGTCACCCGTGCTAGCTGAGATAAAGACACCCACAAACACGCAAGATGACACGCCTGCCTGCACGGGTTGACGCACGCGCACACACTTCAATGAGCATGTTGGCATTCAGAATGAGTACAGGAAGTATTCAGATCCTTATTTAAGTTGGAGTTAAAATTCCTGTATTAGCAGCACAATGTGCAACGATGCAAAATGGCTGTTAAATTAGAATATATTCGATTACTGGACTGCTACTGATGCATAAAGATGTAAGCAAGAGTATTCAGATGCATTACTCGGATTAAAGGCAGCATTACTAAACTATAAGGCGAATTTGAATGTGTATTTAGTCAATGTTGAGCAATGTTGTTACTAATTAACTAGTCAATATACCACTGGGTACTTAATTCTGCAGCCATGAGTCATTGTGCCAGATGCTCAAAGTAGCCTAAATGTCAGATACATTGAAAAAGAAGAATATTTCACTTTGATGTGGAGTAGAAGTGGTAGATGTTAAGTGGCATAAAGTACCTCAAACTGTATTCAGGTACAGTACTTGAGTTACTGTTTTCCACCATAGGCTTTCATGCTGAAGCTGGTCAAATGATGCCAATTTGAACTACTTCAGGCACTGCTGGGTAGTTCAGTCTATTATGCATCATATGGAACAAGCGAAGAGTTCCCCCTTAAAATGCAGTGGAGTCGACATGAAGAGTGGTGCAAAATGGAAATAAACCAAAGTGCAGTTTTGAGGTCAAAATAGTTAAAATATTTAATCCCAAAAATGTTAATTACTTGGTCTTTTTTCTTTCGTTTTTAGTTCTTTTTTTAATGATTGATCAGCTGATTGATGCAGCATTGTTCTGCTTACTTTGGGTGTGAGTCTTCTATTTTCAGCAGTGGAAAGTAATTAAGTACATTTACTGAAGTACTGCACAGTTTTGACGCAGTATTTGCATCTTCTGCTTCTTCTTCTTCTTCTTCTCTGCATTTCAAAAGGAAATGTCACATTTCACTAGTTACATTTATGTTTACATTTAAGTGACTATAGATTTGGATTTTACTCACAAAGCAGCACAGAAAACGGTGCATTTAATAGTTTGAAGACCCCCTAAAAGTGTATAAAGCAGCTAAAATTAGGTCCACCTCAAGCAGCAGCTGAATTAAAATGTTGCTTACACAGTAATGCTTCAGTAATATGTAAAGCAGTAATAGTTCAATGGATTCAGCTGTTATTAATGATATTATTTTATTTAACTTTATTTTTTTCCCTGTATTTCATTTGTATTTATATGTATTTTCATTTTACCACTTCACGTGTTATATGAGTCTGTCACTGTCAGTTTGGGGGAGTTCAACTGTATCAGCCCACAAGGTTTCTTGATCTCTCTTTCTGATTTTCAGTGCAAAAATCAAATTACTAAAGTACTACTTTCTTTCACCCTCTGGCATTGACACACTTTCCTCTCTTTTACACCCACACCTCAAGGTTGAGTGGGCTGTATTAGGGCCTCCTCAGTTGTTTTCATTCGTGCATTACAGCAAAATGGCCAGCGAGCGAGAGAGAGAGAGCTGAGGATTGAGAGCGATTGCAGCACTCTGCTGCAATGCAGTTCAGTCTACAGTATCTGTTAGCTGCTAAATGGTACTCCTCCATCACAGACACAGATTTTCTCTAAAGGATTAATGTTGAAAAGGCAGTGCCAGCGGGGGCTTCTGGATCCACGATGAGGACAGATCTGTCTCTATGTGTGGACCACCTATGATGATGGTGTGTCCCTGATTCACCCGTCTACCTGAGAGGTGCTTCTCTCCACCTGAGTGAGCACCTGAGTCTCTGTATGCAGGTCTTTGTATGTCTGCAATCTCCCCCTTTTTTTTTCTTTACATCCTAATTCCTCCCCCTGTTCTTTCCTTCCCCTCCCAAACGACCGAAGAGGAGCAAACAGCCTATTTCTGAGTGAAAGTGTGCTGAGAGCGAGAGACGGGGGCGTGAGATGGAGCGCGAGAGATGCTATCGGGTGTAAATCATTTCCACGCAGATATCATATAGCTGTTTCAGGATAATTAGAAGTCAGCTGGAAAGGACTGGGCAGGATTAATTTCTTTATCATCATTCATTTAATTGGTTGAAAAAAAAAAGAAGCTTTGCAGCAGAGCACATTCAGGAAGAGTATTTACATCAAGCCTCTTTGAAGGCTGTTGGACAACATTAGAAAGAACAGCACCAGTGGTACAAACCAGAGTTGAATTAGTACAACAGATACACCTTCGCCTTCACAAGTGAGGTGCAAAACATTGCCTCCTCTCAAGAATTGTGCCGTCTTTCATCTTGCACAACCACACTTTGGGGAGTTACTTTGCTGAAATATGACAGTGTTATTTTAAAAGGCCCTGCAGAAACCTGCCGTCGCCTCAGCAAAAGGCGGGAAATGCATTCCTGTATTTGTAGTTTTAGCTCGTCAGATTTCTTCCTGCACGATGAGGTCAAAAGGTTTGACGAGGAGAACTTCATCCGGTTTGTCAGTTTATTGCCGAGCTCTGTGTTGCAGAATGTGAAAGGAGTAATGACGGTGGAGACGAGGAGCAAAGCCCAGGATTACAGTCTTTTACACATCTTACAGTACGTGATTCTGTAGGTCAAGTAAGGCTGGTGATTGAACTGGGACTCTTAAACATGTCAGAAAAACAAACGATATCAAGGATTTTTTGACCATTTCCTCATAGCGCATAGAACTTTTCTTCATCTTTTGATAACATTACACGCTGCACTGAATAATTTCTGCTTGTAAAACCATCCTGAACACCCTCCTGTTAGTAACGCTTACCTTCCCTCATTATCAGCATCTCACTGTTGGTACAATCCTAAAGTATGAATAATAAATGCAGCAGGACAATCAGAGTAGGTTTCGGAGGGAGGATTGTGGGAGTTTTCGGCGATGCGAATGTTGTCAAAGATGAGAAATTATCAAAGCTTTTAAAGCACAGCTCACTCAGGGGTCACTGGAGGCAACCTGACAGCTCTAATCCAGTTTCTCCTAACTGTATAGTGTAACAAAACACCGTGAGCTGGCACAGTCCGGTCCACCATACCAGACGTGAGAAAGCAGTGATCCAAAGTCGTAAGCTATACAAGCCATGGGAAAGCAAGAACCCTATCAATGCACTAACACATAGGCACATAAACATACACACTCATGCACACACACACACACACACACACACACACACACACACACACACACACACACACACACACACACACACACACACACACACACACACACACACACACACACACACACACACACACACACACACACACACACACACACACACACACACACACACACAGACATTCTCTCACTCGCACACAAACAGTATAATATGCCAGACTTCCAATTAGGGCAATAATGGCTGTGGGAAACAGCGTATACACACACACACACACGCACATACAGTAACTGAGACTTTCTCAGCTCAAAGTTAATAGCACCCAGTTGTTCAGTGCCAGAGACAGACCCTGTGGGAGGGGAGGGGGGGCAGGATTTCCCAACAAACATACATGGTAGGAACATTTGAGGTGACTTTTCTGTGTATAAATCAGTATTGGGGAGACATTTCATGTTAAAATCTTTATCAAAATCCTCATTTTAAACACCTTAAAAAGCGGCCTAATCTGCCAGTAACATAACGACTACAACACTCATTAACCTGCACTTCTTTTCTATTTCTTTGTTTTTTATTTCTATCCTATTCTTTCCTATTTCCCAGCATCCTTTTAAAAGCTAATTTCAGGGACATTTTCCGAGCTGATTAGCCCCTCTTAGCGATGTCCTACCCTGCCAGCCGGCATACAGGGGAAGTACGAGGTTGCAGGAGGACGAGGACGCGACGATAGAGAATGGGCGGTGAAATGCGGGGAGAAAACACGACACGAAAAGCAAAGCAGAAAGGATGAGAAATGGCGAGACGGAGTCACAGATGGTAGGAAGGGAAGGCAGAACAGGAGGATGGAGACAGAGGGATGGGGTGGAAGTTGATGTGCTGGATGTCTTCCTCATGTTCCATCAGCAGAAGCCTGTTGGAGGGAAAGCGCAATAATGAGAACAGCTGCAGTGGATGCACACACACACACACACGCACACACACACACAAACACAACCGAGAAAACACTCCTCCAGCCACTTAGCCAACCGCTCTTCATCAGCGGATCCACACACACGCAGGCAAAAACACACTCTTACCCTCGCACTCGAAGGCTTGCAGCACGGTGGTGTAAGTGGGGCCCAGCCAAGAGGTGTAGCTACCCAGAACCCTCTGCAGGTGGTGGGTGGCATCGCTGAAGAGCAGATCGGATGCTCCATAGCCTGCCGAGCTGAACAGGCTGAAGCCCTCGGTGGCGTTGCCAAACGCATTCTGCAGGAGAGAGAACGTGTGTGACAGGACTTAATGCGTGAGGGCATGCATGGATGTGCGTTGGCGTGCTCTGTGTACATATGTGTGTTTGTTTAGGTTTGTGTGTATCGCCATGGGATCAGCACAATGTATCAGTCATCCTGGCATCTCCCACACACACACTCTCTCTCAGTAAGGAAGAAGGATGACAGTTTAGCAGAAACCTGCATTCTGAGACATGCTGATCGATAACACAGACTCCACAGAGGTATGAGACGGACAGAAACACACACACACACACACTGCTGATGCAATTTCAGCAGCCCGTACTCACCTGTAAACGTTCAAGGTACTTCCAGACACGACATTTGTCCTCCATGCGCACCACCACAGCCTTAGTGGGGACGGCTGCCAGGTGGCATCGCTCATACTCGTCCAGACCCGCGTCGGTTCCATCTGGGCAGAGCAGCTTCAGGTCCTCCAGCTCCAGATCCAGGGCCCAGGATTCCTGGTTCTTACCTGGGCAGGAGAGGAGTGAAGGTGTGTCAGATTTTACTTTTTGGGCCCAATTAGAACTCCCATAAAGAAGCATTAGCAAGATACGTTATAAGTCTTCATCATCTGGTGAGGGTGTTGACTTCTTGCCTGGGAGATGCAGCCTCTTTCAGTCCTCTAGCATTAATGTGCATGTCCATCAAGAGCATATTGAAGAGACTTTTGCAGGGTTTTAGCATTTAGCTTACACCAGCTAGCTACAGCTTATAAAATCTGCTTGTGGCTGTCGTTGGCAAGAAAAAAAGAAGGCTGCTTTTGTTTACCCTCGTCTCAGACTGAGGACCCATTATTTTAAAGATTACAGCAAATTTCTGCCTCGATCATCACAGTAAACCGCACATAAGCTTTGCTAAAATGGAAACTTATGGATAGCTGTCATTTGTTTTGCTTTGAAGACACGTCTTTGAAATCTCATTCAGGGCCGAATCTGAATGATGACTTCATAACACGCAGGCTAATCTGAACATTGCACATTTTTAATTTTGTGAGACGTGGCCAGCCACCTACTTCAAAAGCAAATGAAACCCCATTTAGCCAAACAAATAATTAGAGGACGGCGATAGGCCACCTTGAAGCTACTTTCTCCCTCCCTGGACAACATCACAGGCCCTCTGTGTTTTTCTGACCTCTGTTAATTGGTGTGACTCCGGACATTTCTGAACCATATGAGAGCGCATGCTTCGTTAAACAGCTCCAGTGTTTGTGGAGCTGGTGTCAAACTGCTCCTTCTCGGCTGCACCAGCAGAGTCTGTGTAGCGTGACTGTGATAATGATCACCATTAATTTTGGATGTTGCCCAAAGCGGAGGAGCAGATGCAGCAAACAGAGAATTAGGGCATTTCCTTGCTGGACAAAAATGTGTGTCCCTTCCTCTCTGTGTGATATCTGTTTCTCACTTATTTTCTCTTTTAATCCGACTGTTATCTGTCGCTCTCTGTCTGTCTCTGCCTCACAAACACGCACACATATGTTCTGCCCTATCATTTCAGTGTAATCTGTTCATTGCATTCTGGATTTCACACACTGTAAAATGCTCATGTGAGGAACATTATGAAACACTGACATCCTGTGTCTTGACGGGGACTAGCACTCCCCAAGTAACCTCCTCATAAATCATGTGAATTATTGAAATGTATCATTAAATAACCATCGGCTCTGTCTTTAAAGTGCACAGTAACACTGACCGTCCAAGTTGTCGAAGACCGTTGTGTGTTTGACGAAAGCTACGTCGCCGAGGTTCTCTGCCACACACCTGAAAGAAAAAACACAAAACGAGTGAATAATCAGACACATTTCAGACCAAAAAGCACACTTGTAACAGCATGACTCTGGAGACCACAGTTAAACTCCCTCTGCTGCCTATTGTTGCACTTCAAGAATTAAAATCGGCTCCTGTGGCCGTTTTATTCCCTTCTCAAACGCACTTACCAACATGCCAACGGCCATTTTTACTGCGCTGTAACACACAGTTTACGCATCTGTGAATGAAACCGTGTCCTGGTCTATAATTATCACATGCAGGCAGTGAATGAAAGTGACATTAAAAAGAAACTGTGGCACTCAGGAATTCATCCAAGCTGTTTGTTCTCTGTTATTTGCAGCTGGTTTTAATGAATGGAGTTTTTGTCTGTTACTACCATGTGATGTCATATTTTTTTGGCTTCCGCAGCAGCTGAAAAAACACTCACTCGGGTCATTACGCGTTCATCCCTGAATTACTGCTATCATTGTTTTAGCTTTTTTTTTTTTTCCAGGGCAGGCAGCTCTAATTACTCACTACTTTCCTTTATGGAGACAGCAGGCTGAAATAGATTCAGAGGAGTAGAGATGCTGAGGCAGAGGTCTTAATAACTGCTCCTCCTCTGGGTGCCATTAGCGTGTTATTTCCCATGTTAATACCTCAGCGCCCCGGCCTCTCCGTAGTGCCTCTCTCTGTGGTTGCTGGCGCAGATGTGCCGGTCGTTCTCGTCTCCTATGCAGGCCTCGCACAGGTTCTTGGGGTTGTTGCCTCTGGGGTCGTGCTGGGGGTCCTTAACGCCCGGCACACAGCTGTAACCAAAGAAGTTGCCAACGGCTGGTGAAAAAGACAAGAAACGAGTTAGAGCAAGAATGGGAATGGCTACAGGAGGATAATTGGTTGTTAATTAAAAAGCCACTTCCAACTTGTCCTGCTGTCCCCTGTTATACTAAGTGATAGTAAGTCTATTCAACACAGGTGCAGCGTCAAACTACAGTTAACCCTTCAAGCTAAAGCACTTTGATTAATCAGTCAATCTAAAATTAACTGGGAAATGTTTTGATAATTGATTAAAAGTGACAGATATTCTTTAACTTGTGTGATGTGCTACTTTTCTTTGTTTTATGTGATATTAAACTGAATATCTTTGGGGTTTGGATCATTAGTTTGACATAAGAAAAGCACCGTGGCTTTAGGAAACTCCAGCAGCCATTTTTCACCTTTTTCCAGCATTCTACAGACCAAATGATTCATTGATGAACTGAAGAAATAATGGGCACATTAGCTGATCATGAAAATAATCATTAGCTGCAATAGTCAGGCTCTATTTGTCAGCAAAGGATGTAGATTTGTATCTTCAGTGGGAAGTTACATGATGATGATGATGATGATGATAAAGTATTAATTGTCTTATAAGGTGTTTATCTTCCTATTTTATGGTATTATACTGTCAGCTGACATGTCAGTGCTGCTACCTAAAGGACTAAATTGACTTTTTTGACATTCAGTGGTTCATACATGTGTGACATTTGTGTTGTTGTCGATATGATGCTAATTTTAAATGAAATTACAGGCATATAGAACTAAAAGCAGTGCAGGTAGCAGCACATTTTGAAAAGCAGGACAGCGTTCTGCTTTTCTTACTGTGAACAAATCCCATGAAAAGAGAGGTAATCCATTGCTGAATACTTTCAGTGCTGCAGTGTACCTGACATATGACTGCATATGACTGTAGGTGAGATAGCTGCAGTGCTCATGTTTATCCTATTGAAGGAAGATGTCACCCACTGTGCTTCATTTATGTGTTTTTAATAGCCTTACCCTTTAAAGATATTCATTCTCCCTCTCTTGAAGAACTACAACCTTCCCATTTGTCCTTCTATTCTTCATTATACACACACACACACACACACACACACACACACACACACACACACACACACACACACACACTCTGAATCCGTCTCACATTTACAGACAGATGCACTGTTCTCTGACTCTCCTCCTCTTACCTCCAGTCCTCTCCATCCCTTCACTCCTCATTCCACATCACTGCTTCCCCTCTCTGAACCTCTCATATAGCTTCCACGCATCCACACACACTTCCACACAGCTTTCCTGCCTCGACCACCCACCCCCATCTCCCCCTGTCTCACCTCTGGGTAGGTTGCACTGCTCCCCCACGCTGATCTGGGATGTGTTGACCAGGTAGCCAATAGGAACTGTCCACCCCACCGTGGTGCGGATGCCGGGGTGACAGGAGCTGCGCTCGTGCATCTCCAGCAGGGACAGGTCAGAGGAGGACCGACGTGCCAACGCCACCACGTAGTAGCTAATACCATCTGGAGGAAGAAAGCAAGTGGGAATCAGTTTTCAGATGAGGGGAGCATTGATCTGAAAATGATTAGTAAAGATGCACAACACAAAGAATAACGTGTCCACACACTGTGTACGTGGATCTAGCAAGCTGAACGTAGTAGTAGTGAACGAAGTATTGCTGCAACAAGGCTCGAGCCTGTGACTTACCCACTCTGTTGTGGGACTCTCCTGCGGCCACCTCTAAGCCGTGGCAAAGGCCAGCAGCATAGATGTCATCTGCAGACATGGAGGCTGCATCTGCTGTCCCATTCTGACAAAAAACATGACGTCAGGGGACTAAAGGAGGCATGTTTTTTCTAAATTGTCTGAACAAATGCCGCAGATGCACAACACAAAGTCTGTTTTGTCTGTTTCATGCAGCTGAAAATATTTCATTGATATTTATCTGATAAACCCTCAGAATCAGCACAGATAAGTTACAAATATTTCAGAATAAACTAAATGTGACTAGTTAATGAAGATGTGGACATATTGAGACGGCGTCCACTTTCCCATCCCTCTTTCTGCAGGTACCTTGATCTTGTCCATGCAGTCTCTGGTGTTCAGGCCACGGACGCATTGCAAAGTTCCTCTGATATTCCGAGCTGTGGCGTTCCCGGCCAAATCCAGACACTTCTGCTCCTCAGCGTCGGACAGTACGCACCAGCAGACTGAACAAAGTGGCAAAGTAGGGGAAATTAAATGCAGCATTTCCTGTAGAAGAGCACATACACTGTACCTGCAAAGGTGTCTTTAAAACGTTTCAACATGTAGTCGAGTACGAGAGTCTTAAAGTGACGTTCTTGTGGCTGTACCTGTAGATTTTGGATTGGAGACACAGCTGACGGACAGAAGAGGCAGAAGGAGGAGGAAAGCTACAGGCAGTCTTCTCTCTGGACGCTCCATGTCGGCACTGGTAGGACACCTGCTCTGGACAATCACTCTAATACAGCAGAGATGAGGAGCAGGTGGATTTCATCGGGGAAAAAAACGTCCCTCTCGTATAACCTGCTTCTGAGAAAGAGGGGGTGAAAGCTGGGAGAATGAGGCATGGATGGAGAAAGAAGAACACATTACATTATTCCTCTATGCCCGCCTCTCAAGTCAAAGTGCTCCGTAGATAATCCTCCATCCATCTCATGATAGCAGTATAACATTTCCACCTCCAATTATCCACTGAGACTTATCCCCGGTGGAGAGGATAGCGGTGGACACACGTAGGCTGGGAGCAGTTCAGGTCACCTGGCACACAGTGTCGACCCGGGGTCTTTAATTAAAAAAGCAGCGGACAATGCGTCTCTGTGCTGGAGCTGTGTTCAGGGAGAATAGATACTGGCTGGGTCTTGCTCCGACTCACTGGAGACCAAAGCTCCGGGTAAGCAGGAACAAACAGCGCTGGCTATTGTTCGCAGCTACGGGACCCAGTGGAGGGAAAACATATCGGCTACTTGATACGTTTCTCCCTTTTCTCTCGCTTTGCACACACACAAAAGCGCACACACTCTGATTCTTCTGAGCCAACCAAGAGTTAGAATAAATCTGCACAAACAAGCGAACGGATTCATCTTCTAATCCACCGTTTAGCTGCAGCGGTATCTAACGTCAGATCTGCATGAGGAGGGGTCATCTTAGTTTTCATGCGGCTTTCTTGTGAGCTCTTTTTTGGGAGGAGGGTATCTGATCCTCAGCATGGAGGAGTGAAGGCACATGGAAGCACAGAGCGCCACATTGACTCTGATGAAGGCGCAGTAGTGTTGAAACAGTCTGTTTGCACAATTAAAGGCAAATCAGTCTGTGAGCTTCCTGCTGGAAGATGTGTGGAGAACCCTGTTTCATGCACAGAGAAACTCTTTAAATCAAGCAGTCACACAGGATTCAGAATGAAATATGTAATTTTCCAAGATTTCCAGCGAGAGCAAACAGGGTTTTCCCAAAGGATAATGTTTGCTGAGGCCAACCAGATCTTGAGACATTGTGTTTTGTGATCAGTTCAGTTCAGATAACCATCTAAAAAAACAGGATCATAAAGTAGAAAACATGCCACAAAACAATGTCATATATTCCACATTACTTACATTCACTATCATATTTTTCTTTTTTATTGGTGAAATAGTGTGATAAAGGCAACAGACAAAAATAGAATGAGTGACAGAAGATGAGGGACATAGACATAATGTAGAGACACGCAGACAACAACATAAAGCAGCTCCGATGTATGTGACACTATCATGTATGTCTAATTAATCAGTGTTATGGGGTTAATCATCTATTCTTAAACGGTGCATAAGCATTCATATCTGTCATGCAAACAGTGATGGACAGTAAAAAATGAAAGTTGACCTTAATGTCTGTCACTCAGGCAGTGGCTCATTTGACAAAGTACTCTGATTGATGATTCATAGAGAATCAAACACTGAGCTAAATTTAGCCGAAACGCCACCATTCCAACTTTCTATGTAGCTGTACCAAATGACATGAATCAGATAGAAATGTAGTCATCAAAATTAGCTTTCACATTTAAGTAAGAGTGGAAAGGGAAAAAAAAAAAACAAGGATCTAGATTATTTGTTTTTTTGTTTGTTTGCTTTACCAGGAATTGTTCCTGGGTGCGGTAATCACTGTCTGTATATGTGACATTAGATTGAAGTGAACGCTCACCCACACAAACTAGACTGTAACATAACTGTATGATTTAGTTAAAATTACAGGATATTCAATGACTTCTCCTTAATGTTCCCTGAAGGTGTCTGAGTCACACAGTTTGTATTTGGAGGGGACATGCTCACACACCACTCCTCCTCTAGGTCTATATTTATATGGACCGAGACATTTAAAGTGAATGATATCTTATCCCTGATAGTGGTTTTCAAAGCCCAGCCAGCCAGGGACGCTGTTTAAGACGCAAATAAAAACAGAAAGCAGTCATCTAGACACAAACTGTTTACCTGCAGTCCTTTTACAAAGTGTTCTGAGCCCATATAGTAATATCCTTTATCCAATCATGTGTTCACAACGTGGTGAACTTCGCTCCATCCTCACTTGTGAATGACTACTGAACTGTTTTCAATGTCAGAAAGAAATAGCAAATTATCACGCTCTGTTTTAATTATGCTTATTTCACTTTTTTGGAATCAGGGTTGTAGTGTTGTAAAAACATATCTGTATATAAATAGCCAGTATACTGTATGTAATATGCAAAACCTAGACACTTATAAGCAAGTATAAAATCCTGAGTATCAAAGTTTTATTCATATGGAGAATGATCTTTTTTTAGAGCGTTAAATTATTGATGCATGAATCTCTAAAAAGTGTTTAAATATTGGCGTAGTATGTCTGTGACGGTGTCATTATTCTTTTACATTGTCAGGGTATGAGTGATAAATATGCACTTCGTTGCCTTTCTTCCGTGCACATTAATAGTCATATTAATAGGTATATACTGTATAAAACACTGAGAGGGGCCATCTGCATCAGGATTACTTTTAATACTTTGGGTATATATTGCTGTTACTGCTATTCTTGTACTAGAATAAGATTTAAAATTGTACTTTTAACTGTGTTTTTGCATTGTGTTATTGACACCTTTCCTTATCTGAGTATTTACACAACTCGACATGTATAGTTAAATAAAGAATAGGACAAGATTTAAAGAAAAGAAAAGAAAAGAAAAATCCAAATAGAAAAACTTTAGGTGGCAACGTGTAAAACTGTTTCGTCCCCAGTGAACTGTCATATAAAGCTTATTGTGTTTCTGGCATTAAATTATTATTCAGCACTTCGTGTTATAGTTATTTGAGCCCATAACGTGTTGGAGGACTCTTCTGCCCCACAATGCATCTTGATGATAATGTTTTGGTGACGTCACGCGTGGCTGGGAAGGAAGATAGCCAGTAGGTGGGCTGGGCTGTGGTCCTGCTTTCGGCTTCTTACATCGCATATCACGCGAATACGATTATTTTAAGTTAACGCGGGGATACACACACATCGCAGAATGAGCTAGAGGCTGTGTGTCGTGTGTGCCAGGTAGGTGGAAGTTTTATATCGCCATGTTTTGACAGTGTTCGCCCGGGCTGCCAGGCTGCGCTTTGTGCCGTACAGCTAGCTTAGCTTGCAGCTAACAGCATCGGGCAGCCGTCTGTCTGACTGGCGCCTCCGAGGCGCCTGTGGACGGCCAATAAAACCGCTTCTTAATGGCCTGTTAGCTACAACAAACAAACAGGCCTGCAGTCTGTGGGTTTTATAAAGAAGAAGTCACTGATTGCTTTGCTTGCTGGTGTGCTCACAACCAGAGGCTGTGACATTGAAATTGAAGGTGCTAGCTTGCTAGCGGAGTTTGTATTATTAGTTTGTTAATGCTACATTAACTGTTAGCCTGCAGAGGAGCAGCTCCAGCAGAGCAAATGTTACCTTTGAAGACTTTGGCTGTAATTAGCTTTTTAATCAACAACTTAAGAACTAACTGTAAGATTATATTACGTCAAAGTAAAGACATTCATAAACTAAGAGTGTAATTAAATTCCTGCTGATCGTCTTTGAAATGGCTGCAGTTGCTCCGTAATCAGTAATGTGTATTAATTATTGCTTTAACAAAGACAGAGTGCTCTTGCATTCAGCCATTATAAGTTGTTGCTTCCTTTCTGTTTGAAGACTTGGCCGGGCTCATCAGAATACATAGAGGAGGTAAATGCAATTATCCTCTTTGCAGGGGTGTACTCATTTGAACTCTTTCTGGCTCCTCTTCCCTCCCTCTGTCAGTGCACTGAGACATGGATCGTTGCAGCGTCCACGTCCTTCTGCTGCTCCTGCTGCAGACCCTGCAGACATCGGCTGAGGACTCAGGTACCGCGCTCAGTGGTCTTTGCACTTTGTGTTTTACTGTTTTCAGGCCTTTTATCTGTCGTCTGTTACGCTCTCTTACTGTACACTTAAATGATCCTGAGCAACATGTATGGGTGGCTGTCATTTATTATTAGTGACCAGATCTCTGCTGTAGAAATTCACAGAGCTCAGAGTGATGACTTGAAGCTAAGCGGAGGTTTAAGCAGCATTCAGAACTGATTTAGTTTTTGGCAAATTGAAAACATCCATCTCACATCATCCTGGCTTTTCAGAGGACGTTTTGTTTTCCGTTTTAAGATTTTGAAATCAAACAGTCTGGTACAGTCTGGCTTTTGTGTCTCGCTACAAGCTCCATTTTGCAACAGATATTTGTTCCTTATTCGCAGTGGGTGGAAAAAAAGCTTTATGATGAATTGTCTAACATTGATGAATCTCCGCTGCTCAAAACCGCTGAAGGGAAAATACAGTTTAACAATGAGCTGTGTATGAATCACACCCGAGGTACATTTGGGTCAATGAATAAAACTGGAAATGGAGGGGAAGTGGAGGATGGCTTATTTGATTATGCTTGCCATCATATATGCCTGCTCCAGACGTTAATTATGGGTGCAGTTTATTCCCACTCTCCTGGTGCCACCTGTTAGAGGGTGACCAGAGTGGCTGTTATTGCTTCTGTTTTTCCCTTAATGTTGTACCGGATGGGCAGGCTGCTAGTCTGAGTGAGAAAGTTGATGAGACGGAAGTGTTTCTGTTGGTTTGCTGCCTTAAATAAATCAACAGCATGTATGTCTTTCTCTGCGCTGCGAAACAGCGAGAGCGTGTGGTGAACTCCCATCATGTCGTCCACAGATGGACAGTTGGCGTGTCTGTGTGATAGCCCTAAATGCCTCCAGGCCACCCAGTGCCACGGCAAGCGATGCTTCTCCTCTGTCAAAGTCAGCAGCAGTGGGGTGGTGTTCGAACGCGGCTGCCTGATCGGGCAGGATAAAATCCACATGCATTGCTCCACAGCGCCGTCCTTCCACCAGGCCATTTTCTGCTGCTCTGAGGACATGTGCAACGGCAACACCACCACGAGTTCGCTGATGTCTCTGCTTCCAACAGGTGGATATTAGAGCAGAAAGATTGTCCGCTAGAATATTGTGTTCTGCATATCACTCTTTAAATGTTTCTCTTTTCCCCTCTCTACCTGTTTGAACTCCACGCTTGCTCACAGCCCCGGAAGGAGAGCCAGTCCGCTATCGCGTGGAGACCTTAGCACTCTTCGTACTTGGTCCGGTGGTGGTTCTGGTTCTGCTGTCCGTCGTGTCAGTTCTGGCCTGCAGGAGGCTCCACCACGGTCGTCTGCAGAGGCTGCAGGAGTTTGACACCGAGCAGGGAGCCATAGACGGCCTCATCACCTCCAATGTGGGAGACAGCACTTTAGCGGTAAGAATAAGAGAGGCTCTTGCTGAAATAATGAAAAGAGATTCAATCTCATGTATTGTGTTCACTCCCAACAGTGTGTACACTTATACTAGCAAGCTATGTTCCCCTCCCAGATTTTATTTTGAAAAGCAGTTATTTCAGCTCTGCTAACTCCTTACATGCACCAGTCTTCAGTTATAAGTCAGGGTTTTTAGGGTGTCTCCAGGTTGCGGTTGCCCACACACTGACTCCAAATAGACAAATTTTCGATCCCAGTCGCATCTTTTTTCGATGCTGAATTCCACCAGCCTTTTGCCTACTCGTGATGCGTGTGTGTGTGTGTGTGTGTGTGTGTGTGTGTGTGTGTGTGTGTGTGTGTGTGCGCATGCACTCCTTCTGAAGTTTCTGGCATACGCAGCTAATCTGATATCTGTCTCAATCTTTAGGACCTGTTGGACCACTCATGCACATCAGGCAGTGGTTCAGGTCTTCCCTTCCTCGTCCAGAGAACTGTGGCCAGGCAGATCAGTCTGATGGAGTGTGTCGGTAGGTATAACACACCGCAGACTGTCTGCAGGTTGACTTCAGGTCTCTGGTTGCGAAACTGATTTCATCAACTGACTAATTTAATTAGCTTTGCATAAGAAGTTCATGTCACGACCAGCAAAATATTTCCATGACACACTAAACTAAGTGATTCAAGCAAACAGGCACAAGTGGCCGACTGTTGAGGTTATTTTATTGCCATCATTAGTTTCATAATAATCAGGAGAATGGAAAGCCTGTTTGGACATCCGTCTCCTTACACAAGTGTTGCTTTGGCTCAGTTTCAGTTTGCTGTTGATAACAGCTGTTTTTGGATGCCTGCACCTTTCTATTGTAGTTTGTAACCCACATTAAGATACAGATCTGACAGTGATGTCCAGCAGATGATGTGAGGGCAACGCTGACAGGCGCTCGCATCGTTTCTGACTCACAACTGTCAAAACAAAAGTCTTGTGTTTCCTTGTCTTTCCGCTCTTTGTGTTGTTGACCACATTTGATTTTACGACACTTGTCCCAGGTTGTTGATGTAAGGTTTACTCGTTGTCGGGGCAACGCTGACAAATTTCGATTTGAGTGTTTGATTGAAAGAATGTAGGTCGCATGCCTTGGGATCCTGTTTTGTACCACAGTACGGTTTGTACCAGTTTGGAATTGGAAAAATGTGGCTTCGTGCTGTGGAAACTTCAGGTCTGTGTCAGACAAATCAAAGTTCAGGCTTCTCCAGCTGCAGTGTGAATCCAGCCATGAGATAATATGGAAAGAAAAGCACTTTCCAAATGTTGAAGTGCAGGCAGTCATTGGCTTTTGAAAACTCATGTGTCTGTTCTCCTTTCTGTCTTCCTGCGTGCCTCCTCTTCTCACTTTTCCAGGCAAGGGAAGGTATGGGGAGGTGTGGCGGGGCCAGTGGCAGGGGGAGAACGTGGCTGTGAAGATCTTCTCCTCGAGAGATGAGAAGTCCTGGTTCAGAGAGACGGAGATCTACAACACAGTGCTGCTGAGACATGATAACATACTGGGTGAGTCTGTGACACCCAGAGCTTTCAGAGCAGTTTGTATAAAGAATGAAAAGCAAGTTTTTAACCTTGCTAACACATCCATTGGGTGTTTCTTATATGCTGTAAGACATATCATGAGCTAAGTAAGCAGTCAACGCCATGTATGAGCATTTCTGCTTTGTGTACCAGTGACAGACTCAGAGAATCAGACAGTCAGGGTTTCCTAAGGAACCGATCCTGCTCTCTTTGTGGGATGGAGTTTTTCATATCACGATAACGTAGTCAAGCTGAAGGTTCATGTTATCTGTGACCATCAGATTTCTGATATATCGACGGGTACCTGTACATACTAAAGGAAGGCAAAGGTGTAGAGTTACATCTCAAGGGAGGGATTTTTTTAAGGTAAAAATCTTGTAAACAAGTAAATTTGTAGGACGGCTAAGTTTTTAGGGGTTTAATCAGTGCCACGTTAATGTTTTAAAGCCGTGACAAATTGAGGTGAATGCAGTCTACAGTCCAGCACAATAGGCTGTAGTAACAGCGATGCAGGTGAGAGAAGCTTGACGAGCTCCGCTGTTCATGACTCAGTTTGATGATCTTTTTTGCTCCGTCTCTCCTCCCAGGCTTCATGGCGTCTGACATGACGTCTCGCAATTCCAGCACGCAGCTGTGGCTCATCACCCATTACCACGAGAACGGCTCTCTTTATGACTACTTGCAGCGGGTCGCCGTGGAGACGTCGGAGGGCCTGGCGATGGCGGCGTCGATCGCGTGCGGCCTGGTGCACCTGCACACGGAGATCTTCGGCACGGAGGGGAAGCCGGCCATCGCACACCGAGACCTGAAGAGCAAAAACATCCTGGTCACGAAGGAGCTGCGCTGCTGCATCGCAGACCTCGGTCAGTCAGAAATCCAGAGTCTTACTTTGATCAGCGGCTGTTAATCTGCTCGTCTTTGGGCTTTCAGACCCTTTGTTTGTTTAGTCCAGTACTTCAGCATGATGTGAAAGCACGAACAGGACAAAGTCTTCACTACCTATATTACAGGAGTCTGGACGGATGTGGATGTAAACTGTGATCTGACTGGTTTTGTGTGGTTCATGTGTGTACATCCTTCTGTAATTCCATGTGTAAATGCATGTTCACAGGGCTGGCGGTGACCCACTCCCAGGCAGACAACCTGCTGGACGTGGGCAACAACCCGAAGGTCGGCACCAAGCGTTACATGGCACCAGAAGTGCTGGACGAGACCATTCAGACGGACTGCTTTGACGCCTACAAGAGAGTGGACATCTGGGCCTTTGGGCTGGTGCTGTGGGAGATAGCAAGACGCACGTACAGCAACGGTGAGCGTCGCTCATTTACAGGAGGACATAATTAACAGCACCTCTAATTTCTCACTCTAAGACAGTCAGCACAGATATTGCATCTCCTCTGTCAGGAGGGAGACCTAATTTGTCTATTTGACTTTGCAGGCATTGTTGAGGAGTACAAGCCTCCGTTCTACGATCAGGTGCCAAACGACCCAAGCTTTGAGGACATGAGGAAGGTGGTGTGTGTGGAGCAGCAGAGGCCTTTCATTCCTAACCGCTGGTTCTCTGATCCTGTGAGTGTTTTACCGTTTAATCCTGTTAAAGGCATTATCGTTTACATTCATCTGGGATGTCAAAATGTTTGGGTAGCCACAGAAAAGTGGCCCCTTGGGTATCAAAGACATCTTTAAAACATAGTAAATTAACCAGTGTTACATAAAAATGAATGGTCACATGGATGTGTGGGTACCTGTGATACATCTGAGGGGTCACAAAGGGGACAGGCGAGAATCTACTTTTAATACAGGGTTTGTACAAAGTCTTGAAAATGTAGAAAAGATCATTCATTGAAATATACTCGATTTTTCAACATAATCTGGTTTCGTCCCTCATGTAAACCAACAATCTTTCAATATTTGAAGTGAAATGATCTCCTTGTCATGTTTGTCTCTTGCTGTCGAAATTAGCCAAATATGTATGTACATACATGCAGCATGTACATTGACTGACATAAAGGAATTATGTCTACTTAATTCGTCAGTTTCATTTATGGTAACATGGTGATAAAGGCCACGAGAGCCTGGAAATCTTTGGTTTAGGTACCTTGAAAGCGCTTGAATTATACACTTATACAAAGCTGCATGAACCCTGTTCCTTTAAGAGAAATGACCGATTTGATCCTGGCAGGCAAACCTCAGTCACTCAAGTATTTGGATACAGAAACCTCTGTTTTGTGCTTTTGGGATCTTTTTATGATGTTGTTGATATTACCCAGAATTCTAAAAGCTCTTGCAGTCAGATTGACGGCAGGATGTCCTCACGCTGACCGTCATGTCCCGTCCTCTTCCTCTCCCAGACTCTCTCTGCTCTGGTGAAACTGATGAAGGAGTGCTGGTACCAGAACCCGTCTGCCAGGCTGACCGCGCTGCGCATCAAGAAGACCCTGGACAAGATCCACAGCTCTCTGGAGAAGGGCAAGGAGTCGTGAGCGGGAGAGGAGCCCCAGAGGCAGCTGCCTGATGTCACGGCTGAGAGAAGGGCCCGGTGTTCGTTAACGGCGAACGGACGACAAGGGGGACAGAGGACCAGAGGAAAGAGTTCAAGCGTCATCCAGCCTCATCCTTCTCTCACTTTCACTGTGGTTGCCTTCCACCGACATCCCCTCTCTCTGACTTGAAGCCCACGCGGACGTTTGGAGCTGCCCTGTCTGAAGAAGCCAGCCTCTGCTGCAGGACGCGAGCCTGTTGCCAACGTGTTCGCACTGACCCGAACTGTAGACTGTTACTGAGTGTGAAGAACAATGGATGGCATATTGTAGGACTCCCACCCCAATGCTTTAACGCCCATTTAAGACTGCTCTCTCTCTCACACACACACACACACACACACACACACACACACACACTACATACTGAGTGTCTCTTACAAGTTTCTGATCCCCAGCCAGTGTTTGTGGCATGCGGTCGTGGCATTCTGCTCAGAGACAATCACACATGTTCCACTCATTTAGCTTTACTAGAACATGCCAACTATCGCCATAAACACACACACACACACACACACACACACACACACACACACACACACACACACACACACACACACATACATATGTACACACTTACAAAGGAAAAGAGCCAATAGAATCAAAATTGTTTTTAAACTTTTTAAAAGTATTTATGTATTAAATCTCCACTGCTACCACACTACTGAGGACATGTACGCCGGCGTGTGAGACTGACTGTATACATATATAGGCATTTACTCTACTGGACTTTCTGTACCCATGTTGTTGTTATTGGAGCTAGTAAGAAACGAGCTGTTGAGAAATAGAGGAAAACGCTAGGAAATCGTTCCCGCTGAGCTTGTGAGGACAAACAGGATAAAATACTACACTGATGTTTATCCTGGAGTAGACACACAGGAAGTACCTGCCAATAGGCATTAGTCTGTATCTTATAATAAGAAAATGAAATAAGCTGATCCTCTCTGCCTGATCATAAACTCACTGTGGCTGATTTAAAAAATGTCTTCTGTGCAGGCAGAGAGGAATTGAGGAAGACTTTTCGTGGTAGAGCTGAGCTTTTTTTTTTTATTATTAAGATATTAGCTCTGAAGTGGTTTCGGGTAGCGGGCCTCCATTGACTCCTCTAGTCTAGCATCATGCCGCACTGTACAAGCTGCCTGAGAAACAAGAAAAACACTCCATCTGCATTTAGAAGCCGTTTTATTCGAGATTCATTTTGAACAGACAAAGTTGCCTCGTTGTGCGGTTACACACAAATTTGTTACAACTGTTTGTTTTTGGGAAATAAAAATGTTGCTTTGTCTCTTTTATATGTAATAAAACATTTACTGCACTCTTACCCTGTGATCAGTCAGCCTGTTATCATTATGCTAGACAAGACGTACACTGCCAGTTTATCATGTCCATCTAATTAAAACTAATCTAATACAGCAGTCCTGCAATAAAAGACGGTCATGATGTTCAGTTTGTCTGTTACAGTGTTGACTCAACTTTATGGTCATTTTGGAAGCTGCAGTTTGTGGTGCTGTTGGATTGTGTTGCACCGTACTGACAGATTTATATTATTCTGCATTAGTTTTTGCTAGGTGTACCTAATAAACTGGCAACTGAGACTTTCTACAAATATGATGAGGCGATATTAAGGCACACATTCACCATGAAATAGATGCTTATTATCACACATGCTAGTAGCATATTGGCTCTTTTTTTTAGTCATTAAAGTACTTATTAATGCCTTATTCTGGGTGTTAGGTTATTAACTTCCTTCTAATCAATAAGCAGCAATTAGGGAAAAGTCATAGTTAATGACCTACTAGTTGTAGAGAATGGTCATACACAATCATGCATTAAGACCTTTGTAACGACTTATAAAGAGCCAATGTGCTACTAATAGATAAACAGATAGATACTTCATTCATCCCCAAGGGAAATTCATAAAAGCTCTTTTGGAGGATGCGGGCATCGATCCCGCTACCTCTCGCATGCTAAGCGAGCGCTCTACCATTTGAGCTAATCCCCCACTGTACTACTAAGCAACAATGGTGAGTATGTGCATCTTGATATAGTGTTTTTAAATCAGAAAGTGACATTTTTGGCCTTAGGTCAAACAGCAGTGAGGAGCCCAAATGAGCAGAGTAGCTGTTTTTTCTTGCTGCAATCATTCCTGTTCATGCTCACCATTACCTGACAAAAGTCCTCATTCTGAGTAATAATGTTTCCAAACTTTAAGCTGAAGTCAGTATGAGGTGAGGAGTTTTTTAGCTTCCCTCCCTCCACTGCAGCTCAACAGAGAAATGTATGGACAGGAGGACTGAGCACAGCGATTTTCACAATTTTAAAAAGGCACAAGAATGTACAGACACTACAGTACTCACTCTTGTTTCCTGTCTGCCCCCTAGTGGTGACTCATAGGCACACTAATGCCTATAGGTGTCAATCATGATCATTCACTTGCTTCCTCTCAGCAATACAGAAAAATTTATTCTGTTCTTTTCATCTATAGAAAATCCAAATTTAACATCTAACACTTGTTGGACATTATGTGGAATCAGGTCTGGGTCAGGCTGAGGCTGCTCTGTCAGCGAGTAGCAGAGGTAGTTCATATGAGACAAAGTCAGCCGCTCGTTGAAGTGGACGTCATTCTGAAAGTAAAGCTTCCTGCAGATGACGGTGAAGCTACTCTTCACAGTTTTGGAGATGCTTGCCTGGCAAAGGGCTGCAAAACCTGCAGCTCTGCACTGAATGTGTGAAAAAGGTATGACAGGAAAGGGCACACGCTGCCTTTAAAACCACATGGCAGTCAAGTTTTAGCTAAAATGGAGCTGCGTGAGCTCTGTATGCCTTAGCACCTGCAGCCCACAGCAGGGAGGTCGTTCGGGTCACTTCAGGTTATCTGGTAAAGTCTTGTACGGGTTGAGGATGCCCTTTGGGTCCAGCATGGCCTTGATGTCACCCATCAGAGCCACGGCCTGGCTGGGTTTACTGTAGTAGATGTAGTTCCTCTTCTTCAGGCCAAGCCCGTGCTCTGCGCTGATGCTGCCGTGACAGCTGGCCGTCCACTCGAAGACGAAGGGCTCGATGGCAGCGAGGAGAGCGGGGTCTCTGGCAGGAGAGGTGATGTTCAGGTGGAGGTTTCCGTCTCCTGAAGGTACAGATGGAAAGAGACTTCTGGTATGCACACACACACACCAAAGATATCAGAGCTCATGGGAGATTTTTTTCCTGTCTTACCTACGTGTCCGTAGCCCACCACACTCTTGGCCCGGTCGCCCAGGTGCTCCCTCATGTCTGTCACCAGCTGGTAGATCCGCTCCACCGGAAGTGAGATGTCATACTTGTAAGTGAAGCCATCGTGAGTCAGCGCCTCTGTGACACGTTCACGCATCGACCACAGAGCCTGGAAAGGTGGAAATGGAAAGGTTGACTGAAGCCTCACCGTCTGCATCTAAGCCAGGGTTTTAAACATAGCTGAGGCTACAAGTGGGCGCAGCATGAGTATTAATTAAAGAACACAGTGGGACTATTTTCAGCTGCGGATTTGGTGCTGTTGTATGTTTTTAACAGCAGTCTCATTGCCCCCTCTTCCAACTACTGCAACATTGTTTATATCATATCCATCATATCTTAACAAGTTACTTGTAATTCAGATGTATTTCGGAACGATTTCACACCCTAAGATCCACGCGCACCTGTTTTTAGAAAATATTCCTGCTGTCCCTACATGAGGTGAATGTTTAATGTTTGAACACAAGAACTGCAAGCAAGATCATGCAGGTACTTTTCATAAGTTTTGTATTTAGTCATCTGACACTCACTCATATTGCATTTGCTTTACTATGGTACATCAAGGCATCAATTGTTTGTCAAATTTAGAGGTCCACAGTTATGGAATTCATTAAACAGCCACCTTAAGTCTGTTGGTTGTCTACTTATTCTAGGTTTGTTTTCATTTTGCTCAAATGACTCTGAATAAGCCCTTCAGCCTTCTCTCCTCTCCTGCACCAATTCCCATCTTGTATCTGTATTCTCATTATTGAACAAATAAACTAATGCTCATTGTAATGAAGGAACGTGTCACCCAGTGTAAACATGTGTCACGATTTGGCTGCACAGAAATACTTCCTAGTCAATTTGCTTCTGGTATCATTTGTGGAATTTGTTTGTTCTAAAAATACAGAACGTCACCAGACCTCCTGTGTAAAAGATTACAAACAGCACCTTTATCTTTGATTCTTCAGTTGCCACAGTCCCATCAGCGACCAATGAGGTCGTCATCGCCTCCTCTAGGAAATTGTGGAGTTTCTCTCCATCGTGTTGTGGGTCGGATCCAGAGGTTTCTATCACGACGTAGAATGGACAATCTGCAAGACAGAAGGAAGGCTTTGCCATGTGTGTGTGTGTTTAATTATGGTATAAACAAAGTGTGTGCATGTGTGTGTGTTTACCGGAGATGGGATTGGATAGTTTGAGGTGTGTATTCAGCAGCCTCATACATTCACTGTCCAGAAATTCGTAGGCTGACAGAATTTCTCCCAGCATACCTTTGCAGAGCTGAAACGTCTTCAGCAGCTGCTCAAAGGTCTCACAGCCTAATGAAAATTCAAGAGAATAAAATCTGCTAACATATGAACACAAACTCATCTCGGCATTCAGCTGAACCGTGACTTAGCCGCAGTAGCCAATAACAGCATCAGAATTACAGCAAGACAGTTTGAGAGGTTGAAGGAGAAGCACTGAGAAAATCCTACCCAGAAACACCACATTGACAGATTTGGGTTTGCGTGGACAGAGGATGGACACTGCGGTGATGACCCCCAGGGTACCCTCTGACCCAATGAAGAGCTGTTTGAGGTCGTATCCTGTATTATCTTTCCGCAGTGTGGCCAAGCAGTCCAGCACTCGCCCATCTGCCAGCACCTGTACATGACCACAAACATTAGGTCAGTGCACTTTTCCTCCATTATTGTAATAAAATACTTGAAGGATATCAAAGCTCCTTATGTTTGTACTGCACTCACCACTTCCAGACCCAGCACAGTCCCATGCAAGGAGCCGTATCGCAGCAGCCGGAGTCCACCTGCATTAGTTGCGACGTTTCCCCCGATCTGGCAACTGCCTTTTGCCCCCAGATCAAGAGGCATGATGTAGTCTCTCTCCTCCAGGTAATTGGACAAGTTCTCCAAGACACAACCTGCCTGACACGTCAGGATGCCTGACAGATGGAGAAAGTCACCTCTGAACATCAGTCAAATTACTGTAAATACCTGACTTCTTAAAAAAGACTTACCAGAGATACTATCAAAGGTCAGGATGTTGTTCATGAGAGCAGTGGAAAGGATGACTTCATCATAAACAGGCACGCTGCCCCCAACCAGCCCAGTGTTTCCTCCTTGAGGGTTCACCGCCAGATTACGGCTGTTACAATACCTTCAGGAGGGGAAATACAATGACTTTACTGACCTTATACATCCCTCACCTGTGTATTTGTCCTTCCACCCACTATTTGTTCTTTACTTGAGAATTTGAGAAACTTCCTCTGTTGTTTGAGGCCTCAGCAACACCTCACTGGAACCTACAGAGGTGTGAACAGAAGACATTACCATCAGTGAACTGGTGTAAGACAGTACATCTTCAAGAGAGATGAGCTAAATTCATTTCTAGCCACCATCACCTTTCACTGAGTTGAGCCAATCCACATTACTCGACTCCAGCAGGTCCGGGTCAGTGACGGCTCTGTCTGGTAGGATCTTCCTGAAGAAGGCCAAATCCTCCGGAGTTATTGTGGAGAAAGGCAGCCTGTCCGGGGCTGCAGCAGGGGACGGCTTGGGCCCGTCTGCCCCTGTATGCAGGCTTCGACAGCAGTCTCCAATCTGCCCTGAGGTGGCAGCAAGAAACGGACTGCGGAGTCCCAGAGGTGAAAGCCTGGCTGTGGCTGTAGGTGAGAAGGTGCTATGGGGGCTCAGACGTCTGAGAGCTGCCCTCAGTTTAAGCATTCTTTGGAAAATCCTCGCCATGGCCGGAGAGGTGGTATGTAGAGTTGTCAAAACAAGCTGCAGAAAGGAAGTGAGACAGATCACAGAACAGAAGCTGGTAAACCTCTCAGTTCAACACAGTCTGATTCTTATTTAGCTGCTTTGGAGCTGGAATGAAGTCTGTGAACAGCTCGGCAAATCACAACTTAACTACATGTCCCTAGTGTCAGATATGTGGCTAATGTTTGTTAGTCAGGAAGCAGATTACAGCTGTACTGTGGTCTCAAAGTAGTGTGCTGCTGTAACGCAGATAATGAAGGTCAACCTTGAAGGTTTTCTTAGAGATGTGGACACAAATATTGCACGTGTACCTAAGTAAATACATTGAGAAAATGTAAAATAAATAAATGATTAAAAATTAAAAAAAAGCTACCAAGTTTATGAGATGTATATCTTTATTACATGGGATTTCAATCCTCTTCTGCCACTTCTCTTCCCTCCCCAATGTTATACTGTTATAAATGATTCATGCAGACATGTCTCGGCACACTTGTGTGTTCTGTGAACGCACCACTGTATTGTTGTTGCAGTTAAGGGACAAAAGCGAGCCGCTTTTTAGTAGCATTCATGCTAACAAATTACTAGCAAACTCGCATTAACATTACCCCTCGTACATCTAAAGCTACGTCTGTCAATTTCTTGCGAGATAAATGTCTTTAACCTATTGAGACTGTCATTTCAGTTAGCTTAGCTAAATTAGCACCATGTTTGACAAACGTTAGCGAGCGATATCTGCATTTACTCACCGCATACGTTCACCTAACAGCCCGCATCTCTCTGTCCGAGAGTCTTTGTTCGTGTCATATCTCACTGTGAAATCTATCACAAGGTTCAAGGGCAGCGAAGTTACTTAAACATGTCACACATTCAGTGTTTACATTACAACTAACTAACTAGCTAGCTAGCTGAGGTGACACACAGGGTGAAAGGTCACAGAATGAGAATGGACCAATCAGAGGCCCTTTTTTGGATTGAGCCAATAGGCGGGAGGTTTGTATCGTGACTGTGCAGCCAATGATAGCAGCGTAATGTAGAATCAACAGATTTAAGGCCTTCAGAGACAAACTCGTGAATTATTCACTTTTTTCTTCATCACAGGGGATCATCTGTCCCTCCCACGTGGTGTCTGGACCGGAAATGAACTAATTTCTTGTTTGTTTTCATGTTTCCACAAGCACTTTGCTTGGAGTGAGTATGATAGATTTGAGATTGCACTTTTTTTATTGTATTTGTATTGTATTAATCATTGCAATAATGAAATCCATCAAAGTATGTCTGACAGACCTATTGTATAATAACCATGCTGACAGGGCTGACACTGAGATTTATTCCAGAAAACATCTAACCTGTTTTAAAGGTTTTTAAAACATCTTCAATGGTATGTTTTAAAAACATTGCTTGACAGAGATTTTGGTGTAGACCAGCATTAACAGACAACACACCAAACTGCTGTCTTAGCATTGATGCTAGTGAGATAACCCTGCCTCAAATAAAGCTCAAATTAAAGGTGCAGTGATCAAAATGCTTGGCCGTTAATACGCTGATCAGCAGAGGGCTTTAGGTCTTTGGTGTTACACTCTACACCTTGTGCAACAGCTTGTGCTATGTTTAGCGTTGTTGTCCTTAATTTAACTGAATGTCTATATCTATGGTCCTCTCTATTTGTTGGCACTGTGTACACTGAGAGCTCCAGGTGCCAAATTCCTTGTGTGCCCCAACATTTTTGGCCTGTGAAGTAAAATACTGATGCGGTGGTTATTTGAGGTAAAGCTCAGTTCACCGAAGAGTAAATAAAAGCTACAACTTCAAGTACTTTAAAAACCAAAAAGGCATCAAAATTAAAACATAAATGTTTCAGTTACTTTGTGCACTGCGTGAGACTTTTGACTGGCCTCATGAATGAAAAAGCATTATGAGTCAGGAAAACAAAATTAATACAAATGAATTTATTTGAAACTGACAAAACGTCTGATTTTACTCCTCATGCACTCTGTATCGCACACAGCATGCAACAAAATTTGACTTCTCCTCACAGGCACAGCCCACAGTGACAACAGCTCTCTGTACCCTGAAATTCAAAACCAGTTTTACATTTCAGCACTTTTACTGCAGCTCATACTGTAAATTCCCTGATTACAACTTCGAGTGAGCTTTACGTTCACGTAACAGTCGTCTGTGCAACAGGAAAGCCACATGAAGGACAACACCAGAGGATTACTATGAGTCCAGCCCAGAATGAGGAACCATTTCAGGCACTGGCAACACTTTCAGGAAACCCAAAGAACAGATGTCTTCTCTGGTTGTGCACATCTGCATCCCAGCTGCCAGCAGGACACTGACCCGTCATTCGTCACCTGTCTGGGTATGTACAGCGTGCCGTTATCTCATGCTTCCGGCTTTAACACTGACATGGATCTTAACATATAGGCAAATACCCAAATGGATTGAAATCACAAAAAAACTAAGATGTGTGACTGGGGTGGGAATCCACACTTGTTTTTTAGGCTTAGCACCTCGTCTGTATCATGGATCTGTTTGCATTTCTTCAGAGTGAGAGTTTTCACTTGAAGAGCTTCTGTAAAACCGGTGCTCCTCGTGTCCTTGGCAGTATCACGTCACTGCAGCAGCAGCCCACTGCTCCAAACATTTCTTCAAAGAAAAACTTCCCATCTTCCAGGAAAAGATCTCATATTACAGGGCTGCGTTTCCCAGCGTACCACTGCTGCTCCCATATGACTCCCAACCTCAAAGACATTTCCAGCAGGTCTCGTGAGACGAAGTTCAGCCACGAAGACCATAGATTCCAGCTGAGCGGCGTGGGCCTCCTCTGCCTCAGGGTGGTAACTGTGCTCTCTAAGCTCACTGGTCCACACTGAGCTGTTGTTGGTCGTACTGTGATATGAGCTGCTTTATGTGGGCCAGTTTGTTGTGGAGATATTCACAGCGACTCTTTTCCTGGTTGTAGTTGGGGTTGGACTGAAGGGGCCAAAATACAAAGATTATTCACTTCGTTATGTAACAGCAGTTACAGCTGCTGGACGTTTTAGGAAAGTTCTTACCTTTTTAATTTTGCGATACTCTTGAAGGATTTGATTATGAACCGTCTGCAAAGGAGAAACAGAGATAAGAATGAAATAAAACAGACATCTGTTTTAAGCAACATTCATAAACGGCATTAAAGTGATGGAAAACACAACAAACAACACAGAACAGCAAAATTTATATCATCCATAGAAATATTTTAAATGTTAACTCAGTGTGTGACCGTATGTGCTGCTGCCTCCTACAGCCAATTAAGATTAATAGTGGATGATTTTTATTTAATATTTGATAATATGCAAATTAGATATTAAAGGTTTCCTGTGGGGTTTCTGGCTACGGAGCTGCTGACTATGACTGAGTCCCTGTTTTTGTTTTGTTTTTCTTGCTTCAAGGGTGCGAGGATGCACATGCAGCCCTGCCGATGATCCCACGCTCTAACTCGTAAAGATACACAGCAGTGCAGCAGCAGAGGCAGGGACGAAGACTGCTAGCAAGTTAACATAGATGTAAACAAGGTGGGGCTTAAAATACTTCTAAAAAGCTTATTTTGCTTTGTTTTATGAGGGCAGCACATTTTTTTTGGAGGTCGAGGATACAAAGGATGCACATTTGTTGACGTGGGGCATCTTTAGTGTAACAATGGACCATGACTGACATATTTCCCTCAAAATGTAGTGAACCATGACCTCAGAACTGGGCCACTGGACTGTGGCTGTTGTGTATGTTTACACCTCTGCTCAGTAAGTTCTGATCAACGTTTATTTATGGCTTTGTGTGCTTCCTCTGACTCAACATCAGAGTGTCAGACAGAACAGAAATCAGTGAATTTATCCACATTTTTGTGAAATGAAGCCTGGAACATATTAAGCAGACAGATGACACTGAGGAAGCTGCCTAAAGTTTGCTGAATAAAGCTGAATAAAAACTTGCAAGCTTGCAGCAGACAAGTGTTGCTCCGTGCTGGATTTCTTTGTTTTACCTTGTACTTGTGCGATTCGTGGTGTAGCTGTTTGAGCTGCGTGTCCAGCTCCATGAACTGCCGCGTCACATTGTCGATACGAGCGTGTAAGTCTCTGTACTCGCTGTACTCCCTGTTGAAGTCCTGCTTGTAGCTCTGTCTCTGGTCGTGACTGCGAATCCCTGTATACGTCCTGTGCAGAGACCACAAAGGGACACTGTGATCAGATCAGTGAAGTACCGCCTAAAGAACACTGTCAGCAACCTGCAGAGGCAAGGAAACGTCTGCGCTTTCTGCACGGACACTTGGATGCATTTTGTGTCAAAGTACCGATAAAAAGTTTACTGTACTCACAAAAGATAGTCTGCTGTGTCACTGTCCACTTGAGGCACATTAGTTTCAAACAAAATTTCACTTGACTCTGAAAGAAAAGTGAAGAAACGATGTCAAACAATTCAAAACTACTGAAGAACACACAAGCCTGAGCGAACAGCACTCACCTGTGCAGTCCAGGGAGACTTTGTTTGCAACCTCTGGATTGTGGTCTTTCCTCCTTTCTTTCCTGTCTCTACACCTCTCCTTCTCCTGGACAAACAAAAACAAACCCCGGTTACCAATGCTTCGCACGAAATAGAAAAAAAAACAAACACACAAACTAAATAAAAAGTGCTTTTTCTCACCTGATCTCCGTGTTTGTGTTTGCTCTTCTTCCTTTTGATCGTGTGTCTGTTCAGATCAGGCACCATCAGAGGGGATGGAGAACGACCAGCGTTGGGTTGAGGGAGGTCTGCCGTGGCCTTGGGCTCCTCCTGCACACAGGGTGCTGGTTCAAGCCTCTTGGCCGCTTCGGCTTCCTGCTGACAGACTGCAGACAAGGAGTCGAAAAGCTTCCGAGGATCAATCGAGTTCTTCTGCCCGTCTTTCCCCGTCGCCTCTGCGGTGTCTTTACGAGCAGCTTGTTTGGACGGCCTCACTCTTGACTTGTCAGCTGCTGCTTTGCTCGACAGGTGGGATATCCTGGGCTTTTTACTCGCCAGAGGGTCGGTATATTCCTCCGGTAGGGAAGGTTTTGGACGGTGTGCTGGGGAGGAGTTGGGGGTGTCTCGCAGTGGGCTGACCTGGGCCTCTGGGACGGTGAGGAGGGTCTGCTGTGGCTGAAACAGTCTCCTGCACAGTAATAAGAAGGTGATAAGTAAACTGGCAATTCTACAAAATCTACACTCGGTTTTGCATACAAAGAGGAATCTCTGTATGTCTGATCGTCCTCCACAACTGTTCATTTGATGGACTTCAAAGAAATACAGTGTTGAGTTTAAAGCAGTTTGGATTCTCAAGAGTGACAGTTTAGAGCAGTGCTTAACTTTAATGTTATCAAGCTAACGTTAGCTAGCTACATTCAGCTATAACTTGGGGTAGCTGGCTAGCGTTAGCATGAATTCGTGAACTCTACCATCAGTAATGAGACAGTGGTAAAGATTTCACTCATTCACTTTTCTGTCTGGATGAAAAACTTAGAGCTGGATCTCAATGGCATGGCCTCTCCTTCAGTATCTCCCACAAATGGCGACAATGTTGGTCTGCGGCATGCTGACCGCCGCAACACGCAGGCAAGAGAGGTGACCTGCATCTGAGTCACAGCTGCAGTTAACAGCTGTTTTAAGTGTTAAACGTAAAACCACAAAAGAAGCCACAAAGTGAACAGCAGCAGTAAAGAAGAAAACAGCTGAGTCACTTGTTTCCTGCAGCTGGCAAGTGTTGAAATTGCACTGCCGTTTCTTTCTTATCTATATCTGCGAGGCTGAACTGCTGCTGTTGGTACTTTACTTCCTATGGGTCATGCAGGTTGGCTTGTGCAAGCCAGGCTCACAACAGTGCCGCAACTAATCTGATGATTAGTTCCCAAAAAAAAGTGCTCATCACAGTTTCTCATAGCCCAAAGTGACGTCCTCAAATGGCTTCCTTTGTCCAACCAACAGTCCACTTACTCGTAGCCAAAGAGTCGACTTTCTGAAGGATGAAATTCTAGTAATTCTAGTAATCTAACAGAGGAATCAAATTATTTACCCCAGTTTCTTGTTTATGTGATGTTTGAGAAATCAGACTGCGGCACAACCTCGGCGGTAACTCTTACTGTAAGCGCACGGAAACACGCTGACGGACTAAACAGCATCTCTTTATGAAGACTTAACAGCCTGATAAATGTGAAATGAGTCAGTTTGAAAGTGAGTTAGAGGCCAGCTGCCATCAAAAGAACAAAGAGAAAGACAGATTGATTTCACTAGACGCTCTTTATGCTGACACTTCCTGGGGGGACGTGGCGGCAGGGATCTCATTGGTGTTACCTGACGAGGATTCGTTTGAGAAGCTGCTGGTCTCCTGAGGTGTAGCCCGGCCAGTCCTTCTGCAGCTCCTTATACAGACCGTCCTTTAGAACGAATGTGTTGTCTCTGCTGTTGAGCTGGCCAACCTACATAAACACACACAAAAACAAAGCAGGTGAGAAATGATGCACCTTCAGCGCTCAGAGTTCAAATTTACCTTATTTAATGCTTCGGATGTGGGAGGTGTCTAAAGGGAAAAATGACTAAACTTGTTTTTGCAGCCCTCGTGTTTTTCTCTCGCGTTTTCTTTCTGTGTGCCTTTAATGAGATCCGCCTAAATAAGACAGAGCGTTACCTCCATCAGCACAGAGTGCAGCTTGTCTTTGTCTCCTGCTGTCAGTCCATCTTTCTGCAGCCGCAGGATGAGCTCAGGCCTCTTGTATGGCCGCAGAGCCAGCAGGTGCGTTACCCTCTCCCTGAGCGGCCTCTCCTGCACGTCGCTCACGCTCTTCCGGTTTGAGGCACAGGCGCCCTTCTTCGGCTTGGATGCGCCGACCCCCTTCTTTATGTTGCCGAGGAGCGCGTGGGACGAGTGTCGGGGCTTGGTAAGGCTGGCCAGCGCAGGGGCCGGGGCTCGCACCGTTACCTTCTTGCCTGCCGTATAAAGACAAACATAAATTCAAAGAACTCTGGCAGAGGCTTCCATCATCATAAGTACGGTACTTTCTTTTTTAATTCTCAAAATGTTGCACTTAGAGGAAAGTGACTAGGTTGTACTGGGAATGTCCCAAGTGTGAAACCGCTGTTGAAAAAGAGTGCTGACACCAGAGGAAGAGGATCCTGCCCTGTGGCTGAAAAAGAGAAAAGGCCTAATTTCACCTCTTCGCAAAGCCGCAGTCGGGTTACAAAGATGCAAACATTTCCCAGTGAGCAAAAGCTGCTATCTAATTTAGGAAATAACCACTCAGTTGCACTTGCACAAGCCTGCAGTGGGGAAGTGTTTTTTTTTTGTACTGCCTTCCTCTGAGCTGACAAAAATCATCAGTACTATGTGTGTGTGTGTGTGTGTGTGTGTGTGTGTGTGTGTGTGTGTGTGTGTGTGTGTGTGTGTGCATTCAGTGAAACAAGATGACGGTGGCTAAAATATGTGTTTAGAAGGAAGTGGTTTGGTGGTTGGAAGTAGAAAGACAGCGGTGACAAAAAAATGAGCTAAATCACTGGTTTCATCATGTGTATGTATATTTCACTGAGTATGTTGTACTATACTATACTATACTATACACAGTATACACAGTATTATATGCGGTAATACATACAACACTGCATGAGCTCTATGGAAAGTTCACTTAGTGGAAGACAAACAAAAGGGCAAAAACCTTCAGGCGAAAACAAGACAGGCTGTTACTATGTCACTGGTTAGCACACATGTTGCTATAGCAACCAATGCAATATGGCTGACTGTGGGGTTTTTTTGTTTTTTTTTGAGATATCATGAGCACAGAACAAATTTGTCTCCAGGCCAGTTTTCTTCCTTAGCTGGAGTTATCTCTTGTATAACCAAGCAGACTGCGTGCACATCGCTGCGTGCTGCGCCGCTCACCCTGGTAGCGCCCCCCGTGTTTGATGACAATGGCCCCTCGGCTGCGCGTCTCCTCCTCAGCTTGGGCCATGCTCTGACGAGCCTTATCGTACGAGTCATCCGTGGCGTTGACCGTCATCTTCTTCTGAATCACCCCGAGACATGACAGCTCCTCTGCAGCACTGGCGGGGTGGAGGAGGAGGAGGAGGAGGAGGGAGCACAGTGAGCACAGACAGCGATCTGACAGTCTCCTTCTACACATTATCGATTCCAGCTGAAAGACTGAGTGCGTAGCTGCTTGACTGTCTTGGATGTGTGCAGTTAGATGTGCATCAGCTCGACTACTTCGCTACCAATTCCTGCACGCCTTCACATGATTTTCCCCAAAGTGTTTCCAAAGATTGGAAATGACTCAGACAACAGATTTGATGAATAAACTTTTTGCATTAATCAAATTCACACTTTTCCAGGCTTCCTAGGCCTGTGCAGTCAGGAGCCCTGGGCTTCCTCTGGCATTTAACAAGAGTCTGACAGTGAGATGTTACCAGCAGGGCCACTTTCACACAGCAGGAGGGGAGCGGAGACATTTTAAAATATTGAACCTTATTTAGAAGCTCTGCACAAAATACAAAGCAAAACATATAGACATGCAATCACTGTGATTGCAGCTTTGCATGCAACAAAAAACTGAATGATTTCCCCTATTTTTAGGCATCATTGCTTTGCTGTTAGCTTTCGGATTCAAATGCTGCACCTTTCCATCTGATCAACTCCTAGATTTCCCCTTAAAATGTAACAGTTTGAACCTAATAACTGCTATTATGGTCAAAAGGTGTAAATTAGTTGTGCGTTTTGTGTGATTTTTCTTGTGTTTTACCCAGTGCTGAGCTGTTGGACGCAGTCAAAGCTCCCATGCGGATTGTCACGGGCGACGTTGGTCACACCAAAAGTGAATATCCTCATTTCATCTCTATTCTCCGAGCAAGGGATGGTGATCCTCTGTGACGTGAAGGAGAGAGATGCAGAGAAACAATCAGATTTAGCGTCTCTCAAACCTTAATGCTTGACATGAAATTGCTGAATGAGTGTGCATCAGTAGGTCGCCCAGTTCCTCTTACCCCTTGGTTCCCATTAAAACAGATGGTGGGATGGGAAGAGCAACCCTGGAGAAAAAGACAAATCATTCGGTTTGAGTGTGTCATGCAGAGAGCCATAAACACGCACACATGCAGAGAGCTGCTAACACACCAGCACAGGCGCATGTAGAGCACACACAGAGGATGTTTTGCGGTTTGCACTGTTTGTAAGAGTGCTACATCTTCTTCCATTGTGGTTTCATTACTGCTATTCCTACACATGTCTACTTTTCTGTCTGCGAGCCGCTGCTCTTCATGCATCGTGTACACAATACCACAGCGGATCCCAGTATTTCAGTTTGTGCAGCTCGAGCATCCCTTCAGACACGCTCAACTATGCACCGATTCCACTTCTTCCATGGTGTCTGACACTTAAATTCAATGCTTTTTATGCTGATGTTTGGACTGACTGTTGTTCAAAAATTAGAGTTAAGTAGTATGTATGTGGTCCTCTGCAGAGGAAGAGGATTTCTTATGAAGAAATACAGAGTGAGTTATGTCTACCCTCTGAACCCCACACCCCGTCAGTGGGCTTGCAAGGCATGCATTCTTAAAAACAACAACAAAAACAAGAAGCCAAAATTACAACATATCATAGTCACACACTGTAAAAAACAGAAGTTATGGTCAGATTTCCAGATTTCTGAGGGTCCTTGAACGAAGCATGTGTTTCAGACTCTTCCATCGAGAAAAATAAGTAAATCTAACCTTAAAATAGTGTCTACGTGTCTCATTTAATATTTGGCCAAAAGTTAATCATTTGCACTAACAAGATGCTGTAAAAAACACTCAATTCTGTGCGCCTTAGTGCAACTGGAAAGCCTCCGATGACTACACTGAAGCCAACAGTCAAGACTGACAAGACAGACCAGATTTCCAGAGCCAGCAGCCACGAGGAGAGGTCAGCAGAGACACTCGGAGATTGTAAAGATGTACAGATTTCAGCATATGTGGCACGTGGAGCTTTACGGAGCAAACCAAATTTTTCTTCCTTTGTGATTTATGGCGTCATAACTGTGTTATACGACACAAAGACATTTATGAGTTCTCCATACTTCTGCCATGATTGTTGTATTTCCACAGAGGTGCAGGACATACCGAGAAAAGTGAGTAAAACAGAAGCAAAACACCCAGATTAGCCAAAAGGCAAGTATAAAGTTAAAAAAAGAGGTAGTTGTAGGTTCGATTGTAAGTTTACAGATTTGTAAATTGCCTCAAGTGATGTCACTTGAGTCAGCGCTGGTTGGGGTTGAAGACTACGAGTCCCCTCTGCAGGTCGCTCCTCAGCTCCAGGCTACATTAGCGGCTACTAGCATAACACGAATCTCTGACCAAATTGTCTGTGATCAAGTTGCATTGTGGGTAATCTATGCCCCAGATTTTGACAAGGAAGTAGATTGCGTGGAAATAATTAGATTTTTGAGCCATCTTTTCTTCTTAAACTGCTCTGTGAGAGTCAGACAGTGTTGTGCAACGCTAAATTGGTGTAGCACCCTTTTAAAATGACAACCGCATCTGCTGTGGACTGCTCAGGTCACGACGGACGACGGACGGATGCTCGACATCCTTAATAACCTCTGTATTGATGCAGATGTTGATCCAGTATCAGATCAGTGCCTCCTAGATGAAGATAAAGACGAAAGATCAGCCTCACGCCAATGTGTTTTTCCCCTGAAACACAGCCATGTTGATAAAGGTGTTTAACCAAACCACTAGTTTTGTTTTGTGTTTTTAAATGTGTTAATTTAATGTGCATGAGGGGCCCTTTA